>NC_137234.1:9917617-10576367 GCF_949987685.1 Ammodytes marinus
CCCTCCCCTCTTTCACACTTCACACTGTCACCCTGCTCCATTCCACCTGTTGCCCCTGTGGAAAACACACTCCTCTCAGCTCTGCGGGGCACTCACTCACATACACACAAACGCACACACGTACTTATACACACACAACCCTGCGAAGCCCGATGTTAACTATATCGAACCATGACTGAAAATATAGGATTCACTCAATTGCCGACTTTTCAGCTCTCGTACAATACCCAGTCTTCCACCTTCTGATTTATACGCGTGATGACAATGTATCTCCTTTATCATGTTGAGATCTTAAAAGTAAAGTGTTAGTAAGGTGAAATTGTCAATTTCACCTTCTCAAACTTGAAAAGGTGCTGATCTTTTGTTTTCGACTATATTAAATTAAATATATTTTAACTTTGGAGTGATGGCCTAATGCTTTTCGATGGTATTCAAATAGTAATAATAACATCCTTTGTGAACATGTGATGGGCATTTTTCATTCTCTTTTTACATGTTTTAGGTCAAACAGTTTCCCTAATGATTGAGAAAATAATCAGGACACTTACTGATAAAGACAGTTATCTCTAGCAGCCCCTCTATAGGGTTACTTTGTATTTATTTGTTCTCCCACATATCTGAGCTGTCTCATCAGGTTAACCACATCACTACACACATACATTATCAACTTACAAGATCTAAAAAGACTTACAAGATATGACTGTATCATTATTGAAACCCTTAACACTAACAATTCAAGTATATGTCCATCAAAAGGTTAAAGGGACTCGGGATCCCTAGACATCCCATTTCATCATTGCTCATTTTAAGTGGTGGAAAGAAAATTAAATATTTTTCTTTTTTTTTTAGTAAAATTAGCTGTAAGGTTAGGTACAAAAAATATAAATATTTATATTTGATAAATCATATCAATATGAAAAATTTTAACAGCAAAACAGTCTAGAATTCAAGTTATCACCACTTCAATCACCCATAACATAAAAACACTGCTTACACCTTAATGCATGACTTAAACTATAATCTAAATATCGGCTAAATAATAATGTAATGTTTAGGAATGGACCACTCTGCATTAGGAGTAGTGATTTAACTATAGACACTTTTATTCTGCTCAGCATGATACATTTGATCTCAGTGGTGGAAAATTAATAAAGTATATATGACTTTATGAGTTTTTTTTATTTTATTGTTTTTGCTTGTTCTACCTGCTGCTGCTTTACTTCACGCCACAATGTTCCAGAGGGAAATACACGTTTGACTTCACTCCTTTTTCTTCTGTAGTAGTTCATTTAAACATTTTCACGGCAAATAATCGCAAAACGTTACAAGAATTAGCTCCTCTCCTCGTTGGCGAGCTGAATGCTGCTAAGAAGTTAAGGCATCAATATAGATTATTGTCTAACCTATGAGTCTAACAGACCGTTTGCTTGCCTGGTGAGTAGTGTAGACCTACCTACCTTTTTACTTTTGCTGATTAATTGTACGTAGCCTACAATGCCCAACTTTTAAATGTAGCCTAATGGAGTACATTATTAAAATGTTCTGAATACTTTTTCCACCACTGTACATAATATGTGTTATTTGACTTGAGTAGGCCCTACGTGTTTGAAAACACGACATGTGGGTTCTTTCATTGTGGCATTGCTACATCGACATAAATAAAAAAGGATATGGTTGGCTACTTCTTCCAACACTGATTGTGTCGCGCGCGATTAAAACACAGGTGTTTTAATTAAGAGACAATTAAAGCCGTTATAGACAGAGCCGGAGAGATGTGCAAACAGTGCCACTGCCTCTGCTGCTATGTTGGCCCACACGCAGTTACTCACATACACTTGTTGATAGAAGAGAGTAAAATTAAACGTGAGAGTTAATAAACACAGAGTTTGAATGATGTGAGTTTCCCGGTGTCAAACTTTATCCAGACAGGCGCTAATGTTTGACGGCAAACGGCTGTGACGTTATTCCCTTCAAATACACAAGAAAAAAAGTTCCGGCGGAGACACAAGAAGCCAACGCACACACGCGCACACTCCAGAGGCTGGAATTAAAGAGAAAAAACGCAGGAATTTGAGCGAAAAAATGTGAAATATTTGAGGAATGTTATTCCCGACAGTGAGTGAGAATGATTCAGAGGGAACGCACAGTGCAATAGCCATACTCACTTTCACAATATCCAACAAACTGAAAGTTTACACTCCCGACAGAAGACGCAGTTAGAACCAACTGAACACTTTAGTCTATTAATGACAATATAGGCCTATATATATATTTAAAACAAACTTGTAGGAGCTTACCTGGGGAGACTCTTATGGCAGGTAGGCAGGTGGAACAATATTATATATTTTTTTTTAAATCAAGAGTGACTCAGTGAGGTTTCTTTCTTTTTTTCCCTTTCTTTTCTGCTGCCTCGTCTCCTTCCTGCAGCCGTTTGTTTGAAGCGAGAGGAGGGCAGGAATTTCAGGAATTAGCCGTGGTATGACATGAAGCTCGGAAAAAGCCAGAGAAAAAGACCAAGGGAGAGGAGGGGTGGAGAGTGGAGGCAGGTCCCACCGATCAGCGCACAATGACGGAGGGCTTGGAGGAGGGCTCCGAAAAAGAAAGAGGGGTGGGGGGGTTATTATCAAGAATAAAAAATATATCGTAGGCTAATAGTAAGGGGAGAAAGTCAAAGCCTGCAATAGAAGAGACAAACGAACACACATTTGTTTATAGCGACCTATAACGGTATGGTAGGCTACACATCATGTGCATATAGGCTATGTGAAATTCAGAGATAGTTTAACTTTTTTATTTCTGGTGGGAACTTTTTTTTTTAACTGTAAATCTTGGTCTGAAATGTAGGCTACAACAACTCAACTTTTGGCCCAGATAAGAACGTGTTGGACTGAAGACTTTACTTTATTAACAATGAAAAACACTTTACCATCAGCTAATAAAATTGCCTTCTAATTGGTAATAAGTCTGTTACAGCTGAGAATTTTTGTTAGTTTCTCAGTTGGTCTTTTTCAGGCTCAACAAATAATATAAAAATGTGAAGAAGATCAAGACAATGTAATTTTAAAAAGTGGATAAGTGCATGAGTAAAGATTTAAAAAAAAAAATTGGTGGGAATTCCACGTGTTCCTTAAAATTCCTTTTTCCAGACCCAGATTTCACCTTTCCTTTGCTTATATTTTAACATAATCAGACAGCAGCAATGATATCATAGTACAAGTAATGAAAGGCCTAAAGGTCTTATTGTCTGAGATGTGTCTTTGGATAATGCAAAGAACACATGCAGGGCAACATGAACTGTGCGACAGAGTCCTCCAGTGGATACCTTGGGTATTGCATAGTGTTGGTTCATTGGCAATACCCACTTAAGACAAATTTTAAAGTCAGAATTTTACTATGAATTGACTTAATCATATTTCCTTTTGAAAGTGCATTTGTCCCACTGCAAGTTTCTTTTTACACTTGCCAGCTGTTGAGATTAGCTGTTGTTGTCAGCTAGAGTTTTGTTCAGGAACAACCACTGTGCGGAAATAACTGAATCCTGTTCCTAACAGCCGGGCTGCATGGAAGTACAGTATGCCTACGGGACACTCTGCCTCATGCAGAGAGAGGGGGTTGTAGCCGATTCAGTGGTCTGTACACTGACCATGGTCTCTGCCACAGACCACTGTATGCCACCACTAGGGGGTGCTGGAGGTACTGGTACTAGTGTATAGACCACTGAATCGGCTACAACCCTGCTGCATGCAGATGTACTGCTGTACTCCAGGGGAGGTTCAGTGACTTGGACAATTGCGTCATATTAAGGGGGGGAGTACTTGATGAGGGAACTGTATGTGGGGACAGCGCCCCCCCCCCCCCCCCCCCTGGAGCTGGAATGGACTCAGGGGTCTTGTTTAAAGAACACATAAAGGGCCACTCCACTGATTTTACATTTTAAAGACAAGATACTGGATTGAATACGTTTTTGACAAAATTGAGGAATTTACAATAATGTGTGAAAAAATAATGAGTCAGTTGTCTTGTTCAAAAATTCAAATCACTTTAATCAAATTTAAGGCAAACCTAGTTGCTGTTCTGAAACTCACTGATACTGATAGGCCTAATATACACATCCGCCTTTTACTTCGAGTAACCATCCAAACCCAACAACCCAACCCAAGTGAGAGATGTATTCACATTGATTTCTTTCTCCTCTTTACATTTTCTTTAGTCCTCCGTTTTGGTGCTCATTCCTTTTCCAAAGAAAAAGTGAATCTTCTTAAAACAGTGGTACATTTACCCAATAACCCAAAGTGGTCTACAAACAGTCTTGACTAGACTCTGTTAAATAAAGCCTATTACAACCTACAAGAGATTTCTTTACACTTGTTTTGAAGTGGAAAAAATGAGATTAAGCTTTTCTAAAAAAGAATATAAATTAACTTAAAAGCCTCCTGTCGATGAAGAAGTTGTACTACTGTATTTATAAAAGCTTCTAAAGAAAAGAATTGGAATTTATAGGAAAGTATTGTACAAAATGGGGGCTTCAGCAACGCCCCTTCTTGGAGGTTAACAGGTGAAGTCAGTGACTGAGAAAGGGAAAACATTGTTCCTTAAAACATTTACACTGTGCTGTACTATACAGTAATACACTGGAGGGATTGACTGTAATCTGTCAAACATCAAAACCTGGTGAAAAGTCCAATGAGACACTATGAGACTTTGCTTAATAGTGTTGGAGGGGAGTTTTGGTCCAAGCTGAGTAAACCCTTCACAACACATAATGGAATGAGTCCAGTTCGCAGGGTCCTCCTTTTCCTTCTGACCTAAATATCCCATCTCCACGTTCTCCAGGTCCAGGGAGCGTGTCCTTCTCTTTTTTCCAATGCACACCTCTTCATGCCATGTTTCTACTTTCACAAATTACGGCTCAAAACATCATTTCTTCGAAAGGAATTTCATCTTGTTTCCTGGAAAAAACAACAGGGTTTGAGTAAAAATACGAAATAGCAAACATACAAAATGTTGCACTTAGTAATATGCTCTATATTGATTGACTGTCTCATTGCAGCTGTATAGGTAGGAAATCCAGTAATTAATCTCACCTAGACCCTTGAGGAACTTGTTGACTCCTCGTTGTTCACTCCCGGGCAGCGAGTCCAAATACTCTTGTGCTCGCACCTCAAATAGACCTAGAAATAAAGAATTTTTTTTTTAAAGAGAACCCTTATCAACAATAAATAAAGCATTGCAATTTTTGTATTGACTGACATGATACTTGGAAAAGCAGCATCTCTAACCATCCGATTAATATTGAGTTCTTATACTTAATGGAGCACTAAAGGGAAAAATACTGTACATTATTGAGCTGCCAGATTCACTCTTGACCTTAAGAAACAGCAGTTGACAAAACAATCTCCACCCAAGGTCGGCTTCAGAACTTGTTATTGAACTTTGACTGGATATATGTGAAGAGTTCTTCCAGATCTATGGGGGACACTTTCAATGTTTTACTGTTCACTGCTTCAAGATCTCCAACCTCCATACCTCTGAGGCCCTGCCTGCGCAGATCCCTCTCCTGGATGAAGCCGGTGAACGTCTGGGTCTCCATAAACACCTCCAGGAACCTTCTCAAGCTCTTGGAAGTGACGGCTTTGCGAAAGGCCTCACGCTGGAAGGACGAGGAGGAAGTAGAAGAGGAAGAAGTGGGGCTGAGGGAGGTGGGGGAGGAGACGGACTCATCTTCTCGCTCTGAGCAGCCCATGAAGAGAGAGTAGTGACCGACCATCTCCACGAAGAAACGCACGAAGGCCTCCGACACCACAGCGCTGAGGGAGCTAGATTCTGGGTGGAGGTACAGTAAGGGAAACCATGACGGAAAAGAGGAGTGAAAAGATATAAAATAGATTAGTAAATTCCCAGGTGTGACCTATTTTTCCTACAAAATATTGATCAATGAGTTGACACAAAGTTGATTAAGCATGTTAGCTCCACAAAAATATTTCTGCACAAGCTCAGCCGCACTTGAGGTGCTGAGTTTTAGGTCACGACAGAAAAAGGACAACAGCAGCGTTCCACTTTGGAGTTGAACAGGACATACAACAGGTTAAGGCTGAAAACGCCAAGAAGCGTAATGTTTCAGTTGTTGATTCTACTGCTAAGAAAAAACCTGGACGTACAACAAAAGGTATGAAATCGCCGAAAGACATGACTTTAGTCATATTGATGCGCCGACGTTGTTGCAATTAAGCAGAAATCCTTATGGGGGCAACAGAACTTACGCACTACAGCTTTGATGCAGCCAAGAATGTGAAGTTGAAAGTTTATAAGCTAGAGGCTATATTTAGGAAAACACTGAACAACCTTGAATTGTAAACGCACCTGAATGCAACCTCAATCATGTATTTTACAGAGCTTAAAGAGGACCTATGATGCTTTTTGACTTTTATGACCTCATAAACGTTGTTATGATGATTCATAGTCATGCTTAACCATACTAAATTATCAAATAATGACTTACATGCATTTCGACGTATTCCCTGCTGACCGTCTGGGGTGTCTGTGCCGAGCACTAAACACTATTCTAGCCAGTCGAGAAGTCACGTGTTCAAAGCGGTCTACCCTTTGTAACTTTGTGACGTCGCATGTAACTTTGTGAAGTCACCATGCGGATGTTTCCATGTATGGTAATGCTGTCACTTCCCTGTTCGCGTCTGCCTCGCGTCTGCCTCGCGCCCTTATAGGTCCATGCTCGCGCTTCCCGCCACTGAAAGTGTTCCGGAAGGAAGGTAACCAATCACAACGGAGTGGGGTTTGCAGGAGGGGGGAGGGTAGCGGAGATGGCCGATGCACAGGCGGAGGGAGCGGAGATTGCCGAAGCACACACACTCAAGTGTTGACAGGACATGCTGGATCGCCAAAATAAGAGAAAGAGCTTCCCGAAAATCTACATAGTTTTTTGTGATGTGATTCGTGTCAGGTTGCTCTATAGCAGTGTAAAACAAGAAATTAAGACCAGAAAAGTAGTATAATAGGTCCTCTTTAAACAACTAAAAGGAATGTTCTTTTTCACAAATGTATCCTTCTGAGAACATATTGTAATGAGTGTGCTTAGTCACCATTGGGCAGATCTCCTTTGTCACTGGCCAGCTCCTTCCTCTTGTCCAGCACATGCTCCAGAGCCGCCTGCAGCTTGTGGGGAAGAATAGAGTCCTCATCATCCAGCTGTGGAGGGATAGACACAGGGATAAATATAGTAAACATACTATAGTGAATTAACATATTATATTCATCTGACATCTGTCACTAAACACAAAGGCTGACGCCATGTGGCCATAGACACATTTTCACTGTTTTCTATCTAGTGCTTATGGTTTATACCTGACGGAGGAAGCGGCTGTTGCAGAGGTCGACCACCAGCACCTGAGGGAAGAGCAGAATGAGAGTGATGTCATTTCCTAGAGCTGTTGAGGAAACACACACACACACACACACACACACACACACAAGAATCATCTTACCTCTTCTATGGGAAGCTCTTTAAGTCGAGGCAGAGAGCTGGAGAGTAGGCCGACTATAAAGGGTGTAGGGGTGCAGACAATATCCAACATGGAAGGTGGGAGCACAGGGATGTACGTGTGCTGCCAGGTGAAGGGGTAGAGTAGAGCCACTACTGCATGACAACACTGAGACAATGTGCTGCGGAAAGAGGGGGAGAGAATGCTCAAGGCTCATAAAACACTGACAACTTGTTCTTGGATGAGAGCAGATATGGTTATTAGCAGATACCAAAATAATGGACATTAGTATTTTGATTATTATTAAAACAATCTCATGACAGGTTCCAATCAGTAAATATTCTGGAGCTTTTGAACGCACCATTGATTTTTAGTATAGAGAATATATGCCACAAAAATCCTTCAAAGCATATCTCTAAAAGCTGGTTCTTATGACTGAAAATACAATTGGAGTCTCCACCACAAGATGGAGCTAATCAACTCCTGGAGAAAAGAGCCCATTTTTCTTAATTTGGAACATGATGTTAAAAGTGAATTCCTGTTGCTGCAACAAACCCGTATTTAGCCTGAGAGGAATGTTAAAAAGCATCCATTAGACGAGAGTGATGTAACACTTGTAAAAATTATACAGCGGCAGGGAAAAAACTCACCCCATGCTGTTAACTAAATCTCTCCCTTGTGTGCATCTGCTCACAGTTAATTCATTAAAAAAAAATGGATTGAGGAGGCCAAGTTTCCACTCCACAGTAGAGAATGTGCAACGACTCGTGATCTGCTAATGAGCCCTGGTGTGAAATGCTTCTTATACTACGTTTAAAACACCAGTTTATGCGCGAAAAGGGAAGATACACACACAGACATTTTTTTTTCGCATAACTCGGATAACTACATATTGATTTGCAATTATACTTACTGCAATAATAAATCTAAATCAAAACACAGTGATTGATTCTGCCTAGCCCACACGTTGAACCAGGTGTACCACAACAGTTAAAAAACAGTAAAGGATTTTTAAGTGGACTGTTTGGGTGTGATGACGTCATTGTGCACACGTGTTCGCTGCTTTAAGGCCAAACTCCTTCTATCTGGCATTCATGACAGTTTTCCAGAGACAAAGTGATTGTTCCCCAGGCGACTGTATAACATAACAGCATTCCTTCCTCTCACACTTGGGTCAGGATATTCTTTTCCTCAGAATATGTGTCTCTGTCATATCTTTCAAACTCCTTACTCTTGCTCTTTTTGGGCATCATATTCCTTTCTTCAATAATCCGATGGCATCAGATTTAATCAAGTGGATAGATTGGGCCTATAGGTCTGTCACAAGATGTTGCTGTAACCAACCTTAGTTTGTCAGCAGTGAATATGACTCTGCGCTCCAGGAGAAGAGAGGCAAACACTCGGAGAAGGAGACGGAGACTCAAGGAGGAAAAGAGACATTCAAAGTCCACATGTTCCAGTCGGGAATCTGACGGCCGGCACAGCTCTATCACCTGTAGGAAAGAGAGAGAGAGAGAGAGAGAGAGAGAGAGAGAGAGAGAGAGAGAGAGAGAGAGAGAGAGAGAGAGAGAGAGAGAGAGAGAGAGAGAGAGAGAGAGTGAGAGAGAGATTAGTTAGTAATGCACATACTCCACACATACACATAAAGATATTGATTTAGAAGTTGAGTCAGCACTTCTGGAGAATGCTTGATGTCGAAAATCAGAGAATATCTCTTGATGAGCCGCTACCTGTCCGTACTGTGTGTAGCTGGAATCAAATCTGTTTTTTGTACACAGCCTAGGCTCTGTAACCCGTAATGCAAACAATGGATATGTAAACAAATGGGGGCCACCGTAGCTAGCAACATGCCCGTTTACAGAGCTTAGGCTGTGTATTAACCCAGGATCTAGCTCACATACAGTACAGACAGGTAGCAGATCATGAGGAGATATTCACTGATTTTGACAAAGAGGGATTTTGTCACCAAGTGTTCTCCAGAATCGCTGACTTCACCTTAAAATGTCATGTCATTTATTAAAATTTGCTTTTGGGTTTTGCCTCCAAGACAAAAGTATAAAAACTACTGAAACCACCATCCTCTCACCTCTGTCCCAGAGCCAGGTAGAAAGTTTTTGACAGTGATGGTCCGTCCTGGAGCGGGGAAGGGAGCTTCCATTATCCCTCTCATAAAAGGCTGCACCAGAGCAGGGGAGATCGCTCGCCTCTTTTCCACTTCATCCAGGATCTGGAAAACACAGAGAAAGAGGCTCTTTAGTTTTAATACGGGCAATCACAAATACTTATATGAGTATACTGATTTGTACTGTAGGTCTGAAGCATCAAATCTCTGAATTATCTCCCAGAATTAAGAACATCAGATTTACATCTCATATACTCTTTTCAATAGATGACACCCTTTTAGTAACATAAATATTTCTATCTTTAGGGTGACATAGACGGGATAGAATGTCACTTTCAAATATTTTGCAGTATCATTCATACAATCGCAGCTATACCTTTAATATATATCAGGTTGTAATACAATCATGCAAATCAAAGACCATTATATATAATTTTATTTGAGTGACACGTTTCTTAAATGATTCTATATAAAATTAACAATATCATGATACTAATATACTTTATGAAATTTCCTATGTCATTATATAAAGTTGACACCTATTGTGTGTGATTTCTAAAGTAAACATAATAGTTTAAAATGGTAAATATCTATCGTATTATGGAATTTTCCTTCTACTTCTTTCCATTCATTGAAGCAGTTACAAGTCCTATTGAGATAACAATCTCTTTTTTCTGGAAACGTCAGAGTCAAAATGGCATCTGTGCCATCCTAAATTAATCAAGAGTGAAGTCGGTAGTGGAGAAGGCCAAACATTGTCAAAAGCCGATACAACAAATGGATAACAGCTTGAATCCATCATGCGTACCCTTCTTCACACATACTGTGTACACATCTGTATAGTATTAAACCTGTGTGTAGTTGATTTGATACAGATGAAACAGTTTCAGAATATCATCAGCACTGAGTACTTTCTACGCAGATGCCGCAATAGATCTATTGACCATTTAGCATAACAGCTGATATACTAC
This sequence comes from Ammodytes marinus, assembly GCF_949987685.1. Lineage (NCBI taxonomy): Eukaryota > Metazoa > Chordata > Actinopteri > Uranoscopiformes > Ammodytidae > Ammodytes > Ammodytes marinus. The sequence goes on from NC_137234.1 coordinate 9,928,207, forward strand.
ATTTACCTGTCTATGCCCATGTCTGAAGCCTTACAAACTACATTTTTTGCAATGGCATATGTACTGTATAATGCTCAAATATTTACGTAAACAAGTAGACGTGTAAAAATCTAAAGCTGAAAACAGGGAAGTAACCACATCAGCAGTAACCACATCAGCTGCAGTTCACATGTGTCTCTGTACTGGAGCTAGGACTATGCTGCACTGTGGGAAAGTAGAGCGGGCAGAGGGTGGGTGGGGCCCTGTGGGCACCAAGGGTGGTACAGCTCTACTCATTTAGAGGGGGTGAGGTTGTATGTAGGTGTTTGTAGAACACATGCAATCCTGTACAATGTCATTTTATCTGATGCAAGATTTGTATTTATGTGAACTTTTATGCATGTTTTTGTTTCGTTCACTATACCTTGGAGAAGAGGTCGAAGCAGCCCAGGCGGCTGACGATGCAGTAGACCTCAGGGAGCCTTCGGCCTTTACCGCTGGGCTGTGAACAGCCAGCAAGAGAAAAAGAAAGCTTCAGAACACTAGAGTGTCACAAGACTGCTCACCCAAGTACAACCACAGGATTAGAGCGCTGGAGCAGAGCAAAGCCCTCGTTTTCGCAGACACTTTAAAGGTACATTCAGGAAGGTAAAAAAATCAGAATATTTATTGTTCATATTAATATTCAATTAGGAGAAGCTAGTGATATGGTGCAGCAGCATTTGAGGTCATTTAGGAACATACCAGTAATCGCCGACAGTATCCAAAGCGCCTGCTTCCATCCTCACCAGTCAGAACAAATGAGAACGTCTCACTAAGGGGAATCAAATAAATGAATTGATAATTCAGATGATTCAGACGTGCTGGACCATATTTTTGTAATCTTACAGATAAGACTGTTGGAGAAAGAGAAAAACACAATCTACTTTGTACTTGAGAGGGAAAGCCCTCAGGCCAGGCTTACTCTGCAAATATCCACATAAAAACCTCCTAAGCTCTACCATTGACCGGCTAGGACCTTCCTGACAGGTGACAGTGTCAGCCAGTTCAATGAAGGTGTGTGTTTGGTGGGCCCCTCACCCATCCAACATTCGCCTCCAGGTAATTATTAGCCATCCCCATCACCGGGAAACCCATCATCACTTCTCAGAACAATGCAGACGTTGAAAGGCTAAGCTATGAGGTATTGGGTAATACGGCCAATTTTAAACAGAGAGGTGATTTTGTAATAACAAACCAGGTGTAAGATGCTAAATTCACCACCTCTCCCTGTAATTATATGTCTAGTGCCAGGGCTTTATCGTAAAGAGCAGTGATCTTTACAGGCCAAAAGGTCATTTCAGTTCTGGGCTTTCAGCTTCTTCTCTAACAAGTGGTTATTAGCAAAGAAAACAACCGGGATATTACCACTTGCCGGGAAATTCCCGTGTCCCTGTATTTTTCTTTTTTCTTTCACTTTTTTTAAAGTGCTGTGGCAGCAGTCAGACTCGCACTGACCTGGGGAAGTTGTCGACAGGCGCCCAGTCTTTGGCGTCAGGGAAACAGAACTGAGGGATGACCTTCAGCTGGTCCTCAGTCTCCCGCATGAACTTGAAGCTCCTCTCAAGCTAGGAGGAAGAAGAGAGAGAAAACGTGAAAAAGAATATCTAAATTATTAGACCATTGTATTTCACTCACAGCTTTCAGCTTAGGGTTTTGTAAGACCAATATGGATATGAAGTCACATTTAAACTAGAAAAAGACAAGTGAACAATGACAGAAACAAATGATATACCATGTTGGATTTTTTTAACCTCTCTAACGCTTATAATGTATTATCATAAACCTGCAGTGTCACTATTTTAAGTACCGGTAAGTAATGTCTATAGAAAAAGGTAAGTCAATAAGATAATAGTCTTGACATTGTTAATATCACATGTTTTTTTCTTCACATGCAAGGCAACACAACTGTTTCAATAAAAGCAAAATTGTCCATGTTTACGTACATATCAGTTGATCATGCACATGCCCAGGTTAGAAAGCTAAAATGTTGTTTCCTTTACAGCATTATTTTCTTTTTAATACTATTTCCTAGTTTCTCATTTTGGAATAATATACGTATATATATAAAGAATAGTATCATTTATCTTCTTCCACCTTGAGAGGGAACTGCTGTGTGACTTCTGGCAGGTATGGGACTCCAGCCTTGGTCTTGTGGAGTGCAACAACAATGAAATACTCAAAGAGGTTCCTCTCCTGCAGCTCCATCAGATCCCTCTCCAAGGTCCGGTACCGCCCCGTCTGCCTCAGCATGGACTGGACTGACACCAGCCTCTGGCTGTGAGCTGAGGGGCAGAGAAACATATTTCATGCAAATGCCTTCATGTTAGGTATGGAATCTGCAAATAGAATATTGTATTTTTTGTTAGCTAGTAGCTAATAGCTACACAATGAAAGGAAAGGAAACTACAATCTGAATCAGTTTGGGGCCACATGCTTCTATTGTGCTTATTTGTAACTTACAAAATATCATACTGTAGATACAACACTGGTATCCTGCTCAGCGTCCCCTTTGTAGGTATTGTATGTGTAGTATTTATTTTATCTTCTTACCTTTTAGTTTCTCCTCCGTGTCACTTTCCGACTCACTGTTCTCATCTGTCACTGAATTGAAGAGAAAAAAAGTGAAATACAAATTGTGAAGTTTCTACAAATAACAGCAACAGGAAACTGGTGGAGCACATGTTATTTGCTCTCATGGCCTTCATTCCAGCCACTACCACATAAACCCACCCAGTCCTCTGAAACAGGGGTCAATATTATCTGACCCCAGAATGTAACATTGCCAATAAAAATGAATACTAGTACTATTATTATATCAATACTGTATATCAATATTAGAATTGCAGTTTTAGATTGTTTTCATATTTGTTGTTTTAGGATTTGCTTGACTTATGTCTGCTTTTCAACTAAAACGTCTTCCCTTCTGCATCAAAATACCTGAAGTGCCAAGTGTAGTGACAATCATGGAATTCATGCGAAGATAGTTTTATTTTTCAAGTGAGTGTGGTAGCATGAGGCATAACTATGAAAATGGCTTTTCAATATTAATAAAGATTTTAAAAGAATTCCTGGATCCAAAGCAGGATCTGCACCTGGATCTGTTTTTACTTGTTCCGTGGTCCAAAGCCGAACTTTCCACCAATATTTTATTAGAATCTTTTAACAGGAGTTTGAGACATGCTCTTAACTACCAGATAAACAAAACAAAAGAGAAACAAAACCTCCTTGAAGGTGACATTGAAGAGGTGGAATCACGTTTTAAAAAGTTAAAAAAGGTGTATACAGAGAGTCTCAAGATTGATTAAATGTTTTTGTACAAGCACAACAAAATTGCAAATTTAGATTTTTTCTTTCACTTAATTCACAGTTGATGTGAAGCAGAAACCTTTTGTGTGGCCTGCTTTCACATTTGCAGCCTCACCTCTCCCTGAGCTGGACTCTGTAGACTGTGACACCCTCTTCATGCGTTTCTTCCCTCGCCGCGCCTCGAAGATGCCATTGATTTTCAGCACCATCTGGAGGTAAAGGGAAAGACACGTCCATCTTTAACTCTTTAAACTAATAAACTAAATGTGTCAGGCTCCTACCAAGATCATTGCAATACGGCTTCTGGGAGGCCTTCTTCCAGGCACATCAGAAATCCATCACAAAATGTTCCCCCTGCCCTACTCAACCTCAGACGGCAGCATGAGTGCACCAGCTCTGAAACCTCCCTGAGCGGTTAACTGGACCATAAATCATAAGGAGAGCAGCATGCGTTTGTAAGAGAGGCCTCTCAGACTCCCATACCTTGGGGATTTTCCTCCGCCTGCGATTGTAAGGGTCTCCTGAGAGGCATGGGGTGTCATCGGGGCTGCTGGGTGTGGAGGGGGGGCTGGTTCGGGAGGGGGAGGAGAATCCAGTGTCCCTGCCTGTTTTACGTAGTTCCAGGAGCTTGAAACTTCGTCGTTCTGAAGTTTGTCTGAAGAAGCCAGGCTTGGACGAGAGCTAGGGGGCAGATGGAAGAAGACAGACACATTAGAATAGTGACTTTAAAGCTCAACTATAATGCATGTTTTTGTAACATTAATATGGTTTCCGGTGTGTATAAATACTCCCAGATTATGAGAAAAAACAACCCTCTATCTTGTTCTCCACCTTTCTGAAAACCTGTGTTCAAAAACCACCAGTGATATTTAGCTCCCCTCATGATGTCATAAGGGGATAAGCCACGTCCCCTCATTACCAACCTAATTTAGAACTACCTCTGCCTGTGATAAACACACGCCCCAGGTTAATAATATCAAAACAGTAGTTAGATTTAGAGCCAATCAGAGCAGGCCGGGCTTTTTGGAAGGAGGGGCTTAAAGAGACAGGAACGTTTCAGGCAGAGGCTGAAAAGAGGAGATTCAGCAATGGCAATGTGAGCAATATAAAGGGTTCTTCGGACAGTACACCATGAAAACTGTTTCTACTAGAAACCCAAATTACAACTTTGAACCTGATAACGAGCATAATGTGACCTTTAGGATAGAAGTGTTTCATTAAATCTACATTGTTTTTACAGTGATGTATTTGGGATCGGGTACCTTAGTTGGCGTGTCAGGGACAGGTGATGAGGAGGCAGGTGAAACACATTTGCTTCCCAGACAACTTCTCTCCAGCTCTATATCTTCATAGGGGTTCTCCTTGGATGGAGGATCTTCAGAAGAAAAAAATATAGATTTGAAAAAACAACAACTAAGAAATCAAGTCACCTGGATTACTCAGCAGCCTCAAGAAAACTTTCCAACCAGCAGATAAAGTGCTCTTTCCATATCACATGTTTGTTTTGCCAGACAACTCCTACTCCAGATGTGCAGAGAGCTACCAGAGGCAGCAGCGGCGTGCTTACCGAGCTCATATTTCACTGTGATAAGATGCTTGCACAGCTAATGCTAAATGTATCTCAAGTCACCGCTCCTCCCCTGCTGATAAGATAGTAAGGAACTTTCATTTTCCAAAACCTGTGCCTCTTTCTCTGTCTGTCTGTATCCCTCCTCTGCTCTATCAATCCATCCACCAGATGTGACCTGTAGGAGTAGTAGGAGGATGAAGAGGGACGTTCAGTTCCCCCCTGCTCCGTCTCCCTCTGAGGAAAACAAGGGATCAGCATACTGTTTTTCACATTGTTGGCCGATGACAACGTCACAGATGGTGTGTTTATGTGTGTGCTGTCAGCTGTGAGTTTGCATCAGTCAACAAGACCTGCGTCTGAATGCATGCAGCGGTGAAAGCTTCCCTCTCGGTCTGGAAACACTATCAGGCATGTGGATTGTGTGTTTAGAGTGTGTTGATGAGAAGCGGGTGAGTGTGCGGAAGTTGATGATAAGACTGTGAAGAAATCCCAACTATTTTAAATAACAAATAAAAGAATAAGAAAAAGAAAAAATATGAATAACAACAACAAAAAACTAAAAATCTAAAGCCAATTTCAACATAACACACACTAGACCCGTTCGAAAAGGGATAGAAAGAAACCTTGGTGTATCAAGTCCATGTCATCTTTAAAAATCTGCCTCCCTGGGGTGGTTTTTAAGTACACACTAGTGATGAGTTACTTTACCCATGGGACACTGCTGAGTGTTGGACCAACAATGTCTGAGCATTTAAAAAAATAATACAGCTACAAAAGGAGGAAACAAATCCAAAATAGAGTGTGAATGAGGGATATAATCAAAAGTGAGTAGTGGCATCACCAAAAACAGTTAAACTTAATTTGACTGTTTCAAGTAAGCTGCCCTCATTATACTCCAGTCCCTGGTAGCAAAGACACATTGAAACCATTGCCAGTTATGTGCTATGGCTCTAAGCCATTGGCATGCCCCCCGCTGCACTGACGATCACAGTAGCAGACCACAGCTACGGTACGACCTCACACAACGCCACTATTGTACGTTATGAAATTAAACAGGCTCTAGGTGGGGTTGGCATAGCACTGCAGACAATAAGGTAGAAAGGTAGGTCAGGTTTCTGCGTATAACTTTTAATAAAAGTGAAGCAGCATGGCTCCAAATTAAAAGTGGGGCAGAACAAACAGAGCAAAGTAAAGGCAGCTTGGACTCCCCTTCACCTCTGTTACCCAACTCTATGCCTGAAACAAGAAATAAAACTATGGGGTCATGCAGTGTATGAAGGGAATATAAGATGGGACAACCTAAAACCTATAGAGCACAGTATTTATAACAATGTTTTCCACATTTTGCAAATACAAATCAATTGAAAGTCGTCACAGTTAACACACGTAGCACTTTGTCTGGAAGTTGGTTAAAAGATTCCCTTTGGTTAAGTAAAAATGGTAAAAGGTGTGATATGTGTTATTTACCTATTATGTCCTCATAGACGTTCTCTTCTGATAAAGTGCGTGTTAGGCCCAGCCTGGATTGAGCGTACCAATCCACCCTGCAGCTTTCTGTAGATGACTGGAGCAGATCCTCAAATTCATAGGATTTCCTGGTGGACAGAGAGCATTACAAAGATTTAGGAGAGTTGCACGCCAAATACAAAAGTAGGAGAGGAAGGAAGGATTTTCGACTGATGTCTCAGAGCGAATGTGCGTTCATGTTGATGCTTTTAAAAAACACTTTTGATATGCCAAGCGAGAACATTTATGTTTTCATTTGGTAGTTGCCACATCTTAATGACAACATCTGTGTTTCATCACTGCCAAAGATTAAAGCCCGGTAGAATAAAGCGCTCACAGGAAGTGGTTTGGTCCGTATACACATACATGCAATTACAGTTGCCAATGAATCCTTGTTATCTCAAGCTTATCAAATTCAGTTTGAATCAAAGTGAAAAATGATTGCTCCAATTTGACACATTATATAATACAGCAAAAAAAACATAACCACATAGTACACATTGGTATTTATGCCATTTCTTGTTATGTGATTATAATGCTGACTTTTTATAACTTTATTAACTTACATTACCATCACAAGGAAATGCATATAAAATCTAGCTATAAGGCTAAATGACCATGCAGTTGAATCAACACCTTTCTTACAGAGTTGAACAAAAACCAAACACAGTACGTTTTACAAAAGTAGGATTCATTCAGTAATGTGTTCCTGAAAGAGTGGCAACTCTTCGTTCATGCACAAAAATCCACACTGCACCAGAGAGACTGCCAGGCAAAACAAAGGGCTTGACACAGCACACTTTCAGAGTGAGGCCTCCACATATGGTATGGAATGTAACCGATCCAAGCCAAGCTCCTAGCAAGAATTCAGACCACTGGAGAAAGTGAACAATGGATGTACTCCGATACTGCTGAGTACTGAGTTCACATTTTTTTGGTTTTTCATTGTAACCAACTGAATGTTAGTTGAACTAAGAGGACTATTGAAAACCGTAGCATGTTAATTGCTCTTGGCCTAATAAGTTATTCAGATTCCGGATTCTCTTTGCAAGTTTTTACATCTGAAAATGTTGCCTTTACAAATGAGTTGTTCAACACTCAATTTGCAAAGGCCAAATGCCTTGAGCAAACATTCTTACAGTCAAGGCAATTTTTTTGTTAAAAAGGCAAGGGGCCTCTTGACTCACACCGCTCATGCATGTTGTTCTCCTCTTCCAGTAGAGTTTTGGAGGGAAGAATGAGTTGAGTCGATGTGTACATTCCTTAGATCCAACCAATGAAGTCATCCTTTGGGATATTTATAAACAGGATGATGTCACCGGTGGTTTTGATTTAATACAGATGTGGGACATGTTTGTGAGATGTTCGTATTTGATTGCCGGTGGTTGGAGGAAGGGTTATAGAATGCACAGCCATAACGTAAGCATGTTGCCATGGACTACTTTTCCTTCAGAGATCATTACATGTTTTTGATGTTGTGTAAGGTTTTAGGGAAACACAAATAATTAATTTGTCCTCCATCTTACTTTCCCTACTCTGCTTGGTGTAACTGTCTGTTCCTCTCTGGCAACGTCAAATATGCCTACAGCTGGTATCACATTGGTTGCGCTTTGAAAGGTCAGCAGCAAACTAAGTCAAAGTTCAAATAATATAAACTTTTAGCGCAGCAGTCAAGAGGGGAAATTCAAGCGGTGCACCACACCTAGAGCAGTGGTGCCGCTTACTCAGGCGCTGCTGCCCTCTCCATAGGAACACACTGGATAGCCAGCGCAAAGTGCTTGACAGCTCATCATGAGTCGAAACCTTAAGTATTGGGAAGGACAAGATAACATGTCTTGATGGGTGACATTTACTAATCTTTTTTTTTAGCAATATATAATAATGTAAGCATGTTAGCATTGTTATTTTGTGCATGTTAGCATGGTGAGATAAGCATTCCTGTGCAAGTCTAGGATGGCTGTCTGTCAGACAACTGAACATCAATCATTATTTTTCCATCGATCTTCTTATTCTCTTACCTGTTACTGCTGTCCCGGGGTCGGTCAGCCCAGGGTCTCCTGCAAACTCCAGGTGGTGGGCACGTTGGTAAAGGAGGGGGAGGAATGGAAGGCAAAGGGGGCAAGTTCCTCCTTCCCTTCCCCAGGCCGAGGCCTGAAGTTGGGGTAGTTGGGGGCGTGTGGTGCTGGAAGGTTCTCTGAGGTTTAGGTAGTGGGTTTATAGATGGAACACCTGGCTCATTGTACACGTTCTCTGGATCCCCCTCCCTCCTCCGCCGCGAACCGCCAGGCCGAGCCACCTCAAAAAAGGTCCCAAAGATGGGCTCGTTGGCCCTCCTCTCCGTTTCCTCCAGCTCCTCCTTTGAAGGAGGGCAGAAGTAATTCCCTGGAAATGCCAGTGAAGGTCTGTCAGGAACATCCTTTGTTGCCTTCTCCAGTTTCTTAACATGAGTTAAAACAGTTTTCTTGTCTTGGGGTTGTTCTGTTGGCTTAGAAGGCCGAAGTCCCCTCTCTGATATCAATTCCCTGTCCTTGTTTGTTGGGCCTTCTGGAGATTTAGGCCGGGAATCCACCAGCTTTCCAACATTCTCCTTCCCTGAGTCTTGTCTGTCTGCGCTGACAAACCTCTTGCTATCTGTCCGTTGCACCTCTGAGGCTTTGGATTCCTTTTTCCTCACCGTCTCAACCTCCTTCAGCGTGGTGCTCAGTGGACATGTCCCTGTAGGAGTCAGTGTGCCAGGCTCCTTCTTGCCCTCCCATTGGGAGATCTTATCACGGATGCTGGCGCTCTTGACCGCCACTGGGCTCTTGTTGTGGTTGAGCTTTCCACACAGACCGTTCTCCATGTTGGGCGTCCTGGGGTCTGTGTTGGTGGTGGCTCTCCTGTGAGCTAGCATGGTGTCAGGAGGAGCCGCACCGTGGCTGAGTGAGCGGGAGAGGGGAGCTTTGGCGTTGTCCCTCCCTGGTGACCCGCACACCTCTTGGCGCTGGGGCACCGCAGACGGCGGAGCCTCCCCGACTTTCAAGCCACAGCACTGGAGCCTAGAACAAAGTCACACACACAGGAACAATTAACATAACCCATTTAAAATACTTGTTAAAAGCCCTAAAAGGGTTGCAAACAAACCACAAACAAGCAGAATAATCCAACATAGAAGTTTCTAAATAAATATGTTTAAAATAATTTATATTTTCATTGTATTTATTAATATTAAGCGTCATACACCCAAAGGGGTCCGGCCCACATGGACTTTCAGGAAGCCACTTCAATCAAAATGAATAGCGTGACTTTAGATAAAACAAAAAGGATTGATATAATAAATTAACAAAGTACATTATATTGTTGTTAAGGCTAATTAAATCAAGGTCAGTTATTTTCATAGATATGTGCGTTGCTGCCTCCAGTGTACAAAGTAAAGTGCTGTTGTACCCATAGCTCTCAAAGTTGGCCACATAATTTGAGTGCTTACAATAAAGTCAGAATAGATCTTTGTTTTATGGGGTAAACAACAACTCTTGTTAAAAGAACTCAGACGTCTGTTTGGTGCCCCTGTTCTAGCTGTGAGTCATTCCTGGAAGATTACTGGGTCATGACTGTTTGAACTCTGGGTTTGGGGGTCAAAGTTTACGAGCTACACACATAGCTATTTCTGGAAAAGGAATGAATGTATACACAGAGGAGGGGAGAGGCCGGAGTGCAGACGTCTATCTTTTTTCTTTTCTACTCCCGAGCCTCAAACCCTCCGCTCCAGCCCAAAGACCATTCATCAAATGATTGAATTTCCAACAAACAGAGGAAACATGGCCTTGCTGGGTGACTTCTGATGACATTGCTGGATGTGAAAACCAACAGTCATGCAATCCAGAGGAAATCTCTGGGGGAAATTAGTGATTCAAGTTTCCTCAGAGACCCTTTAAAGAAAAGAAAAAAATACTCAATGTTGTAACTATGACCAAGGAGGAAACCATATAACTCTTTTAAATTGCCCTGGCTTATTAGTTTGGCCCCTCTCTCCATCCCTCTCCCTTCCCCCCCTTTTTCTCGTGCCTTGTCCTTTGGTTGAAATTGCAGTTTTTTTTATTAAGCATGAAGCAATAGAGGGGAAAAATTAGGTCAAATAGAAAGCCAAGTGAAGCGGAACGGGAGCAGGCAGGGGGGGTCTAGTGAAGAAGTTACAGAAAAAGTGGAGGAAGAAATCTATAATGTAGTTCACCCCATCTAAAAAAACACTTGCAGTATAGAAAAGCATGTCTATCAGCCGCAGCCAAGGATGGGTGGACCATGGAGATGAGGGTCATTGAGGGTAGGTGGAAGGGAACGGGGTACAAGGGCACAAAAGCTTCTCTGGCCAGTTGAGCTAACACAGGATCAGTGGATAAGAAAAAGGGTTTGAAATGGCCAAGGAGAAATAAAGGAGAGACAAAACTAAGTTATTGTGATGATTTCCCTACATATCAACTTCTGATAATTCCCAGAGAGAAATGTATTGAGCTTTTGAGCAATGGAAACTACAGTTGCATGGCAACAGACATTTCTATTTTCCATTAGACAATCCCTCTGGTCGGTGCAAACCAAAATCCCCTTCATTGTAACCTAAATAACACTAATGAATATTGCAAGGATGACAGAAGGGTCCATAGAGAGTGGTCATGGAGGCATTAGACAGTGGCAGCATGGGGACAGTAACAGTATCCAGATGCCAGATGGCAAACTCTGCCCTGCACTGCTCCTTAGCACTGCTATTGTTATTCAGCTGACCCCCATGGAAATGGCTGTCTTCAGCTTGCTTAAAGGAAGTACAGAGCTTAAGAGGACTGCTGCAATCTACTAGTGCTTCAGGGTAAGTTTACCCACTGTACTCATTGAAAGTTAATCAGATCAAGTAGAGTAAAGCTATTGTTTCACCTTATTGTTTGGCAGTATAGATGTTTGTGGACCGCAGGAACCATCTCATAGTTCTAGGAATTGAGTTTAAAGAACCTCACGTTTTACTGCACACACAACACAGGAACCGTGCACTATTATAGTTCTTAGAACTATAGAGGAATCAGTTAATATGACAATGACAGAAAACCAACTAAATGGTTGCCTTGCTCAAAAAGACTGTCACAATAACATTTAAAAAAATAAACATTGCTATAGTAGGCTATTTACTGCATCACATACTTCTGGAGATTCCAATTATTACTACTAGACAGTGAATCCGGAATAAATTATTCCATTAATTAATATCATTGAATAAATATTTAATTGGCTTCTGATGCACCTACCCGTTGACTGATTGGTAGATACAGTTGTCAGTGTTTGTACAGAGCAGCAGGGCCCTTCCACCGGTCATGGTGCTAGCAGCTGGCATCCTGCACAGTCACACAAAGACAAACACAATCAGTTAGTGGAATATATTTACATTTCTATAACGGGGTAAGTGTGTTGTGTAAAAGTTTGATGAAACACAGAATTCAAAGCAGACCTTTATTTAGCTCATAAGTCATGAAGTTGCAAAGCAAACTGAGCATGAATTTAGACAGTTGAAAATATTCCAGCTTGTGTGCTGATAAACAAAAATAAGCAGACATACAGCCGGACAAATGAGTGTTAGGTCAAAAGGAAAGCTGATTTCCTTGGAATCCCTTTTCTGGGGCTAGTGAAACTCTTCTCTGAACTATCTGCTGTGGAAAGGACCTCACAGGTTGCATGGCATATACCCCCAACACTGACAATGCCTGCTGCTCGATAAGTAATTGGAGGATACAGATTAAAACTAGGCTTAAGCAAACACACATCAGGTGCATTATGGAAAACCTATGTAACACACTTAAAATGCCACATTGTAATATAATTGAGCTCCACCAGGAAACATCAGTGTCAGCTGGAAGCAAAAGAAGGGAACTCAGCTCAACTTTTTCACGTTAACTTATCACTCAGTCTCTCTTCCTTGTTGCACTTGCCAGAACAGATTTCTGGAGCGTTCTCAAGGCAAGTACAGCACACAAGTTTTACTTTCTTACACTTCAGGTTTTCACCGCTGACTATGCTTTCATTCCAGAAAATAACTTCCTTAATGTGTTGAGTGTCTTCCAGCGCTACACATTTCATTCTGTTCTTTATTATGGACAAGAAGTGCCAAGGCCAGCGTGAGGGGACACGCTCGGCCAGTTTGAAATGATTACCGTACTTGTTCCATAATGAAACCAGACCCACTCTGGAATTTAGAAAGACCATCCATATGTAACATCGAATTAGAACCGCTAGTGCATATGACTTGGCCTAGAAAGTGCTGACAGGGGCAGAAGAAACCTAACTGTCTCTCATGGCAAAGATGTGGTTAACATGAGAGAGGAGGAAAAGTCAGGGCATACTACTGTTGGCAGGTATTCACACATTTGTTCTGAAGTAAATTCTCAGAGACACTAATACATGCTTTGCCATCCAGCTGCATACTCACACACAAAACCTCATATACAAACACACCTACAGAAATCTACACATCCTGCCAAACGGGCCAGACTCCAGACCAACTCATGTGTGTGTGTGTGTGTGTGTGTGTGTGTGTGTGTGTGTGTGTGTGTGTGTGTGTGTGTGTGTGTGTGTGTGTGTGTGTGTGTGTGTGTGTGTGTTTGTGTGTGCATGTGTGACTTCAACCAGATGTGCCGGGATACTTTAGGGTATCCGTAGGCCGTTAAACATTTCCTGAGCACGGCCTGGCCCAAACCCCCCCTACAGTCCTCTCCCAATAAACCTGCATTAGCTAACCCTGACACTTCTCCTTCTTGCACCCCGACTATGTAGGGAATGTGAGCCTAATTCAGCGGAATTCCACAAATTGTTGTCCCGACTGGCAGTGAAGCGAGAAAGAGAAAAAAGCCACAATTTAGAGGGTAGATTACGTAAACAATCGCAGCCAAATAGCTGAACTCTTCCTCGAGCTAACAACATAATTGGCCCTCTGGGTGTGTTTTGGAACCATTCTCGGCCTGTACTTTTTTTCTCTTTACAAATGGACAGTATGGAAACCTTGCAGTTTCATCTCACAAGGAGTAGACTTGTGTAAAGTAAAATATCTCATCTTTAAGATTTCAGTTTGTTCATAGCTCAACTTACACCCCCCCCCCCCCTTCCATCAGCCCAAGGCCTAGCCCCCCATAGTGAGGAGGAGGAGGAGGAGGAGGAGGGTATACGTCAGCCATCCACCGGCCTGCGGGCCCAAATTATTTTCAGCTGCGAGCTGAGCAGAGGTCACATGTTTGAGGGGAAACATCAACCAATTTTTTTTTCCTTCCTCCCCCTCCTGATTCTTTTCTTCTTACTAAAACCCAACACAGAAATGAAGAACAGAAATCTGCACGTAGAGGGGGGTTGGCAAGGGGGGACTATAAAGAATGTATATAGAGCCTGTATAGACTCTTACAGTTTAATTTCTTTCTGGTTGCATATCTCAGTGGGGGAGGGATGATGGTTGATATGAAAGGAGGGAGGGAGAGGGGAGAGACAGGGTTTGTCTAAACTAAATAGGAAAGTGGATATTGCAAAGAATAATACAAGTATACTGTTGCACTATCAAAACAGAGCAGGCTTTTAGGCTGTCCCCCCCCCCCCTTCATTGTTTGGAGCCCCAAGGCCAAAACAGAAAGTGCTGCTCAGTGGAGATTCTAGTGCCTTAAAAGGTAATTGGGTATTTTCACACAATTCTGACTGACATGGGCTTGAACATATCTCAAACTTGACTCATACACATAGAAGACTGTGCTTCCCAGCACTCGCCTGGAACTGATAATCAGTAGTTTCTTTGCATCTCGTAAAAAGCAGTCACTTTTGACAGCATTGCTAGTTTTACAGCGTTCGGTTACTGAGGAAACTCTTTTCAGGAGCAGCGAAGGTCTATTGTCTGCTACAGCTATGGGCAACTATTGTTAACCCTGACCCTCAGAGCAAGATGGCCACCATGACAATGCAGAGGCTGAGGGAAGCCATCTGCTGAGGCCAATAAAAACATCACGGGAAACAGCGACCCCAAAGACCTCTACCTGCCCTGCCCCCTCCAGCCTTTAGCCATGTGAGGTGTGACAGGCCATGGACACTGCACCAGAGGAAGTGGAAGTGGCATTGTTCAGGGGCTGCTGGGTGGATGAGTGCTAAGTGGAGAAGATAGCAGTGGAAAGTGTGTTGGAAATAGAAATAACTCACAACATTTCTTGGATTTTTGTTTGATAGTTAAACAGATATTAACATAATTGAAAGATGCACTTTGTAATATTTTCAATATAGAAGATTTTTATATTTAAACATTATTTTAACAGTCATCCCACTTCAATTTGACTGTAACTAGTCTAGACTTCTTCTCTAAATACTACTTTTAGTCGCATCTGGCTGCCCCCTACATTCGCTCCAGACGCAGGCACAGGAAGTTACGTGAAATTGGAAATGTATTACTACTAGCGACAAAAATAAAACCAAAACCATGCTTCGGATAACTATATGGCTTATTATCTAGACATAATAAAGATACCACAAATTCTTGTTACATAGTTACATAGTGCAGCTTTTATTATGAGAAGTCCTGTTAAAACATTCTTAGTTTAGGATTGCTTTACCTTTCTATCCCTAGAACTATTACACAAATGTATTTAATAAAGGATAACCTCTTCCTGGCCACAGATTTTTTTTTAAAGTATTAGTGCTCAGTGAACAGCATTGGATCCTAAATGCCTTAAAGCATTCACTAGATATATAGATAGCAGCAGTCAGGGTCAGAGGCAGGGCATCAGAGCCAAGCATCAGTTGCATAATGAACCCTGCAGGAGATAACTATCAGCGGATGGACACTGGGTATCTGGATTCTGGAACATGCACTCACACATACCACTGAGAGAGAGGGATGTTGTTGTTTGTCTATTCTTAATAGCTGACGAATGGTGTTGGATCTCAATTGCTGACTAACACCACCAATTCTAAAATATGACAGTAAAGTGGAATAGCTACTTTGTCAGGGCGTCAGAGCCGGGTCATGCTCATAAAGAACTAATGACGTGCTCTATGACCAACTAAACACAACTAAATGGTATTTTGCCTTGGTCTATTCACAGAGTTGTAAATCAGTTCCTCATTCACAAAGACTTGGCACAAGTGTGCATGGTGTATAAGCCAGCACACAGATTACTCAGCAGTACAAACACACACACAAACCTTTCACAAATGACTAGGATTCACTGGTTTATCTCAAAATAGGACAAAGAATCAGCCTGGACTCATTCAGAGGCAATGTGATCACACACACACAAAACGTCCCACAATGAGCTGTTCTTCATGCTTTTGTCAGTTATGATTTGCCCTAAACAAGCTCTGTTATCTGCACTAGTTATATTGTCAGGGATGAAAGATAAAATGTTAAATGTCTATCTAATACTCTTCACAGTGCAATGCAATGGAAGTGTAGACAATATAATCTCAGACAGTGAGAGAGAAGGCATTTTTGGTTTGTATCTTTGTTATTGAGCTATTTGTGCTTCTTAAACTCATCTCAAAATGTTAACTGTTGGTGACAATCAGGCAGTGTTTTGCAGTTTGAGTTGAATTAGCTTTATCACACTGCACATGGGTGGTGCTGTCAGTGTTTCATAGCTAACTTTATCAGGCCTCTGAGTTGTTGTCAACGAACTGTTGGCTGGCTGCTGCTGCTTCGGTGCTCTGGAGGCCTGCCTCTCCCCAACAGCTGCTTCTCATAAAGAGTTCATCCTCCCCTCTATCACTCTGTTCCTCCATCGCTCTGTCCAGCCCCGCACATTCAGCTCACACCATGACATCATCATCCATGGCTTGTTCTTCCCCAAAACTGCTTTCTTTTTCTTCTCTGTCATTTTCAAATACCTAAAAAGGGCAAAGTCGCTCACAGCCCACGCTGCATTTCACAGTTATCAGGACATGCAGTCACATAAAAACACAGAAAGACCAGAAAGACGTAACCATTTGTCTTATCTTATGAGTGAGGTTTTACTGACAACTGGGACAAGGATAGAACATTAACTTAACATGGGAATTATATATATATACAGCGAAGAAAAATCTTTTTTCTTTCTTCACCCACGCTGAGTGGAGGACCCTACACCCCTAAAAATGTGGCTCACTATACAGCATGTGCCAAAGCCTTTGCCTGCAATCAATTGAATGCACCACTGCACATTTAGCTAGCTCATTCTGGAATGGCAAACTTGACTGCTTTTTCTCTCCACGTCCTTCACTCTTTAATTTCTCCTATTCATTCTGTCTCTTTCATTCCCACTCGAGTATGATGGAGGAGGTAGAAAAAAAAATAGGGGGGAAGGACATTGGGGGACTCACTGGTTTTAAATTCTGAAGTGTTCTCTCTCATACTGAAATGTACCACCTTTTGCCTCCTGCAGATCTGGGAGCACATATTATTCATGTACAGCCAATTTGTATCACGCACTGCAGGGGTTGCCAGATCTGCCGTGAAGTGTTTGGCTTGAGTGATACAGGGATTTGACAATTACTGACATGCTGCCATGAGGAAGGCCTTGACAGGTTTTTTTTGCCAGGTTCCTGAAGTAGCATAGAAGGAAAGGGTTGATGGGGAAGGAAGGGATGTATGGAGAGGGGGAAGGAGAAGGTTCGGGCAAATAAACAATGGAATTTTATCTGGGCTCAGCAGTCTCCCCTCTCTCTCTCATTCACTCTCTCCGTTTCTGTCTCTGCGTCCTGTTCAGGGCCCCTGTTGCTTTCCCAAGCTGATTTCATAGCAAGGTCTTGGACATGAGCCAAACAGGCAAACTCTATGACTATATGTGCCTGTATTTGCGCATGTACAGTATCTGTCAGAGCATGCGATTGACGGGCAGAAAGCGAGTTACACTCTCTGAATTGATCTTTTTTAGCCACTGGATGATATGTAGGGGTGTATCGCCATCTTTAATATTCACTTTAATTTTGACTATCTCCCTGCACGTCTGTGTAGTAGGTTACATTTGTTTTCTTTTCATAAAAGAGATGTTTGTTTTGAGGAATTAACTAAGCACACAGAACCTATCTTGGACTGGTTTATGTTCATAATTGAAAGAACATCACATGCTCTTTATGTTCACCCATAAAAAAACATTTGTACTTAAATGCAATGTGGAACTTTAAGGTGAACATGAGGTCTATTTGTATTCTTTGTATTAAAAAGAATGGAACCTGAATTGAACTGAATCGAAGTCGTATCGCAGAAGACTTTGTGATATCGGCAAATCTCATTTGGTTGCCCCATGAATTGATATAATATTGTATTGTGATTAAACCTTTGATTTAAAACCTTAATGACATGTTTACCTCTTTGTGTCTGTCTGTTCTCTCATTTCATCAGACATTTACGCATCAGCTGGCTGTCTTTATCTTTGCATTCCATATCTTACTACAGACCACAGGGACCTGGGTTGTACAGTGGTAAAGATGCATATCAGCATCTGGCCTTTGGGGGCCAAGAACCATGCACACTCACACCCATATAGTGCATGTAGAAACTATCCTGCTGCCCAGAGTCCTGTCCCAAACCATTGGTAGGCTCCCTGCCCCTGCTGTGCCTTGTCCTCTTGCCCCTCCACTTCTCCCCCTGCTCCCTCCATTGTTAGGAGAGGATGGACGTGAGACAGCATTGAAACTGGGTTAGCCACAGAACCAGACAGGAACTGTCGGGGGATACCACAAACAATTAATTTCTCCCCCCATGTGTTTTTGCTTATCAATCCACTCTAAATATAAAACAAGTATCCATTGTTGTATATTCCTAACGCAACACATATAGCGTTTCTTGTTATTGTGGTTGTTGTTTATATCTGAGAAGCCTGATGGGTGTCTACAGTCTATCCCACTGAGAGCTGCAGGAATGAGCCAAAATATTACCTCCGAAAATGTATAAACAAACCTAAATTATAATTGGGGGCCACAGAGGAAGCCACTATGGATGTAATTATGGTGCACAGGAACAACCAAGGGACAGAATGCTCTTCTGCACAAAATGAATAGTCATTTTCTTGTTTGTGTTTGTGCACACAGACAGACAGGAAGTGTGATGTGCCTTGCAGGAAGTGGGTGTAAGATTTTACACCTCTCCGTCTTTTTTTTAAGAGATCATTTTTTGGCCCTTCCATGCTTTATTAGATAGATTGGAGAGACAGAGATTAAATGGGGTTCGAGAGGGGGATGACATGCAGAGAACGACCCGGGCTGGAGTCGAACCCGGGTCTGCTGAGGCGAGGACTGGGCCTCTATCGTATGCGCTCTAATCACTTAACCACGGAGCGCCCCAAGT
This sequence comes from Ammodytes marinus, assembly GCF_949987685.1. Taxonomy (NCBI): domain Eukaryota; kingdom Metazoa; phylum Chordata; class Actinopteri; order Uranoscopiformes; family Ammodytidae; genus Ammodytes; species Ammodytes marinus. The sequence continues at coordinate 9,946,908 of NC_137234.1, forward strand.
CGTCAGGCTTTTGCGCAGGAAGTTTTCTTGCTTCGGAATTCCCCCCTTACAGTACAAACTTAAGTTCAGTGTTGATAAATGAGACAGCTCTAACTACAACAAGGTCAAAATGGCAGCAAACGGAAGGAAAACTCCATACAAACTCAGCAAAATACTCCTCTAAGCTCTTCTCACTCTCTCCACCTGTCAGAGTTTACAAATGGCCATCCCGTAACCGTTTAACCACAGGCTTTTAATTGGGAAGGTCTCCTTTTTCCTTTTGCAGTTTGTGGCTTCCATTGCACATTCCACTGACTGCAAATGGTAGTGCAATGGCTAATGATGCCCTCAAGCCTATAAAGTGATAAGCTCTTCTGGAAATAGAAGTTAAGAGGGGGAGTGTTAGACACTGTGGGCCTGATGAAAGTGAAATTAAGTAGATAATTGAAAAAGATTTTGGGGAAGCATTTAGAGGTGGAGTCAGTGATTCTGGAGAAAAGTTGTTGTCAAAATCACTTTTTGTCAAAATCACTGAATATTTCCTCGTGATCCGCTATCTGTCCGTATGCTGAAAATAAATTGTTGTTAATGCACAGCTTAGGCTCAGTAGATGGGTATGTAAACACTGTGCAAGCATGTTTAACCTAGGCTGTGTATTAACACTTTTTTGTTTATGTTCAACTCATACAGTGCGTACAGGTTGCGGATCATGAGGAGATATTCTCTGATTTTGACAAAAAACTAAAAAATAGACAACAAGCATCCTCAAGAATCACTGACTCCACCTTTTAGTGCAGAGACACAGCTGACCGGAAGGAAAATAGGATTTTAAATACATTCTTTCATCTCAACAATGGCTTTTACCTATCGCCAATGAATTCAAACTCAACTTGTTTAGTGAAGCCTTTCTACCAGAGAAAGGCAGGACATCCCAATGAGAGGCGAAGAAGAGGTGGAGGAGAAGGATGATTCTGTCTTGGAGGCAGAGCAAACAAATCTCTCCCTATCCCCCCATCTGGGCGAGGGTGTCATGTTACGCCTTGTTGCGGCATCGGAGCATCTGTCCTTCAACTCCCTTCGTCATCAGACATGTCAGCCCCTCCTCCCCACAGACAGAAAGTTACCATCAGCTCCTGACTCATCCCCAGTCTGCTACCAATTACCCCGCTGGCTCCACAGACCAGTGCCAATGCCAACTCGTCCCAGGGGTTTGCTTTTAAAACAGCTCTCACTCTCACTCAATCACATCCAACAATGCCTTTGGCTTGGTGAAATCCAAAAAAATTACATTTGGTACATGTGGAGCAAAAACACTACTCCGGCATCAGCCAACCTCGTAAGCCTTAGTGCTTGGTGGATGGTGTAAACCAAATGTTCAATGTTATACTCTTGGGAAACATTATTTGTAACAAACAATATGACAGTCAAGCTAACTTTAAGCTGACAATTTTCACTTGTTGCGAGTCCAACACCATGAATGCAGGGAAGGTAGGTACTGACTTTTCTGTATGACGTTAGGCTTTATACCCTGCCACCAAGTGTAACCATTCAGAACAAGTATAAACACCAATGCTTCAAGATGTGGCTGGCTGACATGTATGAACTAGATCATTTTTAAGCATACTGAAATCTGAATAAAATACGATAGAGGAAACCTTATTTTTTAATTTAACCTAGCCTTCTTTACTTGACACAAAAGTAGTTTTGCTTATTTTTAAATACTTTGCTACTTTTGCACGGACATATTCCACTGTTTCAATCTAAAATGTTAAAGCCACGTGAGTGGCAAGGCTCTAAGATATCAATGTCAGTCTGAAGCTCAGTCTATCCATCACATACAGATATTTAACTTCCATTGAGGATATATTCTAATGACTAATGGGGATCCTCTGACCTAAGCACCGCCTCACAGAGCCATTACCATGGGTATAGACCCATGGGTATAGATTCATGGGTATAGATTCATGCACCTGTGGTAGAAGCACTGTAGTTGCAGCAAGTACAATGAACATGGATGGAGTAAGACAAGAGAAAAACTAAACACTCCAGGGCACTCTTCCTGGCAATGAGCCTTACTGTTTTACAGGCAGAGATTTATGACAGTGGATGAGATCATTTATAAACAGCCACAGGTAATATGCCAGGTGATAGACTCTGTCGTTTGCAACCACAGCTGAACTCTGTGTCACCGTTGCCTTCAACACAGGAGACAGACACGGCATGTCTTACACCTTAGACAGTGATACCTGTCTCTGCTGTTAATACTACCCAGAAGCCCTGGATTTTACAGACACGTGAGGAAGTGTCAGTGAATACACCATCATTCAGGGGGGAAAAAGACTCCCTATAGTGAGCATTATTAACAGCTATCTGATATTACATTGTGCAGACACACAATGTAGGATTTTTAAGCATAATGGTCAAACCTTTCTTCTCTAGAACAGGCTGTGCCACAGTGAACGTAAAGCAGAGAGTGGACCTACAGATCCTTTCAACAATAACCTGGCTTCTTCGGCACACTAACATTACTCTCTGGGCCCCAGATCAAATTTCTCCTGCAAGCCACAGTCTCTGAGCTGAGTGAGCAGCACCAATGCCAGAATCCTCTCCTCCTCTTCTTCTCCTTCCTGTTTTTTTTTTACATGTTAAAAGGTTCCGCTTGAGAATTCCCACCAGAGCTTCTTCCCCCGTCCCACCCCTGCTCCCCTGCTCCTCTGCATGCTCACACAAAAAAAAAAATTTTTTTTTATAATTCAGCGGCCGATCCCCGGGGGAGCCGAGCAAGGCGAGAGCTTGGGAAAGTGCTCTTCCGCAGTGTAAACTCCAGAGTCAGATTCTGAGCCGACGTTTTTGACCTCCACACACCCTGTGACCGACAACTGTGAGCCCCTGGGCCAAGACCGCCAGTGGACAAAACAACTGAGTGAAATGTAGAGGGCTGTTTAGCACTGCTGGAGCAAGCCAATCAAAACTGATCTAAAGGTGTGTGTGTTTCCATTGCTATCTCCCTAGAAACCTTGAGACAAATTGTACTCGACACATGGCAAATATGCGTTGTAGTTTAAGGCAGTTAGCAAAGACTCAATCGGAATAAATTCAACATGCTTCAATATCAATGAGTGAGCCGTTACCAATGCAGCTGTAACATGCATCTCTTGTGTATCTCCATTTTATGTTTGCTGCTGTTGTACATTTGTGAATTATTACGCATTATGAGCAACAACTAAGAGTTCTTGAAATTTAAGCTAATAAACAGTAACAAGGTAATAAAGCGTAATATAGTGTGTTTATACGAACGCTAATCCTAGCGTTTCTAAAACTGCAAAGAGGAAACAACATGCCGTTTATAAACTAATAGATTTATAGGTCTAGCATTATATCAAGGAATATAACAAGAATAGACAAATATGTATACAGAAATTGATCGTTTTGGAATGTAACTGAGCCTATCCCTATCCAAACTAAACATCTATACAGGCGGCAGTGGTGAAGTGGGTAGGGAGATCGCCTCTGGAGTGCAGGGTCGGAGGTTCGATTCCCCGCCTACCCGCCACATGTTGAAGTGTCCCTGGGCAAGACACTGAACCCCAAATTGCTCCCGATGGTTCAGAAAGCACCTTGGTTGGCAGCTACTGCCATCGGTGTTTGAGTGTGTGTATAAAAATGTGTTAAGATATGTAAAAGCGCATTGTGAAGCGCCTTGTGACCCTGGTCTGTGAAGGGCGCTCTATAAATAAAGCTTACTTACTTACTTACAGGACTAGGATAAACGCAGATTGACACCAGGCTCGTCAGATACAACTTGACACTATATAGCAGTATGATAAAGGATGAGATTATTGTAGCCATCATTACACTGGAGACAGACAAAGAGATAACTACTACTCTCTCAGCTCTAGAATTTTACAAGCCAGTGTTTAGACATGATTTGGTATGATCAACGCTCATCTGTGTCTGCAGTGTGTCTGGAATATTTACAGTACTCATTAAGTTGATCCGCTTGGATGAACCTCCTGACATTGTTTTAATTGTCATTAAATAGACTGAATCCCTAAATTGACAGGTAAACAACATTCTTCTCATTCTAGGAGAAGAGAAAAGGAAAAAAATGAAGAGGAAGAGAAGTAGACTGGAACTCCTTAAATTATTTGAAAGGCATTGCTTTCACAGTTTTTCCATCTCTAATATTACACACACGCTGCACATAACCAAACTTACAAAGCACGCGGTAACCTTTTCCCATTTCGCTTGGAATGCTTGATATAACATGGCAACCCAGGCCTAAATCAACAAACTGCAAAGCCACATTAGAATTACCCTTTGAACCCAGATGGACACATTCCTTTCTAGACAGCAGCCATACCTCTCATGCAAGGTCTTTTTCCAAACAGGGGATGTTAAACAAATGGTAAATTCATATCCATGTGCAAGTAATATGGTATGTCAGTGGATGCTCAAGTGTGCCTGGGCATGTGTTTGCATCCATGTGTCTGTGCATGTTCTGTTCTGTATTTCTATGTCTGTGTTTGAGTCTGCCTGCATGTTTTTTAGTGTGTTCCGGTCTATGCCACCTCCACACACCAGTAGGCACAAGCTGAACACACAGGGCGTTTGGATGATCAGCATGATCCCTCCAGCTCACATCCAAACAGCCTGCCATCGAGCTGTAGCTGCCTCCGTCAACACTGACCTCTAACAGAGATGATTTGATGCATTCTGTGTAACTCAGCAGGACAGGGAATCGGCCTGTCATTTCCTGATAAAAGTCCTAAATAGTTGCAGCAGTCATTTTCTCTCAAGCCACGGTCCCAATCCTTTCTAGTACAAGTTAAATAGACACTTAAGAGAGCAACTGCTTGCAAGTGATAGGCAATGTGGGATAGAGTGGGTGCATTTTTGTGTGTCAGGGTTAGGGCTGCATCTATAGAAAAAAACATGGCCATCTGCCAACTGGATAAATGCCTCCAGTATTCAGTGTGATGGTCTGCATTATCCATGCATGCACATATGTATGTGTTGATTTGACTCTAATAATGACAGGGTTACGGGAGACTCTAAGATTGTATGCATTATCCATGCATCGGTGTGTGTATACGTATGTATGTCAGGAGGGGGTTAGGGTTGTTTTTGATCATGACTAACCCCATGGCCATCTACCAACATCATAGACAATACCCCCCCCCCCCTACCACATCTTCTAAACAACAAGAATTCTTTCACCATCACCACAGGATACATTCTTTCTGAGCGCATCACCGTGGCAACAGCAGCAGCTCGGGGATGGCAGGAGATTGGCCCGGTGGGGTCTTTAAGTCGCAGGCCGCCCTGCAGAGTGCCTGTCAAAAGCCAGTTCCTGTAGGAGGAGGGGTGGGCGGGCTGTAACCTCCTAAAGCCCTGCTGTCACTTTTCTGAGCAGAAAACAATAGACAGGACAGATGCCACTGGCTGCATCCACCAACACACACACACACACGCACGCACGCACGCGCGCACACACACACACACACACACACACACACACGCACACACACACGCACACACACACACACGCGCACACACACACGCACAGACACCGTGCATGAAAAAACAACTCTTGATCAATCCACTGAGAACAATATAACTGTGGTTTTTATCTTTTCACATGACAGAAGTCATTTGTATGCATACTTCTACATGGACACACATAGGCTAAATACACACACACCCATTAATGTTCCAATAAACAAAAACACATAGACACCTACATGTTCAAAAAAAAATGTAAATCATGTCTCTATGTGAAACAGGCATCTACAAGTTAACTTTCTCGTGAGTTGAGCTCATAGTGTCAGTGTAAAGCTAAGCGCTGTTTTCCTGGACTCCAGTGACTTATTCCGATCATCAAGACCAATGTCTACGCTTCAGCAGAGATGACTAACTTGTCACGATACTACACATCTGTTGTTAGAGTTTTCAGAACATTTAGTTTTTTCCCCCTTACAAAGCATTGATGCTAATGAAAAATTCCGTTAACCTCCACAAAGTAGATTTAAGACCCTATGTGTTGCATGTGTGTTGCATGTGATCATATGTCAGGGTGTGCATGGTAGGAATTCAGAGTCATTTGTTTTCAGGGCAGGTCTGAAATTTGTTTTGCATGGCAGCAGCTCCATTTACAACATTACAGAAAAGACAAAAGAGACAAGAGAAGACAAGCATCAAGGACCCAAAAACATTCAACATTTTCCACCACAGTGCTGATTGTCTTGCACAGCAGTCACGCAGACAGTTAGCCTCGGCCTCTGACTCAGAACGTAAACAACTGACCCAACCTCACAGACCACTATGTGTGTGTGATAATACTAGCCCAACACACACACACACACACACACACACACACACACACACACACACACACACACACACACACACACACACACACACACACACACACACATACACAGGACCAGAGCCCCTTACAAGATTGTAGCCCACTTATTACAGCCATGCTGAGCAGACAGCCAGTCCCTGTCTCTTTATCTCCAACTCTATAAACCTTCTCCTCACAGCACAGATAGAGCCAGCCAGTCTCAATTCAATAAACTCTCAAGCGTACCCACTTAAGTAAATACAACCTCAGGACTGACAGAAACAGGAGAGCAGAGGCATGTTGATTTGTGGGCTGAAAAACTCCTATTGAGCTGCTGAAACTGTTCATTCAATGCCAATATGAAAATAGCACTGAATTCAAGAAGCGGAGAATTTTTTATGCAGAAATCAAAGCACACTTCAGCTGCTCTGTATCTGTGTGGATCTTTCTCTGGGGTTTATTGATTGCCCAGCTGGCTGCACTAAAAGGCCTGAGGAAGCTGCTGAGATGGATTAAGTTGGCTCATTGATAACCATCTCTTAAGGGTCAGTGGTTACAGGACACAGCGGACATTCCTGTTGCACTGTGGTATGACATGCAACAGAGCAGCTTATGCTATGTCACATGGTGATATAGTTGAGTCGCAACTTAAAGATGTCCTATGGAGTTTTTGACCACTAGAGGCACTTTAAAGTGATATAGTTCCTTATATTGTTTATTAAAGGTTATTTGCCTTAAGTACAGTTGTGCTTGCAACACGTATGTGTGTCTCAGCTGGAAAACCTCACATTAGCTACCAGTCAGGCCTTTACATTAACTTCCCCGGCGTCTTTTATAAATAAGCTGTCATGGCTGTCATGCAACACCATACAGTGAAACAACGTGTCCAATATTGTGACATCCGTTTCATTCATCCATATTTGTAAAACATTGATTTTGCAAGTAGTGCCGTTTTCTGTGTCCTTTTGGCCAGTGTGGCTGTTGCTCCCCGTGACATTTTTCCAATGTGTCTTTTCTGTACCAGCTGCTGTTAATGCTTCTGGAAATTACAAATGGATCACTTACTGAGCATTTATTTTCGATGTCGCAAAGCAGAATCTTAGACATCCATTTTGGCGAATTATAAAGATCATTCATCTAAATTCTCACTGGTATTCTACTTTCGAACCAACCGTCATCATTCTAACATGACCTGAACATGAGTCTCCAAACAAATTGTTATTCCTAATCCTTGAAAAGCTGTCTTTTTGGAGCCACCTGAAGCCAAACTCTTCTGTCCTCCCTGAGGAGGTCTCCACCCCTGCTTGCCTCCTCACAACAATACAGGCACTGGGACTGTGCATGAAGAGGTGCCTTTGTTCAAAGTGAAGAATGTGCATCTCACTTATCCTCTCCTCTTTTATCCTCTTAAACAAGCCAGTTTGGAATGTGATGGTTTTAGTGTGCACTATGACTATTATCCCCATACCATTTCTCTAACCTGTGTTTTCATTTAATAAGCAGATGATAGCCGACAGCCATTGAGTGTGTGTGTGTGTGTGTGTGTGTGTGTGTGTGTGTGTGTGTGTGTGTGTGTGTGTGTGTGTGTGTGTGTGTGTGTGTGTGTGTGTGTGTGTGTGTGTGTGTGTGTGTGTTCACGTGTACTCAGACACTTCAGTGAGTCTCTTGTGTTGTGGGCAGCAGTAATGGACTTGGTGCAGACAGTTTTTAGACTGGCTACTTGAGCAACACTCAGGCGTACTATAACTGGAGCCAAAGCAGTCCAGAATGAAATACGGCTCAAGTAAACACAGACAAAACCACATCCTAACATTGACCATCTATACTGCTTTAAACTAGGCATAGCCGTACATGCCATACATGGACACACACACACGCACGTGGAAACATTCAAGGTCATGCGCATGCATGTAAATTAAGACTGCACAGACTACGTGAGAGGGCTAAGTAGATGCACATACATGAGGATGGATCCTCAAGCAATATAAATCATTTTCACTGAACATATCACTATGGTTCAATTGATTCATCAATCAATGGGCACATCAACTCAATCACTTCTGCATAGAAAGAAACCAAAAATGTTAATACAATTTTACTGACTTTGTTTAAAAGAAAAAGAAAAAACATGCACACATTGTCACACAGGGACACTGTTTAACTTCTCACATTACCTCTCTGAGCTGGGTGAGCCCTGATGAAGTGCTCTTGGAGTAGATTCTCATTTTGCGTAACCTGACCCGGCACAAGACAGCATCCACTTGCATGGTTCCTTTCCTTTGGAGTAGTTTGCTTTTCTCTCTCTCTCTCTCTCTCTCTCTGTTCCACGGCTTGTACACCCCTACCCCTGCCTCCAACTTCTCTCACTTTGCATAGCCCCTGCCTTTACCTCACGCATATACACACACGGCGAAAGGCGCAGCTCCAAGCGCACAAAAAAGTTTGAAAAAAGGCACAAAAGTCAGGGAAATCCCTCCTCCAATCCAGCCTCCAGGCTAAATATTTACAGCTCTTTCTCCACTCTCCACTCTCAGCTCTCAAACACAAACACAGTCCCTCACTCGGACTGCTATCTCTCAATGACGCTGGCTCCTTCTCTTTCTCTCTCCTTCTCAAACTTTTCCCACCCCCTCCCTCCTTCTCCCTTCTCTCTCTCTCCTCCCTCTCCCATTTTCCATCATCACCCCCCCTCCCTACACATCCCCTCCCACCAACCCAAACCCCCCACCGCTGACCTAATCTGCAGCTGGCCAGGCGATTGGAGCCCTAGTTGCCGGGGAAACAGGAGTGTCCTGCTCCAAAAAAAGAAAAAAAAAAGAAGGAAGGAATGGAGCAGGAAGGGGCAAAACTGAGCAACAACTGAACACATAGATAGCAGCCTCTCCTCTGGGAGCCAATTAAAGACACCCAAAGGCCACTCCCGCTATCTCAATGAGGGGACAGTATGTTCATCTATTTTATCCCTGCGTGACTTTGTTTACTGGTTCAGATGTGACACTAAACAACAAGTAGTGAAGAAGCCCTGTGCTGAATGTGGTGTGTGGTGAGACAGAAAATGTTTTTGCTGTGTTTGGGTTGTTTACCGCTGACCTCTGCTCAGTGCCAGAGTGCAAACTGGGGTGATCAGCTCACCATCAGACCATCGTGCAGAGAATCTCAATGGTCCTGTGGAGAGTGAGGGTGGACAAAGTGAGAAAGAGAACAGGAAGCAAGACCAACATGAATACTGATGACCAGTGTGATTAATGATTAACCTGTACAACCCAAATGACCCTCTTTAGCAAGGCCATTACCACAACTGTCTGTTTTAAAAGTCTGATATCTTAAGATTGATTATCTCTTGATTTTGGACTGTTGTTTGTAAACAAATAGATAATACTTACTGATAAATAAATAAAAAGGCCACATGTTATGTTCACTTTTGGACATTTGCCTTTGAAAGGTTTTGTAGATAAAATGAATAATCATACAATTCTGTAGTTGCAGCCCAAATGGTGATGAACAAAATATCACTAACACATGTATACACACAGATGTAGGCATATTACAGCTGAGTATTTTTGCATGTATAGGAGCGTTCATAAAGTGTCTCACAGCATCACCTTAGCAGAACAACTATCGTGCTGACCTCTGAGCCCAAACCCTGACCTCGCCTTTGAAATGCAAGAGAGATCTTAAAAAGCCTGGCTTGTCCATCAATGGTTGAGGGGGGGAAAATAGGGTGGGAGGTGGGGGTTAGTAACATCTGTTTGGCGTTTATCCCCCCTTATTGTGTTGCAGAGTCCTCTATCAGGCATATACAGCTGCGGTCCTGGGAGCCTAGTGAGCCCACTGTCCAGGGGACTCACACCGTGACTGGGAACATGGCCGGGACCAGTTCTCAGTCCTCCATTGGGCACAGAAGGCTGTGTGCAAGACTTCTGGTTTAAGCAGAGGAAATGGCAATGAAATCAAACCCATAGTGTGTTTTGTTCCCCACCTCCGCCTTTCCTTTATGACCCAGAAACAGATTTTGCCAGCCATACAGTGACAATACAGCAGGGAAAATAATAAAGCAGCTCTTAAGTCAACTCAAGCCGGCTGGAGGAGAACTTTTAGTATCCTATCAGGACATACTTTTTTATGGTACTTGCTTCTATTAATGTCCAGATCACATGTCTACTGTAAACTCAGCTCTGTCCAATGACGTTTCTGTGTCGACAAATGATCAAACATCGGTGAAAGTTGTTGAATTTATTTTTTCCAACAAGTTACAGTATAAAAAGTCCATATAATTTACACTGCATGTTATCTTGTTTGTTGTTGTCTTATTTTACAGTAAACTGAACATCTCAAATTGAGATACAGGAGGAAACTTTTTTTTAAGCATTGCCCATTTGAACTGTAATATATTACGAAAAAGACGAATAGACGAAAATATATTTTTAAATTTCCTTTTTTCAAGGAGGGGGACACATCCCCCCCCCCCCCCCCTAATTGTTGTAAGCAATTGTAAGCTAAACCGCAATGCTGCACACATACGTTTTTTTCTTTACAGAAGTTTCTTTTTACAACAAAAAATATTCTATTCTATATCTGTCTTTGAATTTATTTATTTTTAACAAAGTCATTTTCATTCAAAATCTCACTTATTTGGCTTAGGACAGGCTGCTTTGAGCACTTTGCCAGTTAACAACTGTCTAAATTGTTATACTCAATTTTGCAACCCTGTGTCTCCTTGCAACTTTCAGGCAGGAGGAGGGAGAAACGGACAGCGAGGATAATAGCCTAATATGCGATATGTCTCCATCTGTAGGGCAGTTCACTTCTCTGCACTTATTTGTATTTATTAAATACTTATACTAGCCTATAGGGCTATCTCAAGAGTTGAAGTGTAAGCTAAAAATAAAAAAATGTAGTGAAGGCAAGACGTTTTAACATAGGCCTACCGCCTACCTTAGTCTCTTCACCCGTTATCTTGAGAAATAAATATATATAGGCCTATATAGGCTATATTGTTTTTACAGCAACGTCAATAAAAGAAAATTGCATAAAACACTTACATGATTGGGATACAGAATGGCGCACACACGAACAAACGCACCTGCCGTGTAGGCTATTAATTAATAACCAGCTGTTTTCTTTTAATATTTTTGAAGACCACGCGCCTTTAAGACGAACCCACGTGAAGCTGTTGCCGTTACGTACGTACCACCCGGAAGTAAAGCTGCTGTCAATACAATGATGTTTTCAATGGCAATGGATGGAAGTTTTGGCTGGTGTTGTTACGTCTGCTAAACCCATGGCTGAACCATGAATTTTCTCACCTGTCGACAGGGGGAAAATAGCAGTCCATCTTCCTCTCGCGCGTACAGAAAACTACAGTAGCTGACCGTAAGTTAAAGAAAAGCTATGCATTTGTAATAAATAGATAGGCTTCAAGTTATTGTTGATAGCAGTCATCTCTTTCTTCTTAAGGTGGACTCTCCCCGCTATAAACTCGTTGATGTGGATGATTCTAAATTTTAAATACAAAACCGACACATGTGAACCAGTTCACCTCATGCACTGAGCCGTTTGACTACAATGACCATGATGGCCGTTGGAGCAAGAACAGTCCTCCTCAGCCTGAGGTGCACTTTCCACAGAGTTGGCTCTTTCACCAGGAGCAGACTCATCCAGAGCTCCAGGACATGTTTAGCTAAAAGAGGGCAGATTTTAACCCAGATACCGAAGGTCACATTGTTGTGTTGGGGTGCCGTGAACGCATCATCCTTTGGAGCCAGCTGCCAGGAAGCAGCTCTCCAACCACAAACTGTTCACAGAAAGTCTGTAGCCAAAATCCAAGTGCACAAAATTATATTCTTCCTTCGCCTCAGCCTTCGTGCATTTGTGCTGCTCCTTAAATTCTGCCCTCTGCTCCTCCTCTCCCCCTTGGCTCTGGTGTCTGCTGGCTGGGCATCTCGTTGGCTGGACGCTCTGCTGTGGGTGACCGAAACATCTGGCCCCACGTACATCAAGCTGGGCCAGTGGGCCAGCACCAGACGGGACGTCTTCTCTCAGGAGTTCTGTGAACGCTTCTCCCGGCTCCACGTCAAAGTGCGCCCTCACGCCTGGGCCCATACCAAGCAGTGTCTCCGCAGGGCTTTCGGGGAGGGCTGGAGGAGGGTGTTGGTGTTCGACAGCAAAGAGCCGGTGGGTTCGGGCTGCGTGGCCCAGGTTTACAGAGGCTGGGCCAGGGCCGACAAGGTGGAGGACCCAGCCTTCCAGTCGCTGGTGGAGGAGATGGAGAAAGAGGACCTGCTGGAAGCCTGGGAGATCCCCGGTCTGGGAGGAGTGCTCAGCTCTCTGAGGCAGCTCTGGAGGGGCAGCAGGGAGGAGGAGTGGGGCCATGAGGAGAGTCTTCACCTGGAGGAAAGCAGTGAAGACGAGGGCCGTCTGATACCTGTGGCTATCAAGGTGAGCGGGAGAATCGCAAAGAAAGCCTCAATAAAGAAGGGATATACCGATTAATCAAAAGGCCGATTAAAAGAATACACAATGTCTTCCTACACTCCTGGTAGCCTCTTCAGTGTGGCTGATGTGGAGCAATAATAGTGCTTTTTTAATATATGTGGGATTTTTTTCTGTTATTTCAATCATTACAGATGGCTGTACAAAATTCCGAAGTCCCTTATGGCAATATTTTCACAGAGCCAACTCCTGGGAAGGCAAAGTGCAAAATGCAGATTTTTTCTTTTTAAATACTTTTCTGCATCTAGATTGATCTAATACATGTTTTATTTAGTTTGAATATGTTTCTCATCTATTATTATAAGATTTTGAAATTTGATCAAATGCAATCAGCATTGGCAATTGAAAATCGCCGTCAAATCAGTCGAACACTTCAGTATGTTCATACTGCAGCCTGGTTGATCACGTAGTCACTCAAGTACTTCATATGTTAATGAATTGTTGTTTCAGCCTGTGTCAGCAGATGATTGTAAACTGTTATTGGTGTAATACAGGTGCTCCATCCAGGTGTCAGGAGGCAGGTGGAAGCTGACCTTCTGCTGATGAAAGCGGGCAGCTGGCTCCTGCACTGCCTGCCTGGACTGAAATGGCTCAGTCTGTGTGAGGTAGTGGAGGAGTTTGAGAAGCTCATGACCAAACAGGTGGGACTATTCAGATGCTCCCCACGATTTGAAACGATAAAGAATGTTCAAGTTTTTACTTCATGTCGCTCACCTTTTTTTTTTGTCGAAACTTCTATTTCAGATAGATCTCCGTTTCGAGGCCAAGAACATAGAGCGATTCCGGGAAAATTTCCGCGGCGTGAATTACGTCAAGTTCCCAACTCCGTTAAGACCGTTTGTCACCAGGTCCATTTTAGTGGAAACGTTTGAAGTGAGTATAGAAGGATTCAAATCTGTGCGCTCTAAATGCACATAACGAGCAACTCAAACATGTCAGAATATCAAACACACACTTCTATGACTATAGTCTTATTACTCAGATAATTCTTTGTGACAGTAAAATAATATCTTCATGGTATTTATATGCCCCTTTTTTCTGTACATTTCACACCATTTTACTCTTAGCAGTTTTGTAGCATTTGTTTTTATTATAAAACTTATTTTGTACAGAAGTTCTTGTTTTAGTTTTAGTGAGCCAGTGGAACACAATTGTGTTCAAATGTGCTATATTAATGTACAGTTAAATGACAATAAAGGTTATCCAAGTCTTAAGTCCAAGTTTCACTCCTCGTGAATGAGGCCAGCAATCCTGAGTCTATATTGGACCTTTTTTTTTTTGCAGGAAAGCGAACACATATCCCACTACCTGAACTCCGATGTTCCTCTGGAAGTGAAGCAGAAGATAGCCAGGATGGGATGGGACACCATGCTGAAGATGGTGAGAGACATGTCAGCTGCTGGTTTACAATACCATCTTTGTGATTGTTACCAATTACTGTTATTTTATTACGAATATGACTGTTGTTTCTGCACTTGTTCATGTGTCTTCATCTATACATCTGCCTTCAAGGTTTTTGTGGACAACTTTGTCCATGGGGACCTCCACCCGGGGAACATTCTGGTGCAGTGTAGTGGGCCCCTCCCTGGCTCCAGTGACAGCTCTGGTAAGACCACCCTGACTGACCTGTGGGACACGGTGGTGGTGAGCGTGAGGCCGGAGCCCTGTCCCCTCCAGCTGGTACTGCTGGACGCCGGCATCGTATCCCAGCTCAGTGAAAATGATCTGGCCAACCTCAAGGCTGTCTTCACGGCCGTGGTACTACGGCAGGTAATCAAATCAACTGGCTCAGTTTTATTTGTATAGCCCAATATCACAAATAGACATTGGCCTCAGCTGGCTTCACATTCCATACAGTATGATACCCTCTGCCTAAGACCCTTAGCTATGCTGAGAAAAAAAAACTACATTTAAATTAGCATCCAAACTTTCAGTTCTAGTTTCACTGTAATTGTGCATGGGGAACAAGTTCACACAATTTTTTATTTTATTTTTTAACTCTCATATCTCAAATACTAACACTAAACCCAGTGACAGAAAAACTAGTTTGTTATGACTGTATCTTTAAGTGATTCTGATTTATAAAATGAGTTTTGCCTGACCGTCTATTAGAATACAATAAAACCTTGTATATACTTTTTCTCCAAGATCTGTGTAAAAATGACGATATACTGAAAATGAAATGTCTCATATTATATTCGCTATGGCTCTGGTCATCATTCTTCAGGGTGAGCGAGTGGCGGAGCTGATCCTGAATCATGCCCGGGCCAACGAGTGCCAGGACGTGCCACAGTTTAAGAAGGAGATGGCTCAGCTGGTGGACAATGCCCTCAGCAACAAATTCTCTCTGGGAAAGGTACTTACCTAGATTTGTTCTGTCTTATTATTTGTAATTTGGATGGCTACCGTGATGAGTCATAATCATTATGTTACTGTGTGTGCAGCTGTAGAGGACATCGGGAAAATAAATTGAATTTTGCCATCAGTCTGTGATTATTACAAGCTAATTTATTTCTGGTTCAGTCTTGTATTTTGTGCTTATGGTGTGAGCTATTATGATTTAAGCAGTACTGTTTACTTTTATTAGTTATGCTTGCTTTGACGCTCTCATCAAATAAAGTTATATTATGTGCAATTAAACTAATTTGCCTCAGCATAATTGGATTTGTTAGCATTTATTAGCTTAGCAATGTAAAGTAACCTATACATAGTTCATATAGGCTAACAGGAATTTGGAATCAAAGAGGGGAAAAAAGTACAAGTGTAACACTAATGGCTAAATAGCCATTTTGATAAATAAGCATCCGTCAGCAGGAGGTGTTTAACTATTCAAAATGTCTTGATGTGTTTGTCGTTGTGTTAATAGGTACAAGTGGGTGACTTGCTCTCCAGAGTGTTCGGTCTAGTCATCAAACACAAGGTAGAATAACAG
This sequence comes from Ammodytes marinus, assembly GCF_949987685.1. Classification (NCBI taxonomy): domain Eukaryota; kingdom Metazoa; phylum Chordata; class Actinopteri; order Uranoscopiformes; family Ammodytidae; genus Ammodytes; species Ammodytes marinus. The sequence continues at coordinate 9,962,660 of NC_137234.1, forward strand.
GTTCAATTCATTATGGTGAACAAACACTCTCTCTTTGTAGAACATGTTTGAATTTGCATACCGTGATTCACTGGTGTTGCTGTGGTCTTAACAAGGTTCTCTCAATATAAGCCCTGTCATATTTCTTTGAGGTTAAGTTTGAAATTAAATGACTCAGTTTTGTATTAGATTCCCATCACTGATCGAGAGAACATATCAAAAGACTTCATATGCTACAGAAACAATCATGATGTGATAACTGAGTTGATAATTATTACACCTTTTATAAACATTGATTGTTTAGGCCTAGGTATGAACTAAACTTAACAGACCAAAACTTAAACATTTAAATGGACTGATCGATTAATAGTGTTGACTTTTTTTTTTCTCCTAGGTGAAGCTGGAGAGTAACTTTGCGTCCATTGTGTTTGCCATCATGGTGCTGGAGGGTCTGGGCAGGTCACTTGATCCCAACCTGGACATCTTGGAGTTGGCAAAACCCCTGCTGCTAAAGAACTGTGCGGCCTCACTCCTCTGACACACACATACAGTACATATATAAACACTCAAACGCACAGACAGGTCAGTTCAAACACAGCCTCTAAGTCCTATATACTGTATGCACTCAGTCAAATCATAGATACGGTACATGAGTGTGCGATAAATAGTCTTCAATATCCCACGGTGGATCCCAGGGTAAGTCTCATCGCTACATTTTAAGAAGTGTTGACGCCATAAATACCTCCATTGATTTTTTTTTTCACATTGATGGTGTTTCCACTTTTATCTGTTACTCTTGAATTCTATTGTGTACCGTCTGGTTGTAGTTTGAACATCTCCTCCAACGGAATCCCCTTTGAGGTTTCCAACTGAGCCTAATGACAAGAGATATGGTTTACAGGAAGCTACACTTGAATAAGTGCTAATGGTGTCAGACACGGAAGGCATCAGAGACCATTTGTACCCATTTTAAAATATTAGAAAATACTGTGAAATCCCTAGTTGCTACTCAAAAGTATATTCACTCTTTAATGACTAATATTGATCTTAGGATGTGTTTTTATCACCCCATCTTTTATTGCCTCTTATATAATGTTGTCTAATGGACCATACTTGCTTGAATAATAATATTTTGTGGGGTTTTTTCTGTTCTTACACACTACGTCAACCACTGTACCAAAAACCAACCATTGTCTTTTAACTTTTTCATTTAAATTGTGGCAACACTTGTATGAATTTTACTGTGCATATCAATAAAGAGGGAATCTATGCTAATTGGTCTCTTTCTGTTCTTTGTTGCCTCTAGCCCATTGATGCCTGATGCTGCGCGACAGACAGGAGATACATGTTGCGTTGCGCAGCATCAGGCATCAATGGGCTAGTAACCTCTTCAAAATGTCGGATCCTTTTGGTGAGGTTGAAAAATCATTACATCAGGGGCAAAGGATCCATTAATTTACAATTTTATTAAATCTGTCAATGAAAAACACAGACGAGAGACGAGATTCTGTCAATGTCATCCGGAAGAACAGTCAGCATGGCTGAAAGAGTGAGACCAGGAGGTTTGGTGCAAAAAAACTCATCACATACCCTTTATTGCAAAACTGTTGATTTTTTTTCTATCACTATCAAGAGCCCAGATAGAGCAGCACTGTTCAAGTAAGGAGGGAGGGGAGAAGTGACAACTGTGTAAAAAAATCTTTCAATAATAATAATAATTAATAATAATAATGACAAATAAAATAAAAACATCTCTAATAGACAAACACAATCATCTCAGTATAAGACGAGATTATGTCACGGTCACAACAACCAGAGAAAAAGTTGTTTTCTTTTTTTTCCTCTTTTTTAATCAATTAAATAGTTTTTAAAAATATCTCACCATTTACTTATACTCATCTTTTTTTTCATTTATTGCGAAAAATAGGCAACTGGACTAATTGTGATGATGCGAGTTCTTGTGTGTGTGTCTGTGTGTGAGAAATAGAGATTAAGTGGAGAGATATAGTGGAACGTCTTGGAGCGTTGTCACAGAGAGCAGCAGCAGTGTGTGCCAGTGCAGTACTCATTTGGCCACCGGGTGGCACAGTTCAGTCTGAACATTCCTCCAGGGCTGGAGCTATGGCGGCCCGCCCCCCCCTCCAAACTGTATCAGAGGCAGTCAAGGTATGCCAACAAGAGCCTCTGATTTTTGGAATGATGCTTGTGTGTTGAAACTTTGTCCACGGTCGCTTATCTGTGTTGCAAGATCTCAGTTCTATGTACAAAGGTTTCAAATCCCTGAAGGACATCTACAAAGACAAGTGGAACCTCCACGTGTCCTTCCCCTCTTCTGGAGAAGCTCAAGGATCAAGGGGTTCCTCTATAGGTGGGAACAAAGGGGGGAATAGTACCAATCAGACCAGGTAAACGTGCCACAGCAGGACTCAAAAATTGCTCTTCGGAACAAAAGTCAGAAATAATGGCAGAGGACCGAGATTTAGGAATGTCTAAAGCAGGAGAAGAATGGGTTAAAAACACAGTTACCTTCCTCGGTAGGGGGCACCAAAATATCCTAACATAAATTTTCTAACTGAACGTCCGAGAGGGGTGATGAAACGGGAAAGAAACCAGCGAAATGCACAAGTAGAATAACGCATCCAATCGTCCGTTTGTCATATCCATTCATGCTGATCCATCAGTCCCTCCATGCATTTTAAAAATAGTCTTTAAAGACCAATAAGTTCTCCATGTTAAATTGATTGTATTTTTGTTCTGCTTTTTTTGCTCATCCCCCACTCTTTCTGTCTATCTCTGTCAGAGTGGTGTCCCCCTGGAGGACTGGCTGCCCTCCAGTTCTCTGTGGTGGTGGTGGTGGTGGTGGCCCCCGGCTGGAGCATGCAGCTCATTTTGGCGGGAAGGCAAACAAGAGAGGCTTCTGGGGATCGGATTTATGGAAGAAATCAGGCTGTAAACTTTAAGTCCGTTGTGGGTGTATCATGTAGGCAGATCCTGAGCACGGGCACAAGCGCTCATTTACACTCATCTGTCTTTAGAACCACTGCCTATGGAAATGTCATGGCACCCTCTGCTTCTCATCAACTTCTCGTTCACATCATTGAAGAGATCAGTCATTGGCCTACGACTGGATCCAACCAAGGAAAAATAGTGAATTAAGAGGAGATTTAGATTTCATGTAAAGGTGCTGGCTGAGAGCTTGGTGAAATAAAATAAGCAAATCTCTTTCAGAACTCCTGTTTACAGTGTGAGCAGGATCCATCTTTCAACATTTTCGTAATCTTTTTTTGTTCAGGAGAAGTTTTGGAAGACACAGCTACTATGTCACGTTATCTGCCATAAGCCTGTCTTTACATTATTGTCGGGGCTAGTTGTGTGTGTGTGGGACTTAAGCCTACTCAGATAAGCATGTAACGGATGTGTGTGGGATAGGGTAGGAAAGAATAAATCTTTCTCATCGACTCCGAAAGTCAGTTTGTCTCCGCGCCGTTGTTGTTCCACGGGCGGCCACCGAGGAGTGATGTTTTCAGGCTTACTGTCGGGGGACGAGGGGAGGAGGAGGAGGAGGAGGAGGGTTGTCTGGTCAGCAGTTGTGGCTACGAGTTGATCCAGGGGTGGTTGAGGCATTCCCCGGCAGAGGCCCTCTTCTCGGGCACCATCTCCAGCATGGGCAGCAGGAAGTGGGTGAAGTGTCCGGCGTCTTCCGGCGCCCAGCCGTACTTCTCCACCAGCACGTCAAACAGGGACCACGGCTTCAGCTTGGTGATGTGCCGCAGCTCACCTGAAGGGGGCGATATAGAGCACAGTCAATGACAGCACATGGGAGACAGGAGAGGAGGCCCAATAAAGGGCTAGTTCACCCAAATAAAAGAAAGCAGATGTTTTCCTTTCTTTTTCTTTTTTTAAAACACCAAGAAAAACACCAGAATTGGCGATGAATTAATCCTACTGATAATAATTGCCTGTTGAGCCAACATTTGATGTAGCCAATTCCTCTGTACTATGGAGCTCTGTTTTTGTCAAAGCTATCTTCATTGCTAAATTCCACTGAATGTAAGTAAGACGTCTTGGTTTTGGTTATTTGGGTGAACTGACCCTTTTATCAGATGACACAACGGGCCATGATTCTGCAGGCTCCAGCCAAACACTATATCAGCTGGTTTCACTGATTAGCTCAGCCGCTCTGTTTGAATGTGAGCTAATCAGTGAGGGGCTGTGAGACGATGGAGAGAGAACCTGCAGAGTCTTGTTTAAAAAATCACCAGAACAGATGGACGGAAAGAGATGAATGGGAAGTGGCGACGTTATGGAAACAGCAAGGAGGAAGTGGAAGGTGTTCTTTATTAAAGAGAGGAAGAAATGATTGGTTGGGGGGGGGGCACAAGACTGAGGGAGAAGTCAGAAAGGAAACCATTTATCAGCACGTCCCTTATATTGTAAAAGTCAGTGTTGAAACATTATTTCTGACCAGCTGTGTCGTCACAAATCTTTGTGTGTTTCTCATCTTTAAAGCTATAGTGCGTAACTTCTGTTGCCCCCACGAGGAAACCACATTGTCTGTGCATCTACATGAGGTAAGCCTTCGATGATCATCGCAACACAGATTTTATTCCTTCTGCTGTAAGTCCAGGTTCTGTTTTAGGAGTAGAATCAACAACTGAAACATTTTGTGGCCTCTTCTTGAGATCCTGCGTCAGTGTCAGGTGGTGACACCAGTTTGTAAAACTCTTTCACACTGAGAAATACAGAGAGAGTTTTGTGAAGCTGATAGGCTTAATACATTTCGTGTCAACTCGTTTGGCGATGGCTTGAATGTAACCGACATTCATTTATATGAAAAAAGTTACACACTATACAGTAGCTTTAAAAACCTGTATTCTTATTGTGTAGTGTACAATGAGAGGACATTTCAATTGTTTTGTCTCCAATCAACGAGTCAGCTTTCCCCTGATGGTGAACACAGATCAGTGGACATGAAGGAAACTGGTGGCGCAGCAAGGCGGGCAGCAGAGGCCCGGAGAGACAGAGCGAGAGAGTCAGACCAGATTAACAGAGCGCCAAGAGATAAAAGGGAGACCTCAGATACAGACAAACATCAAAGGCAGAATATTCCGGTCTCATGACACATTATGAAGACTATATGAGCAGAAAGGGAAGGCAGATCGACAGTAAGAAAAAAAGGGAATAAAATAAGATAGAGTGCAAGGGGTTATTGGCTGTACCAAACACAGATCCATACACTTACCAGGCTCACAGATGAGCAGAACCAGTGAGGTGTATAACACACGTAAGACCATAGATCTCTCCTTTAAAGTGTGGACTATTATTGATTGTAACTTTGATTTACAGTCTGTAATCGTTCATGTATTAATTATATTTTTGATTTGATTTTTCCTATCTAACATTATAAGAATATTAGAAAGGAAACACATCTGGCTATCTAATGTTGTGTCTGATGAAATCCGGTTTGCTGAAGCCTATATTTAGATAATACTATTTATTTTCTTTTACTTCTGCTTGTAGTGAATTTGACCATTGTGCTGCCTCAAAACAATCACAGCAAAGTATTTGAACAACAATGTAATAAAGATGGGCATTGCAATCAAGCTGAGATCAAGATAAGAAAAATTTGAAATACATTTCCAATCTTACGTGACGTGAAAATCCGGCTAAATTGAAGTGAAGTTCAAAGCAAGGAACTGTGTACAACAAAAGCTTTAGAAGGCTGTTTGTTCAGTTTTTCATTCTTTATTTGGCTTATTCATTTTGAGCAACATATTTTTAGTTGTTTTTTTGGTTTAAGAGTGCATCAACAGTTGCAATGTTTTCGTTGAAAGATTCCAAGTATGTTTTTTATGTGTGTTTTAACTAAAATAAGTTTTTTTTGCTGTGATTCCTTCAATATCCAATTTTTTTTTTATCTTACTGGAGATATAAAAATAACCAAATGTCCAATTAAATTAAAGAGAATATAATTAAGTGTTATGATGTGTTAATTATGATTTTTGTCCTGTGATGGACGATATGAAACTATCTGAACCGACTTTATTTAGAAATACTCCGGCAGGCCTAAAAAAACTTTACTACACAACAAACTTCCGATCTGTACTCAGTTCCTCTCACACTAGAGCTATCCCTACAGCAGACCTCCCCTGGGCCTTAACACAGGGCCACTAAACCACGGTGTCGTTTTATTACCTTTCTTGGAGAAAAACTCTCGGCTGTACTTCCCGGCAGCGACCACTTTGCGTGGGACCTTCCCAAGGAGCTCCATGATCAGAGCGATGTGGTCTGCCACCCACCACCACATACATCACAGAGGGGAACAGGCACGGTTCATCATTACAGCATGCACACACACACACATCAACACCACTGGCTGTGTGGGACTGAAACACACACATTGCTGCCTTGGACTCACTTCATGGAGGACACACTCGCAGATGGGACGGCTGTATGTATGGAAGTTGGGAGGATTTTTACTTGATTGTTCTCATTGGTTGCTGTCAAAATTTTAATTAATATATCTGAGTTTTTTAGTTTTTTTTGTTTAAGCTGTCCAGACTGTCTGCTAGTGTCCATATGTTGTTCATTTAGACATATGTGTGTGTGTGTCCCAGTCCCACCAGCTCTCTCTGGCCAGCGCTACCTCTTCGGTTGAAGAACTCCCGGGAATATTTTCCAGAGAGCGCAAAGTGCCTCGGAATACAGCCCAGCAGCTCTATGATGTGGGCTATGTGGTCTATGGAGGAGAGAGGGAGGGAGGGAGGGAGGGAGGGAGGGAGAAGAGGAGGAAGGAAAAGGAATGCAAACACAAAAGAGAGAAACGGACAGAAAGACAAGGAAGCGAGATAATCCATTAAAAGAGAAGGACAGATGAAAGAAAAATTGTAAATAGGGCAGATTGTGGGTGAGACGATAGAAACAGGTACAGGAAGTGATCACAGAAGGGTGAGGGAGGAATATAAAGAGAGAGAGAGGGAAGAGGAAGGAAAAAAAAGAGTCACAGACAGTTACAAAGAAAAAAACCCTGTGTTAGTGAGCCGTGCCTCCACGGCAGAGGTGATGGAACAAAATGACGAGCGTCTGAATAAAAGAGACATGCATTCAGGTTCACAATTGAAGGGACCGGAACCTGAAAATAGATTTTTTTAAATTTGGCCTCAATTGGTGATAGATCTAAGGGTGTCTCTCCCTGTAAATCCAGAGGTTACGATAAAACTGACAGTGGCCTATTGCCTGTGCACACATGCAATGAGAAACATAACACAAGGAGCGTGCAAGATGAGGAAATTAAAGATTGAGGTGAAGATGATTTTTTGAAATGTGTAGTACTGTATAGTATGAATGTTTAGGTGTAATAGCTGGAGTCTGCATGAAAATAAAGGGGCTGTATTGCTTTATGGAGCAATATGTGATCTATATATATATATATATATATATATATATATATATATATACACGGATACACTCACATGAAACACTCACTGGCTAAATGTTGCTCTTTCGCTTGTTAATTTACTAACTGTTAACATTTTACAATCTGTTTTAAATAGATATTGAGCACTATGCCAGGATCTGTGTGAGCTCTCTGTGCATCAATAACAATTCATGTGTCACGGGTTAAGAGTGGGGTGAAGATGAGTGGAGGCATAGCAGCAGAATTAAAAAGGACAGGATTAACAGTCGACAGTGGATAGGGGGATTTGGGGAGAGGGATGTCTATAATATAAACTAAGCTCACTTTAGGCCATTTCTTTCACCTATTTACTATACAATCACTTATTGTCCATAGTTCAGATGCATACTGTAGTTAGAAACATATGTCAAAACTGTCAGGAAATGCATAATAAAAACTGTTGTGTTCTCAGAACTCCTTATATTGTATCAACAAAGTCAAATCATTGTGTCTAAAAAAAATAAAAAAACATCAAATCTTTAAACCAAAGTTCACACTTGGAACATTTTGTGATGATGAACCTCATTTATTCAGTTTGGTGTTATTTATTAGAAAAAATATGTTTTTCTTTCGTTAAATGTATTTCGAAACGGGATTTCTGTGATGTGGGAAATAGAGAAAACTTAGTAAAGTGTTATATGAATGCATTTGAAATTCAGACTGCATATCCGAGTTTGTGCCGTATAACAGTTAACAGAAATGCATCTGAACAATGTTAAAAGCAAAATTTAAAGCAAATTAAGGTTTAATAGCACAAAAACAGACATTTTAATATGAAAATACATTAAACCAATTAACACGTCTAATCTAAACAGTTCATGAAATAATTAAAGACACCTTGCTTTTTGTATTCCTGCTGTCACTGAACATGTCATTTCAACTAGAATATACTATAGATCAAGCTTATAGTCTTGAGATACAATCGTTAGCTTAGATTCCCCTGTGGGTTACTTTCAAATGACATCTTCTACGGTTCTATTCTTAGAGATGAAATGTATGTGCGCACGTCATTCATACAGATTTAAATACTCACCCTCATCACGGGAGTAGTCCTCTCCGGAGTGAGGCTCAAACAAGTAATCTCCAGTAGCCAGCTCAAAAGCCTAGAGAGACAGAGATCAAACAGGGTACTATACTTGAGTCTGTACTGAGTGTGTGTCTTCATTTAAAAAGGAAGTATATGGATATTTAATGTCCTGTATATATGTATGTGTTCTCCTTACCATGCAGGCAGTACTCCAGATGTCTGCAGGGGTGCTGTAACCAGCTCCTATCAGGACCTCAATGGAACGGTACTGTCTCGTCTGGATGTCCTCGGTAAAGTGCTTGTGCTGGGAGGAGAAGAGGAGAGGAATTTGATTGTCAATAATTATAATGTACCCTATTGTAATAAACAATTATTATAAATAATGATTAAACAAAATACACATTCCCCCCCCCTACTCTGCTGCTTCTCTGAGACCCACTGTAATGGTTGCAGCTGTGGCTAAGACTTTAGCCCCAGTGTATGTAAAAAAACATGCTTCAAATCGAGTCATATCAAATCTCAGACACTGTGTCTTACCACCCAGCAGGCATTTCCAAGATCAGCGATTTTGACTCGAATGGTCTCGGAGTTGCGCGGGTCAAGTGGGTTGATCAGGAGATCTGCAGCTCTGGCCCTGACTGGACAGGGGGAGGAGGGGGAGGAGGGGAGGAGGGGAGGAGGGGGGGGACAACACAGACGAGTGAGCAGAGATAAGAAGAGTTTACACACACTATTGTACTATTAGCTATTTATTATAGACCAAGGATACTGCAGCTTTGTTTTTAAAAAGGTGCACTATGCAGTTTCAGGGGAGGGGGATTTGTTTAAATGTGAGTCTAGAATATGTTTGTAAAAAAAGCTGTGGGCCCAAATGCTGTAAACAACAACAGTGAAACCGGATCCAAGGATCCAATTTTTTCTGTGATAGTTAATTTACTAAGTTGTGAGAATATACCTAAAAAAAATGTCACTTCTCTGACACAGTGCACCTTTAATAAGAAACACATAACAGCCCTAACTTTGTCCTGAGGAAATATTTAGTATGTTATTTAACTAGAAAACAGACTTTATGTGGCGTATGCACTTCCCGAGACAATGTTTGTTTAATGTAAAATTATTTTAAAGGTTGGGAGATATTCTAGAAGTGACCCGAGAGCTACATTGTCAAGTTCAATTTATTGATAGTAAAATGAACACTGTGAGTGGATGAGTAATGTTTTTGTTGGTGAGTCATAATAATACCCAGAGGAGATATCTGGACACTAAAATGAACTACAATGTATGAGATAAGAAAACCCAAACACAGTGGCCATTATTCATGTTCGGCTGATCCGTTACTTAACAAATAATCGCAATCGCAATTAAATCTCAATGTTATTTTAATTTTATTTTCTTTATCTATCCAGGTACAATTCTCATTTGCATGTAGATTACAATTTTCTTTTTAACAGATACCTTGGCAAGAGGGAAGCATAAATCAGTCAACATTAAATCATTTGTTTGTCAAAATTGTATTTTATTAGACCGCAGCAATTGAGAATTGTATTCGCTGTGCAGTTCCAAATGAATGCTGCAGTATTAAACTGGATAATAGGTAATGACAACAGTCAGTAAATGTATCTCAAGATTGTAAAACTCCTGGCTTGTACCCTTAGCAATGGAAACAACACTAAGTTCTAAACTTAGGAACTTTTAGTTTATTATGTTTAAAACAGAAAAGCTAGAGCAAAACCTCTGAAGAAATTGCAGCGATTAAAAGCTGGAATCTGGACAGCATTGCTTGGTGGGTGGCCAGGTGATAAACTGCATTGCTGGATTAATTTCATATAAAAAGGAGCTTCTGAAGGAGTATGGCCATTTGCAATAGCAGGAAAAAGGTATATAGGATGCAAGATTACACCTGTGTTGTGCTACCAGATGAGAGTGATACTGTATCTTCTGTGAGATATACAGTACGTTGCAGTATTCTCAGTAGCAATCTGAAGTTTCTCCTCATTTTGAAAAAAATTTATATATTTCTAAAAAGCATTAAAAGTGAAAACGCTTAGAGTTATTCTGATATCGTCCATGACCTGCTCACATATTGAACACTGTGGGGCTCCTTTGTGGGATAGAGTTTATAAATCAGCTGATGTACACAGTGCATGCATTGTACATTCAATGGATGGGGAGGGCTTTACCTTTGGGTGTGTCTCCCGTGCTGGATGAGGAGACGGTGCGACTGCGGTCGGCTGTGGGGCTGTTGGGCGACGGGCCCGGTCCGATGTCCGGCGCTCCGGCAGAGACGGGGTTTCCGGGCAGAGGGTCCAGGGGCAGGTCAGGGAAGTGTTGCCCCGGGCCCCCTCTGTGTCGCTCGCTGGCGCCGTTGGTCAGCACCACCTCACTGACCTCTCCGTTGTACAGCTCGTAGCCGGAGCTGAGGGAGTTGTCCCTGTCCGTGTAGCTGAGCTCAGACTCCACCAGGGGGCAGAGGAGAGCGCCCCCGGGGGTCGGGGTGGGAGAGGGAGACGGACGGGTGCCGTGTTTGGCTGCCCTCCTCCCCTCGGAGGAACCCAACAGATGGTGGCCGTTGGTTTTGGCCGAGTGGCTTCTGCTGTTGACCACGGGTTTGACGGGGGAGGAGCTTTCCGTGAGCAGGTCCGCTGTCGTGTCGTCGTCCTCCTCTTCGTCTTCCTCCTCTTCCTCATCATCATCATCATCCTCCTCCTCTTCATCCTCTTCCTCCTCCTCCTCCTCCTCCCCTCCCTGCTCCTTTGCCTTCTCTTCCTTTACCTTTACCTTTACCTCTTCTTCTGGTTTACTATCGATTTTTGGCTCCTCCTCCGTCTCAATCGCCTCTTTCTCAGTCTCTTTCTCAGTCTCTTTCTCCTCCCCCTTTTCTCCCTCTTCTTCCACGTCCTCCTCCTGCTGCTCTACCTTTTCCTCTGCCTCCTCATTCTCATCCTTCAGCCCTTTGGATCCCACCTCCTTTTCTTCCTCCTCTCCATCCTCTTCCCCTTTTTCCTTCTCTATCTCTACCTCTGCTTGTGCTGGGTCTCCATCCTTCTCTTCTTCTGTGGTAGGGGCATTAGTTACGTCTTTTTCAACGGTAGGCGTGAGCTCTTCCTCCTCCTCCTCTTCCTCCTCCTCATCATCATCATCCAGGTCGTTGTCATTGGTGTTTTGGGGTGTGTCACTCTGCTCCTGGGGAGGCGCTGCGCCTAATATGGAGAGAGCACAGGACAAGCTGTTAGAGGAGAAGTTAGTGATATGGTCCTTTTAGTTAGCTTTCTGTCAGTGACTGCAGTTAGCAGTCCCCTCCCTCGTCCCTACGTCACCACCACATGAACGTACAGCCGTCTTCGTTAGATAGTGCCGCGATGGAGAGCAGTGAGTCATCGTTCACGAGCACAGAGACTTTAAAGGGCTCTGTCTCCTGATTGTTTAAAAAGGAGCGGGATACTCAAAATTGTACCTGGCAATTAGCCCGATGCTGAATGACTGGGGGACATGTGTTATGAACTGCGCATACTGTTTAAGTGATTAAATACAGAGTATGAATATAGAGTGAATATATCGTATACTAACAGCAAATGAACACTTACTTCTCCTTTAAGAGAGGATGTAGGTGGGAAGGAGATACAGTATGAGCGCAATCAAAGAAAAGTGTAGGCAGTGAGGAAACGACATGAAAAGAGTCAGAATTGGAGAGGAGGCAAAAGAGAGAATGGGAGAACTAGAAAAATACAGGAGGCTGAGAGACTGGGGGTGGAGGTGGGAGACAGAGAGAAAGACAGTTTATTTTTTTGTGTGTGAATCAGCCTAGCCTTCCATACACAGGAGGTCTAGCGTGGGCAGCTGGTTGGAGCCAATCCACCTCCTATTCATTCATAGACAGGCTCCCCAAACCTACATTCACTCACACACTCACTCACTCATGCTGCAGATCATTGCTATAGCAAAAAAAAAAGAAAAAAAATCACCATTCGACAAACTTGATTTCAGCCAAAAGAACAAGCTGACCTAAATATGTAGCACATGTTTTCCTTCACAGAGCATGTCACTTAAAGAAAGAAAAGACATTAAATCACATTGTTAAAATTGTTGTTAAAAAATGAATGTCAAAGCGTCAAGTATGGTAAATGAACTAAAAATAAGAAAATGGTGACTTTAAATTAATGCAAACATGTGTACATGCACACAAGAATATCCATTCATATTGTGCCAATACATTAAATCCATGGTGCACAGCAAAATATGGAATTTTACTCTATAGACAATATATTTTACATTTTTCATTACGATTCAACCAAACTAGTTTGAGTATGTCATGTCAGTGTGTTAAGTGAAGCTCTGCAATGATGGATATGAGAATAAATATACAACATTGTTGTACAATACAGGATAACTAAATCAAAGTTCCCAGTAGAGTTTTTGACCTTTCATTTCTACTCTTTTCTGTGAGCGCATGCCGGTGCACGAGGATGTGGCGCGTGATGCTTTTTTACACATTGTTTCACACTATTTCCCTGATCTGCAGGTGGTGGAAATGTGCCAAGTTATGTAGCTATGAGCCAGCAAAAAAAAAAAAACAGGAAAGAAGGAGACTGGAGTTGAACAGTGTTGACTTTGCAGGTTTTCTTTGAGGAAATAAATGCATTCAACACTTCAATATTCAAGGATGCACAAAATGTGCATTTTGGTTTCAACCTTTGACCACCAGGAATAACTCTAAAATACCCATTAATGAATTATCAAATCACACTTATGATACTGTCTTTATCATATAAAGCAGGGGTTTTCAAAGTGTGAGAGAGTGAGCCCCCCCTCAGAGAACAAATTTCCGCGGAGCCCCCCCCCCCCCCCCCAAACATTTTTTTTTCTAAATCTCTGTGTGTTATGAAAGATCTTTTGATTATTTTACAAATGTAAACATGTTTTTTAAACATTCTAAAAAATGTTGTGCGTTTTTAAACACATTTTGTTAATACATTTTAGCATCTTAATCCAGTGTTTTAATCCTGCTTTCTTTAAGCATGGATAGTAGTGACTGAGTGTGCAGCGGAGTGAGAAAGATAGGCAGACAGACTTGCCCAAATGTTTGACCAGTTAAATGTCATTCACACACCCAGTGTTTTTTCGCTAGAGCCTCCAATGTCCTGATGGAGGAAAATAGTAGCCAGTGGAGAACCAGACCCTCCTAGGGGGGCCCGGGGGTATGCCCCCCCCCATGAGATTTTTTTTCACCTTTTTAAAGTGAAATGCATGAATCTGGTGCACTTTGAGAGGAAAATTAAGAGGCTAAATATGAGGAATTTTGTGTGAACAAATAATTTGGAGACACTGGGTCTGATGAATTAGAAGCTATTGAAGAAAGACACATGGAGTTTCCATAAAAATATTAATTTAAAATAAAAAAATGTATGCAGGGTCCTCTGGGTTGGGCTTGGTGCTCTTTTTCTTTAACGAGACCTATTTCTCTGTAATATAATGAATGCATTTAAATGCAGTGAGAGGAACGAAGCAGAAGAACTCTTGTCCAGCTATGCCGTGATCTTAATATAAAAAATAATATAAATTTTTTTTTTTAATCACATATTCATCCGCGCCACCCCCCCCCCCCCCCCTGCCATAACCCCGCAGTTTGAAAACCACTGATATAAAGGGTTCATGTATTCATGATATCTGATTTTGAGGATATAGTGCGTAACTTCTGTTTCCCCATGAGCAAGTCTGGGTAATTACAACAACACCGTTGGCCCATCTACATCCTGAGACATACATAGAGAGTTTTGTGAAGCTGATAGGCTCGATCGACTTTGTGTCAACTCATTTTGGCAATGGCTTGACTGTAACCGCCATTCATTTATATGAAAGAAGTTAGTCACTATAGCTTTCATACAGTGATGTGAAACTCTCATTGACTCACATGTATGGTTGGTCAACCTGGTGGGCCTCTCTCCTCCTGTCACCTCTTCCTCCTCCTCCTCCCCATCCTCTTCATCGTCATCATCTTCGTCGCTCTCTCCCAGAGCCATGCTGGGCCCCACCGGAGCGGCAGGGGGCGGGGCCTTGGTGTGCTCCTGCCCCTCTTCTTTCTCATCCCCCTCTTCTTTGTTTTTCTCCTCCATCTTCTCCGCCTCTCTCTCCAGCGCTTCGATCTCCAGCATCCGCCGCTCCAGCAGCTCCGCCTGGCGCTTCTGCTTCTTCTTCAGCTTCTTCTTCTTGTTCTTGGAGATCTTCCCCACCTGGAGGACCAAAACAACAACAGACAAAACAACAGGAGAAGAAGAAAGGAGAGTCTTAGTGGAGGCAAAGACCTCGATTAAATATGAGATATTAAAAATCAAAAGCTTTGATGTATTGAATTGTGGGTTATAATGTGATGTCCGCTAACACTGCAACTTTGTTATATTAACATATTTTAATAAGAGCTTATCATCAGTGTCATATGATAACGTGTATGTATCTTTTTAGGTTGAGAAAATTGGCCTACTTTTTAAAAAGGCCATTAAACCTATTTTCTGTGGAGCTGGTTTGTGTACTCAGTTGTGGCGATGCCAAAATTATTCCCCTACACCAATAAGGCTTTAGCAACATTTAAATCAAAGTCTGCTGAGATATGGTGGGCTGTTTTCTGAGTTATAACTATGATTGTATTTTATACACATTTAATGCTATAAAGAAATACCCAAGGCTTGAAATGAGGTTCAACCTAAATACGCCAATTTTTATTACTGCATGTAAAACTCAAAATCTGACAATTGCTGCAACCCTGTTTATTGATGATTCACTAAACAAATGTTGCTAACTTAGAGTAGTAGGAGCATTGAAAGCAGATTTTAAACAAACTTATAAGAATGTTTGTGTATTGCCTAGAAAGTACTTCTTCCCTTTAACTTTAGCTATCATGGAGATCAAACATAACAGTGTGACATGTTGCACGCAACCTTGTCTTAGACTTGTGTGTGTGTGTGTGTGTTTATGTTTGTGTGTGTGTGCATTTCTCTCATGTCATACTCACATCTGTTGTACTCACCGGTTTGAGCTGGGGGGCTGTGCTAACTGACAGACAGAAAGAAAAACAATCAGACAATCAGAGGCATCAATGTGCCACACTGCCGGGGGTTCACACTACATTCAATACTGTAGTCGTCTGGGAAAGGGATCGTTAGGTCCACGCTTATTATACAGAATCTGTAGGGGAAGCGTGAGAATTGCAAACAAATGATGAAAGAAATCTTTCACACTCCCACAGCCTCATTGGTTGGTCCCAGGTCCATAATATTATTGGTTTATTCTTCTCACTCTTGATAATGTAGCTGTAGGATAGAAAGGTATTCTCTCACCCTGAATCATCTGAAATCAATCAAGAGTTAGACACCAAAACAATAGAGGTGTACTTAACATACAGTATATAAAATTATTTATTTGTGTCAAGCAGTTCAAAAATGCAATAACATATCAAAAAAAAGTATACCCCATGAATATTTATAACACCAACAATCCAAAGTATGTTGTCATCTTTGCCCTACGTAGCCTGCTGCACGTTAATGAGAGCAGAACGTTTTATTTATTTTGCCTTTTTAGTCACAGTCGAATTCTGTCACTGCCGAGCCCGCCTGTTTCGACACTTCAAGGTTTTGTGCATGACATTAATTGTGTCGAAATGTAAGCAGCGTAATTGGTTACCCCTAAAGCTTGAAACCACTCCATCGCCTGATGCAAGCCATTGACAGCTCATGGGGGTTCACCCAGAGGACAGGGTTTCAAGTTGAGTTTGTTTAGGGAGATAGACTTTTATTTAGAAGAGGAACTTGGTGACAGAAAAAGAAATACATGTTTCTGTGTGCTTCAAAAAAAGGTGATAAACTGAGAAGGCATGGACGGTTTCTCTGTGAATCCTTCTGTTGATTGAAATTCTGAGGAACACTAACAACAGCATTCTTTTTTTTTTGTTACAGCTATTTTTGCCAAAGTAGGAGTTACTCCTAACAGTCCTGGAAATATGAAACTTCGGTTTATCAACTGTTTAGCTTAGCTTAGCATAAAGACTAGAAACAGGGGGAAATGGCTAGCCTGGCTTTGTCCAAAGATTACAAAAGTTGTGTGACAGCACCTCAGAAGCTCACCTATTTACACGTTATATATTATTTGTTTCATTTGTAAAATGTTAAGTTGGTTTTAAGTGGGTTATGCGCTAAACACACGCTTGTTGTATGTGTGTGTGTGTGTGTGTGTTTTGTGTCTTACCTGCTGATCCAGACGGTGGGGGGGCTCCAGCTTTCTGCCACTCGGTTGCCTCCATGGCCATGCGCCTAACGAAGGCGTCATCCACACACATCAGGATGTTCTCTGGCTTGATGTCCGTGTGGATGATTTTACATTTAGTGTGGAGGTAGTCCAGACCCTGCAGGACCTACACACACATTCAGATAAACAGACACAGATTTGATTTATAATAATTAAATAAATAAAAAAAGATAAACATGTTCACACTTTCTTGTTTGAATAGACTGCAGAAAATGAAGACAAGGCCTCTCCCTCTTTATCTCTTTCCCTTACATTCTTTATCTATTTCTCTGGGCCACATTAGCCATTCTTCTAATGCTTGTCATTCTCCGAGGGCAGAGAGGAGAGGCTGTTGGTGTTTTTTTTTTTCGTTCCACTGGTTCTCTCATTTGTTCCCGTCCAGAGCATTTCAGATTGAAGTGTGGAATGGTCTCGTTTAATGTGTACTCATCTCAACTAGGCTCCTTGAGTAGGCAGGAGGCTGCCATTGCTTCCTGTGTTTTAAATTGTGATTATATTATGAAAGAGGCACTCGATAAGCAGCTCCATTTGATAAACGAGTCACCTTGTTTCACCTGTAATGCAAAGCCACTACATGTAATTTTACAAATCAGTGTGTGTGTGTGTGTGTGTGTGTGTGTGTACGTGCGTGCGTGCGTGCATGTGTGTTCTTACCTGTCTGATAATGCTCTTGACACATGGCAGCGGCAGACCTTGGTAGTTGGATTTAATAATCCACTTCAGCAGGTGGTGACCTAGCACCTCAAACACCATGCACACATCTAGGATGGAGAGTCAAGGACTCACATTATCATATCGTTGCCACTCACACACATTTAAACAAACAGACACACACACACACACACACACACACACACACACACACACACACTCTCTACTGATGAGGATACGAATGCCGTTGACTCCAGAGATCTTAAAGTCGTCTATCAGCTGAACCACCATGTCCTTGTTGGGGTCGATGGGGTCGCTCTCTCTCACCTAGACGACAAGAGGACAACCAGATGAACCCAATGTTACAAGATGAAGGATCAAAATCACTTTTTGTCAAAACCAGTGAATATCTCCTCACTGATCAGCTACTGACTTTGACAAAAAAGTGATTTTTGACAACAAGCGTTCTCCAGAATCCCTGATTGCACCTTCAAAAAGGACAAAGGACAGAAAAGAACGATGAAGAAAGGAAGAAAGAGGGAATGGGATGATTGAGAGGATGGATGCAGAAAAATTGATTCAGAGATGACTCCTCTTCTTCGCCCACCAGGCAAGACAAATGACTAGTGTATCTTTGAAGGTTTCTTGTTAACAGAGAAACAGAGGGGGGGCGGGGGGCATGGTGTGAGGAAGTAAGGAGACAGAATGAAAAAAGGGGAACCAACAAAGGAACAAAAAAAGGGATGAGAAGAATCAGAATGGCCAACACTCTAAAACTAATGAGATCCCTCACACATCGCAGCAGTTTGATCTCATCCAGGGCCGTCTCTGTGTAATGCTGCGCGCTCTTCACCACCTTCATCGCCACAAAGTTCTTCACTCTGTCCAGACAAACACACAGAAACACACGGACAGCAATTTAATTTCATACTGACTCACACCGAGACAGCGGTGGGCTGTTAGAGCCAGTGATCGACGATGGCTGGCTGATTAATGTGTCCATGTCAAAGCAATTATAAAAAGGTTCCCTCAGCATGCCATTGTTACACCTTTGTTCAGCTATGAAGTTCACACTGTTAAGAAAAAAAACTTTAGAAATGTGGCTATGGTTGTACTTTATATCATAGAAAAAATAACAATACTACGAGTGACCCCCTATTACATTGTCACTTGATGCACTATTAATATAAAACGTGTAAAATCAATTATATCCCTTTTGAGATTGACATAATTACAATGAAGGAAGGATGCGAGGAGAGAGGAGAGAAAGAAAGCAACAGTAGTAGTAATGTGGTAAGTACTGCTCTTAGGTGAATTTATTTAAATACAGGCACACATACTATAACCAATGGCCATTGACATCCTCAAACTATTTGTCAAGTGTGTCCGACTGTACAGTCTGAGTAACATAACTCCAGCTCACCAGTTTATGAGCGCCATTAGTGTAATTAACAGCAGTGACATAAGTGAATGAGTTTGTGTGTGTCAGTCAGTGAAAGGTGACACTAGGTCGACGACGCTGTCATCCATCCACCGTGGTTACCACGTGAACACAGAAACAACATTATAGTGCAAATGGATGGCATCGGAGCCAGCTCGGGGTGGTGTTGGTTGCAACCGTTGTCGTGGTGACGCGCCAGATCATGTCAACAGGTAGGTGTGTGTGTGTGTGTGTGTGTGTGTTTGTGTGTGACAAGGTGAAGTGAAGGACTTCAAGGCGCTTGTGAACTTGTGTATCAGCTGGATCATGATTCTTTTGTGGTGAGTGTGTAGTGTATGCAAGTTTATATGCATGAGAGCAATTTAGAGGTGGAGTCAGCGATTCTGGAGAACGTTTCTTGTCAAAATCCAGTGTTAAAAACCAGCCTAGGCTCTGTTGCCAGGCCCGGGAAGTTGCTGGCTACAGTGACCACCCTTTGCTAACATACCATTTGTTTACATATGAGTTTACAGAGCCTAGGATTAGCAGATTGTAAGGAGATATTCAATGATTTACAAATAAAAGTGATTTTGACACCAAGCATTCTCCAGAATCGCTGACTCCACCTATCAAAGTGTAAACTGTACTACAGTATGTGTGTTTGTGTGTAGATGTGTGTGTGTGTGTGTGTGTGTGTGTGTGTGTGTGTGTGTGTGTGTGTGTGTGTGTGTGTGTGTGTGTGTGTGTGTGTGTGTGTGTAGGTGTGTGTGTGTGTTACTGTGACTCACTGTATGTCCCAGCATAGCCATACGGTGGAGAAGTGGCCCCATCCGAGCTTCCTGATCACATGGTACCTCCCGTTGAACAAATCCCCAATCTTCACCGGATGGTACCCTCCTGAGAGAGAGACAGAGAGACAGAGAGGATGAAGGTTACAGGCGACGGTTGGTGATAACCAGCCAATGACATAAAATCCATTAGTCAGTAAGAAGTGGAGGGGAGAGCCGCAGAGAGGGAGGGAGGTCAAACACACAGAAAATGAGACAGGGGAGAAGGGATGAGGATTATTAAAAATAATGGGTGGGGGGAGGCAGGGGTGGTAGGGGAATACAGCACACACATTTGAAAGTGACAGGTAGCTTATGGTAGAGTTTAAGACAAAGTAAAACCTCCTTAAATGTTACATTTCAGATCATCTGACCATGATAAAAACCATGATGTGAGCCTTAATGCTGAAATGATCAAATGAGTGAGTGAATGATCAAATACATGGACCACTGATCATTTGAGTAATTTTTCAAGTGAAAATTCAAAATATTTGCCGATTCCAGCATCTCAAATGTAAAAATGTGTTGCTTCTCTTTTAGTCTTTTAAGAAAAAGAAATTCTGGTTTTGGACATAATTTTTCTTTTTGAAAATGTTACCTTCACCTAAATGTATTCTTAACTAAACAAATTAAAATGATGTTTGAAAGTAAAGTGCCTCAAGAATTTATCCGTGGGAACCATTTTATAATACCAAATTCAAAGTGCACAAAAAACAGAACAGTTACATAAAATAAAAATTAAAACAACTGTGTATGTGCACATTTACATTTGGTTGAATATCACTACTTCAAAAAGGGGTTCAAGGAATAATCACCCTTTTTATTTTGTGTTTGTAATTGTTGGGCTTGTGTACAAGAAGAGGGAGCTTGTTAAGAGGCTGAATAAGAAATAATTCAGTAATTGCTTTATTGCTTCATCCAGAAGCGGAATGCGTTTACCTAAATGAGACATCAAAATCATCTTTGTTCTTTGCTACTGTGACACTAGCAGCTGGCAGAAGAGAAGTGTGGCAATGCCAAGGTTACAGATATAAGAGTATTTTAATTAACATAAACCTGGTATATTGTGTAATTTTGCAGTAGGTAAAAAAGCACAGACACACAACAAGGGTAGGCAGGCAAAAATATGCACAAGATGAATACGAATACTGACCATAATACATTTTTATTTATTTATTTTTATATGTTTGTTAACAATCTAACACATGAAGGGCTTTATAAAGGATAATTGCTTGTTTTCAACAGAAAGCCACTGAAAAGAAAAAAATAAGTGTGATATTTTCTCTTTCCTTTACTGAAGGCAGATCTGGCAGTTTGTCTGTTCTTCTTCCAAAACAACCTCATAGCAATTAAGTGTTTTCCTCCAAAATGAGACATGCGTTATCTGAAATATACTTTACTGTTCTGATGTAATATTATATGCTTAAAACAACACTTGAGGGCATAGTTGTATTGATGGTATGCTACACTACCTTTACATGCAGATATTGAAAGATAGGTGTTACGTGTTTACATAATGGGTGTTGCCCTTTGAAATAGAGCTGTTTAATGATAAATAAACATCTAAGTCAGACGGCACAGCCTTTAGCATCCGGAGGCGCTGTAGGAAAAACTAGAGTGCCGCTCCCTACTGACAACGACCAAACAACCTTGAAACGCCAGAGTCACAACTACCACGCGTGTCACGCTGATGTGTGAAATGATGACACGGCGGCAAATCAACGGACAAATGAAATGGAAAAGAGTGACAGAGAGGGCGAGACGGTATGAGACAGAGCAGCCATTGTGGAGCCTTGTACGAAGACATGAAGAGAGTTAAAGGTCACCTATCATGCTCATTTTCAGGTTCAAAATTGTAATTTGTGTTGCTACTAGACACTCTTTTCATGGTTTAGTGTCCAACATACCCTTTATATTTCTCACAGTGCCATTGCTGAATCTCTGCTTTACCGCCACTGTCTGAAACGCTCCATTTTAGAGCCTGTCTCTTTAAACCCAGCTTTCCAAAAAGCCCTGTCTGCTCTGATTGGCCCTGAACCTTACTTCTTGTTTTGATCTAACTGCCAGTTAGATTCAGGGGTATCTGGGCCTGTGCTTATCACAGGTGGAAGTAGTGCTAAGTTAGGTTGATAATGAGGGGGCGTGGCTTCTCCCCTTATGATCACGTATGGGGAAAGATATATGACTTTGGTTTTTCGAGTGTTTTCAGAAAGGTTGAGGTGGAGAAAAAGAGACAGGGTTGAGTGTCAAAGGGGGGGACCTATATTACTGTTAATAAAGCATGAAAAAGGAGCATTTTGCATAATAGGTGACCTTTAAAGTAGCAGGGCTGGGACAGGACAGAGGAACTCAGCATGCACACTGGGTCTTGTCTGCTTGTGTGTGTGATTGTGACCTTTGCAGTAGTCTGCGGGGTCCTCCTGCTCCTCATCATCAGAGCCCAGGATCTCCTCCTCCGGCTCCGGGGGCCCTGCCGGCTCAGGGGGGGGCGGAGGGGGCGGCGGGGGAGGGGGAGCAGTCACAGGGGCTTTCTGCTGGGTCTCAGGCCTGGAAAACACAACAGAGGGAAGAAAGGTTTAGGTAACTAAATCAGGTAACTGAAGTGGAAACCCATCTACCAGGAAGACCATTAAACATGTTTCGGTATTTATAGCCAGTTGAGCTTAAAGTGCAGGTGACTAAAATCAAAATAATAACTTGCTGTCGTTTTATTCATTCGGCCTAAACGCCGATGAAAGCTTTGTGATGTGAAGTTTGGTACGTCTGTGTTTGGAAAAAAATAAAAGAACAGCTCCAGTTGGCATGGCCATCAATCATCAGTGTTACTTGACAAATAAAGAATCAGGTGTCAACTACAAATGCTCATATTTAATCAACAGAACAATCAAAGAAGAAGAAGGACCACACATACGTACGGAAAGCACCTTCCACATTTTTGATCAACAATTACATCACCAATTGGTGTCTAAAAAAATACAGTAGTACAGTTTAGCTTGCAAAACATTATGCAAAATCATACAAAGCAAGGAGCTTGTTAGTTCTCTAGCCACTTCTGTTTAGTCAAAGTCAGCCACCACGGATAGTATTCCTGTATTCCCTATAGTCTTTGTTAAAGTAAACCTTATATTCGAGTAAAACCCAAGAGAGGTCTTCCTCATGATCACAACTATAGGCATAATAGTTAAATAGATTGTGATAATTACCACAGTAGAAAATAGAGTGAGCATGAACAATAATACTGCAGTCACCCAGTCTAAAACGTCTAGCTGCAATCGGTTGATGGTCTGATATTTCTTGGAGCACAGACAGTCAGGTCTAACCAAATCGACACCCACCCAACATCTCAGACATGAATCAGCAGGAAGATGGATAGCATCCAAAATCAATGCTGGAACAATGTAGTATGTGTAAAAACAAGAGACTTCTCGTTTGACGTACCCAAGTCAGGTATCCTTCAAATGTTTGATATAATACATGGCATTGAGATAGAACAATATCATATTAACAGATGGAAAGATTGGCCCTAATTAGACAAAGTAAGCTTTAGCATTCTCCTCCATGGTCTACAGCCTTGCTCCATTTCCTTCTGCGTGTCTAAAATGGAACTGAGCCCATGAGAGGCAGAACATAAAGTAGACTGCAGAGAGCACTGGCTGCCTCTTTCTCCAGACCGAGTGGCTACTTTTTGAGCATTTAGCTGGCACACTTATCCTGGACCACTCACAATGATTGATCAGACAGGAGGGGTTCAGCGTTTTGCTTTAGGCTGCTGCCATTACACACCTGGCTATTTGTGGAGATTTTGATTTTGAAGAACATGCCTGTAACTTTTCTGTGTCGGGCCCAATGCTTTGTGAAGGTCTTGGTATCGACCGCATTTTTTCCATCGGGCTTGTCTCACAAAAAGGAATTAATTCAAGACCAGTCAAAAAGGCAACTGTGGCAATATCAATTCATACATCCACACATACCAAACATTTCCGCAATTCAAAATGACATTGAGTTTTGCTGATATTCCTCAAATCTTTGCTTTTGTTTTTCCTGTGTGAACTGCTGAATAATTTTAACTCTTCCTGCCTTTGAAAATTATTAAAATAAAATGGGGGGGAGGGGGATTTATCCATCTTTGTTTTACCTTTCCTAAACATATACAGCCAAACCACTGAGTAGATGTTCTAATTAAAAAACCTGTCCACATTTATTGTGATTGGAGAAGTTAGTGCTCTGTTAAACATTGTGTGATGTAGGTGAGAATACAGCCGTCACATTCATCAGTCCGAGGGGGGAAAAGGGCTGACAATTTCAATCAATCCAACATTTCCTCGTCCTGACTCAAATCGAATCTTCACCTTAGGACAACTCGCTTGATTTCAACGTTGCCTCTGTGAGGGTGAAGCCGAGCCCAAGAGGGAACTCGACAAAACACGTCTTATCCAAGTGTCCTCGCAGCACTGGCAACGTGATCAAAATGCTAAAATTAAGACGGACAAAATATAAACACACAAAGCCAGCGCTTGTGAGCTGTTATAAAATAGCGGTCACAGGCTCAGACACATGATGGAGCCTCTTGGTGTGTTGCCATGGCAACTGCAGAATCGAGTTGTGGGGGGAGAGAGAGAACAATCCAGTACACAAAGTGTTAACATGGTGGCAAGGCCAACACACACACACAAAACGACAATGGTATTTCCAATGCAGCAGCGAAGGACATGAGATAACTTGGCATTGAGATTGCATTGCTGTTTTACAACTGACACACACACACACACACACACACACACACACACACACACACACACACACACACACACACACACACACACACACACACACACACACACACACACACACACACACACACACACACACACACACACACACACACACACACACAGAGTGGAGGGCTGTGTCCTTGCAGTAGGATGCTGCTTCTTTACCAAAGCAGTCACGTAGCGAGTCATACATCACGTCTATTAGCTCAGCACTTTTTTACACAGTTCATCTCGCCAGTGGCTGAACGGACACTTAGCCGACACGTAACTTTCTGGACCCGAGCAGAGCAACAGAACACATTAAGATAGCACAGCCACCACCGTCTGAGAGTCACACGGAGAGAGGAGGGGCATTGAAAAAAATAAAGAGGATTAAAAAATATCAGACAAAAACGTGAAAAACAGAAAGAAGGAGAAAGATTGAAGGACAGAAATGAACAGGGTAAATAGCAGACGCCAGACGGACAAATATGTGAAGGTAAAAACTGTGTGGAGACAGTTAGAAGATATAAAGAAAAAATAATAAGTTCTGCAGACAGCAATAGAGATACAGAACAGTGTAAAGAGAGACAATGAGGAGATTGACATTAAAGCATGGAAAAACTGTGACAGCACAGACAAAATAATCAAGCGTAGAAGGAGGAAGAGGAGAGAAGAATTCTGGACACTGTCAGGAAGGAAAACAAACAAAACAAACGGCCCTCAAGCCAGATTAGCCTAGTTTTGAATCTCTATGCTTTTGACACACAAAGCTTTTATACAGTCTAACACACAAACTGCATGCGCGAATATGTTTTTTCAACAATGTAGATTGATCAAAACTGAGACATACAGTACATCATTTCATTCTGCCTTAAATTACACAGGAAAACAGGTGGAGGAGGACCAAGCCATAGTATTGAGCAAATGGAAAATTCAAGCAGTGGCAAACAGTAGGCTGGCAAGCTAATCTTTGAACACCAAAATAAAACAGTAAATTGATGTCATTATATTCCAGACTCCAGTCTCCACTCCAGTGTAGAAGAATTAGAAATATTGTAATTAGAAATATTTTTGTGGGTTGTTTTTTGTGCTTTTTTTCTATAAAAAGGTGATATTACATCCTTTTTTTTAAAGATGCAGACACAACCATGGATCCAGAATATCTGACTGATATTGATTGTATAATTACAGCCATTTTAAATCATTCATTCTTCCACTCACTGTGTCATGGCAATCTGCATCCCAGAGGCTGTTAATGGCTGCCAAAATCTTCAGACTATTGTTCACCATTTCACCTGTAACACTGTGTCCTTGCTAAATATCCTTTTTCTTCAAATCAGTCAGCATTTGCACAACAGCACCACAATCAGCATTTTAAATTCCAAACAGTGCCACATAATTTCATGCTAACTAATTAGCTATGATTAGCTTCTCTCACTCTTGTTAAAAGGTGTAGAAATCAATTTCCTCCACTTATTTGTACTAATTTGAAGACGCGGAGCATCAATTTGCTCCTCAGCGAAAGGGTGCACATCTTCCTTGGTTTAGTACAGAGTAAAGCCCTCTTTCTCGTTTGTTTTTCCACAGATAATGTCATTACTGGTTAACACTGACTTCGATCAAGTTGTTATGTTTTATTGATGGATTATACTTATAATTATAGGGGAGAACGGGGTAAAATGTCACACGGGTTGGTTGTCACAATCGTTATATCTCGGAACCAGAAGGCGCTGTCTGTGAAATTTTGGTATGTAAATATCCAGAATTGGGATCAGAGGTCACCAATATAGTCTTCCTTGGAGTTAGACTGCTGAATTTGAGGTGAGAGGACTGTTTGTGTTTTTCATGTCAAATTGAAAATATTTAGCTCCTCAGTTGTTTTCTTCTAGGCTTTTACACAATGGGTTTATAACAAAACACTTGGTACCCATAAAAAGTGTGAAGGGTAAACTATAGTTTAGAATGTGGTTAGCAAACTAATTAGTTGTCAGATGGTTGTTGGCCTTGATGCTAGCAAGAAATTCAAGTTGGGGTTGGTCGTCACATTTTTGGGGGGGTTGGTTGTCACATGTCATCCAAAGGCTGCAGCCAGAAAAGGAACCGAATAACGAAATAAATTGTCAAGCTGTATCCTCACTGACACCCCAGAGAAGGAGAGAATAGAGCAGGAAAAGGCAGCTAGCATGCAAAAGAAAAACGGGCAAAAAAATCAAAACAACCCAGTGCATCCCAAACTAGACCAGCTGCCAAGGCTACAATAAGTTATGTAGGCCAATTTGTCAACTTTACAATGCAATTAAACTTTTAAATTTAGTTCTGCTTTCTTGCCTTCTTTTTAAGATTATTCCCATTAAGATAACATTGTGACAAACAACCCCATAGTGTGTGATAACCGACCCCTTGATGGGGTTGGTTGTCACAATGTGTAAGGGTGTCTTTGATGATTAATTTCTTCTTAATTAAAATAAGATAGAAAAAGTGAGGGGTACACATTTCAAGCCAACACCTTAAGCTTCAATTTAATGTAGGAATGACTATTGAAAGATGTTTAGGTGATGAGCAATTCTCACTAGAGTAAAAAGTGTGCCTACTTACCCCGTTCTCCCCTACTATTTTGTAAATCTGGATGATTCCCCAAAAATAATGTGAGCGGTTCAAAAATTTAACTTTAAAATTTTGTCAATTGCCCACAGAAAATCTGGAGATGATATGATGATATGAAGATGATGATCAGAAATCCATACATCAAGATCCTTCATCTGCAATTCGGCAAACAATTGATTTCTACGTTTTTCAATATATGTTTTTTTTTAAAGTATATAAAAGTTGATATAATGTTAACTGAACTTGCTTTTGTAGATGTAAGCCTAAGACAATTTGTTGTTTAAGCTATATATGGCTTTGCTTTTTTTCGGGCCATTAATGTTAACGTCCATGACGGATGATCACTGTTATTTTCCACATTGCAGGCGCACCAGTCTCTTAAATAGCAACTGGTAGGACAAAATGAAGCCAGCACTGAGCAAAGGCGGGTATAATGAAAGAGCTGTGTTGATCATCATAAACACTGTAATGGTTCAACTTGACGAGTGTGAGTTTGTGCATGTGTGTGATCACCTCGCCTTGGGGGCAGTATGGTAGAAGCAAATATGAACCAACAGGAATGTCCTGCTTGTTTTCATGTTCATATACAAAAAGGGCTTAGTATGTGTAATTGTGTTGTTGAGCTTATAAAAACATTTTCCACTCCTTTTCTGAATACTCGTTAAAATAGGACATGTGCATTTTTATCTGAAACGTAACTGTGATGGTTAAAACACTATAGAAACAGTATTTGTGACTGTAGAGCACAGGTTGAGACAGGAGCCTCTTTAACCTTGTGCTGCTGCTGAAGTAAATAACTACAGAATGCACACAGCCTGCTACCCTTGAACATCTTGCTATGCGTGTGGACATGCCCAGACGGCTTCTTTGACCCTAACCCAAGTCTAAGTGTGATGTGCACAGATCTGAACGCAGCACACTGTCCCGTTTGCAGTCTCAGCCTCTCAACTCGCACGCCCCACCAAGGCATCTGCAGCCCCAGTGTTATATTTTCAACAGACTAGCATACTATGTCTGGATCCGGCATGGCTTATTTATGGCACGGACACAAAAAAAAACTTGTAAAAAGGGAATTGTTTCCCTACATCCACAGCCCATTGCTAATGCTTGACAAGTGTGATTCAAATTAGCGTTGCAGTAATATTACTTGAAAGGTTTGTCTTGTTGCTATTAAGCTTAAGTTCCATCACAATTGAAAACTTGTCCTGTCTCAAACATAAAAACATATTATTTGACAAAAACAACAGGCAGTAGATTGAAACTGAGAAGCCACCTAAGACTGGATTCATCACCAGTCATAATGGCCTTTTCTCATAACAGTAAATTCCTCATCACAGCACACACTACTGCGTAATCATGTCTGAACAGCTTTGTTGCTGTAAATTGCTGTTGCTGTAAATCGCTGACTTGACAGGCCAGCAGTGACAATATTAACAGTTTGGAGGTAAAACAACATAGAGATTTACCCTTGAAACAAGCCTGTATTTTGGTATAAATACAATTACAAAAATGACAACAATTACGGGAATGCACTGTTATCATGACCTTATTTAACTGCCTTGGATTGAAGGTTCAGACTTAGAACCATCTAGTATCAGTCGAGCAATACTCATCACTCAGTGCCTAGTGATTGTACTTATCAAAAATCATATTGAACACTGTATATATTGTTTTAATGTCAACAAATGCTAAGAAAAGTCCATCTCTTAATACCTCCCGACTTGCCCTCATCCCACCCCTAAGCCCATTTCATACCTAAAGATGTAAATATTTAAACAATGCATTTACAGTATACAGTAATCATTCAGTTTTAAAGGCTTAAATAACTTGTTGAAACAGCTCGTTCCTCAAGTATTTATTCAAGCATTTCTCAAGCAGGAGCTAATAGTGTTTTTGTTAGGAACTATTTTCAGTCATGATTTGGTTCGCTAGCAGCGTTGTTATACTGAAACATGTCAACTGCTGCAAACACGTGGCTCACTGATGTCTTTTAATCGTTTCTTTAATAACTACGGGGGATGTCCATGGCACTGATGAATAAGCTTTGTTACAGCGCTTTACAAGTTGAAGTTATTAACATGAAGTTAAATTCCATCCCTATAAAATATGTGTCATGAAATGTAATAAGGTCGAGGTCCAGGAAACTAAGGATCTGTTTTTTTAAATGTTTCACTAAATACGATTCTTTTGAAATGATAATGTTGTTAGAGGAAAAAAATAGGTAATGTGTAAAATAGGTAATCTCAAATGCCTGCACCCCTGTTGTATTCAAGTCCATATCTTCTTCTTTTCATATTCCAGTCCATACATATGTTGCAGTGTTTTAGCCATTTGCTGTGCCTGAACCAGTTTAAAGAATTCAACAAATGCTCTTGTATTCCTGTTCCCTTGTGAGGAATCTGGGTCTCAGTGTGTGTTGCCCCATTTAATGACGCACAATAAACCAAGCCTGGAAAAATGTAATTTCTTCATCAGAGAAAAAATAAAGGGAGTGCCTGCCTTTCCTTTAACCTATGCTTTAAATCATTTCTCAGTCTTATTCATCTATTTTATTTTATTGATCTTATGTGCTTCTCTCATAAAATGTGATCTTATGTTCTTTTTATGATATGCAATCCCTGTTTTTATGTTCAATCCATTTTATATTTCAATGTAAAGCACTCTTGTAACGCATGCATTTTTGAGCAGGATAGTCCCAATGACAGGACAAGAAAAATTATTTGCTGTTAGTTCCTTCCGCATGCCTTATGAGACTTGACATGTGATGTATCCCGTGTTTAATGACAAAGAAAACTCTGCCGTGGACCGCTCTCCGATTCAAACTTGATGACTCATTCCTAAACATGTCTCATTATCACCAGGGTAACAGGTATTCCTTAGCAACAAGAGCATCATCCTCCACTCTCAATGCTAAGGCGTGGGTTTGTACAGACCGCAGGGTGTCCTTCAGCTCTGCTTAGACATTCCTATGGCGGTGTCTCTCCCTCCGTCTGATTGATTCATCGTTAATCTTTCATATTCTCCTTCTTGGCCCGTGTCGGTAAGGACAGCTGACTCATTTTCTCTCCTCGCCTTCACATACTGTAGTGTCTGCGTGTGTGTGTGTGTGTGAGTGTATGTGTGTGGAGAGAACTAAGATCTCACCGCTATTTTCAGGATGCAGCCAGCCGTCACTGCCTCCACACCTCTATAGCTGCGAATTATGGTTCTGCAGGATCCCGTTTCATACCAGAAGCCATCAATTCAATACAAAAGAAGCCTACAGTGCAACTCTATGGATTTCCAAACAGATGAAACACTTGTGAATGTGAATAAGTGTCTGCTGGCTTCAGAAGGACTTTCAACTAGCTAACACGATGAATCAACAAGACGTAGCAACAAAGCAAAAGGCCCAGACAACAGCAGCAGCCGTCCTGGGGCATTGCAAAGGGTACTCCACCGATTGAGCACTGCACTCCTATAACAATTGTTAGATCATGCACAATGGGGTGTGTTATGCTAGTAGCGGCTAATGTAGCCCCGATCCACTCGCTCCAAGCAGAGACGAAGAGCGCGCTACAGAAACCTATGGTTACTTCTTTCCCTTCTATATTTCTTTTCTTTTTCTTGTAGTTCCAATACCCAACATTGACATTACCTGAGGCCATTTGGCACACTTCAGGCAGATGGACTGTTATAATAGCTTTGTCTTTAAAGCCGGGGTCAGACTACACAATCTACGATGGTTACTGTGTCAGACAATAGCCACGCTGTGTACACCTGTATTAATCTGCTTTCAAACTAATTAACTCCAAGAGCTCCCAGTGACGGACACCAGTCACACCGACCTCACAAAGCAAGAGCAGAAAATGATTTTTGTAAAACATGAAACTATGGCCAATTAACGTATGCATATTGTGTAATTGGGCACGAATGGTGGAAAAGACACCATTATCTTGTGCAGGGTCAGCTTGACGGGCCAAAAAGGCGTCCTTACTCAGTGCTTTCAATACTATCCAGCCCCTTCGAGCTTGGTGACAAAGCTCTCAACAATGCAGGGAAGCCACTAAATGAGCAGCACTGGTTTGTTGCGTTTGTCTGTGTGTTTGGAATGTGTTGTGGATCTGTTGCGACCTCAATGTGAACTCTGATGACTCCAACCATCACCAGTTGAGTAAATGAGAACAATGCAAAGTGGTACAGATGTCTTCTAATGAGGTTAATCGAACATTGTAAGACGATTAACTCTAAACTCTCTCTTCTCTCAATGATTCTTCATATTACTATCAAGGAGAAGGCAGTAGAGAAGATGGAATCCCACAGGTTTGTCAGCACAATAAGATAAGTATTTTCTACATATGGTTTAGCAAATAAAACTGTACTTTTACTCATTATACAGAACCTTGGTAGCTGAAGTTTCACAAAACGTGTTGTCTTTTTAATGGAAGTAGAGTATTCTTTGAATTTGAATTTTCTAATAATGATGAGATTTGCATTGCATTGAATTTCCTCCACAGGGATCAATGACGTGGCTTCATAACCAAGGCCACTCCCAGGTATAGTGCTGAGAAAACTACAAAACGTATATGATGCATCTTGGTGAATGTATGCATTTTACAACGCTATATGTTGCATCAATAGCCATGCGTAGCCAGGAGGACTAAAGGCCATATTTTGGTTATAACAATTAAAATGGGGTTGCAGTGTTAATGGACACAGAAAAACACTCTGCTTTGTGCCACAGGAGTCAGGCCCACACTAATCTACAGAGGCTGAATCGACTGTTGCTGAAATTCCCCGGGGGCACCAGATGGATACAAGACCACACGCTACGCTGCATTTGCATTGACTGAACTCTACAGTAGACCTAAACTGTAGGCACAAATGCAAACACACTTAAAAGATAACAAACAACAAAAGGTTAAAGTCCTAAATCAATCCCCTATAGCATGTACAAATATAGAGATGTTAGACACTCATGCGTGACTGCATGGAAAACCCTCGAGATAAAACCAGTTGACTTGGAATAAAATTTGCATTGGGAAACAGGAGCTCTGCAGGGATGGTGGAAGTGGTATATGTGCACATGGACACAGGCAGTGGAAGTCAAGTGACATGGATGCCGACCCAGTATGACAGGCACATTGTATCTCCAAAAACACAGAGACCAAAATCCACACACCAATAAAAACACAGGAAAACATACTTGCACACGAGGAAATCCATATTCATGTTCATATTCTCTTCTTCATTATCTAATGTTCTGTTGTACCAAAAGCCATTAGTCTGGGGGGGGGGAGGGTCATGTTTTTTTTTTTTTGCTCACTATAGAAACATCTACAGAAACAGCATTTCTTACACACAGACAGAGCCCGTGGCTATCTGCTGAATCTTCCATTGTGCAGTGCACTTACCACTCTGCACTCCCCATTCTATGGTGCACTCATTCACATTGCATTGCATGTCTGTATTTATACATTCCGATGACGTCAGGAAGCCACAAAGCCTGTTATTGTGGAGGTTACATCCACCCACACACCCTCGTTACAGCCAGCGAGAGCATCACGAGAATCCATGTGCTTCTATGTTAAATGCTAATTTAAACCTACTGTAGAGATAGACACACATACATAAATACACAAATACATATAGGCACATTGAGAGCATGTGATGCACTCTTATATAAGATCTTCTGAATTTAAGAAATAAACTGAATTTGTGGCATCAGCTAATGACATTTGAAATTTAGCAGAAAGAAGGTATATATGGTATATGCGCACATTGATATCCTAATCTGCCCAAGTGCACAGTCATTAAAGGGAACACAGAGGAATCATGTAATTGCTTCTTTGAGACCGTTCATAATTAGCACTGATGCTGCAGCCTGCTCTCCACTCCCAAAAGGGCTTCATCATTGATAGCAAAGGCCCCATCTCCAGCTAGCTAACACTTGTCCTACAGAAAAGTAACATAACGGTATTAGTTTTCAGAAGCAGGCTCTACATCATTTTCTATTCATCGCTGCCAATCAAAAAGAATGTCACCATTAATGAGATGTATATAAATAACTGTGCATCAGAACTAAGCTGAGATCCAATATAGGACTGTCAATCCTAGGAGGAGCAAAAATAGAGAGCTTGTGTTCATGCATACGTGTGGAAAAATGCTATGTGCATATCCAGAACCACATTCATGTTGCCCACAATCACTATTCTTACATTCCTTTCTAAAAAATAATAATGCTATACTGTAAAGAAGGACAGAAATCAAGATAGTTTCATTTAAATTGCTCTTTTGCTGTGTTGAAACGTTAAAAAGGTGTCACGGATGTTCACCTCATTACATCAAAACCAAGAAGGATGTCTTAGAAATAGCTGCATTCATTGCACCTAATCTTGACTGACATAGGCAAGCCTGTTAGCTGTTTTCGACCTAATCAGCAAGGAATGCAAATATGAACATGATACAACTGGATTTAAACTGTAATGCGATGAAGAGTGTGGTCTACCCAAAAATAAATTGCCTTAGTTACATGTTTCAACAGCAACACGCACAAAAGAAAAACAAATAAGAAAAGCTTTCAATGCTTGAAAAACATTAACATAGGAGAGTTAGAACTGGTTATCACTCCTTTTCTCAAACAATGTGTATCTCATTCTGAAAAAGAGACAGACCAAGCAAATCCTTTGATGTGAAAAGCACCCTCAAAACACACTTCATAGACAGCTTTCCTATTGTTGTCTCTTCATACATTCATTTGGTGCAAAACAACAAAGCCGACGTTATAAAGGATCGAAGCCTAGACCCAAGAAAATACTGTTGGGAGTAGGCTACATTTTTGAGCCCAGAGTTGTGTCTGCAGGCTGCACTGCATACACTCCAACAACCTCCACCAAATCAGAAAGGCTAGCCTACAAGACGCATGAGGGGCAAAATCCCAGGCCCTATTGTCAGAACGGTAAGCTAATGCAGTTCAGAAAGCTTTAGAAAAATCGAGCCCCGCTCTCTACTTGACACTCAATCTGTGTATTTTATAAAAAAAAGTTGAAAACGAGAACTAACAGCCATCTTTGAACCTTGCCTATTAGTAATGTCAATGCAGCACCCCCTTCGACACATTACTACCCTCATTCGTACTTATTTTCCCCACCTCTACCTGCTTCGGAGGGCCCTGTGGCGCAGGCGGAGCGCAGACAAAGCCAGACCCCATCTCTTCTTCGCGGACTGACCCGAGCTCAACTCCATAGGGGTAGGAAAGAGGGACAGAGGACACTGCAGCTCCCCGCTCTACGCTCTCTGGACTCCAGGATACAGCAGTGAAGGGACGAGGCAAAACCCAGCCTTGAATTCCAGCAGAAGTCACATGGGACTGTGACACCCACCTGCCAAGGAACCGTCTCAATGGCCATTTGAGTGTGCAATCTTATGGGCACCAATAACCGCATAGGCCCCCGGATGCATCTATATACGCACACACACGCGCACAATATCTCACACACAGATCAGAAATGCCACACCCATAACGCATTAACAACTCGCCATCTGCCTGCCCATTAAACAAACTCGAGACCTAAAATACACTCTGAACACTATGAAAAGACATCCAATATCAATTAAGCTTCCAGACAACGGCTCTTCCCCAAAATACTTTATGATGAATGTCTTCAATGTGTTTGGAGTTGGAGATTTGCTGTTAGGAAATAGTCAAAGTGGGGCATTTCATTTGAAAGATGATGAAGCCAGTTGTTAAAGGTTGAGCTAGTTAAAATAATGATGACCTTTGTGGGTTGTCTCTTAACTCTCACTAATGATACTGCAAACACAATCAGAGTTTAACTGAACTTTGTGTGTAAAATTCCAGCTCTGACAAGAATCACCATCAACATTTCATAAAATATAAGGAGACGTGTGCAGCCAAAGTGTCTTGCTGGATATCGGTCAAATATATTTTACGACGCCATCTGGATATCTGTTATTGCATTCAGAAGGACTTTTTTTTTATGTGTATATTTTTTATAATATCCCCTATAGGGACTTCAACGGTAAAGTATTAAGTAAAGTTTATTTGATTATTTAGTGTCCTATGTACTATGTATCCTTCATTTGAACCTTTTATTAATATTGTAATATATTCCTGCCATATTTTACATCATCAGTATTGTACTGGGCTATTACTATTACGATTGTTTGTTCTATGAAATGTCCAAAAATGTGAGGGAAAACAAGTCATCGATTACATATTCAAAACCCTCTTTTAGTCTGACCAAAACTTAAAGAGGTTTACTTTACTATCACAGAATAACTCTTTCTTAATAACATTTATTTCTATTTGAGATAATTCCTATTTTGCATCTGTTTTACCGATGGATAAATCCGCTCTGGTGTCTCCATTTTGAAATGAAAATATTCACTCACATATTCGCATTTGAAGCTTGCCCCAGTCAGTTGTTGCCACTTCTGTGCAAAGTAAAATGACTCAAACAATTCAATCGATTATAAATGTAGACTCTTTCCACATAGACAGGGGAGAGTATACTACTGTATATAAACACACATACATCAGGGTTACCACACCCAGCCTGGCGGGGTCTGCCAGTGGCCACAGGAGACACACACCGCTGGGGTTTTATTGGACGTTATAGCAATTTTACTGATGTGAAACTAGAAGCCTGGGTGTGAGCTAAGCGCACTGAGTTGGCATGTTGACAACTTGGAAGTGTTTCAAGGGTTAGGACCGACCAAAAAACACACACACACACACACACACACACACACACACACACACACACACACACACACACACACACACAACCATGCTGCAGGAAGACAACAGTTGAAACAGTGTTCTCGGACACAACAGATGAATATTGTTCTCAGTTAAGCAGCAGACAAGTGACTCTGTCCGACCTTAGGCATAAGGCTTTGATGAAGGGGTTACGTGTGCAAGAATGTGTGTTTGTTTGTGTGTATGTTTGTGCTATGTCACCGTGGGCGAGAGACAAAAGGAGACAAAAAGTGGTACCTTTCAAATGCGAACCTGTTATCTTTTTGCATATGCATAGCCAGCCGCACAAACAAACACATGCCTACCCCCACACACACACAAACAGGCCATTATCATTCCACTGCTTTGACGCTGCAGCATCAGTAGAGATTAGTCCCCCGGTGACCTAGCATTAGCCCGACACACTGCGCAAGTCTGCAGAGAGCCCTCTATCTTCTCCCCTCTATCTTTCCTCACTTTCCTTTCGTCTATAAGAGGCTCCCCAGCCGTCTCCAATCCGCTCTTTCCTGAGGTTTCCGCTGTCCTTTTCCCTTTTCCTTTTGCTCTCCATGTCTCTCTATATCTTGGTGTTTTCCTCCATCCAGCAGTCTGCCTTTTGGCTTCATCCTCTCTTTCTCAATTCCTACGTGGGTTCATCCCTCTCCCAGGGCTATCGTTGTACCACGTTCTTCTGCTCCTCTCCTTCCAAACAAAATCTAAAATTGTTCCTCCCTCCATCTCTTTCTCTCTCTCTCGATGGTGTTTTAATAATAATGATTTTCCCGTTATGAATATTTGATTTTTGGACAGAAGTTTTTCCATTTTATTTATTTGTTGTACAAATTATGAATATGTAAATAACGTGTTTTTGTAAAAAAAAAAAAATTATCTCTCTCCCTCTCTGTCCCTTCCCTCTACCTCTCCCCCTTCCTCTATTTCCCTGTGTCTGCCGTGTTTAATTTACAGTGTCCTAGCAGTAAAGTCTAATACGCTGATGGCAGATAGCCGTAAAATAATGACAGAGATAGGCCCAGGCTGCATGCTAACTACTCACTGCTGCAGCTAAAGGAATTACACAGCAACACAGGGGAACCAAAGGAGAATGTTTTTCCTGCATGTGTTTCTTCTACAAGCTCTTGTTGCATAATGGGAATACGGTCTATTATTAGCATTGTTAGGATTGTTAGGACGTATTAAAAGCAATTACTTCCTCCCGCACAGTTGGAAAGCTAACGATATTCTATCAGTGCAAAGCAGGCACACCCCGTTATGGAACCAGGATATTATTGGAACCAAATAGGACATGTGTGTAGAAAATGAAAATTAGTCAATTAGGTTATTGCTTCATCATATGCATTTTACAAATGCATACTGGATTAAAATTCATACCTGCATTGCTCATGTGGTTAACAGATACAAGAAATGGAGCAGGAAAACATACTTGCACATTTTTTTTATGAAGATGCATTCAATAGCTCATTACAGCATCAGTCACAACAACAATACACAGGAACAATTCTGCTGCTACCTCTAAAAGACAAGTACTGCATGAGATAAATGAGAAGAAAAAAAAACTACTGATCGGATCCAACACCAGATAAGAAGAGAGAATAAAGACAGAAACAAAAGGAGATGGTGATGAGAAGATCTAGAAAGGGGGAGTGGGTGAGCGATCGGACATGGCTGGAGCGGCACAGGAAAGTCTGGAATGCAATATATGTAAACATACTGAGTCAACAGGGACTGGGAGCACTGAACACAAGCACACACGACTTGAGAAGCAGAACACTGGAACCCAATACAATGATTAGCACTCTCGCTAGTCGCTACTTTGTCATGTGAATCCAATTGCCATAGTCCTTCTTTTTATATAAAATAACATCATTTTAGTGGAAATTTGCACAAGGCTTTTGGCAAAAGCAATTGAATATACACAATTGGAGTGTTGACGGTGGGAAAGTGTGCTGTTACATAACTGGTCAAGCTAGACTTAAGTGAACTGAATGGATTTGTGTCCCTGAATCAAGGCTTTTTAAAAGAAGCAGTTTTGTTATCGTGTAGAATGCATGTAGCCAAACAGTCCCATATAAGGTCAAAATGCCAGCACACGGACTAACAACTGACTCTAGGAGAGGCTCTTCAGAAAATAAAATGTTTGCTGGAGATGGTTCAGTGATTGAAATGTTTAATTTTAATGTTTAGTTAGTCAAATTTAGAGTCTCACAGAGCTGCTAGCATGGCTGTATATTGGTCACCATTTGCATATGTAATAAATAATACAATAAACAAAATAAAAATAAAACTCTTGTTTTGCTGAAAATAGTAGTCAATATATAGGTATCATCCTTCAACATATGGATTTTTCATCCATTCTGATCACATTAAGACAACAATGTGACCTTTGACCCTAAACTACAGTTGCCGATACCAAGTCCCTGCAGACGCATTCACGGCAGATCAGTTTCCTGGGTCCGGATCACATGACCCAACTTCGGGGGTATTACCATGGCGATGGCTTCACACACACACACACACTACTCTTGAGGTGTCTTTTTCCTGGCTGCTAGAAGTTTGACTCAGTCATTCTACTGATACTGATTAACCACATAGGATTTCACTGAGCACCCTGGAAATTCCCAGTGCTATTCTGTGGGGACACTGTAGGGTGGTTGTGCTGTGCAGTCAGGTTAGAATCGTTTGCAAGGCTTGAACATTTGAAGAGCAGTTTTGACATACACATACACCCACATCAACTTGTATTTATCATTGCTACATGACTGCAAGGTCTCAGACGGGCACGAGTCAAGTTAGTTTTTATTTATTTAATTTTTTTTTCAAAAGATGCCATGCATGAGGATCTCTCTCTCTTTCCTTTTGCCAAAATGGAGATTGGAGGCCAAATAAGAAATCGGCAGGAGAGATAGCAGAGGCAATCATCTGTTTCTTTGCAGACTTGAGAGGGGGGCTGGTGGGATATAATGGAGACCAGGAAGCCAGACAGGCAGGGCAGGACAGGACGGCTAGTTTGCGACCTAGCTCCCTGCCACGCTTCATTAACTATTGTCATGTTGCTGCATGGCTTGGGCTGCCCGTGTGTGTGTGTGTGTGTGTGTGTGTGTGTGTGTGTGTGTGTGTGTGTGTGTGTGTGTGTGTGTGTGTGCGCCATTGGCGATGTGGGTTAGACCAGAAAACATGGTGGAGGCCATTAAGGGCAGTCGTAGCTGCATATACTGTAGCTTTGCTGCAGCCGCCTGACTGACCGACTGCACACGTGCAAATACTTACACACAGCCTCCTCTGCTGCCCTGTATTTTTATCTCTTTTTTTGTCATTAATGTATTTCAGCATCAAGAAAAATGCCCAACCTTTTCCAGTTCTACCTTCTCAAATGTACCAAATGCCACAAACTGTTTGTATGGGTTATGGAAAAAACAAGCAATTTGATCAACTTAACGTCTAAAAAAAACTTGTGACGAGCATTAATCATTACATTCTGATATTTTAAAGACCAGTTTAATACCCACTGAATCAAAAGAACAAATGTCAGATGAATCAGTAATGAAAAATAATATACTGTTAGTCATACATAAGTAAAAGGCAGAAAGGGCAGGAAGGAGGCAGCATAGGAGTATTTGGATGTATCCTGTGTTCCACCAGGTGTCAAGTAGTTGAAAGATGAGATGGAATTTTAGGTACTGTTGGCTAGAGGTGTGTGTGTGTGTGTGTGTGTGTGTTTCACCACTGACCTCCTTAATCTACATCAGACATCAGATAATGGGGGACGTTTAGTCCCTCAATCTTGCTTTTTTTTGTGATGCTACCATTTACATATCTCTGCCCATCTCACCTCCCACCTTCCCAGTCTGCCATCTTATTCCTTAAACCCCCCCCCTCCTATCCTTCTCTTTCCCTTTGCTCCTCCTCCAATCTATTCTTCATTTTGTGGCAGCTACGGTAACACTAACACACACACACACACTCGCATAAATATAAAATGTCATGCATCATTCAGTCACTCTTACAATACAGTAACACAGTCACAGGGGCACACTTGCATACAAGAAAGCTCCAATCAGGTATATGGATTGCATGCTAATTTAAGACAATAAACCCACCAGACCTGTCATCTAATATCTAGTACATGCACAGTTTGAAGTGGATGTGACGTTGTCAACAGCTCACCTAAGCGCTACACATATCACCTAGACACCGACACAAGGAAACACACTGACTGAAGCAGGGGAGACAATCGGCATCAAAGACAGGTGAGGTTAACACGACACCTCTCAGTACTCCTGTCTCTCAACAGCTACGAGCAAGCTTTGCCACAAAGACGGTAAACTTTTAACCTTTGGATGTTTATTTGTTAAACTTTGTTTAATCCCTAAAGAAAGTCTCTTCAAAGGACATAAGCCTTCCACCCGACAGCGTGGGCTGTGACCTAAACTGATGTGCAGTCAGCCCCAGCAGGAAGAAGCTTTAAGCTGCTCTCACAAGGAGGATGTCAAAACACACACATATCCTTACGCACACACACTTGCCCTACATCCATCCTACTCATGCCTCAAATGCCATGCCATGTTACACAACACGGATCGTCTTCCTAATGCAAGTGGCTCCAAGAGGAATTTGTCACAGTGCCACCTCTTGCTCTTTTCAGGCCCGACTCCATCCCCATCCTTTTGGTTTAGCACAAAGAACACATCCAATCCGTTGTGGCTTACTGTTGTCACACACATTACTGCACATCCCAAAGAATCACTACAGATGTGTGTTTGTGTTTTTCGGGACTGGGGCACAGATGGTGTTGCAGACGGAAGTGTTGTGCTGATGTATACCAAAACAAAGTCCCAAAAATAGACACAGGCAAATACCAACCATGAATTAAAAATAAAGAATATGTCTTACTATTCAATTCAGTTCATGCTGCTGCTGCTTTTTGTGCAACAAACACGTAAGGGCTAGATCCTCTGATATAATTAACATCATCTTTAGTAGGGAATGCATCTTATTATCATTTGCAGTATTAAAATATATCTATTTCATTATTCAAATAAGAATAAAAACATGGTAAAAATATCCCTCAAGAGAGCCTTAGAAAACACCTCCAGACCTCCACCTCCTTATCCAGCAATTCATCAATTATAAAAACAGTTGAGTCATTTTCCATTTCATAAAATCAATAAATAAAATGTTTCTAACTTACAATCTTTGCTTCCACTTCCATATGTTTAAATTGGCGGTGGCATGAATAACTTTACTTGCATCTGAATAAGTTTGATCTACTCAATATATCCCTTGCCATATCAATCTCTTTTCTTCAGCTGCCAAATTATGCAAATGTAATATATGATGCCCTTGTTTTTATTAAAAAACTGTTGTGTTTGGTATTTTGCAAATATCAAGCCCAAAATACAACCCATAGCTGCAGATTTCCCTCTGATCCTGGGCGAAAACAGTCCAGCTTGTGGCCTTCAAATACAGCTTTGAGCCAGGGGTATTAGCAGCTGGTCTACTCCTGAGCTTCATTACCGATAGCGTTATTAGGTGTTTGTGAATTATCTCAAGAGAGTTAAGGAGATAATTGCTAATAGCTAGTTGTACTGTGTTAAGCTAACCCACAGTCAGGCCAGTCAACCTGAGATGGGGAGCACAGGCGGTTGTTGCTGTGTTGTCATATGAGCTGTTGCAGTCGTTACAGAGGGGAAGCAGTGTGTGTTTTCAGTGTAGCTCTTTGTGGATGCCAGTCATGCATGAAGGGACTGCTGCATTATTCTTAATTACAGTCAGACAACTGTGACCCAAACAATAGAGGACGAGAAAACTTAGCCGAGTGATGAAATCCACTAGCCTCGCCAATGAGGGGCTGCCAGATAGATAGTTTTGTGTGTGTGTGTGTGTGTGTGTGTGTGTGTGTGTGTGTGTGTGTGTGTGTGTGTGTGTGTGTGTGTGTGTGTGTGTGTGTGTGTTTGTGTCTGATATGAGGAAACCTATTCTTCTTGTCTAGATAGATGCTATAAATAGTGTGGATATTTCCATTTATACATGTAACCTTAGATGTCTGTCTGCACTATGTGTGTGTGTATCTGTGTCCACTGCTTCTTCCTACAAATTAAATGTCACCTCATGTCCATCCCAAACTGCCAATGTAACGCTGCCCTCCTCTGTGCCCAACTGCCCGTGCAATAATGGCCGATATTGTTAGTGCCCATTTACTTCTGCCTATCCGTGTGCCCACTGCGCTGTGTTGGAGTGTGCCAGTCTGGGGCCTGGGCTCTGCCCGTATTGTACTTGGCACACAGCATCAGTGGCTACCTGAGTCATCCAGTCTGCCTGCTCCTCACCCTCAAGCTCCCGTCAAATCAAGCCCTTTTCCGCAATTTAAAACTGAAAAGAGGGGGGGGGGTGGGGTGGGGGATTAGCGCAAATACTCGTGAATGGATATTTATTCTTAAGCATGCAGTTAAGAGGTTTGGACACACATCATGACTTTGACATTTAGATTTTCTGCTGCAAATAAATGGGAGATGGAAACTTCCAACAACAGAGCCTTTGTTCTAAAAAAAACTTCTCCCCTCGCCTGTTTCACAATAAAAAAGAAATAACTGTACTGACTTAGTTACGACTGAAGAGATTCCCAGAACTATAAGCCACTACAATAACAAAAGGTTTTTCTAAATCGGGACCATTAAAGCGACCCTGAAAGAAATAGAAAATTGCTTACTTTGATCTTCTAAGTGTCTAATTAGGTACAAATGATTGAAGAAACTCTTAATCTTTACTGAATAACAAAAGGGTGGGATCAGTCTGGAGTGGAACATGTCTGGCTCAGACACACGTGGTCGTCGTGTATTGCCAAGTATTCTGTCAACAAAATTTGACATGATGCCGGTGTGTCTGTCTTTATGTATTTTGAATTAGCCTCAGTGTGCCATGACATGCTTACCGTGTAAATCTATTTCTCACAGTAACCCTCACAGCAGGTCAAAATATGATCAAACTGCCAGTGCGCATTTTGTAGAAGTTGTGTGGCCTTCAGAGGTGCCATTGTTCAGTAATGCTATGCACTGAGGTGCGTCATGTAGCCAGTTGTTGTCTTGCATTGCTGCTGAGATGCACTGCTGCCGCTGCTGGCTGTGCTAATGTTGACGCGTGTTGACACTCTTGCTGTGTAAGCTCTGTGCTCCAGCTAAATAAAGGGACAGTGTGTGTGTGTGTGTGTGTGTGTGTGTGTGTGTGTGTGTGTGTGTGTGTGTTGAGGCAAGTGTGTTCTTGTTATTGTTATCAAAGATGTTGCAGCCCTCAGAAGGTGGCAGTGGCTCGAGTGTGTATCCGTGTGTGAGATAATGTTTCCACGATGATGTTCTAAGTGTGTGCACTGTACATGCTGCATACGTATTTAAGGATGTCTTATTCTGAAACGTTACAGCACCATGCAACAATGAATGAATGCATTTTTTTCCCCAACCTCGAACCAGACAATAGAAGAAAACCAGCTTAATACAGAAAGAGAAAGAGATTGGAACATGGAGGTGCTGAAGGGGTTGGGGGAAGTCGCAGAAGGCTGGGGTGGGGGGGGGGAGTGCTAAATAACAGGCAGAAAGGACATGCACGCAGCAGACATATGGGGATGCAATAATAGATTAGCATAGAAGAGAACGGAAGGTGTTACCTTTCGGGGGACGAGGATTTCTCCGAGTTCACGGACATGAGCGGTGCCTGTTAGCCGCTCGCTGGCCGAGGGGACCACAGGGAAGACGGCGAAATAAGAACAGAAAAAAAAAGCTCTCTACTCTTCTACTCCCTATGTCTCTCTCTGCTGTGTGTCTGAGTCAAGGAGAGGAGAGGGTTACTGCCTCCCCTCCTCCTCCGCCTCCTTCTCCTTCTCCTCCCTTTCTGTCTCTCTTGTCCTCTCGCTCAGAGGAGAAGAAAGGATGGAGGACGGACAAGGCTCTGCAAAGGATGAAAAAAGAGCAGCAACTGTGCAGCGGTGTACAATCTGGCTGATCGCCGTGTGTGCGTGTGTGTGTGTGCCTATGTTGGTGTGTATGTGTGTGTGTGTGTGTGTGTGTGTGTGTGTGTGTGTGTGTTTGTGTGAGCTGATAGCAAGAGCAGCAATGTCAGGCGCCCCTCCTCATGCCCCAGCCTCCTCCTCACTTCCTCCCTCTGTTTCCTTCCTTCCTTCTTTCCTTCTCCTCTGTCACTTTCACTAAATCTCCTTTTTTTTCTCTTCCTCTTCCCTTTTGTTTCCTTCCCCTGTGCTGGTAGAACTGGTTGATGGAAGGAAAACACACACGCTGTCGTTCCACAGTGTGCTCCGTCTGTGTATCCCTCCCTTTTTCTCCACTCTCTCTCTCTCTCTGTCTCTGTCTCTCTCTGTCTCGCTGGCTCTATCAGGCCTTCTGCAGCTCTGCACAACAACAGAGCCCAGAGCGAGCCGGAACGTTCCACTTTCGGCGAAAGCAGAGGGGTGTCGGCTGGTCCACAGCGACAGGAAAATGAATGCCTTTCTCCTCCGGGTGTACTCTCCTCCCCCTACTTTACAAAAATGAATTGGTCTCTCTCTTTTCTCACTCTCTCCCCCCCCCCTCTCTCTCTCTCTCTCTCTCTCTCCCCCAATTGCCTTATTACGACATCCTGTATCTCAGGGCAACGCCGCACAGATCAGCCTTGCTCTACACCCCCCCCCCCCCCCCCCTTCCTCTCTATCTGGCATCCTCCCCTCCTTTCCTCAAAACCCCATTTCCACCTCTGTCTTTTTAGGATGCTGGACACTGTGTGCTCTGCGCTGTGTGTGTGTGTGTGTGTGTGTGTGTGTGTGTGTGTGTGTGTGTGTGTGTGTGTGTGTGTGTGTGTGTGTGTGTGTGTGTGTGTGTGTGTAGTGTGTGTA
Source organism: Ammodytes marinus (assembly GCF_949987685.1). Lineage (NCBI taxonomy): Eukaryota > Metazoa > Chordata > Actinopteri > Uranoscopiformes > Ammodytidae > Ammodytes > Ammodytes marinus. The sequence continues at coordinate 10,007,303 of NC_137234.1, forward strand.
TGTCTGTCTGTCTCATCCTTTGCTGCCTCCATACCCGTCCTGTCTCTTATTTTCTGGCCATCTCCCGGGGCAGATGGGTCTGCTTCTACATGAGTGAGCAGCTCACAGTGAGGTTGCCAGAGGGTGTGCTGCCATGATGGGGGGTCTGTCTCTATCTCTCAATCTGACCTCAATATTGGTGTGTGTGGGTCTGGGGGATGCATGTGTGTGTGCATCTACTGTATTTAATGGATGTGTGTGAAAATGCACAGCGGGGGGTTGCAGGGGGCATCCTGAGGTTATAGTGACTGACTATGTGAATCCAAGGGTTAGCACAAACTGTACAGTATAATGTTAAGTGTTTAAGTAGCTACAGGTTATTTCTCTAAAAGCATGTATTTATTTAAATTATTGGACAATAGTCAATGGTGCGATATGCAAAATACTGTTTTATATTGACATTGAAACAGCAAAGGGATATGGATTAATACAAGTTATGGGTAGGAGATAATGTGAGACGGTAGAGTTGTCTATAGCGAGGTAGCTATCCCTTTAATAAATCTGTGTTTTCGGCCATAGCAAGCAATGTTGCAAATCAATACGCTTGGCTGCTCTGTGGCAATATTTTGCTGGATGTTCTCTCAGTGGGATGAAGTATCTTGTTTTGTCAGGTTTTTAACACGCTGTAAAAAAAAAAAAAAAAAAAAAACGACTCTCTTATCTGGTCATCAGCAATGCTAGTGGCATGGCCCAAGGGATGTCGCTCTGTCAGATAGTGGGTCAATTCGCCACTTTGATTCAGACTGAAATATCTCAACTGGGATCAATTGCTACGACATTTTTCGACAGACATTCTTTTTTCTATTTTCTTTCTCAACTAGGGCCACCATCAGTTCAAATGTTTATTATATGCAATACTTTGGTTTTTCACTTAATACCTCAATTGTACTTTGTGTTTATGCTATAACTAAGAAAGTAAAAAGTATACTGTATATATATAGCTAAAGATAAGCATTGAAGCATTCACTGTGAGCATTTAGCTCACCATGATTGTAGACTCTTAGTATGTTCTTGTATAGTAATCTAATCGATAAATAGTTTCCTAGCTGTATACCCAGACAACTGACTATTTAGCAATACACAACAATGGTCATTTTTTAAATACTAATATTGCCTTAAACACACCTGAGATTGGTGTTTATGCAACTCATCTTCAAGCTAAGTTGTTGGTTGAAATCATTATTGTGGAAGCAAAAACAAGAAAAGATCAAATCTTCATGGTACAAATCCGCTAATTAAAAAAAAAATGATATTGAATTATTGCCCAGCCTTATGAGAAAGTGTTGGAGCTACTGCTGCAGGGTCAATATTAGTAACATTTGATGGTACAGACACTGTGGACATATCTGAACACTAGCATACGCGTGAGACAAAAAGAAGACGTGAAAACAATGATCTCCCTTCTCCCCTATCTTCCTACCGCTCCACTTTCCCACATAAAAGGACTACATTAGGCACACATGTCTCTGAGCCAAACTATTGTCCTCATTCTCTGTGGATGTGGGCCAATGGGGGGGTAAAGTACACACATAGCGCATCCAGATAGCAAGAGAAATATTGAGCTAATATGAAAGGGCGCGCTAGACTGTTTTATTTGTTTATTTTCCATCCCCTGTTTTTTCGGGGTTGGGGGAGGTTAGGGGGGGAGGGGCCGGAGCCTATCTGAGCAACAAACTGGATGTAATGCAGGGAAAAAAAGCCGTCGCAAATCACCAGTTCATCCGTAAGACATTTCACGTACGTGGGCACCAATTTATCCGGCCTGCATGTTATTGGATTGTGGGATCTAAACTGATTATTTTTGGGGGGGTTGGATTAAACTAGACATTTTAAGAGCCCCTTGTTTTCCCCTTTTTACTGTGAAGCACTTCAGTATGCATTTCTCCAGTGGCTCAGAGCAAAGCGGATGTCATGGGTGACAAAGCTCTTAAAGAAGCTCTTAAAGAAGGATACTGTGGTACAACCCTGATGTCCTTTTTTTTTTTTTTTTTTTTTTTTAAATGGGGATACATTCCAACATAGACACAAACACACACATCAGAATATTCAACTGAGCTGTCAATTTGCAAAGTCAAAGTCATGATTCTTGTTCCATTTTCATAAAGGAGAAGGAGCGAAAAGGAAGAATAAAAAAAGAGGGGGATGGAGAAGAGATGATGACTCTCATGAGCAGATATATATTTTGGGAGCCAGTATTGAGGCTGCCGGGAGCTATCTTTAAGCGGCCTACTTCTCCTCTCTGCCTGGTGGATGCTGGGGAGAGAGAAGGGGTTTATGCGTGCCAAAACACACACACACACACATACACACACACACACACACACACACACACACACACACACAAGCACACAAAAACACGTGTCCCGTTCCGGATGACTGCAGGACATACAGTACTCAAACACATCCACAGACAGAAGTCCCAGCAAAGCACAATCGTACAGACAAACGTAGTGGGAAGCCGCTGCTTTTAACAGTGACTGTGCTCTTTGTGTCAGCATCCCTGTTGTTACTGTCTGCAAATAAAACACTGCCCCCAAGTGGAAAGACACACAATTACACACACACACATGCACATGTTAAACTTTGTATGTGTGTGTGTGTTTAGAGCATTCAGTGTCCAGATTGATTGGCATACTGATAGCCTCAGGTCTGCCTCAGAGCAGATCATTTCCACTGCTATAGTCTTCCATATGGAGCACACTCTACTTGCCTATGGGACTCACTCACAATTCAGACTGCATGACATTCCAGTGAATACATGTAAATCTGCACACACACACACACACACACGGACCCAATGCGCAATGTAAAGCGCTTTGGGTCTGTGAAATAAACAGGGAAAAGAGCTAAATAAGTGGAGTCCATTTACCCACATCCAAAATCGCAAAATGCATTATGGCAAATTTGGGCTAAGACTAAAATTCAGGATATCTCACCCTCTGCTGCTTTCACCATTTTTTTTAACAAGTACTTTCTATTTACAATTGTATGTACATTGTACACGTCTTGAAAAGGACACATCAGCAAATATATACACATTCTAGTCAATTCACCTGTCAGAAGTACTACTGTTCAAACAGTTATATAATGTGTTTACCTCTGCCCTCTCTGCCGCACTCTGACTGACTGAAAGTGCAATTTGAAATCACCAGAGCACACCTTTAGCTGTTCACTCTGGTTTCCTTGGTGATAGTACAGATTTGTTTAGACCAACCATTAGTCTATCTAGGCATCTGATGTTATGAAAAGCTCATTTGCACGCAGGGGGCAAACAACCTGCACACACATTTAGCATATAATACCCTTTTTTACAGTGTCTCGAAATCTTGCACAGATATGAAGAGTGCCATTCATTGACTTGTTGTAGCAGAGAAAACACAGTGTAGGTAATAAAATCAATCTGTTTCCTATTTAACCGTTTAAATATAGTTATAGCCTCACTGAGATCAAGACACATCCGACACCCACAGAAGGTACAGAATCAGCATGCAAGAGCCACATGTCTAAAGCCAGACAATCCAGTGACAAGTAGACTAAAGTAATAGAAGACGTGAAACAGTGAAGCTAAAAAATAATAAAATATCTTGGTGGAAATGGATTAAATTTACAAGGTGCATAAACCAGTTATATTGATATTAGTGCGTACAGTTGAATTATCTTACATTGAGAAGTTATTAGACCAGTAACAAGAGTTGTTCTATTTAAGTGGCCCAGTAAGCCATGAGAGTGACCCAACAGGCACGCTGGGTGCCACCTAAATGCAGTGCAAACCATTAATAATTCTATTTATTACACCAGTGCATTTTCCTGCTGTCTGACCCTAAATCACCAGACATGTGGAGCAGTTAATGGCCTATACGTCTGAGTCATTCCACTTTTTTCCTCATTGTTTCTCGTCCTGTCACTCTGAAACTGAAGCAGACAAAACCCCTCCGACCACGCGCGCACGCACACACACACGCACACACACTTTACTGGTCAGTGTTGAGTGCTCGTAATTCATCCAGACGTGCAAAGGTAAGCAACTTGCACTTTCTGTGCCTCATTACCTTGGGGAATGCACTCTATAGCAATATCTTTAAATGTGTGCACACAGCAAGCTAAAGCAAATGAGTGTGTGTGTGTGTGTGTGTGTGTGTGTGTGTGTGTGTGTGTGTGTGTGTGTGTGTGTGTGTGTGTGTGTGTGTTGCTTTGTAAGTGTAGTAAGAGGGTGTGTGGAGAGACACAGGGGAGGGAAAAGGGATAGAGAGGGTGTGTATACAGTTTACCCAAAGCTAAATGGTAAATAAATAAAATAAAGCTACTACACATGAAAACTGTGAGACCCAGTAATAACATCCAACCGATCCAGTGTGTGTGTGTGTGTGTGTGTGTGTGTGTGTGTGTGTGTGTGTGTGTGTGTGTGTGTGTGTGTGTGTGTGTGTGTGTGTGTGTGTGTGTGTGTGTGTAGTGACAGCTCATTAGTTAAGTGGTGTGTGTTTACTTGATGAACAGGTGACCTCCGCCCTCTCTTCCTGCACCCTGAACTCGGCTGCTTCACGGCCAGGCTGCCATGTTTAAATGGATTCTATCACACATGGGGCTGGGCAACACTGAACACTACAGTTCCCCCACAAAATGGCTGACTTTCTGATGCTGTTTTTTTTTTAAACTCCCCTTCACCATGCTTTTAGAAAATCAGGACCGGTGTAGTAGCAACACTTACCTTAGAGGAAAAAGGTGTTTGTGTGCTCAATGTATAAGTCCTGATGACGACACAGTCAAGTGACATTAAATACACTGTCTTTGGTGAGGCTAGTTGAACGTTCAGAATGTAATGTTACGAAAGCTGCAACTAGCAAGTATTTATTTGATCCAATAATCTATGATTTCTCAATGAATCTATTAAAGACAACTATGGCAAGTGACATCCTGATATTGCAGTGTTTTCTCCGCCAGCAGTCTAAAATCAAAGACATGTCATTTGCTATTATTTATGACAACGACACAAGATAGAAAAAGGGCAGCAAACTCATAATTAGAGAGAAAATATTTGGAAGTGTTGCATGAAAAATGACTAAAACACAACGATTATGAAAATCAAAATACTAGTTGCCTATGCTTTTTCTTCTGAACGGCTAATTTATCAATGAACTATTTGTTACAGCTGTAATTGTGAACACTGTAAATAGGTTGTTTCATCCATGTTGATAAATTCATGGCTTTTATTATTTATAGAGTAATCATTTACTTGTCTAGCCAATCATGTTAAAATGGGACCTTTTAGTTTTAGAGTGCTCTTCACTCTACACATGTCATACCATTGCTAATCAGACCTTGTTGTTGCTGATAGTGTGGACTCCAAATCAATAGAGCACTTGAAAGTCAGCAGTGTTTCCGAAATACTTTTATAAATTAGGGTTAATTCAATTTTAAAGCAATTGATCTTCAACATTAATGGTATTTGCATGGGTTGTTGTGGTATTTAATTATAATCAAATCATTATTTTAAAACATTATTATAGCTTCAGCTCGGCAATTAATACATCATATTCCATGGGGTTCCCATTAAATAAATGCAATCAAGGGCAATGTTATTTTTTTTTATACTTGTTCACATTTCACTGGCTTGGCTTCTGCTCCGATAGATCCTCTGACCTTTGACCGTTGTGTTACAGAAAAGCCTGTCTAAGCAACAAGCTACAATTAGGCGAGCCCTTTACCAATTATCTATACCCGAATTTAACCTTTAAAAGAAGAATAAAAAAAAATTCTAATTAGGGTAATGGGATTTTTTTTTTACACTTGACAAACAAAAAGCCTTGTATTCAACTGTTGAGTTCAACTCTATATTCAGTCATTTCCAGCATGAAAACAAAAACAGAAGAAGAGTGAAATCTTTCATAGGACTAAAATTGAAACATTGCATTGTCTACCCTCTATTGGACAGAATAAGAATAACACTCCTGAGACTCAAACTTGCACATGGTGAACTTTTCATTTACACACTACATTTATTATGGGATAAATGGCACCAGGGATGTTTTGTTTTGTCTAAAGCAATAATATGGAAGGTCAAGCAAAGATAAACAGAAAAATATCATGGTGGATTAGCACAATGCATGGTGAGTGGAGAAAACATTGTTGACAGCAATCAGAGTACAACAATGAGTGCCCTGTGTTTCAAAACTATTGTGATTACAGCCATGCAGCATTGTTAGAGGGAGAGAGAGAGGGTGGGGGGGGGCTTGTGATCTGAGTGAGCAGCATTATGTCAAAACAATGAATTTGATAATTCCCTTTGCAGAGGTACTGCTGTAATGTGGCTGAAATAGTCAGAGACTCTCTCCATCACACTAAATGTGAGATTACAGCCTTCACGTTTAAGATATACATTCAGTTAAACAGCACTCACCCTAAATAAGGCACCCAAAAGACAAATGCAAACTGGAAAAACATGCTTCACGATTGGGAGAATACGTTACAAAATCGTAGCCAACATTTAACAGGACTGAGTGAGTGACAATGAAAACATAGTAATGCATGATGAACCCGAATTAATTAATTAACTATTAATTATACATTAGATATGTGAAAGCAGTCCCTGTCTGAGGCTTTCCAGGATCCCAAAAGGCTATGGCTATCATATAATCAGCATTGCTGAGAAGCATAAAACACAAAGTACAGCTTGTTCTTTACATTTTTTACTCAAATGACAGAACCCAGCACTGAATGAATATGTAACTACTATAGCATCATTTATGTAAAACAAATACTCATTTATGTTTCGACATTTAGACTAAGAATAAGGACGACGCACTAATTAGCCATTTCACTATTTATCTAGTTTTATCCACAAAAAGCATCATCACAAAGTGCAATCAAACTAAACAAAGGGTTATACAATTGATGATCTTATCATTCGATGTATTTGACCAGCTGGAAGCTTAGTCCCATTTTATTCATGACTACATTGCTAAGAACTAACAAGAATTCCCAGCCAGGTTTTTGAGACGTGGTTAAATGAGGCCACCAGACAGCTCAGCGTAGCCAATGACTCAATGTTTACAATGGCAGCATGCAGCTGTGATATAAAGGAGCTGATGCATGGACTGTGAAAGACACACACACACACACATATACACACAGAGTGTATACGCTCTCCGGAGATCTGAGTAGACAGCCAGACAAACAAATACCTTGTGGCTAAATTGCAAGCATGAGAAGCAGTGATTACAGCCCACCAAAGCAATCTACTATCATAGGAATATGGAGTATTGATTCTGCCCAGTTGTACCTGTGTCTGCATTGCATTCACCATATTATCTGTAATAAATAGGGAGAAAATAGAGGAACATTTTGAAAAAATATGTTGCACTCTGCTTCAGTAAACCACACTGAAGACATGAGCGGTGCCGGTATCTCATCATCATTACCTTTCCTTTGAACTGAAACTGTATCTACATTTTTTGGGGGTTTGTGTTTAACTTTCCTGTTTTTAAAGGGGACAATTACGTTAAATCAATGGTGGTGTTTGAATCTATGCAAAGGCTATTAAACAAGCAGTGAATAGTAATGGGAGGAGCAAGGTTGTTTTAAAATAATGATCTGCATTAAGTGATGCTTTGTAGTGGTGCACAGGGGGTATTCCTAACATAGACTGGAACATGCAAAAATCATCAGAGAGAGCTATATTCAAGGATGCCATTTCCATATCCTTTGATATCGTCCTCCTCCTCACTTGAAAAAAGAATCTACAGATCAGCTAAAGTTAATAAATGTCTTAAACTAGTATCAGTGGCTTCAAAGAAATAAGGTCGCCCTGGGTTTTGACTCTCAGGTGACGTGATACACACACACACACACACCGGCTGCACTATCTAAAAAGGTATAGATTGTAAGGTACGTATGCAACCTGACGGGAGGACCTGCAGACACTTTTCTAGGTTAAAAGAACAGGGAATCAAGATGGTGTGTATAATATTTCCGCTTTCGAAGTCATCAAGTGTGCTGCGAAACCAAAATGTCTGTTATGAAATAATTAATAAGTACAATTTCAACTCAGTTTAAACTCCTCTCTGCCTTACAATAAAAATGTAAAAAAAAATAAAAATAAACAGATGTAGAATTAATTTGAAATGTTGACAGAGCAGCCATTAAAACTGCAGTTGTATGAGCAAAGATCCCTTTTTCCCAATAGTCCAGAAGGTGGCAGTGGAGGGTGACAGTGTGGTGCTCAGCCTCCCAGACTGTGAAAAGCTCTTGCCTTCACAGAATGACATGCCCTATTAATGCCCTCACTTCCTCTCTCCGTGATGACCCACTGGCCTGCAACAGCAGAATTGGACCGCAATTCAGAAGCATTACATGGGAGGAACACATCCTTGCTTCTGTCCCTCTGTTGAACAAATCCTATTTGGATCCCTCTCTCTCTCTCTCTCTCTCTCTCTCTCTCTCTCTCTCTCTCTCTCTCTCTCTCTCTCTCTCTCTCTCTCTCTCTCTCTCTCTCTCTCTCTCTCTCTCTCTCTCTCTCTCTCTCTCTCTCTCTCTCTCTCTCTCTCTCTCTCTCCTCTCTCTCTCTCTCTCTCTCTCTCTCTCTCTCTCTCTCTCTCTCTCTCTCTCTCTCTCTCTCTCTCTCTCTCTCTCTCTCTCTCTCTCTCTCTCTCTCGACTGGCTCACGTCGTGGGAAAGCATATGTGAATCTTTAACAAGCTCAACCTCCACATCTTCAGACAAACATCTACTTTGAAGAGCAAACATCCAACAGTAAAAATCCCTTCAAAACAAGCCACTGCAGGTAGATTTAACGAGCAGTCCACATAATGACGACTTATTATGTTGCTTTGGCTTTGTGAAGTGCTTAGTCCAGAGGCAACCTGGCACACAAAAACCACACATCTTCCCCAACTATCAGCGGTTAAAAAAAGGTTAGTTTAGATTGGTTAGCTTCTCTTCAGCATGTTCCTACTACAACTAAACATCTACTGGAGTGGCCTACTTGGTCGGTATATTCAATTATTCAATTAGCCACTCAGGCCAGCAATAATACTGGCACTGTAGGCCACCAGGGAGACAAAATCATTCCCACTCAGATACCAGAGGGGAAGCAGCTTATATCATATTACAACTCAGTTTCTAACAATGAATGATCTATGGGGGGGGGCATAGCCAATCCCTCTGACTGTATGGTGTCCATAAATTTCAGTTCTATTCCGACTTTTATTAGAGGCCTGAAGGAGACAAAAACAAGTCAAAACTTAGCAAATGATGTAGCAAACATCTGAAGGTCTCCCAAGTATTTGAAGTAAAAGCAGGTGATTTATTCTGTTATACTTTCACTAACTGACTGACACTGTCCAAACATGAGACACAAACGCAAACAAGAGTCTTCTCCTGGTCCCTGCCATGTGTCGAGCCGTTCCAGGGAAACTGTATAACTTGTTGTCCTTCAGGTCTGACTGGTAATTACACATTTCAAAGCTAGTGACACTGACTCTGGCTAAAATAACACAATCAAACCAAACATAGACCTGTATTATGTGTGTGTGTGTGTGTGTGGGGGGGGGGGGTACTAAGTTGTATTTCAAATGGGCATTTGAAGATCTACATTTGAGTACTTGATCTGCTTACCCATGTGTCCAACACATAGTGTATAAAAGTCCAACACAGCAGTTTTTACTAAGCCTTGTTTCCTGCCTTCAGCTGCCCTGTGGCATCCTCTAATTCCCCCTCTCTGTACTTTCCTTACTCACTCTCTCCATCCACGGCCTTGCCTGTTGCTATTGGTCGACCACAGACGCATGCTCACACATGCAAACTCTCCTTCTCACCCTCTCAGTCATCCTCCCTCTTATTCTCTCTATCCAACTCTCTACAGGGCTGGACCATATATCAGAAAAACTTGGGATGTGTGAAAACATTGCTGAATATTGCAATGACAATATATCTTATGATACACAAATACTTGAATATACAGTGTTTATGTCTTTCTGCTTTGAGTTCACTGCCAACATAGAGCCCAGACAGTAAGTAGCCTATGCAGACCGTGAAAACAAATGAAATGCATTATTTCCTTATCAACAACGTGGTGTTATTGTTTATTATGTATTAGTGACTTAAGCAAAACATCTCCATGCCCCCCTTTACAACATTTTCTGGTAGGATAGGATACATCAGATTGGCCAAATATATCTGACATGCAGAGCGCCGTGAATGCATGGCACATGGAATAGGCCACTATTTATTGCAGTTAAAGCAGTCCTTGCGATATGCATAAAGTGTCATCCACAATAACGATACATTTTCGATATATTATGCAGCCCTAATCTGTACCTTTCAGCATGCCTCTGACTGACTTTCTCTCTCCCCTTCTCCCCCTCTCTTTCTCTTTGCATGCAGCTCACACACTCTGCTCCCAGCACAGGCCATCAGCATAGTCCAGCCACGCAGCAGTATTGATAAAGGAAGCAGCATTGTTGGCCGACAAGTGACTGTACAAATCTACCTGCCACAGACCAAATCCTTCCTAGTGTCTATACAAAACATTACATACTAGCCACCAGCCCACCATGGCTTACTCCTCTACACATGTCTAATCGTAAGGGCGAAGAAATGACCGGCCAGTGTGTTCAACATTCTAGAAGAAAGAAACCTAAACAATCTTTTTTTTTTTTCATCTTGAAATTGGATGACTTTTACAAAAGTGATGCCAGCGTTAAAAAAAAAAGCTGTCTTGTTTATTTATATTTCCATGAAATTTGTACACCAATAGGGTATACCAAGAATAAGGTCATTATTGACCCGGAAGCTATAAAATCATTTACACACCACAAAAACCACACACAGACACATCCCCCTCTCGTCTGTGCACAATGTTCCACCCGGCTGCCTGCTCTCTCATCTTCATTCAGTGACTTAGAGCTGGGCTGAGCCTCTGAACAAAATCAATGCAGTTTACAGTGCAATGGTAGGGTAGACATTAGTCAGGTTTAGAGTCAGTTAATTTCATGCCGAAAGGTCCTTGGTGCTACTAAAGCCACTGCAGGCTGACAGATATACATCCCAGGAAGAATATTAGCATTTAGACTCAGCAGTGTCTGGAAGAGTTATGACTAATGAATGCTATAGGCTGGTTTCACTTTATATCACTTCCACAATCCTAACCCCGCAGCCTGATTTAGTATGGCTGGATCCACAGTTATTTAATCTAGTCGGCAATACACATCAAAGCCTCAGACACTGAAAATGTGCCATTAGCTGTCGTCTTCCAATATGAAAAGCAGAGATACAATCTGTAATATTCAACAAGGCAAATCAAATGTTTGATCTATAATCAAAGGTTGGACTGTTACAAGAGGTTGAACATGTAGTTATGAGTATCCTACAATAACATACTGCATTCATATGTATCTGCACCATTACCTGGCATTTTTTAAAAAAGGCCAGAGAACAGAAAACTCTTATTATTTTCTTGTAGGTACAAAGTTGCAAACTCTGTCACGCCTCCAAACTACTGCACCATTGTTGTGTCTGTAATCATGGTGACTAGGACTCGCTCTTTTATTGTACAAGTCTACTGAAGTCATCCAGCCAGTGTTTCTATGACAACACTATAACAACAAAAGGCATGAACAGTAAAAGGGAAAGTGTAAAAGCTAGGAGCCGTGACTATAGGAACCCTGCCAGAATTCACGTTTTTTTTATTGATATTACTAGGAATGGACATTTACCTTTCATCGTATTGTCGCATTTTAAAGCTGAAAAAATAATCTAAAGATTTATCACAATCACTTTCATCTCTATAAGAAGGTAGTAGCCACTGATTGGTCGAGGAGATGCTGCAAGAATGGGAACCTTTATTAGAGATCTTTAGTTTTTAGTTACCCAACTTTTTTTTCCTCGAATAACAGACACCATCAGATGAGAACATGTGATTAGGAACACACACACACACACACACACACACACACACACACACACACACACACACACACACACACACACACACACACACACACACACACACACACACACACACACACACACACACACACACACACACACACACACACACACACACACACACACACACACACACACACACACACACACACACAAAATCAGTTTTATTTGTATAGCCCAATATCACAAATTGACATTTGCCTCAGTGGTCTTTACATTCCATACAATATGATACAATATGACACCCTGCCCTTACACCCTTAGCTCGGCTGAGAAAAAAACTCCCAGTAAAAAAAACCTTTACCGGGATTTAAAAAAAATGTTTGAAGAAATCTCAGGGAGAGTTGACAAAGTAAGGGATCCCTCTCCCAGGACGGACATACTGCAATAGATGTCATAAGTAGAGAAAATCACGAAGGATTTTGATCATTTGAGCAGATGTTTACATAATTCTAAAGTAAAGCGCGAATAGTGTGGATGCAGGAGGACACACAATATCAAGGGCCAGATCAGTAAGACAAACTGAAAGAACAAGAAAGTTGTTCAGAAAATAGAGATATGAAAGATCAGATCAGGAAACTTTCGCATGCAATTGCCTGAACTTCAAAGGAAAACTGAAGCAAAAGTTTGACCATGGAAACAGAAGGTGTATCAAAGTAAACTCTGTATGAACTCTTCCTCTGGGCCACAAATCACTTCAAAGAATTCCCTACTACTCATCTCCACATACAGAACTTGCACATCTATGTTTACATACATTCACACAGTCAAACATACTGTGTTACTTATTTTAAGAGATAAATCCAAAAAATAACTCTGTGCTTGAAAATCACAACTTGTGTCTTTGAATTTTGCTTGCATTGCCCCAGCATGCAACATGTTGTTGGGTAGGCACTAGGCAGGTTGCACAGATGTGATTAAAAGGCTTTGAAGACCAGAGAGTTGTAGCTGCGCGGCTGATAGATTGGTTTCATGCGTAGAAAAACATGGGCTGCTCAGCAATTCACTTAGTTGCACAGCTTACATGTGACTGATTCACTGCTTGCGCTGATGGTCTTAAACTTCAGGGCAAAGACAGAGCATGTGTTCCCTCACGAATAACGCACTTTCTTCTTTGGATGAGACAACAACAAATATGTCAGCTTGTTTTTTTTAAATCTGTCAAAGGGAAATTAAGAAAATCACACCTGAATTACGAACATCCATCCCATCACTACACTATCTGATCCATTGTCCCCACATAATAAATTCAGCAAATAAACAATTATCCTAAATAAATCATTTTGGCCAGGAATCGGATAATCGTGGTATGTAGCCTAATTTAAATATATTCCCGTGACTAATGACGAGAGAGTTTACCAATCACTGATTAGAGCCATGCAACTATGGTTAAAAACAGAATAGCAAATGAACCTAAATTCTGTAGGCACAGCAGGAAGTGATGACTCTTCTAAGCAACAGAAAATCTTTGCAAATCTACACATTTTTGTTGCATCTGTGCGAGCAGTAAAACTAAACTTTTACTCTGAAATAACAGATTACAAACATTAGTGATTTCATATAATCCCCAGCACCACCCTGGCAAAGTGAAATTCCATCCCGAGTAGAGGACTTTTGGAGAACAATAATACCCATTTGGTTATGCTCTCTCCCATGTATTTCAGGTAAGTCCTCGGGTAAGATATCACGATCTGTTCATCTAAGCTACAGGTAATCTTCTCTCTCTCTCGCTGTTAAATTAGTAGTTAGCGTGTGTGTTTATTGGCCGGACAAAGCGAGCGAGGTCATGTCAGAGAGGTCACCCGGTGGAGTAGGTGAGGAAAGATAGGCCCAACTTGCATTTACATATATACGTGTGTCTGAATGAATGAGCTTGAACACGGGAAGTTGTGTCAGCTTAAGACTCAAGTGATCGAAGTCAAGTGACAATGCATTGGCTGAACCTTTTTCCCCCCTGAGTACACATTGCTCTGAAGCCTATTTCTGGTGGAAAGTGTGTGTGTGTGTGTGTGTGTGTGTGTGTGTGTGTGTGTGTGTGTGTGTGTGTGTGTGTGTGTGTGTGTGTGTGTGTGTGTGTGTGTGTGTGTGTGTGTGTGTGTGTGTGTGTGTGTGTGTGTGTGTGTGTGTGTGTGTGTGTGTGTGTGTGTGTGTGTGTGTGTGTGTGTGTGTGTGTGTGTGTGTGTGTGTGTGTGTGTGTGTGTGTGTGTGTATGTGCATACATGTGTCTGAAGTGTGAACACAAAGCTCAGCTGTGTGAAGCCCCTTTAGCAAATGCCAGGAATGACTCTGGATCAAAGTAGATCACACAACCCTTAAAAAATGAACTCTCTCTTTGAAAGTGAGAGTGTGTGTAAGGGAAGACAATTTTAGAGCTTGAATGTGTGTGTGGGGAGTGTCTGGCTGACTGTACTGATCCCAGCATAATGTCTCAAAACAGGGGTGAATGAAACAAATAAATGGATGAACGTCTGAGAGAAAGAGGCCAAGAACAAGAGAGCAGAAAAAAACAACAAAGATGCTGCAGTTGTACGTGACTCTTTTGAGATTCAACTGGACAAGAAATCCTAGAATTTAATCTGGATAGATCACTGAGCGGCCTGTCAAGTGTCATTTATTCCCCCACTTCAAAGAAGCTCCACAAGGTAAATGCCTGTGGCCTTGGGCTTAAAGAATTACTCCCCCGGTGGAAACATGAAGGTTATACGATGTCTCACAATTTAAGTAGTATAAATGTGAAAAAAAAATGTAAATCGGTTCATCCTAGCCTGAGAAAAGGCAGAAAGAGTGTTGTTATGGTCTCTCTGCCTCCCTCTAGGTCAAATTTAATAAATCCTCCAACTCCAACAATGCACCGCGCTCGCTCCCAGCTTGCTGCCCCGCCCCCCTGTTTCCGTTTGGACTCGGAAGTAGGATCTGTTATAAAAGTGGTGTGGCGGGGGAATTTTGTGTAAACATATCCCTGTGATACGTTGACTTGTTCAGACTTCTGCTTTTGGTTTTTCACGGTTTTTCACAACGCAAACATGCCGACATATTGTATTGTACCCGGTTGCAATGAAAAGTCTAGGAAGGGACGGACTGTTAGTTTTCATGCTTTTCCGGTAAAAGACAGTGCGCGTTGCAAGTTATGGATACGGGCGATAAAACATCCCAACATCGGAGAAGACGCCGGTATTGAAATGCTAAAAATAAAAACAGTTTGCAGTCTCCATTTCAAACAAGAGGACTTTAAGGGATATCTGGCCGGCATGAAGTGGACCCGGCCTACTCTTTTAGAAACAGCTGTTCCGTCTGTCTTCGCTGTGGCCCCGTTAGAAGAGGACGAACAGGCCGGTCCTTCTCATGCTCCTACCGCAGCTAAACGGATTCGCCTTCAGGTGAGACTCTCGTCATATTTTACTATATTTCTGTTTACAAATTACACTTTTGCTGCTATCGGGGCAACTTGCTAAGCTTGTTCAAAAACAAAGTAAACCTGCTTTGATTTTCGCTGTTATAAACGTCTGTTCTCGAGGCAAAGAAAACAAGGTTTTCAGGTTATAGGTTTACCCCACTAACTTTTGTAAAAATGAGTAATACTTATTTCATGTTTAAAGATCAGGTGAATTCCATTTATTTCATGTGAAGTGTTGTGATTTTCTGGGGGCAGAAACAATTAGGAGGAAGGACCCGGCTATCATTTCCAGTGAGTGATATAATAACAACTGTTGTCTTTATGGTGACATTTCAGAATCCGATTGCTTCAGCTGCTGGGATTTTGGGATCAGGAGGTCAATTACAAGACAAGTCTACTTCCCAAGACACACTGTCAAGCATTGTGGTAAGCTATGTGTGTGTGTACAGTATAGAGAGAGAGTGTGTGTGTGTGTGTGTGTGTTGTGGAAGCAAATGTATTTTCATTTTATTCTTGTCCCTAAGTTAATTTTTTGTGAGTATGTATGTGTATTTCCTCATCATAATGTGTTATGGGCCTGTAAGGACCTGCTGTGAATCAGACTAATGCATGTCAGACACCGAAGGTGTGAGGCGATAGCCCATACACATTATAATGCCTTTATAATGTCTATGGGATAGCCTACCTTAGGTGTTGGGCAACACCCTAGACTTCATCAGCGTTTCAAAGAAGACCCATTTAATTTGCATCATTCCTGGTGACTCCCAGTCTCAAATTAGCATCGAGTGATCCAGAGCCAGACGTTCTGTCTCTGTGTGTGTGTGTGTGTGTGTGTGTGTGTGTGTGTGTGTGTGTGTGTGTGTGTGTGTCAAATTAGCATTGATTGATCAACAGCCAGACGTTCTGTGTGTGTGTGTCTCTAGAATGAATTGGTTTGGTTTAGGTGTAAAATTAGTTCTTCAATGGTACCAAAAACATGACAAACTATATGCATGTGTAATTACAGGACACTGGCGCACTGACTCTGACTGCATCCTCCATCCCGCTGAAGACTGGCACTTTACATTTGACATCTACACCAGTAAAAAGTCTCTCTGACCAAGGACAACCTGTGAGTTTCAGGAATTCAAATGATTGAAATCACATATTTTGCCAATATGATACTTATACAAGATAACACTTTATAACTCAAATAATCATTCTAAAGGACAATAATATAATTGGTCAGCTTTCCTATTAAAAATAAACCTCTTCTTTGTTTCACAGACATCGTGCCCAGACACACCTGGGACGCTTGATTCAAGCTTTAGCACTATCGGTGAAGCAGATGAAAGTTACAAGCCCGACACAACCGTCACCCCCACATCAACGTCATCATCATCATCAGAAGATGAAAGCACCAAAGACTGGAAAGAAAAGAAGATCATTGTCAATGAGTCCTGCTTGATGTCCCTTTTCAAATTTTGTCAGATATGCGGCAATCCAGTGTCATCAAAATCTGTCTTTGACTGTGGGGCGCAACGGAAGGTGAAGTGGACATGTCTTGTTGGCCATTCAGGGACTTGGTCTTCATCGCCTGACGTTAGGGGAGTGGCAGAAGTGAACCTCCTCTCAGCAGCAGCTGTTCTGTTCAAAGGTGGCACGTATACTGAACTGTCGGACTGGTGCAAGACCATGCAAGTTCAAATGATCTCAGAGACAACATTCTATGAGATGCAGAAGGCGTACTTGCACCCTGCCATTGAAGATCTCTATCAAAAACAGAGAAAAGACATCCTGGCTAGAGTGTACCTGGAACAGCTCGATGGGAAGACGCTTCACTTGGCAGGTGATGGCAGATGTGACACACCAGGTTTCAGTGCAAAGTACTGCCATTATACCTTCATGTTAGATGACACCAAGGAAATTCTTCACACAGAACTACTGCAGGTAAATAAAAGATAAACAGTGGAAAATAATAATATATTAACACAATTACTGCTGTAAAAATTGTGATTCAATTCAAGTAACTATTAAACTTTATTTTCTAGTCTACTGAAGCTGGCAGTTCTGTTGCCATGGAACCACTCGGTTTCAAGAGGGGCATGAGGGAGCTCCAGGGTGAAGGCTTGGATATTGAGGTGCTAACCACAGACCGCTCCTCATCAATACGGAAGATCATGAGAGAAGAGTTCCCTGATGTCCAGCATGAGTTTGACATCTGGCATACTGCGAAAGGTACGTCTATTTTGCTTTAACTGTACACAAACTCCCAAATACAATCCTACGCAATTCTCCAGCCCCTCCCTCCCCCCATGCACACTTCATGTCCAGAGCTTTGCAGCCTCAGCACTCAGCCCAGAGTGGTTTAAATATATTAAAGATAAAAAGATTGGCTTTGGCTGTACTGTACATGAATGCAAAATTAATTAAACAAATGTCGTTGTGAGGTAACCAACCTTCTTTTACATTTATTAATTCAGGTTTCAGGAAGAAGATACAGACTAAAGGAAGGAAAAAAGGGAACGAATTTCTCGGTGCATGGAGCAGGTCAGTGTTGGTTTTTTAAAGTGCCAAGCTTTAATTTTTTTGCAAGTTTCCAAATTACTAATTTTCTTTGCTTTCATAGGTCAATCATAAACCACATGTGGTATGCCTGTGCATCAAGCAAGGGTGATACAGAGGTAAGGATTTGTTCATCTGTGAGTGATACTCTTTTTTTTGAGAAAAATTATAGTATAGTCTTATAATTGTACATAATACTTGTTTCATACAGAAAGTGAAAAGGACATGGCAGTCCGTTCTACACCACGTCTGTAATGTGCATGAATGGAAAGATGAGGACGGACAAACACACCAGTGTGAACATGCGCCTCTAACAGCCCAGGAGCTGCGCACTCGCAAATGGATGAAGAAGGATTCTCTTGTGTTTGAAAATCTCTCATTGTTGGTCAATGACAAAAGGCTGACGAAGGACTTGGAACAGATGGCCCTGTTCAAACACACTGGTGAGTATATCCTAGTTCTCCTTATAAGCTTGATTCCTTTACAAAATAACTCCCTAATGATTATGTTTTAATTTTCATAATCTTTTCAATCTATTTTATTGCATACAGGTTCACTAGAGGTATTTCACAGTGCCCTGCTCAAGTACCTCCCAAAACGCCAGGGATTTTCTTTCCAGGGAATGAGAGAAAGGGGTCATCTCGCAATTATGGAGCACAATGAAAACATAGTGAAAAGGGAGCAGGCCACGACCAATACAGGTTTGTAGAAACAGTGGCACTATAAATGAGAATAGAATTTTCACAGCTTACTCAGTTTGGTATTTATTTTTAAAAAGTACTTCATGTCAAATGTTTTCTTTTTCAGTCTTTATCTATAATAATTTTTCATTTATTTTGCAGGAGAACCACGCTCCAACCAGGTGTATTGCAAGAGATCCAAGCAGTGGGTCTTGAAGAAGATTTTCAATCCACACACCTACCAGTTCATTGACACTCTTGTCCTAAGTGTCTTGGACAGAAGACGGAACCGAAACATTCTATACAAGGTTCCAACATCCTCCCTTGCCCTGCCCCAGCCTGCACTGCCACCCAACATTGCACCAGTGGCCAAACCACCAAAGGACGATGCAGTGGCTGCTTTTAAAAGCCGCTTCTGAGAGTAACATTTGACCATGGACAATCTTCTGAATTTCAACAACTTCAAAATCCACTGCATCACTCTGCAGGATAGAATTATTTCTACTCTCATGCCTGTAAACTCTGTGTTCAAAGACATGGAACAGATGGCCCTCTTCAAACATACTGGTGAGAATAGTTATCCTAGCAAAATGTAATACTTTACAAAATCAACCCCTAATGATTATGTTTTCATTTTCATAATCTTTTTCCTCTATTTTATTGCATACAGGAGGAGGTCTTTCACCATGCACTACTCAAGTACCAATATTCCATGGGGATGGGTAGTATGGGCATTGTCACTACCTGGAGCTTGCTTGTACGGAGCCTGGGTCTGTTGAAGGTGGCATTGCTTTTTTTAACGCTGATAGCCATATTGTCGGATAGGAAAGGTGGAATCGTCATTGACAGTACCTAGAGCTTGCATAAACGGAGCCTGGGTCTGTTCAAAACGGTTTAAAGTGGACATCATCATTGAAATCAATGGACAACCAAGAGAGAGATAGAGCTCAATTTCCTCCCAAACGCCAGGGAATGAGATGAAGGGGGTGCAAAATGGAAAACGGTCAAGAGGATGCAGGCCACAACCACAGGTTTGTAGTAAAAGTGGCACAATTAATACAATTATAATTTTCCCTGGTTACTCACAGTTGGTTGATTTAGCTGAATGATTAGGGTATTTATTATGAAAAAGTAACAGCATGTCAAATGTATTTTTGTCACTAGTGCCCAAACCAACAAAGGAGGCTTCAGTAGCTGTTTGGAAGCCGCCTTGAGAGGGACATCTGAATTTCAACAACCTCAATATCTGCTGAATCTCATCATTCAGGATAGTACTATTTCTATTCTCCAACCTGTTCACTCTATCTATGTTCACTTTGCTTCACTCATTGATTTAGCTGAATGGTTAGAGTATTTATTATGAAAAAGTAACAGCATGTCAAATGTATTTTTGTCACTAGTGCCCAAACCAACAAAGGAGGCTTCAGTGGCTGTTTGGAAGCCGCCTTGAGAGGGACATCTGAATTTCAACAACCTCAGGATAGTACTATTTCTACTCTCCAACATGTTCACTATCTATGTTCACTTTGCCTCGCTCATTGGTTTTTCTGTCTGTCCTCTTCTAGGTTTTCCTGGTGGAGATGCGGCGATGGTGTGGATCCAGTCTTTCCTCTCAAGTCATCATGCATCGAATGTGAAGCCCACTGAAGCAAAAGACTATTTGTGATATTGGACAATAGAAACATAACTGCTTTGATATGAATACTCTGCCGAAGAGACCACTCTGAATGTTCAGTGTCTCTTGTTACACGCTTTAGAGGCATTTCTTAGAGTAAAATGAACATTTTGATTTTATAATATAAAATACTGACAACATTTCTACCAAATTCACAATAAAAAAAAAAGCTCATTTAGAGCATTTTTGAGAAGTAATGTAGAGATAATGATTTAATAAAAAAAGACTGGTCTATTAATTTTTTATATTTAACCTTACGGCTACATTGTACATGTTATTTTAACTTATCTTTTATATTAAAGCATTTTTTTTAATCAAAGCTTTGTAATGTTTATATATTGGTACATTTCCTTTGTGAATAAAATATTTTTTTTTTTTACACTGGACTCTGAGTTTGGACTATGTATGTGGTATAAATCACAAAGGCGCAAAACAGGTTCAGCATACAGCCATCATATACTGTATGAATGTATCCATAAAAGATGACTGTTACTGCACAGCATAAAAACATTTGCTAATCACAGCAGCTCAGCATATCAAGTATTTGTACTGAACCATTTCTCCCCACTATAAATCAATGATTATCTTATACAGTAGGCCTACTTTAGTATAAGGGTCATTCCTCTGTATGTGTGACACTTCCGTCCACAGGAAATTATATTAGTTTGCAGATTTGATAAAGATCAAAAGCATTCATGTTTATTTGTGAACATTTCTGTTATTTCCTATTTTGGGAAAATTGGGTGCAGTAATATGAAAATTATAAAGAATGAGCACATGTTTTACACAGCAATATGGTGTAAGAAAAGCTAAGCATTATTGACTATTTACCCTTTGCAATACTTATGTTTATCCCTCACATAATAGTTACATCATGACATGGTTTAATAAACAAAGCACAACAACCAACATGAATTTGAAGTTTTATTAGTCCAAAAAATAGAAACTGTACAAAAAAATAAACGTGTAGCTATGTCAACAATAATCACAGCTCGTCCTGACTGTCCAATTCTTCTTGGTAGCCACGGTACTGTCCGTCTTGTGATGGATATGTTGTCCTGATGACCTGGACAACACACGTTGGCAAAACAAGGCGGTTGCCTCTGCCGAGTTTCTCGCCTTTCAAGATCCACTCCAGGAAGTGGCGGTAGGCGGTGAGCCGATACTGTCTAAGAAAGAAGTAGAATAACATTAGCAAATAAGATCTTGTAGCTTGTGCCTTGAGTAGCATTACACGCACATCAAGCTAACGTAACGTAGCCTATGCTCTGCCAATAAGATTGGCTACTTTAGATAACTGCATTGTCATGACTCCGGGACTCAAAACTGTATTGTAGCCAATGTGTTCACTTTTAAATAGCTTTGTTAGTAAAAAAAAAACCCACTTACTCTATGCTCAGACGTCCGTTTCTCCCGGCGGGCCTTGGCTGGCGTCTCCAATTGAGTTTCGGTGTCTGGAAGTACGTATCCAAAACATATCTGTTGAGATGAGCCATAAAGCCTGGGTGAGATGTAACACATATCGCCCCGTCCTCGCCAGATTCCGCCATTTCGTCCAGAAGAAACTGGCATCGTTGAAATTCGCTGCAGCACAGCGATTCTGTATTATTGTCCATTGGCGAACAAAGCAAACAAGTACACCACCAATTCACCCCAGCTCGCTCCGGTTCTTCTGCAACAAGCGAGGCTGCAGCTGCTGCAGCCGCTGCAGCAGCAGCCTCCTCCTCCTCTATTACTCTCAACTCTTCCTCGCTATATTCTGGCTCGAACAAATAGCCCTGAATGTCCGAATCCAACATTAGATTAAAAAAATCCAATTCGGTCATATCCAATTGAACGTTTGCTTCTGCCATGGTCGTAGGTTTTTGTCTGTCTAGTTCTGTCGCTTAGAGGGGAAGAAACATGGCGGACCTTCTGTTTACATCTCGTGAGGGAGGTCCCGCCTCCCTCATTCCTTATTGGTTGGCATACAAATGTGAGGAACTAGAGGGTCTGTAGTCTTCGGGCCCAACATAGCTTGCTCGGGAATGACGCGAAACGCGTCACTCCCGAGCAAGCCTATGTAAAATGTGGGGTGTGGATTTCAGGAAAGCTGGGCCATGTGAAGAGTGAGTCAAGACAAACCTATTTCCTTACATATAAATAGCCATTTTATAATGATAGAACGCAGGTTCAATATGGGGGAAGTATTCCTTTAAAAAAAAGTTCTTTCAAGTTTGACTCCAGGTCACAACATCTGTCACATGCTGCTCTACACCCACATCAGTCTGCATAGTACAGTATGGTTCAGAACATTGTAATTTCAAATGTTTTCATTTAATCGAGAGCAGGGTCATCACGCGATATTCAATAAACAAAAATTCAATGGTTATCATACTGCGCATAATATACTTATTTTGGATTTCACTTAAAGAAAGTATTATCATATGTAAATGTTCAATACGTGAAACATTTTAGCAGCCTTTGTCGCATAAATCCAAATTAAACATCTGAGTAAGTACTATCAACTAGCATGGATTAGGCAATATAAAAATATGGGAAAAAAACTAATGAAAAAAAAGGGACAGACCTCCATCCACTAGTGAAGGCCGCAAGATCTGCCCAAAAGCTATGGGAATGTTGCATTATGTGGACCGTGTACAAATAATTTCTATTTGTTTACAAATGAATGCTTCATTGATTCCCACTGTTGCTCCCATGTTGATCATTGTCTTGAGATAATTGTCCATCCATCTTATTCTGCAGTCTTTAAGCAGTTCCAATTCTGTCTATCAGACATTGAATCAAACAGTGACTCTTGTAAAAGCTATTTAAGACATCGATTTTAGAGAATGTTTTCACTATTAGCTGAATATTTATTGACCAAATAATTCATCTATTTATTGAGAAAATAGTCAGCAGATTAACCAATAAAGTAATCAATTGTTAGTTGCTGACCTACTTCATTGTGAATATCTTTAAAGAATATACTTAAATCTAAAGTAATTCAGGGAGTTATGCCCCGGCTGTATATATTCCAGCATTCACTGATCATGAGGCAAGACCACGTCCACAACATGTCACCACTAGATTCATTTATTTATTTACGATAAAGCTTCTTCTGGGTGGGAAAAATTCTGAAAGGGGTGAAAATACAGCCCATGGAATTATTTACACACTGACATCATCATTATCGGACAACTGGGTTAATGAATGAATGGACTTCTTTTGTGGCACACATGTGTTTGCTGGATTTTTCAATGTAGGTGTTTGGGAATTTCAGCACATTCCTGCAGCCCAGCAGCAACACCAAATTGATGCCTTCTTCGGCAGCCGGTGACGTCGCTCCAATAGCATCATGCCATGAAGTAAGCCCCCACTCTTCCCACTCCAATTCGCATGCACTTTACAGAGCCACTGCGCTGCTCACACGCCAGCCCACTGCAACTGCACTCTCACGCTGGGGAAATCACGCTGAAATACCCGTACATATCCCCCTGCAAGACTGCCGCACGAAACCAGTGAACAATGCTCTTGAATATTTAAGTTAAGTTGCATAATCAAACACTAACTATGCTATTTGAGAGAACCTTAAAGAGACAAGACGATGGTGCTCAAACGTCACTCCTTGTCCGTGAGGTACTGCCATCACTACTGCAAAGGGGCCACGGAAATGAGCTGTCACATCTGTCAAACCCTCTTCTGCAACCCCCAGTCAGAAAATCTATGAGGAGTCAATCAGAACTAAAGCCTGAAGGGGATAAAAAATACATAGCCTAACCAGCTGAACTAAAGGCTACCATGGATGCAAGTGTTGCAAGAAAAAGCAAGTGTGGACCCCATGGGGAGCTCATCACCCAGGTACCCAGCCTGAGTCATCAAACGTAAATGGCAACTTCCCTACACACAGCAAATGAACCGGTTTGTGTGATGGAAAATACACGCCTTTTGACCATATGTATGCGCAGTTTCGAGCGCCGACGCACCAGCAGCAAGCCCGGCGTCACACGGAGAGGAACCCGCTGCCAACAAACCAAACCCCGGCAAACAAACACTTCACATCCACTCTCACTACGTCGTACAGTCATAAACCACCGCCGCCCCGCTTACCTCCGATTGGTACCGGTTCTGTCTTTCTTCCCCTTCGGCCTTCTTTTTCTGGCCTGGATGGCCATCACTGCCGGGGTGAGGTTAGGTTTATCCACGGGCATGACCGACAACCGAGTCCAGGGAAGGGTGTCGTAGGGTCGGTGAGAGGGAGAGAACAAACACACACCATCAGGCTCTTAAGCTGGCTGGCACGGGTCTGGTAACGTCGTTTAACGTGCCCCGTTAAGCTACCTACACGCGTGACTTCCGCCACATTTCATGATGAATAACAAACAGAAGTGTGGTTAGCCAAGCCAAGTTAGAGATTGAAGGATATACGCACCTTTCCTGGAGCTCATGTTTCCTCCTCTTCTCCTCAACAGGAGCAGGCAGCTCGGTGGTAGCAGCAGTCGGATTTTCCCTTTCTCTCTCACATACACACAAGCTCACGTACACACACACACGCACATAAACTCAGACACGAAAGATGGCACGCGCTCCCTCTGTCGTTTGAAGCGGGAGTCGCGTGCAACTTTGCTAGGAGGACCTGCTCAATGTTTATCATATAAATATAACGGAATGTTAGTGCGCGCCGCGGTGATGTACTCTTGAACTCGCTGTTTTATGATGAGTCTTGCTGTGAAGGAATTAAACTGAATTTATAATACACTACTAGTGCCGTCGCTGTCTGAGTGGTGTAAAGATGTGGAGGCACTACTGAGATAAATATCAAGATAAGGATTACTTTGCAGCGAAATACCCCTGAACTCGGAGAGAAAAAGCAGTAAAACTATAACCCCGTGTGTGCGAGCAATGGACACGAGGTAGTTTAGCTAAAGAGCTAACTAACAGTCGCAGTCTAGCTAGGACGACATGGAGCCGTTGTATTGTTTTTTTTTTACGTGTTATCGAGTCACGAACGCGAACAGCAAGATGTCTGAGCACCGTGAAGAGTTTCTTTTTCGAAATTGAAGACAATTAGGGGCGCCCTTAGCTCAGTTGGTAGGAGGAAAACGACTCCAATGTTAGGTTTGACAACTGCCAGACCCAAGTTCAGAACACAGAGACAGGGGACTGGAGTTACACTAATGAAAAGGTTTACTTGGAGCAGACCAGGGACGAGGCAGGAGGGGACAGGTTGGTGAGAAGGGAGCTTCAGACTGGAGAGCGTGAAGCCGGTAGGCTGGAGGTGATCATCCACAGAACTACAGGTGAAAAGAGACAAGGGTCACGATGTGAATTTTATAGTGAATAACAACTGGTATGTGTATACTGGAGCCAGGAACGCATATCTAGGCCACTGAAGTTTGAAGTACGATCTGGGGATGACTGCAGGGAAACTGGTAGGCCTAAAATAAGATGTTAAAATAATGCAAAGTCAGAAAGAAGATAGGCATACATACATGTTTTATTGTATAAAGAAGCCACACAAATCATTTCAATTAGGCCCTACAGTGGTTTCAAAACAAAGAAAGATAATTGAGTCACAGTGCACATAAACAATTCATAACAGCCCAGATAGCAAAAATCATCTGGCCCAAATCCGGCCCGGAGGTAGCAGAAGTTCCGGGCCAGATCTGTAAAGCGGAACCGGGCCGGTGTCCTTAGGCACAACGGGCCAATACCGTTGCGGATCCGTTTTCCACAACTGGGCCGGTACTGGGCCAGCTCCGGAACGGATGTGGTGAATTTGTGGTTAATCAGTCCAAAGGTGGGCCAGACCTGGAGCGGGTCCGTAATGGAACTGGCCCAGAGTTTATTTGACAATTCATAACAGTAGCCTATAGGTCTAATGCCTGATCACGTTATTTTATTAGTTTCAAAAGGCCGGGCAAGGCCACCAAAAACGGGGACAACGTTGATGTCTGGTCACCTTAAATTACACATGTGTTACTGTTATTACAGCGGACAATAATCCTGTATTGAATAGTATGACTGATGAGACACTAATCAGATGAAACACACAAAAGTTTCGAGGCGATATTGCTTTAACAGCCTGCGCGCGCTCCCGCGGCTGATCACTTTTTGGCACCACACCGGAAACAACCACGCATACACGTGTGAGAAAGGCTGGCGGTACCCTGCATGGTCCCCTGCTGTACTTCTCTCAATTCAACCAGCCATAGGTAAGTTCAAGCAGAGTTTTAGCTTGGAACAACAATGTATTGGCCTCTAACAAACTGACGTTCCAGCTTAGCATCGCTTTTGCCATCGTTAACCATTGCCGGAGATGTAAGCTAGCAATGAGTGATGTCAAGGCGAAGGCGCTAGCAGCTTTGCTAACTTCTGAATGATCGCCAACATGTTTATTATGTCTTTCAGTGCCTATTAAGAAGTCTCTGATAGCTCGGAGAGAAGAAGTGTTTCCTCGACCCACAGCTGTTTCTTGCTAACAGCGCCACAACAGTGAGTCAGTAGCATTGTTTTGTAGGCCATTGATTGATGTCAGTTCAGTTTGTTGTCATTGCTCATGCAAACGCTGCAGTATTAAACGGCAACATTTTGAATTGACTGCAGTGCAACGTTTTAAGACTGCCACTAATATAATAGATATTTGCAGCCATCTGTTGAGTCAGCAGCATCACAGAAACCGTACTAAGTGATAAAGAAAGCGGCCTGGCTCTGTGCTGGGGATTGCTCTAGAGCCCCTATAGTTGGATGTGGATATAGAAGTGTGATGCAAAAGCTGCTGAAGATCATGGACAGCACTTCACAGCCTACTGGTTAGATGGCAGGCGTCCTTCAGCTCAGCTGTAATAAGAACCTGCACAGAATAAGTTAATTCCTGGCAGCTGCAATAACAATCTACAATGAATTCTTCAATTCAGAAGAAATGGACAATGCACATTTTTATTAAAGTGTTTATTATTATTTGCTACTGAAACAATACAATTTCCATTTGGGACGTATTCAGTAATTATCTATCTTTCCCGATTCAAGTACAGTAATTTTTAAAACCGTTTGCCCTGTCGTCACAGCTTTGGCTCTGATGGCTGAAGCAGAGCCCATGCCAGTCGCCTCCTTGGCTGGAGAAAAGAGAGGCTGTCTAGAGGATAAGGAGGGCGACACCCAGCCCAAGAAACCCAGAGTTGAGAAAGATGACAAGAATGGAGGCAAGCCCCTCCACACCGAGGAGGAGGAGGAAGAGATGGAGGGAGGAGCGAGTGATCAGGATGAGAGCGGTGAGGCCTTCGCTGAGATGATGAAGCACGGCCTCACTGAGGTGGATGTGGGCATCCTGAAGTATGTCAGTGACCACGAGGGCTTCTCTGGGATCTTGAAGGAAAGGTTGGTTGAGTCAGTTCATAGTTTGTGTGCTTTGTAACAGAATTGTTTCAGCTGTTCAGGTTTGTTTAACGAATAAGTCCTTCGTGATTTGTTCTCAGGTATTCAGATTTTGTGGTGAATGAAATCAACAAACAAGGCAAGATAGTGCATTTAGACGACCTGTCTATCCCTGCCGAGGCTGAGGTAAGCTCACCAACGTTATCTTACTTCTCTTCATTAATATTGAGATTGAGCTAATGTCCAGTCACTTATTAAGACTCAAATTCATTGTACATTGACAGCCCTGGACGTGGTCATTTAATTCACTCTGACTGTTTGTGTTTTTTAGGAAGTCCCAGAGGTTGAAGAACCGGCAGCTGAATGTGATGTGCTGACCGAAGAGCAGAAAAAGCAGCTTGGAGAGCTGCAGCTCTTTAAGAACAAAGAGGACAATGTCTCCATAGAGGTGAGTTTACACTTCCTAGATCCCTTTATGACATGGCTAAACACTTTTATGTAATGTCTTTCCTTACTCCTCTCTGGACATCTTTAGGTGCTGGATGATTCTAAAGAGAAGCGAACACTGTTCCACAAAGCCATCAAGACTCAGTATCCTGGTCTGGAGACAAAGACAGAAGATAAGGACGGACGCAAGTTCATAGTGGCCTACCACGCTGCTGGGAAGAAAGCTCTGGCAGGTATGGGGAGAGTAGTCAGGACCAGATGGAATTCTGGACCTGTACACAGTCAAATGATCAGAGGAAAGATTTATTGCATGTTCATTTCTATGTCTACCTCCATCTTATCTGGTGCAATGCATGTGGTCACACCTGCATTCCAGAGCAGTAGAAATGGATGCCTGCACCTGTGCATGTGCATGATTAAGATGCATATGAGTTTGCTCAGATCTTTATTCATAGTCGTTTTTAAACAGATAGATAAGGACTGAATGTATATGCTCTGATCTAGATTTTGACTAAGTATGGTCAGAATGAACGCTTTAAAATAAGAATGAAAAAAATAGGAATAGCAGAGATTTAGTGTCTTGGTGCCTTGAAATATTCCTGCACCCTTGTTGCATACACCGTTAAAATACAGAAGTCCAGTCTCAGGCCCATGCATGAGATCTCACCCCTGACACCTCGTCCCACAAACATCTCTTTCTTAGTAACATTATTCTATCCTCCTTTTGCTTTTCTCTGGTGGATAGATGGCAAAAGAACTGCAGGTAAGAACTTATTCTCCAGAGAAAGTTGTTAAAACACATGGAGTCAGATGCTGAGTGCTAAATGTGGCTGAAATGCTGTTTGGATTTTTGAATAACAATTTTAACCTATTTCTATAATGTATTGCAATGAAGGGATTGAATACATAAATCAAACAAATGGCTTTTCTTTTCTTTACAGGTAATCATGTAGAAGTACAACATGTGTTAAGCTATAACCTCAACCTGTGAGTTTCTTACTATGTATTTTAGTACAACATTTTTTTTTCTGTGTCCATAAAAGCTCCAAGGAAACACTTCTGGCCCAAAAACCGTGGCAGCTTCTGCCACTTTGTCCTTTACAAAGAAAACAAGGACACCATGGATGCCATCAATGTGCTTTCAAAGTTCCTCAGGTCTGAATGAAGTTATTTATAAAAAAGTATATCATTTAATAACAAGAGACAGATTTACAGTTTATGTGCTAAATGTAACGTGAGTTTAGTTCAGGCCCAGCATATGTAAATATAAAATCATTGATGTCTTTTTAGGCTTAGACCCAACATGTTTTCCTACATGGGAACCAAGGACAAGAGAGCCATCACTGTGCAGGAGATTGCCGTTCTCAGGTGGGTAACGCTTCAAGCATATCACTACATGAATCAGTGTGTATTCACACTTGTTGCATCTTGTTATTTGCTGTTACTTGGCAGACGATCTCTGGTGGCTCAGCTTGTTGCACAGGATCCGTATTAAAACCTTTCCCTCTGTCCTCTCAGGATCACAGCAGAGCGGTTGTCTCACCTCAACAAGTGCCTCCAGAACCTCAAACTGGGGAACTTCTGCTACAAAAACCATCCTCTAAAGCTCGGGGAGCTGCAGGGGAACCACTTCACTGTGGTCATCAGGTCAGCCCATGTTATTTATGGCGATGTTTTGCCTATGTTGTTATACCTTGTGCCCAATTCCTGTGCTTTTGTTAGTTTCCTATACGATTACTTTAATATGACTATCATTTCCAATTGCATTATGATGTATGGATTTGTCCATAATACAAAATCAGCTGATATAATCATGAAGTGCATCTTCCTGTAGTTGAGTTAATTCACTTTCACTGTGATGTTAGCCTAAACTCTTGGGTATAAAGGCAGTGTCAACTGGATTTAGCTTTAATTTGAACATTACTTTTAAATATGTGCCTTCAATACCGTATCTCTTCTGTTGACATTCTTCAGGCATACTGTGAGTTGTCTCGTCACCAGTGTTAACTTAAATGTTACATGACTGTACTGTACTATACTGTATTGTTTTATTTGTAGATATATATTTGTGTATCAGGAACATCTCAGGGACCGATGAGCAGGTCCAACAAGGCATGACATCCCTAAAGACGACCGGCTTCATTAACTACTATGGCATGCAGCGCTTTGGCACCACAGCTGTGCCAACACATACAGTTGGCAGGTAAGATCATAAAATGGAGATACTGACATACGTTGTTGTAACACGGTCATATAATCTTGACAGGACTGTACACTTATGTATTCTTTCCTTCTTTTCTTTCTGGGCAGGGCTATCTTGAGAAATGACTGGAACCAGGTGGTAGATTTAATCCTGAAGCCTCGTCCCGGAGGTAATTTTATTTCTCACAATTTTTTCCTTTGTCTTTTGAAGTGGTTGAGAAGTATTTCAAGCCTTCCTCTGTCTTTTCTTGCTTTTTTCTTCAGCGGAGAAAGAATTCCTGGTGCACTGCAGGGAGGAGTGGGCAAAGACTCAGGATCCAGAGGCAGCCCTGAAAAAGCTCCCCAACAAGCGCTGTGTAGAGGGGCAGCTGCTACGAGGCCTGTCCATGTATGGCAAGAAGAACATCGTCACTGCTTTTGGAATTGTCAGTATTTTTTTTAATTAATAATGCTAATAAACGTTTTAAAATGTGGTTTAGAGAATCAGAACATAAACTAAGTACACCAAACTTCCTGTAACTAAACTGCTACGTAACCAGAGGATTGTTAAGGCCATATGACAGTTGTAAATATGTGTTAACTGTATAAATTGAAGCAGTCACTTTCAATCATGTTCACTGATAGAAGAGACATGTGTATGCATTTTGTGACGAGTGGTGTTTGTTATTTTTCTCTCTTTTTTTTTTCTCCAGATCCCTCGTAACAACCGGCTGATGTACATCCACAGCTACCAGAGCAGGATGTGGAACACCATTGTGAGCCGCAGAATCGAAGCCTTCGGCCTGAAAGCTGTGGAGGGCGACCTGATGCTCAAAGGAAGTTAGTAGTTCAACGTTTTCAAGCTCTTGTTAAATGTTAGATTTTTAAACTAAAGGCTTGAAGCAGATAAAACAAACAAGATAAACATGTTAAAGGAGCTGTAAGCGGAATGGTTCTTTTAGCTAACTTCCTGTCAGTTACTGCAGTTAGCAGTCCCCTCGCTCGTCCCTACGTCACCACATTAATGCATTGCGGTCTTCAAGCAGCAAGTTATCTAGCATCATCTCAGATCCATAAGTGTGATAAAACATGATAAAAACCATCAAAACAGACATTGGGAAGGATTTTTACCTGCTCCGCCATTGTAGGCGCATGCACATTCACCCATCTGTTGCTCTGGCGTGCACCGGCAGTGAGACCATGGAGTGTATATATTATATATGAGTGAGACGAGTGACGGTTTGTAGCGTTCTCTCTCCTGATTGGATAAAAAATCAGGATACTACAACATTTTATTTGGGCTATTACTGCAAATCAGAATGACTTGGAGACCTGTGATATGACGTCCACACTCTGTTGAAGTGATGGCTGTAGGAATATGGAGTGATATAACACATATATTAACACAAAATAAACCGCTCACTTCACCTTTAATCTGTGAACTTCAAGGAGCTGCTTTTGCCTTTGAACCGAAGCGGACTAGCCGTTTTCCCGTAAACAGCTTTTTTGCTAATTTAACTGTCTGCTTGCTGTAGCTTCAGATTTCACGTACAGACAAGAGAGTGCTCTCATTCTTTTCAGCTAACTCGTAGCAAGAAAAACAAATAAAGATTGTTCCACAAAATGTGTAACTATTGTTTTAACCAACTTAACATCACAACAACACTTAACTTAGTGAATAGACTGCGCACTGCTGTCTGAAATCCTTGCACCATATGTGTGACCTGTTTTCACAGCCGTGAAAGTAATTGAAATTCCTTGAATATGATATTCACTGATGTTTGTCTCTCTGTTATGTTCATGAAGCCACAGCCCATGTGCTGTCTGCTGAGGAGGCTGAGACTCACACCATCCACGACATTGTGATGCCACTTCCTGGGTATGATGTCATCTACCCCACACATCACGGTAATAAATTACTCCGAGTGACTTACAGTTCATTTCTTTGCATGTTACACGGAAAAAATAAGTGTGAAAAATTACACTGGGTGGCTTTGACACTAATGTATGTGACAATAACACCCGTTCCTCTTAACACACAGAGGGGTTTTTAATCTACATAATGATAAAGGTGCCCTATGTAACTTTGGGCGTGTCAGAGAAGTGAACATTTTCTAAGATATACTCTCATAACTGAATAAACAAACTATCCTCACAGGAAAATTGGATCCCTGCAACACTGTTTGAAGTTAGAAAGATACCCCAAAAGTTATTGTTTCACAAACATATTTTAGTCCCAGGTGCCTCAAAACAATTTAGTTTTGATTTATAATGATATAATTATTCCTTACTAAGAAGTACATGTAGAGTAAAAACATTTTTTTGTAGACTTACCACAAGCTCTGCAAATGCTAAGAAATCCCCCTCTCCCGAAACTGTATAGTGCACCTTTTTAAAATGGATATAATAAAAATCTGAATGGAAAAAGAAAACAATGCTAACTGGTGATGCTTGTGTCTTTTCTGTCAGTGGGTAAAGCTTACAAAGAGCTGCTCACTGCAGACGGGCTGGACATCGACAACATGAGACACAAAGTGAAGGACTATTCCCTGGCCGGAGCCTACAGACGCATCATCATCAGACCCACTGATGTCAACTGGTTAGCAGCAAATTAAGAACCTGTATAATATTTCATAACATGTTGTAGCACCGTTGTACATAGCTCAATTGTGTTTTGTGCCCCCTTCAAGGCAGCGCTGCCTGGAAGGCCCTATCCTTAACCAGGCAGCCCTGCCTTGAAGGCTCCATTGGGGGCACAAGCCACCAAACACCATTTGCTGATGTATGGCCAATCATTGTAACACTAAAGCTGTTGTGGAAAAGGGTTGTTTGAATGCTTTATTTCAATTATTTTGTAATACTGCCGTTCCTCCTACAGCCTCTAATGGTGTGCTGTGTGTTTCTGTCTGTTCAATGCAGGGAGTTGGTTGAGTATGACGACCCCAAGATCTCCCTGGTGCATAGTGATTTTGAGATTCTGGAGAAAAAACCCGCTCCGGTCTTCAAAAAAGGTAAGCTCCTTTTTAGGGCTGGTTTGGTCTGTGTCAGAACTTAGTAAACACTGGACTAGTGGGTGGACCCAGCTTCTATATTGCCATTGCGGCAATATTGAATTTCACTTAGGACAATGTTAAAACATTGTTAAAATATCACTTTACATAGGAGATTTGTTCATTTTGAATTTCACCCATGATTTTGTTTCCATACATCCTAAGAACTATGTTACTGGGGTTTTTTCGGCCACTTTTGCAACAAGCTGTCAACACAACAAGCTGATATTTTATTGAATACAATTGTTAAACTGCTACCTGGCTGTTGATTTTCCCACCTAAATCAAGGTAGCATTTGCCGATTTAGAGCTGTATGAAATGTTTAAAGCAAAGATGCATGAATGCTATGGATGTCATTACAAAACAGGCCACAGTGGTAATTTGACAGCCTTCTATGTACACACTCTTGATGCAGTATTTCTGTCCTTCCTCCAACAGAGGGGAAGTACCGGTCTCTGCGGATGGAGTTCTCTCTGCCTCCCTCCACCTACGCCACCATGGCCATCAGAGAGGTCCTCAAGATGGACACCAGCATCAAGAAACAGACACAGCTCAACACTAAGTGGTTCAACTGATACCAAAAACACACTCGGGCATAAGGCGGACTGCTGCACAGCACCTGTCTACTGCGGCTACCTACTGTTGTGAGTGTTTTTAAGTGTGTGTGTGTGTGTGTGTGTGAGAGCGACTGGGTTCTGTTTGAATCCAAAGGTCATTTCTTTACAATGAGCAGCACATTATTACTATATTAAACTTTTTATTTTATTTTTTATTTTTGTAGTAGTGCTCTTACTTGCTATACATTGATTGTGTTGCAATGATGCAGCATATTTTGACTGATTTAAGATAACCTTGTACTTTCAGGGTGCTGCCTCATAATGTAATTACTGCTGCACAGGGTGCTCAGTATGCCCTCTTTGTACATAGATGAGTTCTGTTTTTTGTTTTTTAATTTGTGAATTGAAACTGAGTGAAATTAAAACAGGAGAGTTTACAGTCTGTATTTGATTGTCCCTTTTTATAAAACATATATTTTCTAAATACTGCTGTTTATTTTGCAAGATGAAGGATTGTTTACATTATTGTATGCACTAATGAAGTCTTTTTAGCATATTTATGTTATTCAGAATCCGAACAATAAGATTGTTAAGTTGTATTTCCTACAGGAAGGTGTTTAGTTACACTATTGCCAGGATTACACAAACACTGTCTCCCTCTTCTGGCCACCAGGGTTAATTGTCCTTCCAATAAAGGTTCTGAGATGTTTTTAGGGCTCTTATCAGTGCCAGCTGGCACGATATACAGCTAACTACTCAAACCAAATATGGTTACTAAATCTTATCATTCACCCAGGGGCTAAATCTGCCCTCCTCCTGTTTGATCAATTCATTGTTTACATTTAATACAGTGTAAATCATCTATGACCTGCTCCACCAAAGCACAACCAAGGAGATCTTACCATAACGTGACGAATAAAAATAATAATGAACAAAGTCATAAAGAGATACTGAAAGAGAAAGGTTAGGATTGAAATTTAAATGTTACGTCAAACTTTACTTAAACTTGATTTGCCTTTTTGAACTTCACAGTTTGAGATCCAAATGTGCACACAAGAGTGTACCACAAAAGGTTACAACCAAGATGGGACAAGCAACTGCACCTCACAAAAACAATTAGCCTAACTAGAATCCATAGACTAGTACAACTCTTAAGTAGTATGTAAATTGACTTGATACAAAATGAAATGTAAAGTTTGGATACTGGACCAATTTGTCCTGCATGGCATTCCACTGAATAGTAGTGCTACAGTTAGAGGCTGTGTGTGAAATATGTAAAACTGTCTTGACTAATCTGTCTGCTGAACAAAAGCCCTACAGAGGCAGCTGTAGTTCCCAGTCATCAAGAGGATGAGTTAACATGAGATAAAGTGAATGAACAGAACAACCATGTAGGCTACAGGTTTTTCATGGTGAGTTTATGCATAGTAAAGGCTTAGTGATGCACCATTAAATAGTTACAATAGTTAAAAAGGGTGAAAATTCTCAAACGTTCACTTAGAAGTAGCTTTTCATAGCTTTCAAGTTTCAACCACAGAAGAGTAAGTTAATAGAACTTTTTTAACGTATATTGTGTTAAACATAGTTCACACTTTGATTTAGAATAAAAGTGCTTAAAATACTGGGTAAAGTTAGTAGAGATCAGCCCACTTGTGAAAAAAAACAGGGTAATTGTTGTTAGTCTAACTCCTTAGGCTAATAACAAAGGTGTTGGTGTATTTAGGCCTACTTATTTTTGTTATATGTTCGATAGATTTTAACCAGAAAACAAGTTGTCAAAGAGAAATTATATGCAAAACTAAAGTTGATGATGGAATCAAAATTTGTATTCACTCGGAGAAGCTGCAAAATGTAATGAAATGAAATGATGTGTATGGCATGTGTATCAATCACTAAAGCTCAAGGACCATCTCCTTGTTCTCAAGGCAGGTGCAGGGCACTATTAGGAGGCGCACAGTTGTCGTAGAAGAGCTGGAAAGAGCTGCCGACATAAGTGACCCTCTTCAGGAACTCCTCCAGCTGCTGCACCGTCATCTCTTGAACCTTATTGTCCTCCCGGTCGTTGAGCCCGTGAGCTGCAAACGCGGGGAACTTTGAGCGCTCTGCGTACGGCGCGTTGTGGTCAAAATCGACGCAGCAGTAGGCCGACCATAGGTAGGTTGGGATGGCCAGTCGGTTGATGTTGTGGCGGCGGATGGTGTGGCCCGAGGTGGTGATGCCGGTGACCATGTATGCGGTGCCGCGGCAGTAGTTGTTGAGGCGTTTGCGGATGGTGTGCTCGTAGTCTTTCCAGGGGCCGATGTTGAACTCCCGGGCCTGGGGGACCACGTTTGTCAGGGTGTAGGTGGAGGCTTTGTCGTCCGGCTGGGCCTGGTGCTCGTCCGGATTCAGCTGACCCCGTTCAAACATCACACTGTCAGAGTAGTCGTCCAGCACGGCCTGGGCGTCCTCGAAACTCCTATGGACGTTCTCAGAAGGGAACTGCTGCATCTCTCTGGAGGCAGACACCTCAGATAGCTGTCAGGATAAGCATAGTCATTAAAAAAAAAGATTATTATAAGAGTGATTGCCAAAGGATCCATCCGAAATGTCCCTAACTAAACATTAGAAAAAAGCTTTCTAGGGGTGTAAATCGCTGCTTTCATCCCGATACGATATAAGAACGATTCATTGGATAACGATACAATATTTGCCGATTTCACAAAGTCTGCAGCGATACGACTTCAGTTCGGTTCAGGGACCTACGATCAATAGACAATATCATATGCCCATTTAACACAACCTTACATTTATATCAACTCGCAAAAACAGCTAAAATAGCCTATGCTTTGACCATTTTTTCTGAGCTCTTCCAGATATTTAAATGAAAAACAATCTATTCAGTGTATATTAAAGACGGCGATATGCATCGGCGTTTGGGCGTTGCATCGATACAGTTCAATCTTCCACCAATATATCAATCTATATCGATGTATCGTTACACCCCTAATGCTTTCCAATGTTTATGATAGGATATTAGAAGGGTAAGACATTTAATCAAAAAAACTCCTACCTGTGGCTCATACATCCAAGGCACATCCACCTTCTTGGATCCGTCCGAGCGCTTGAAGGTGTACGCCGAATAAATGGGGATGTGGTTGGACGTGTCATACAAGGTGACAAATCGTGGTTTGCCCTCGTAGTACTGGCAGATCTTTTTAAAAGGCTGCTCCTCGAGGCCGCGGGGTAGCGTGCCCATGTACACGTACTGTTTGCACTCGGGTGAGAGGTTTTCCTGCACCTCCGCTCCCGCCATCACGACCATAAGAAGAAGACGGATGAACGTTTGATCTGCTCTGGAGACCATCATGAATAAAACGCGCTGTATGTCTCCACAGTGCATTCAATCCCTTTTGAAGCGTCTTTCTGCTGTGTGAACTCCCTCTGTGGTGCATACTGTCCCTGACGTTTCATGCAAATTCTTTTATCATTTCGGCTTTACAGGTAGCCAAATCATTGCCATGTTGGAAGAGGAATTCACCAACACCAGTGGCCAACACACAAGGGCGCAGCAAGTTTCAGAGAGCCTAAAAGGTCCTGCACACCAACTCTGTGAAAGGATTGTACAGGCATGGTTGAATGCACGGTGCTGTGTGTTGCTTTAGATAATGTTTGGATCCAGAGATTTTCAGGAGATGCAGTTCCCAACTCTCAAAGGCCTTTCTTGTTACTCTGCACCTCATCCTTCTTTCTTGTTGTTTCCCACTTTGATGCTCAGCCTGCAGCTTTCCTCTCAATGAATCAGTTGTATTTACTCAGCCTGCCTTTCTTTGCTGTGTGTGTGTGTGTGTGTGTGTGTGTGTGTGTGTGTGTGTGTGTGTGTGTGTGTGTGTGTGTGTGTGTGTGTGTGTGTGTGTGTGTGTGTGTGTGTGTGTGTGTGTGTGTGTGTGTGTGTGTGTGTGTGTGTGTGTGTGTGTGTGTGTGTGTGTGTGTGTGTGTGTGTGTGTGTGTGTGTGTGTGTGTGTGTGTGTGTGTGTGTGTGTGGTGTTGTCGTGAGAGAAATAGACTGGAATGTTTCTGTGACAACAGGTTAATGGCAGTATAACCTCTAGGCCCTGTGGAAACAAACACTTCCTGTTTACCATCGGAGCATCTTCACTGTTTACACTGTAACCAACCACATACTGACTGACAGTATATGTCCGTCCATCCACCTATCCAACAAGTCTTAGATGGAACAAAAACAACACATACAAAACTTAAGACAACATAAATAATAGAAAGAAATGTTTCTAAAACTGCTTTTATTAGTCAAGGGAATGTAGAGAAGAAACAAAGATAAGTTTCATATAGTAATACCTTTTATTGTACAAACGTAATGCTTGGGAGTTCATTCAACAACTAGCCATGAATTCACAGGATCTCTGGTTTGATGGGAAAGAGACTTGTAACATCGGTTCAGATACAGTACCACTGGACTTTAAAATGTGAAAAATTATGCATTATGATAATTTAGAAATTATGAAAGTGTATGTGCTGTTTTCAAACACCTACTCAGATAAGATGAACCTGCTTTTATTGGCCTGTCGTACTAGCAGTACTACTACTTTATGTGCCTGTATTTGCAAATTGCAGTATCTCGTATGGAAATGATGAATAATGCTCTGATAGCATGTTGCTGCCATGACTGTGACAGATGACACCAAGGTTTCTTTTTTGTCCATGATATAATTTCCATGTCTACTTAACCACAAAGACAGATTTCATTTAGGAGGTCAGTGAATGATGCGCAACATCTCAGAGACATGTATGGTAAAAATGCAATGTAGGCTAAACACCAAAATGAAGGTAGAAAAATGTTCACATCCCATCTCAATTCCTTGGTCAAGATTGATCTTGAAAATGTGTTCAAATAAAAGTTATTTTCTACCTTGAATAACACTGAATTATGCTCTTTAATCTTATCAGGAAAAAACATCAGTGGCAGTAATGTCTCTCATCTAATATATTTATTTTATTTGAACTGAAAGCCCTTTCATTGAAGGAGAAAAACTGCTGTGGTTTTCGATTCACTTTCATCTGAAAACGGTCAGTATTGTTCTTTTTGTTCAGGAATATGCAGAATAATGGCCTTCTGAATACATTCATGAAGGCTTCCTCCAATACTTTCACTCTTCTATTCTTTTGGTTCAGACAATGAAAGTGAAGACTGTTGTTTGTCCACTGTGTGTGGGTTGTTACGTTTCGACCAGTCTGTACACACTGTGTGTTTGAACATGTGAAAAACTGACAAAAAGAAAGGGTGCGTCTGTGTTTGCACAGTTGTGTACAGTATTGGCATTTGAGAAGATTCTACAGGCCAAAGGATTTTGGGCGGGAGAGTGTGGGATATGTTTGTGTGTCTGCTTGTGTGTGTTGGGTTTGTGTGCATTCGTAGGGGGAGGATGAGTGGTGTCATTGTGTCTCTTGGGAGGTGTGTGTGTTTGTATGGGGAGGGGGTGGGGGGGTTTTACTGTTTACCGGTCTCGTAACTCTCCGCTGGGGTGGTCTGGTTTGGAAACAAGAGAAAGGATGGTGTGTGTGTGTGTGTGTTTCTGTGTAAGACAATGCTATATATTGGGACTTAAATGGAGGGCACACTGGCATAGTACTGATGCAGTGATTGAGAGAAGGACAACAGGAAAAGTCACAGAGGCTGTGTTTTACTCCACAATGGTCATCACTCTTTTCTCAGCACCTCAGAGAGGATTTCATCCCATCAGATGACGAAGTAGCCTTAAAGGTAAGAAGTGTCTGCTGTGAGCTTCAACATATTTCCTCTCAGGACAAGGCCCTCATTTGAGATAGCGAGAATGAGGCAACTTTTGCATTCAAAAGTACAAGCAATGAGCTCAAAATACTTTAGTATAATGTTGTTAAAAATAAAAGCGGAAACAGACAAAAGATGTTATATTATTTGCTCCTTAGTTAATGTCAAAAGTTCACTATGAGACCATTATATTTATTTGGAGCTACTCTATTATTGCAATATGAGAATGTATTGTACAGTATTTGTTATATCCTGAACCTTCCTCATTTGGTTTTAGGCCCACAATAAAATGATCAGTGGAAAGTGCTCAACAGAAGAAAAAGTTGTGCATTAGAGTCAGTTTAATACTTTTAATATAATCTGGGAGTTTGTCTGTTTCAATAATCTAATGCCATTTTGTAGTTGTTCACTGATTGTTTACAAGACTCTTTGAAGATTCGTCAAAAATTCCTGAACTGAATTCCTGAGCTGGATGTTTGTGTTGTTACGAGCTTCGCATGTGCAGTATTTCCAGTATTTGTGCCTGTTGCAAAAGTTTAAGAATTTCAACGTTTTTTCATTGACATTTCAGACCATCCAGGAAGAATCCAAAGTAAACGGGACTAATCTACCTCGGGGTCCTGCATCTTATATCTAAAACCAGTGCCCCATTTGGAGGAGTTTGGACACTTCTGCGACACTGACCAAACTTCTCCCGGGAAAAGGAGCCTCCAGTGATATAATGGCAAACTATTTGATGTAGAAACAAAGGAGTCGGACGCACAGATGTCGGATGCTTGGGACTTCTCCACCTCCCCCTCCCCTTCTCCCACTCCCCTCTCCCACTGCGACTACAGCGACTGGTCTCCCTCCTACTCCATCATCCCCGCCGTCTACCTGTTGGCCTTCCTGGTGGGTTGCCTCGGTAACGGCCTGGTGCTGTGGGCCTACCTGGACCGAGCTGAAGGGGGAAGAAGGAGAGCGTGGAGAGGGGACAGAGCAGGGAATGGAAAGCTCTGCTGCAGCAGAACCACTCTGCAGAACATTCACAGCGCTGGTGCTTTTCCTCACAACAAGAACAAGCCAAACTCCTCGGGACAACGCTGCAGAAACTCCTCTCACTCCTCCACCTCTTACCCTCCCTCCGTCCCTCGCCCCTCATCCCGCTCCCTGACGGACTCTCTGATAGCCAGCCTGGCGTTGGCTGACCTCTGCTTCCTGGTGACCCTGCCGCTGTGGGCTGTCTACACGGCCATGGGCTACCACTGGCCTTTCGGGCAACCTCTGTGCCAAACCAGCAGCTTCCTCACCGCCCTCAACATGTACGCCAGTGTCTTCAGCCTGAGCATGCTCAGTGTGGAGCGCTACTGGGTCCTGACTGGACGCAGGCACTCTGGCCAGCACCACGCCCACGCTGGGCACGGCCGCGCCGGCAGCAGGGCCCTGTGGATACTGGGAGGGGTGTGGGTGCTGGCAGGGGTGCTGGCGCTCCCTGGTTTGCTTCTGCGGTCGGTCAAAGAGGTGGAGGTATACCCTGAGTTTGGGGATAATGACTGGCATATAGAGCCAACTCACCCCACAGACTCTGGATCAGTCTTCCTCTCCTGCCAGATGGATTACTCCGTGCTGATTGGAGCAGAGCTTGAGGAAGCGGATCGAGAGAGGGCAGAGATGTGGTGGGCGGCGGCCTTGAGTCTCAAATCCACTCTGATCGGCTTCCTGCTTCCTCTCATCATCTTGCTGGTCTGCTACTGCTCACTGGCCCGGCTCCTCAGCAGACATTTTGGACAGGGCCCTCGTCCCGACCGCAGACGCCAGAGAAGACTCCTCCGGGTCATTGTCACTCTGGTGCTGGCCTTCTTCCTGTGCTGGCTGCCCCTGCACGTCAACAAGACCGTTGCTATGCTACTGGAGTTTGGTTTTGTCCCGTACTCCTGCTCTTTGGATCAGGTTTTACTGGCCGCTCACCCGTACGTCACCTGTCTGGCTTACCTCAACTCCTGCCTCAACCCTCTGCTATATGCCGCATGCGACCCGTCCTTTAGAAAGAGATGCAGAGGGGTTCTTCTCACCCCATGCAGGAGAGGAGGAGGAGAAGGAAGGGAGGGAGAGAGGGATGAAGGAGAGGAAGAGAAGGAGGAGAGGAGCTCAGCTTTTCCCAGAACGCAAGAGGAAACGGCAGACAGGACAGAGGAAGGAGAAGGGGAGAGGGTAAAGGTGGAGGAGGGTGGGCTGGGTGATTCCTGAGGCCAAATGAATCATGGGAAAAGGATCCACTGCCCCAAGTGAAAGAACTCAATCATATCTCATTTTACATTGGGGAGCCAGAAAGCCAAGTCATTCTGTTTGCAGCTTTGCGATAATTTTATGTGACAATCGGAAATAGACTGAATTCCTAAAGCGGCCTAAAGTCAGACTCTGAAGGAAACTGGGTCAAATGTCAATATAAACAAACTTTATCAAATGAAATTACATGAGTTCATGGATATAATTTGCCTGCTTCAAATCATTTCCCAGAGTAATGATTCACCAACATCTGTCTGAATGTTCTCGTCTTCTGATCTGTCTATATTTTG
Organism: Ammodytes marinus; assembly: GCF_949987685.1. Taxonomy (NCBI): domain Eukaryota; kingdom Metazoa; phylum Chordata; class Actinopteri; order Uranoscopiformes; family Ammodytidae; genus Ammodytes; species Ammodytes marinus. The sequence goes on from NC_137234.1 coordinate 10,049,506, forward strand.
TACTTGTGAAAAATTCTTACAGTTGGTTTATTGATTTGTGTTGCACTGTTGTTTTCTCTATTAAAGGTCAAGGAACATGTCAAACCCACATTTGTCATTTGTGTTGGTTTTTTTTTTGGGGGGGGGGGGGGGGGGGGATTCTGGTTGAAATTAAGAAAGCACAAAAATCAAGCAGCTCTTTGGCAAACCAGGTAGGCCTATGTCCAATTGGTAGTTGTATTCATAACTTCATCTTTAAAAGAAATACATGTAAAATGGAATAAGGTTACTTTACTAATGATAATATAAAACAAGGATTGCGTTGGGTTGTTTTGCATTTCTGTCCAAACCAAAGCAGCTTCTCAACAGTAAGATCAAAGTTTTTTTCATTTATTGATAGCTAACAAACACAAGGCTACAACTACCGCCAACCCTGGTTGTGTAGCAAAACGATTGAGATTATATTCTATTTTATTTCAAAGAAATGACACTTGTAAGTGACACTGACTGGTCACAGAACATGCTCCAAGCCAATATTTTGATGTTTTAAAACCTCCTTCCAGAGGGTGGCGCTCATGTTCCATGAAACAGTTTGACAACCTCAGAAAAATACTCACAGAAGACTTGTTTGACTTGTTGGACTCTCATGTGGACTTAGGGCGGATGATTGTTTGGACGTACTATAAAAGGTTGGTACCGGTGGAACATGCACACTCAACATACTTCACATAAAATATAAAGGGAAGATTCTCCCTGTACATTCATAGCTACCTGTGCAGAGAACGATGAATAACTTAAGCAGCTCACAAACTGATTCTTCATTCAACCTCATCCACACAGTTTAGGAAACGGTTCTCTGCGGGAAGGAAAGTCTTGCACAGCAGAAACACAGCCGATATGTCCACAGAAGTGATGAAGATGGATACAGCGTTAATTTACGATGAGGAGATGACCAAATACAAACTGCTCTGGCCAAAGTAAGTAGACTACACGACGGCGGTATGGAACCACACATGTTGATGCATATGTTCCAACTTCCATATCATAACTATGTTTCGAGCGTGGATAACGTAATAATGTAACCCATTTGTATCACTCTACCATTATAAATTTGGAACCTGCTGTAGAGTTGGAAAGATAAGGACAGATTCGGACTGCATGCCTTTCTTTATAGGTCCATGCCTTTTATATAGCGTACTGTGGTCCATGCTGCATGCTGAGTGCTTCATTATTGCCGTTATTGTAACCTATTACTGCCACAGTGTTTAAGATGTCAAGTGTTAAATATTTGAAGAATATGATCATAAATAATCTATATATTGTGCAAAAATGTCCGATTTAATATAGTATGTGGACGCTACAGTGATGTGTTGTTGTAACTAAGTGGTAGGAACTAAAGTTCTGGTTTATTGTAGCTGGTCCGGTCGGTTAGTGGGGTGCTCCCTCACTGTCATTGATTTGTGAATATTTTCATACCTGAATTTCTTCATATTCTGAGAAAAATGTTGAACTTCCTCGGACCATGCGTACGTAATTATACATGTTTGGCTGTCTTAGAAAATGTAGATACACACTTTAGAACAAAGTGCATAGCATACTAAAACCACATTACTTTAAAAAAGGCATATAGAATATGTTCATGTAATAATGCACTGGCCCAATGTATTGAATAACCTTGGCGATTTCATCATCATAAATGATTATATTTGTCATAATTAAAATATTAATATAAAAGCTGAGTTCCCAGTCCTAGATTGCATTGCAGCATTATCAGAATGTCCACATTAAAAAACTGTTTGGTTTTATTTATTTATTTATTGTTTGCATTGCTATTTTTTCAAATACAATGTTTTGTACTGATTTCATTATAGTGATTCATTATTAAAAAAAAATGCTTTTAAGAAGTAAGTAACATTTACTTATATAACATTTATCGAGACACAGTCACAAAGTGTTTTACATAGCAGAGAAGGCAATAATAACAGAAGATAAAAATAAATGTCTTTATTTTCTATTGATTTGCATAAATACTTCGTATAATTATTCACAAACTTGTTCATTCATTGACAAACCCTAAGGATACATTTTTTTTATTTAATCCTAGGGGAAGGTTCAGTGCTTCTTGACATCCTGTTTTTTTTTACCTCTGTAATCTTTTCTTCAGGCTGTAAACTACTAATCACTATATTTTAAACAGAAATTTAAATCAGATCATTCAATAGTTCATAATATGCACGTATATTTAACCCATTGATGACGGCTGCTGCGCGATGCCACATTGGCTCTCCTGCCTGATGCTGCGTCGCGCAGCATTATTACTTTATCTAATTTTCATGGCATTCCCAGCATAGAATGCACTGTCATTGGTTCAAATACACATGAGGTGTGTTTTGTTGATTTTTTTAAGACCACGTGACCAGCCAAAAGTTGTGTGGTTTGCCGAAAATCATGTCAATCAAAAAAATAAAAAAAATAAAAATAAAACAAAATAATAAAAAAAATACGCCAGCTATGTCGGCGACAGAACAGTTAGTGGCGTTTGGTGCGCAGAATCAAGGTCTACTATAGACTACTGACGAAAATCACACAACACATTGCATCTATTTATTAACAATATTTAATAATTTTCTAATTCATCTAATTTTGACGATTTTTAGAAATATTTGTTGGTTTGTAAGCGCTAAGGGAGCATGTTTAAATAAAACCTGTAAACCTTAACTTTTAAATGTATTTTATTTCATGTTTCTATGTGCTACACAGGCTTAGATATTAAGGTTTTGGTAGACTTGACAATTCGTACTATTTTTTCAGAAAACCCTCAGGCATTAAGGACATGCATCCTAGATTGCCATAGTCATCAATGGGTTAACTCCAAAGTCAACTGTATTGGACATTATTATTGTTCTTTCTCCAGCCCTGCGTGTGAGATCGAGACACCTGAGCGTCTGATGGTGATTAATGAAGCTTTGAAGAAGAACGGTCTGTCTGATCGCTGTGTCTCCGTACCGGTCCGCGAGGCGACTGATGAAGACTTCCTGCTGGTTCACAGGTCAGTCCTGAACCCAATGCAATGTCTCCTTGAATGGTTCAGTCACTTGTCTACCTCTTTATGCGGATGAAATACCTTAACTTCACTCAGGTATATTTTATTTTACTGGGTCCGACAGTAGTTATGGGACAATGTAAAACATTATATTACACGATTACACTGGGCAAAAATATTGCGATTTATGATCATCATCAAAATATTCTTTAAAAATCCTCAAATGACTATTAAACATACTGAAATAATTTGAAGTCATTTTTTGTTAGATAAAAATGTATTAGTGTTGCATCATAGATAGGACAGATGTTTTTTTTTAGTACTGCAATAAATTCTTATAATGCCCTTATCCCTACCTGACAGTAAGGAATACTTGGAGGCCGTGAAGACGACTGCCAATATGAATGTGGAGGAGCTGATGGAGTTCAGCAAACAATATAACGACGTCTACTTCCACCAAGTTAGTCCAGCACTTAGTATTCTCACTATCTGACTCGCTGCTGTAAACAATTACCAGTATCTCCCATTTGTTCATTCGGTGGTGGTGACTTTGACAATTCTCATGTTGAGGTGTTCAAAACAGATCAGCTTCCCTCTCCCTTCTCACCCCTCCTCTTTCTCATTTACTGCCATAGAACATCTACCACTGTGCCAAGCTCTCTGCAGGGGCCACACTGCAGTTAGTCGACAGTGTGTGGACGGGGAAGGTGAGGAACGGCATGGCTCTGGTCAGGTGAGACCATTAACCTGTCTAACCTGTCTGACACCGCAGTCATGATGTGTGTGTGTGTGTGTGTGTGTACGAGTCCCTCTTTGAGTGTGTTGTTCTGCTTAAGTACTGTAAAATCTAGTCAATTTATTGATACGTTAATAGGCGTGATTATAACCATAGGTGTTTTGCTTATTTAATAAAAAAAAAAGTTAATAAAGAAAAAGAATATTCGGTCATAGACTATAGTCACCTTCATCAAACGTTTATTTTTGGAGAACTTTCAGAGAATATTTTGGGATTTGTGGGAATACATTAGCCTGGAAATCCAGACTGAGCTAATTTAAATTTGCCAGTGGCAGGTCTGGATTTCCAGGCTAGGACTGAATAGCATTTCAGACCGACCCGACGGAATATTAAATGTTTGTTTACATCTTCACAAAATCTGCTTCCTTTCTACTTTTTATATTTTTCTAAATTAAATACCAAGCATTGCACCTGCATGTCGAGCAGTTAAGACGTTACCTCTGTGTATGGACGTCTACGTCTTTGATGATATGACTCAAGTCATGGCATGAACATAACTTCTCCATCAATGTTGACAGACCACCAGGACACCACAGTATGCGCAGCGCTGCCAGTGGATTCTGTGTCTTCAATAATGTTGCCATAGCAGCTCAATATGCCAAGCAGAAACATGGGGCTAAAAGGTAACCTGATATTATTATTTTTTACATTTTTGTTTATTATTTCTTGCACAACATACTTATTTATATATTTTTTAACATTTGCATAAATATATTGACAGGGTGTTGATAGTTGACTGGGATGTACATCATGGTCAGGGGGTGCAATACTCTTTCAAAGATGATCCGAGGTAAGCCTTTTCCAAAATGAACAATTCTGAATTGTATAAGTTCAGATGTTATTACAGTATTCAAATCTGCATACTACATGTTTTCCCTGCAATAGCGTGCTCTACTTCTCATGGCACCGCTTTGAGCATCAGAAGTTCTGGCCTAACCTTAAAGAATCAGACTACGACTATGTTGGCGAAGAGGGAGGGACGGGATTCAATTTAAATATTCCCTGGAACAAGGTGAGTTGCCACAGAAATACTGTTCCTTTGGAGTTATTATGAATCCTTCATTCTTTTTCTGCATCATTTTTGAGTCAGACCACCACATAAACTATGCAGATCAAACGAGCAGCTTTTCCAAATTTTAAAGCGGAAACCAGATAAGTGTTCTCATTTTTTGGAATTCAGGTTGTAAATTGCTAAATCCATTATTGAATGACAAATTAGGTGCTGGTTGATCATTATGGACTCAGTGTTTATTTTTTATTTTTTTTCTGATTTCAAGTTTGCTGTGATTATATTTTAATGATGTCCCATTTCAATGTTTCAGGTGGGAATGACGAACAGCGACTATCTTTCAGCCTTCTGTCACGTCCTCTTGCCTATCGCATATGAGGTTAGCCATTTTTTTGGGATAATATAACATTTTGCTAACAGACAGCGACGTGTTTGGAGATTATTTATCTGAAAGTGTCCTTTATAAAAAAAAAATTGTTTGTTGTTACAGTTTAGCCCAGACTTGGTCCTGGTGACCGCAGGCTTTGACGCCGCCATTGGTGATCCAGAGGTAGGCTTACTAAGAAATGAATGAGGATAAATCAATGTTTGATTACTGTAAAACCAGTGCGTCCAGTCTTTTTGACGCTAATAGTAGACATAATACTGACTTTAGATAGACTGATTGTAACTTGGTTTTTTTTAATTTGCAGGGTAAAATGTGTGCCACCCCAGACATCTTCGCCCACCTCACTCACCTCCTGATGAACCTGGCAGGAGGGAAACTGTGCCTTGTGCTGGAGGTCAGGCCACACAACACACAGTATAGTCAATGTCAACACAAACAAACCAACCAAACAGTCAAATTTAACACCATCAGCTCTGTAGTTTGTTTCTCTGCTGTGCATTGTACCCGATGTATTTTTCTTACAACGGTGCGTTTATGTCTCGAAGAACGTTGGGTTTTACAAGCTATTATTGTTGTGACCGTTTTCCAGGGAGGATACAACCTGACCTCACTCCAACAGTCGGTGTGTCAAACCGTTCACACGTTGCTCGGGGATCCTGCGCCTCGACCTGCATACCTGGAACCTCCCTGTCACAGGTGAGTCTCACCGTCAGTCAAATGCTTGTGGCAGACTGTGGACATCATTTTGTGTGTGTGTGATTTTATAGCTTTCGTGAATTTATTTCTTTATATTTTCCAGCGCACTGGAGTCCATTCACTGTGTCCGATCAGCACATAAACCGTACTGGTCCAGCCTCAGACATGCAGGTATGCCTAATAACGTCGGTATAAATACATTTATGAAAACATTTATGCAACATATGTGGATTTACCCTTTAATTAGCCCTTGTATCAACAAAGAGAGATGGGGATTACTTCTGTTACCATTGTTGGAATCACATTATTTTTTATATTCACTGCTTTATAAAATATACTTCATTAAATTTTTCTCTCAGCCGAGCTCCCCACCTCTATTAGCACACAGTGCAATAAATCAGAAAAAGTTGGAGAAATGTTGGAGAAGGAAGGAGAGGAGGAAAGCGTAGAGGAATTGGATTGGCCAGAGCCTCCGACACGTGTCAGCCCTCCTGTCCGCACGTCTGTCGTCCTACCTGACGACGTGCCCTACCCGGACGGCTGCAAACGCTTCAAACTCGGGTACAGTGCTATGGCTACTAGTAATGGTTCCTTACAGTTAACATTATTTGTAGTTACCACCGTTTGACAAATGTAGGGTTTTTTAGTAAGAGGATGAATTCAAAAGGAACATTTATGATCAGGTTTTCATTTCCTGTATTATAAACAAATGTTTAGTGTCTTTCATTATTATTGTCCTCAGAGCTGTGGATGACGGCGCCCTTAAAGCCCTTATGGACAAAATGGAGATGAACCAGGTAAAACGCAGGATGCTGTCTGTTTGTGTCTTGTCTGTTTGTGTGTTTGTGTTGGGATCTGCTTGTGATAACAGTGTTTTGCTTGTGCCGGCCTGCCATGAGCTACATAGCTGATGTCATTATGCTTAATTACCGCCTCTCAGATCTGCAATGGCTTGGCGCTGGTCCGTGACGTCTCCATGGCAATGAAGTGTGTTGTCCAGCATGCTTCATCTTTTCCCAACCGGTAGGCTATTACTATGTGAAATGTAATCAATGTGTAAAGGGATTGAATGTTTTTAACTGGAGGGAGGGGGGGCAGGGCAGAAGTGTCTGCCAAAGGGTAGCATAAGCTCCAAACTCCTAAAGCTCATTATTAAACAAGTAAAAATGTAAATTTGTGTTTTACTCTAAGGGTTAAGGGGGGTTATGTTAATGACTATTTCTCTGCCCGGAGCAGTTCCTCTATGTAAACCAATATGACCAAAAACGCTCCTTTTAAATCCACCAGTGGTCGTTTTTCCAGTTTGCTTTTTGTACTGGTTAAACAACCGATTGAGCTTTAGTTCCCACATTTTTCTAAAAGTATTTCATTCAAAGCTATTTGGCTACTACATAGCTAGTTAATGGGCAGATATAGAAGAGGTATCCGTCTTTCATCTTACTCTCAGAAAGAAAGTGAGTAAACATTTTTCTTTAAATGCAGAAATAAATCTTGAAATTAAACAATGCCTACACGCTTCATGTAATTTGTGTTTCTTGGGTTCATTTGTTTGTTTTTTAAAAATTGTATCCACAGTTTTAGCACCAGACTAACATTCACCGAATATGTGGAAACTACCAGGTAACCTACCAGTGATGTTTCCACGCTTACTAAAAGCTATTTTAATGTCTATTCGATCCCGCTCTCTCCTGACACAGGGTTTTGGTCGTATGTGTTGGAGACGCAGAGGTCCAGGACAGTCACAGCACAAAGGATGGGTGATTATCATTTTGTTTCTCCCTGAATTAAACCGTGTGACGAAACTTTTAACCGATTGCACAAAGACATTTGTCTACAACATAATGACAGGAATCTTTCCATCTTTAGGAAAACACTCACCGTGCATTTCAGCAACAAGGACTCAGAGGAACTGATAGGCAAATATTACCTCCCTGTGTGTCTTAAGAAGGTACTGCCAAATGTTGCACTGGATGCAGCTGGTCTCATAATACTTCTAATATAAATGTATATATTTGTATTTTATTTTAGTGGAGGAAAACATGGCTTGTGTATTTGTTTTGTCCTCCCTCAGGGCTGGAGTGATGCATCCTGGTTCACACAGGCTGTGCTGGGCCTCCTCCTGCCTGTGGGATACCAGTATGACCCCAGTCTGGTTGTGTTGGCCCGGATGCCTGATTGTGGGCTGTGTGACAGTGTGTGGCAGCAACTAACGGCCGTGCTGCAGGGCCTGGCACAGGGACACACACTGGTGCTCGTGCAGGTAAGACGGCTGCTGGGGCAACATTAGTAAGAATAGAATATGCAATGGGTTGGATCCATAGAGAAGATCAAGCCTATTTTTTTTTTATCATGTAGTGACTTATTTTGGACAGTTTTGTTAGGTTGTGTATTTGCTTTGATTTAGAGCAATTCATTTTACTTGATATTTTATTTCATCTTTATATAATTTATGTCTATTTAGCAGATCAGGTCAGATCTCATGCTCTTATTTTGACCTGCTAACACAAATTGATACCGCCGTCGTAAACCACGGCTTATTGTAGTAAACTAGCCATAAGGGCACTGATCGGCATCAGTTCTGAAAAAGCAAGTTAACCGAGTAGGACATTTTTCTGACCAAAGCCAGACTGTCACAGAGGCATAACAAAAGTTTTTTGATTATTTTTTTTGTTAATACGTTTTGAGACGACTGACTGGAAATTAAGGACATCATTTGGAACATTTAATTTTGCACCTGTGGATTTTTTTATTAAATATATTGTCTAATAATTTACGTCTGCCTTGTTTCATTGTGCGATTTCTCTGGAACTAGTACAGAAGTAGAGAAGTACAGAAACTCTACGTGCTGCAAGAGTGGCAAAGGAAGTTATATACAGTAGGTTGCCACTACAAGTGTGCTCAGTAATTGTGTCATTTCAGGAAGGGGAGAAGGCTTGTGTCGGCCCCACAGCCTCCACTCTCCTTGGGCAGGCTGCGCCCTCTATGGGGAAGTTTCACGCTCCTCCAGTAAAGGAGGTGGAGGCGCTGGAGAGACTGAGACACAAACTGCAGGCGGATTGGAAGCTACTGCGCAATACAGGTGAAAAATAACACATGATCTGATGTCCACATAGTTTAAAATGACCTGAGCCATGTTTTAATAAGAAGTTCTGTCTCCTATGAGCAGCACCAGAAACCGGAGGAGGGGATGAACCTGATGAAGAATTCCAATCAACTGTCTGGTTTAAAAACTTAATCAAAAACACTTTGCCCTCAAATTAAACTGTATGATCAGAATGGATTTAAATATTGCGAACCCCCTGACTAATTGTCAAATAGATTCACAGGATGTACATGAAAGCAACTCAATCAAAGGTATTCAGATAATTGGTTTTTATTAAAAACATTTTTTTACATCAGTAACGTCTGAGAAAACTGCAATAAAGTTATGAATTATGATGTTTTTTATTGTTGTTGTTGCCCTATTATGTCGCTTATTTTGTAAAAGAAAATAATAAATAAAGGCTTTACTAATTGCCGATGACGGATTCATTTCAATATTTCCGTTCATCTCCTAATGTTTATACATGGTTACCAAATGGAAGTAAATCTTAATGTTCATTCTTGACCGCAGTTAACAGTATATGATGAAGAGACACTAGTGCTGGAAGGTATCCAAGTACATTAAAGTAAAAAGTATAAAAGTCACGAATGACTTTACAAAGCATGGTTTTATAAAACTACAACTTAATTATCAGTACGTAAATGAGGTTAAAAAGTGAACTTGTTGACTGGAAACTCCTTAACCAATTGCAGCATTGAAGTACTGCTTAAATGTTAATGCTTTATTAATAGTGATTTACACTTTCATGAATATATAGTATGCACAGATTATTCTGCATAATGAGTTGGTCTATTTTTTTTTTACTTGAAGTACATTTTGACAATAATACTCATGTGATTTTTTGTACATTTTGAAAGATTGCCTTTCCCTTGTAATTAGGCATTTTTATGTGTGGTACTGCTGCTTTTAAATCATCACAATACTTTTGAACCCATAAATCCATAGGTTCAGTCATAAGCTTTTGCAGTGCATCTTATGGTTTTAATGTCTTGAGAAGCTCCGACAGCTTGTAACTTTTAAATGACTTTCCATTCACCAAACAATGATACTGTATATTGGACAATAACTTTTCATCGCTGTACCTAGTCCTGCCGTCAGGGGGCGCTGTGGGGATGAGCCGTCACCGGAGCAGATGAAGCTTTCACTCACATGTGAGTGACTCGACTGTGTTGATGCTCCGGTCTGTTGTGTGCCTGTGAATGTGTCTTTTCGCTGTGATTGGACCGGACACCGGTGAATGCACCACAGGGAGGAGTGTCTTTTATAATAGGCCACACACAGACACAGGCTATTTTTATGTGTATTCATAAAGATACTGGAAGATGTCTGGGACTGCCACCACATCCGCGACCCTGCAGTCCGCAAAGATGAAAAAGGACGAATCTTTCCTCGGGAAATTGGGAGGAACACTGGCACGGAAGAAAAAGTCTAAAGAAGGTGCGTGCTTTTGCTGTTTTTCATGATAATATAACATTATTAAATGGCCTTTTATCTTCTCTCCCTTGTTGCGTTTCTGTCCATGGTCACATGATGCGCTATTAAAATATTCTGTTCTGGGACGTCGACAATGGCAGCTTAATCATGAGATGGACACATTACAGACATTTTCTTTTCTTTAAAATAATATTGTAATCTGGGTCAAATGTACACTAACATCCCTCTGATTAATAGGCTATTTAATTTCAGGGTTCATATTTTGAGCTCCAGTGTAGTTTTGTAACTTCTCTGAGGCCAAGAAAGACTTGTGATCGAATGAGAGGCTAGACAAAGCCTGGAAGCGACTCCACAGGCATTTCACATGAGGTATGAAACATAAATAGACTAGACGGTCAGTGACCCAGGGGGCTGGAACGTATAACGAAATGTTATGAAGATAAAACGCTTCAAGTAGAGATGCCTGTGCTCACTGCACATGTGTTCTAATAAACACTGTCTTGTGATTATTGTCACAATTTTAATGTGGGCTAGTTGTTCAAACTGTTTTCATGCCCTTCCTCAGGCCAGACAGTGTTCGGTAAAACGGACAGCTGCAGGGTATAGGCTATAACGGCCCAGTGTGTGTGTGTGCGCGCACGCGCGCGCCTGCCATCAGAATCAGAAAGGATTTTATTGCCAAGAAGGGTTTTACACCAACAAGGAATTTGTCTTGGTGAATAAGGTGCATACACTAAGACAATAAACAATGAACGAACAGTGACTATGTACAATATAACACAATATATAAACAAGCAGAGACATAAGTGATAAGTTAAGTTAAAATAGAATAAAAACTAAGGTAAAGATACTTAAAAATTGTAAAAATGTACGAATTGGTGATGGGTATGCCTGAGTCAGTGTCAGTCAGTGGGGGTGGCGGTCCCTGGACCTGTTAAGGATCCCCACTGAAGAGGGGAAGAAACTGTTCAAGTGGTGGGAGGTTTTGGTCCTGATGGACCGCAGCCTCCTGCCAGAGGGGAGAGTCTCATATAGTCTGTGACCAGGATGGGACGGGTCGGCCATAATCCTGCCTGCCCGCCTCAGAGCCCTGGAGCCATGCAGGTCCTGGAGGGATGGAAGGTGGCAGCCAATCACCTTCTCAGCAGAGCGTATGATACGCTGCAGTCTGCTCTTGTCCTTAGCCGTAGCTGCAGTGTACCAGACAGTGATGGATGAGGTGAGGATAGACTCAATGATGGCAGTGTAGAAGTGCACCATCATAGTCTCTGGCAGGTTGTACTTCTTCAGCTGGCGCAGGAAGAACATCCTCTGATGGCCTTTTTTGGGGAGTGACCTGATGTTCAGCTCCCATTTTAGGTCCTGGCTGATGATGGTGCCCAGGAAGCGACAGGACTCCACAGAGTCGACTGGGGAGCCACACAGGATGACGGGGGCGGGTGGGGCTGGGTTCTTCCTGTAATCCACAATAATCTCCACTGTCTTTAAAGCGTTAAACTCCAGGTTGTTCTGGCTGCACCAGGTCACTAGATGGTCAATCACCCACCTGTAGGCGGACTCATCCCCGCCAGAGATGAGCCCGATGAGCGTGGTGTCGTCCGCGAACTTCAGGAGCTTGACGGACTGGTGACTGGAGGTGCAGCTGTTTGTGTACAGGGAGAAGAGCAGAGGGGAGAGAACGCAGCCTTGGGGGGATCCGGTGCTGATGGTCTGGGATTCAGAGAAGTGCTTCCCCAGCCTCACACGCTGCTTCCTGTCAGACAGGAAGTCTGTGATCCACCTGCAGATATAATGGGGCACATGGAGCTGGGAGAGCCTGTCCTGAAGCAGAGCTGGGAGGATGGTGTTAAATGCAGAGCTGAAGTCCACAAACAGGATTCTGGCATATGTTCCTGGGGAATCCAGATGCTGGAGGGTGTAGTGCAGAGCCATGTTTACTGCATTGTCTACAGACCTGTTGGCTCTGTAGGCAAACTGCAGTGGGTCCAGGAGTGGGTTGGTGAAGGATTTGAGGTGGGACAGTACAAGGCGCTCAAAAGACTTCATGACCACAGAGGTCAGTGCAACGGGTCTGTAGTCATTTAGTCCTGTCGTCCTTGGCTTCTTTGGGACGGGGATGATGGTGGAGACTTTAAAGCAGGCTGGCACATGACATGTCTCCAGTGAGGTGTTAAAGATCTCCGTGAATACAGGAGACAGCTGGTCAGCGCAGTGCTTCAGGGTGGAAGGAGAGACTGAGTGTGGTCCGGCTGCTTTGCGGGGGTTCTGTCTCTTGAAGAGCTTGTTGACGTCCCTCTCATGCAGGCAGAGAGATGTCACTGTGGTAGAGGAGGGGAGGGACTCAGAGGTGTGAAGTGGAGAGACCCAGGGTTCTGCTGAGCTGGGGGTGGGGGGGGGGATGGTGAGCTGGAAGAGGGTGTCGCGGGGGATGGTGTCAGGACTGTCCCTTGGTCTTTCAAAGCGACAGTAGAACTCACTCAGTTCATTTGCAAGTTGCAGGTTGCCATGTGTTTGTTATCTCCATTTAACAAGGTCCACCAGCAGGAGTACAGGCATATTCATTGTTTAAGAGACTCATTAAAGCGCACGTCACATCTAATCAAAGTAAACAAACCAAAAAAATATGGGTTTCTATTCATTTTTAGAAATTTCTTTAGAAATTCTTGCAGCCAACAGGTTGAACAAGATGATTGCAGGATACAGAAGCCACCATCAGAATTGAAACAATAAATTGAGAAGTTTGACAGAACATTCATTGGCAACTATTTAGATCATGTATACATCATAAATAAATTTCATAGAAAACCATTGATATAGAGTCAATCCTGGTCAATTTACTTTGATAAAGAGTAAAGATAGACAAGTATCTGGATTGAGCTTTTCTAACATGAGGGTTTTCTGCTTTGCTTGTCAGTATTAGGGTTAATTGAATATGTTTGGTCAGACAAAATAAGCAATCTGAAGGCATGACGTAGGGGAATTTTTCATGCGGTACTATTGATCATGAAAATAATCATTAGTTGTGGTTCTCTCTCACTCTCTCTCTCTCTCTCTCTCTCTCTCTCTCTCTCTCTCTCTCTCTCTCTCTCTCTCTCTCTCTCTCTCTCTCTCTCTCTCTCTCTGTATGTCTCTCTCTCTCTCTCTCTCCTATTTGCTTTTAGTCCAGCTTGTGAGAGCACAGTGCCCCTGTGTGGTCAGAGCGGATCACAGCTCGTATGATACTCAAGTTATTTCAAAGGGAGACGCTCTTGGTGATGAATTAGAAATCGGTAAAACATCTGAAAAGTATCCGAGGTTCGATCCAGTTAGTTTCTAATGGAGCACCGTTTGTGGCCTCACAAATGCCGCCGTTGCTTCTGTGGTTTCTGTTACATTTGGGTGTGGTTTGTACTTCATATTCTCAAAGGGGAACACCCAAAGGGGGTAGGAGGTTCAGTTGCCACTGGAAAAGTTGCTTCACATTTGCTGAATAATCATTAATAGCTGGATTGGCTTATATCTTCAAGAAACCGACTTAAGCTTCCTTAATCTATGTGTTGACACTCCTTAGCAACAGCACAGAAGTAATAAGCACTTAAACCCTCTCAGCAATGGGATAAGTGTGGTCTGAGGCTACTTGACAAGACCTTAAAGAAGCATTTATTTTATACACAGGCCAGATTTGCTTCAAATTGCAGGCGTAGCTTTGAAACATGCGGCACATTCATGGCTCTTTCTCTATAAGCTGATAAACTGAGAGGAAGTCTGCATTTGTCTGACAAGCAACACGTCCCTTTGTCAGCAACAGGCAGTGCTGTGATAGTGAGAGTTTAGTTAAGAGAAGGCAAAACAAAATATTACTCACATCCTCACTGTATTATCTAACAGGGAAGAGTATTCACACCCTGAAAATACAAACTACTGTTTAACTAAGATACAACTTATAGGATGGACGCTGACAATAGTAAGTCATCTGTGTGTTGTTTGACATATTTTTTTAACTATTTATTTTCTTAAAAAGGGATTTAGAGAGCAGGCATTATGCATTCATTAATGTAATATTATTTTAATCCACTTTGTGTTTACTTCTCCATGCAAATACTTAACAAATGATGATCGCTGGTAAATTATATGGACTTTACACTTTAATATTGTGAGAGTTATTTCCAGGAAAAGTAGAGTTACTCCAAAAAACAGGCATATATTTGCCATTTCAAGCAATTATGCATAACTGTCAAGTGAAGTCAAGTCAATTGTATTTATATTAGAGTTCATAAAGTCACTGATATCAGTTTATTGATTCAGTATGGGTTGCAGCAATATGTTGACCAATACTGTAACAATGCATTGCAGTAAATCAATATATGTAACTTTTAAAACAATCATGCTGTTACATAGTTTCTTCACCACAGAGTCGTCAACTGAAATGCCCCTCTGAGTTTATATCTTGGTTATAACTCTTGGAAGAAAACTTTATGGAACATGTTTGGTATGTGTTTTCATATTGGCAGATATTTTCTCTTAACCAGCAAACATCAATATTGGTATTAGGCATGTGAGATTTTATTGTGATTCGTTATAAAAAAACATTGCCAATATGTTGATCTTGGTGAATTATCATTACTGGGATAATATGACATAAACTGTAATAATTCCTAATTCCTACAACTGGCAGCATGGCTGAAGGCTCGGCTTGGCCATTGTATGTTGTATTTTTTGTTTGACTACTTTACACAAAAATATTTGTCCTATCTGTGGTGCATTTATAATATTTGTTTCTTAACTAAAGAAACTGAACTGAGATAAATTCCAGTTTCTTTCAGAGCCATTTTAAGAGTTTTAATAACATTTCTATGATTATCGGGATAATATCGTCCCAAATATTTTGTTCAGGATATTCGTCACATGAAATGTTCACATCATCCCATGCCTAAATTGACCCAAACTTCTTTTAGAGGACTAGATTCATTATTTTACCCTTAATTTGGATAAGAAGGCATATATATATGGATAAAATAAAAGGAAGAGAAACAGAGGAAGGACCCTTACTGTAGGCGTTGTTTGAATAAAGAAAGGAAGCAGTAGTGTAATGACTGTATGTAGCTGTAAATAAACTACCTTAAATAGAGTTTAGACAAAAAGTCTATATAAGGTGTAATATGTTAAATAGCTTAAGTCGTCATAGTTAATGCTGATAAATATTTCCCTGTGGAACATACTCTGTGACGCTGTAATCTCCTGTCTGCTGTTAGTCACTGGTGCCTGTGTTGGTGTTTAAATAACCAGAGCTATATTTAAAATACCAGTCTGTCTTCCCCTTACTGCTGCATTATTTATATCCCCCACCCTATACCACCTCCCACTCTGGAGCAGTGTGGCACCGTTTCATGCATTTCAACCTGCTTCACGCTGTTGTTTATGATGCTGACTCTATTAAACTTTTTGTCTTCAAAGCAAAAAATAAACCACCGCTGTGTCCTTAACGGAGCTTTTTACGTGAATGTGTGCAAATGGGGACGCCATTAGATAAATGGTCTCGACTGCAAGCTTTGGTTTCGTATTCAATTAGTGTAATTGTGTTAACAGGACTCTAGCCGACGCCTGATTGATTGCCTGCTGCAGCAAAACATATTAAAGGCTCCACTGACATGCTCATTGAGTTATTCACTGAAACAAGTCTATTCTCTTATATTGCTGTGAATTGGCTAGTAGGAACGCAGCCAATTTGAATGACAAAAAAAAACTATTTCTACACCTAGCTGTGTGTGTTGGTATATGGATACTTAATTAAAAGGATATCCAATGTGTACACTCTACCTGTCATAGATCTGTCAAGTCCGTCCCTGTGTATCCACCGTTAAGCAGCCCAGCAGTTCCCGGCCGGTGTGGCTGAGTTGATTTGGTGTGTTTACGTCCAGTGTGGTGTCTCCTTCCTGTCCCAAACACACACACACACACACACACACACACACACACACACACACACACACACACACACACACACACACACACACATACACATACACACACACACACACCCCCCCCACACACACACATGCACGCCAGAGTGGCTCCTGTAACTGGACCGCTGATGTGGGGTGGAGGGTTGTGACAGAAATAAACACGTGATGACGCCCCCCCAGCCACTGCTCAGCCCCACAGACTACGATTCACACACACATACACACACACACACACACACACACACACACATACGTACATATATATACATATATACATACACACATACAGCACAGACACACATAGGCCTACATACATATATACACATCTGAGGGGAGTCCGGAGGTTTATAACAGGGACATGGCGGGACTATTGTGTGGGACCAAGAGGAAGAAACAAGGTAATTTTGATTTTGAGGAACTTGTTGGAAATGGAGAACTATAGGACCTGTCACCTTAGTGCACTTAAGGTTCATATTCAACAATGTGCTGTGTTGGTTGTTGTAAGAGTTCATCAAGAGGTAAGTACTGCTAGTGGCTAATTAAACGTGGAATTTAACATCATATCATGGAACTGTGTGTCTTTATGAGGGGTTGCAGTTATATTTCTGGACTGGGAGGTTTCTATTGCCATATATGGTTCTGTGTGAATCTGCGGTATAGGTAGTGATTGAATTTTTTTGTATTTGTATCGTTTGGTTATTTTCACCCGGATTTAACTTGACTGTGAGGTGCCACACAGCTACATCTTAGCTCAGCAGTAATGCTTTCAGATGGACATGCAGGGAGGAAGCAGCGCAATTATGCTGAAATGCAGCAAAGCTCGTTCTGTAATTACAAAGCAAACGGCCGATCTGTCGTGAGATTCAGGGCTTCGGTCTGGCATTCGGCTCTTATGAGAATCAGATATCAAACCTGTGGGGACCCCATCTCCCGGGGTAATTCTGTATATCCTCTCTTTGTACACGCTTTGAAGTGAAGATATAATCCAGATTGTACCATAAACACACTGCTCTCTAAACCTTCTTTTATTATGTTCTTAAGGAACACTTTTTTTTGCATGCTTTTAATTTGAAAAATAACCTACATTGAAGCCCAGGTTCACCTTGGTTTCTCCTCGTCGGCTTTTTTATAAATAGCAAAAGTCAATGAAATGACAGATTTGTGGCCAGGGATCGTGAACCCAGCCTGTTGCAGGTCTGGTGCAAATCGAAATGCAGGATGATGAAAGCAGTGTGGCCATTAAGGGAAGAAAAGCCTTTGAATCCCTGGAGTATCTCTGCAGTCAGAAGTGGAAGCACCTCAGCAGAAATTGATTTTTATCCCAAATCCAGCCTCCGAATGTATGTGTTAGTGTTTGTGGCTGTCTGTGTATCTTGTCACCTCTACTCACCATTTTGATAATGTTATATATGTCGCTCCCGGATGCTATGATGCTATCTGTAATGGAAAGGATAGAGCCTCACACGACTGGAGAAAAAATCTAGGAAGTGACAGATGTGCTACAACTCTGGCAGCAGCTCAAAATCCCTGTTTCTGAAGTTTCTGCATCACAAATTATGACAAAGGAAGAACAAAAAGCTAAATAAATACATAAAATGTGTTATATCATTTAGAGGCAATCTTTACCGTATGATTATTCAGATTTTTTTTTTTACTTTATTTTATACTACTAGGTTTTTTGATCGCTGTGTTGTTGGTATAATTTTTTTCTGTTTTAATTTTAATTACCTATAACTATTATCAAACTATTTTTGTAGTAGGACAAACTAAACATTTTATGAGAAATCAGTGTCTTAAACAGTACCATGCTGCTATAACTATTTCTGTTGATTAATTTTATTTTATTTATCTGAATTCTTTGTTACTGTGTTGTTGTCTTACTAGTGAGTGATCTCCATGAGGAGGGGAAGAATGCCATCAACGCTCCCATGCTTCCCCCAGGGACAGACATCCATCCAGAGGACACACTGATGGGTATTTATATATAAATATACCTATACACACACACAAACATATAAACATGTACATCTTGTTCTCTTATTGCCTGAATGTGTAAAATGTGTATGACTGGAGGTTGTAGGGTTGTTCATGCTGTAGTTGCATATCACATAACATAACTTTTTTGAACTTATTACTGTGCTCACAAAGGGAGAATGTTGATACATGTTGACTAGTGGGGACTTTGACAGTGGAGAAGCAGGAAATGAAAGTGGGTGTGAAAGTGTCTTCATTCACCACGTGTGAATCACCGTTGGGGGGGGGGGGGGGGGTGATGGGAACATTGTATGTGTGTCAGCGTTCGTAGTTGCAGATTTCTAGTATTTATGGAAGAAAAAGAAAACATGCCTGTGCCCAAAGATGTAGATAAATGCTCAGGAAAACAAAACAGGAAACTATGCACATGTCCTTTTAAGGGTCTTATCATCTCTCCCATTATCTTGAACAGAGGAAAATGCTGAGCGGATCATGTTGGACCCCACATCGCGGGGAAACCTTAAATTCAAAGATCTCCTGAAGGTATAGCCTGGGATCCCATATATACATAAGCATTATATCTCATCAGAACATAGAAAGATAAAGTATCATGTATGTATCTTTATTTATGTGTCCAGGTCCTCATTGACTGGATCAACAGTGAGTTGGAAGAAGACAGGATCATAGTCAAAGACCTGGAGGAGGACTGTTATGATGGACAAGTGCTCCAGAAGTTATTTGGTGAGAAATACTGTGTACTTCTAAAAACGGCCTTCAATTCGCCTTGCACAAGTTTAAGAAAGGCATTATTAGGAGTAGCAGACATGCAATATAGTAAAGGTCATAGACTTCTCTCTGGCACGTATTCCCATTATGAAAACATAAACATATCCAGTTACAAAAATCTCAGATGAATACACCATCCATAATTGATGGTGCAATCAATTTGTTGGTGCAGCCTGTGCCTCTAGTATGAGGATATTTTTGTTTCATATTGAGTGAGTTTTAATGCTTGACAAACATTGCATTTACAGTAAACGTAGTGCCCAAAGTAGGCAATTTTTCAGTACTTTATTTTGCTTGATATTCTTTGTTTTACAACCCTGCGTATCAGTAAAACATAAGCTGGGTATTCACTCAAAAAAAAAATCTTTCATTTTGAAACACATTTTTTGAATGAAAAGCTTTGAAAATTCCAAACATACATACATACTGTAGTCCATACATGTCCAGCTTCTGCAATACCATGTCAAATTGCTTTTACAGGCTCATGTGCTGTTTGTCATATGACCACTGAGATACATGTGTAGGTGCTGCTGAGTCCAGTAAAGCTTATGTGTCTTTGGTCTGTTAGAGCCCTCCCACTTATGTATTTTATTTGTCACAATAGGTCATTTCATTTCAATTCGATTCAATTTGCTTCCTAAATTCTTCATTTTGATTGACTCTTGCATTTTTTTTTTGTATTAAAAGCAGTAAACTCTTTTTATCTCCTCACTGTCTGGTTCTCCCTCTGCTTCTTTGCTTCCACTTATTGTAAAATGTCAAAACACTGGCTTATTTTTTCAGTCTGACAAAATGTATTTTTGGGGGAAAAGCAAACAAACATATTTTTGTGCACTTGTAACTTTTATGTATATGAAGGAATTTATTTTTACACCATTTGACCTACTTTGATTTCTTCCCTTTAAAAAAAAAATCTTTGTGAGTTCCCTTTTTTTAACTTAGCCCATTCAGACACTGTTTGCTTGCTATAGTATATCAATTCAACACAATGCATGATACTGTATACACTATTGTTCACACTCCTCTTCCTTGTCTGGAAAGTCTTTCCCTGTGCATTATAGCTGACATGTGATGTCATCTCTCCTGCTGTCCACAGAACAGTTATCAGGCAGGAAGCTGAACGTTGCCGAGGTGACCCAGTCAGAGATCGGCCAAAAGCAGAAGCTGCAGACCGTGTTGGAGTCCGTCAACGAGCTGCTGAGGCCCCACGGCTGGACCATTGAGTGGAGTGTGGACTGTGAGTTTAACATTGACTTCAGTGATTGAGGAACAAAGGCTGACATATATCTTGATTTTTCATCCCTTATATGGGCCAAGCTTCAACAACTCTACAGCCTACATTTCCCACAGTGCAACTCCTCCATTAGATTCTCCATGTATCTTCTAAATGACCACTTATTTCAAACTCTACTACTGCTGCCAAGATAACCCTGATGACATCACCATGACATCATTAGAGTTGTTTTCTCACACTTTGGGAGGACTTCTCCGCAGCTACAGAAGAGATTACACAACTGTTTCACAGGCTCAGTAGTTCTCAATTGTGACAAGCAATCTGAACTTCATGTGTCAAATTGGTGGAATGGGCCTTTGAGACATAATGAACTCTCTTAATTTGCATTACAAATGGAAAGCATTTAATCCTGTGCAATGGATTCACGCTTCATGACTGACTGCTCCTTTTCAGCTTTCTTGATTTCTCTTTTGTCTTCTGAGAGAAAAGCGCGCAGACCGCTTCCTTTCATCTCCAGAAAAGTGCTCACATCATTGTGCTGCAGCTGACAGTCTCCTCTTCTGATTTATCTGTTACAGCGATCCATTCAAAGAACCTGGTGGCTATTGTCTATCTGCTGGTGGCTCTGGCTATGCACTTCCAGGCCCCCATCAGGCTGCCCGAGCATGTATCCGTACACGTGGTTGTAGTGAAGGTAGGTCTAGTTTTGTTTATTTATAACTCAACTAGTAAACCCTCACTGAGGTTGAGAATCTCTTTTTCAAGACATGTTCCGACAACAAGCGAGGACAGGGATGCAACAAAGAATTATTCAAAATCAACATGAAAGAAAAATGTGTTTATAAAAACACACGTAAATTGTCTAATACAATCCTTTCATCTTAGAAGTAACCTAAATGGAATTCAAGGGCTGTCTACAACCATACCAATAACCAAGACCCATCCAAAATAATATTACAATGAAACCAACACATCTTTGTGGTAGATGGCATGGTTTCATCTCATTGTCTTTTCTGTACATGTCATTTTTATAATGTGTAGCAAGTAGCAACGGTTCTAGTTATTCTCTCATGTGGTCACTGAATCCCTTTGATTTTGTCTGAACAGAAACGAGAGGGCATCCTGCAGACCGCTCTCGTGACCAAGGAGCTTACCAGCACCACAGAGTACGAGCGAATGTGAAGCATAGATATGAAGATGTTTTTTTTAAATTCCTACAGGATGGAAAACTAACGGTTGTTTCTCATTTGCTTGTTTTACAGAATGATGTTGGGAAGGTTTGGTGAGTCCCAGCCACACACGTCATGTAACAGACAGTATTATCCAAATGGCCCTTTACTTTTGTCCCTTTAAAAGAATACTTTACTGTTAGGTTTCTTACTGAGAAAATGGAAACTATCTGTTTGGTAAATGTGTAGCTTCAGCCCAGAGACGGTTAGCATTAGCCTAAGGACTGGAAAAAGGGAGAAACAAGTTACTGAGCTTTAGAGGTGCTGATTGGTGGATTATTAATTTTTTTTTTACCTTTCTACAGAGCCAGGCTAGCTATATTCCCCTGTTCCCAGTCTGTTTGTTAAGCTAAGCTAATGAGAGTGGTATTGATTTTCTACGATGTGACCTTTCCCCCAAATCATGAAACTTCCTTCAAGTATTCGTAAACCTTTTGATATTTTTCTTTTTCTGAACAGAGAGAGACGCGTTTGATACTTTGTTGGATCACGCTCCCGACAAGCTCAACGTGGTGAAAACGGTAATAAAGACCATTTTCTCAGAATGATAATGGGCAGCAAAAGGCCAATAACAATAATAAAGATGATATAATTTGAATGTAAAAAAAAATGTAATAATGAATAGCTTGTTTATTGTGTTACCAGTCTCTTATCACCTTTGTGAACAAACACCTGAACAAGCTGAACCTGGAAGTTAATGAGCTGGAGACTCAGGTGAGAGGTTTGATTATTTAACTACAGAGTCACAGTCCAGTCAATTATTCAAATGAAAACTCATCTTCCTTATATTTGCACAATGCACACAGTAGTTCATTTCCAAATAAATGTATGTACATGTGCATCTGACCTTACTTATATTGGATGTGCTGTAAATCTTTATGCTTTGTGTGTGTGTGTGTGTGTGTGTGTGTGTGTGTGTGTGTGTGTGTGTGTGTGTGTCCGTGTGTCCAGTTTGCTGATGGAGTGTACCTGGTTCTGCTGATGGGGCTGCTGGAGGACTACTTTGTCCCTCTGTACAACTTCTTCCTCACCCCTGAGAGCTTTGAGCAGAAGGTGATTTCACACTCCAAAAAGTTGAATGTAAAGATTTTTTTATCAGTACACTGAGTTTCCATTTTGCTTCCCTCTCAGGTCCACAATGTGGCGTTTGCCTTTGAGCTGATGCAGGACGGAGGCCTGAAGAAACCCAAAGCCAGACCAGAAGGTAATTTATCAAACATATTACATTATTACAAGGTCAGATAATAGACATAAAAAGTGTGATTATGTACAGACTGACACAGAGTACATTTAAAAAAAAGATGTTGAACGGCTGGCCTGTCCTGTAGAAGTCATATCAGAGGTTGTCCAGTAGATGGAGACGTTACATCACCTTTAAACTCTAATACATTAACTGAAGAAGCAGAGTTCATTCTGCCTTGAGCCACACTTTGTTGTCCAATGTGACTGTTTTCATTTAACAAAATGTAACAGAACTTTTCTGTGAAAATCATTTGTCTCCAAATGCATTTTGAATTGTAGTATTTCTCCTAACTGAAAGATGAAGTGTTCCTTTATGGGTTGAGAAAATTCTCCTACTTCCTAAGTTAAATAAATTATTAAAGCCCCCTTTGGATCAGCAGGGAAATATATTTTTTATCCTTTACACTACAGTGTCCACATTCACATTTAGATCCTCATTCTTGTCCCTTTATTTGCTCATATGCCACATCCAACATTACATTTCCAGTTTTTAAATATTGATATTCCACTTATTTGAATTGTTGCCTACATACTATTGTTGAATTTATTTTTCATTTTTTTGCCAAAATGGCTCTTTAAGAGTTCCTATTTTTGTCTGTACATAAGTATTTTATTATACTTTTACTATGACCAGTTCTCTGAGATAGCAACGAAGCATTTTACTGCACAACTGTGCATGAGATTATTAAATATTAGAATGAAGAACCATTGTAAGCTACAGTTGACTTCCAGATTGTATAAATATTGTTTCTCACTGTGTAAATATGGTGTACGTATATCCCCACACTGTATTATGCAAATGCTTTTCCCTTCTTCAAACAGTTTCCTTACAAAGCCAAAAACTAAATGTCTTTCCCCCCCTAAAAACTAGCAAACAACCACTACTCTCATTTGTTGCTGTTGCTGTAATTGGACATTATATAGCTACTATCTTCATAGCTGCCCCAAAGTAACTCCTATTACAGTTTATGAGTCATGAATAGCATACAGCTTGCCAAGGTTTGTTTACATCTACGGGTTCATTATAAATGACAGTAGATATCTGGATGCTGTTGAAGATAACAACGGTGTCACCCCGAGCTAACAGGGATATGCATATGATAAAAAACTCTGTTTATATGGTGATGCGCCTGTTCAACTGTAACAACACGGTGTGAATCACTTAACAAAGACCTAGTTGTGATGAGAAATGATGCACCTGTGTACACCAGGTAACCCAAGCAGAGAACAGGAGTAATTGTGTGCCTTTGAATCTCTCCTGGTAAGAAGTAATAAATCATATGGAAATTATTAGCACATTTTTGGGAGCTATTTTCAGCTCCATTTTGTTTTCCAAGAATTACAAACAACCTTTTTTGGAGGGAAAGTAGTCCAACATCAATCTTAGAAGAGGCTCCTTTGCATTGCAAATCTGATTTTATGGCAGCATAGCCCATTTATTTTGTGCTTCATTGTTCCAAGAAATCTCTTTTTCTCTTAGTACATTAGTTTTTCTCAAAGGTTGAAATATTCTTACAGAAAACTCCTTCAAACTCTAATGAGTTAATTCTCTGCTGTACCAATTTTGTTTTCCCCAGATGTCGTCAACTTGAACCTGAAGTCCACCCTCAGAGTACTCTACAACCTTTTCACCAACTACAAAAACTCGGATTGAACTTTTCCAGTGTCCCCCTCCTTTCCGAGATTTTCTTGAACACTGCCATGTTGCTGTTGCCCGCGACAATATTATGCACCACAGTCTGGACACTGGAGGAAACCAACTGGGACTGAGAAAGTCATCATTATGTGAGACTTAAAGAGAGCCATGGGGAGTAGTCTGAAAAAAGGCTCTGAAAGTTAGTATTTAATCATCCCAAAATGTCAGTATTTATTTATTCCTTCTTCAAATGTTAGTAAACCCTGCAACCTTTAGCCTGCATTGGAATACATAGCTGTCACAGGAAAAAATGCACGAGGGCAGAATGTCAAAACTGGAAAATATTTGTGTGCAACACTCTCAATTACAGATATATTTAAAAAGTATTAATACTATGGTATAGTCTATTACAATTATTTTATGTAAATATTTAAAGAATAGTTGAGTATTTTGGGAAATCTCATGTTTGGTATGATAAATATAAGCTAATACAGTATAAGAGACTGCAGCTGGTTAGCATAGCTTAGCATAAAAACTGGAGATGGGGAAACTGCTAGTTTGACTAAAGAACACTGCCTACCAGCATTGCTACAATCGTTTAACACACATTATATCTTTTGTTTTTAATTTTATTTATTGATTATAAAAACAAAGTGAAAAAGGACAAGCAATTACAGAGGCATATGAGAATAAGTGTTTTCAAGCTCTCCAATAGCTTTCTGTCATGTTGGCTGTTTTTAGCAGAGTTACTGCAACTTCAATAAGTTGAAGCAGAAATTAGACATTTTCTATAGTAGTAGAGTATTACTTTGTAAAAAATTCAGTTTTGACCAAAACACACAGTAATGTTCCATCTTTATGCAAAGCTAAGCTAACAAGCAGCTATTAACAATTAGCTTCATATTTAATGGAGATATACTAGGGTTCCCATAATGTTTAACTGCAACTTGAAAATGCCTTTAATTAAATATATTATTATATCTGAAAATGCTTTGTATGTTCTTACTACAGCGATATATACGTATTATTATCTTTTTATAGTGAGGAAAGGAACTGTTAAAGGCTCTTGTTTAGTCTGATCTATGCACACCCATGTCAAGCCCTACGGCAAGCCATATTTAAAAGCTGTTGCCTCGGATGCCTCCTGCCTTAAGTGCAGTGTGCTCGCGTCGATCGCGGGAGAGACCCAGTTGGAGTTATCTCGGTATCGACCGGTCTTTCAGAAGAGTCTCTGAGGAGGCCACAGACCTCTCAGCTTTCTCCTGAAGCGGAGTTGGCCTGCAAAAGATGTACAGTGCACAACTCCCCATCAATTTAAAGAGCCGGGGCTGAATTATTGAGAGAGTGGAGTAGTCAATCTAAACTGTGTTCTTCTCGGGCTGCATGGCTCACCTCTGTGCTGTGTGTTTTTTTTATGAAGGAAATAAACGCCTGGAATCAAACAGAATGAGAATTTCATTTTATCACTTACGCCTATGTGATAGGTTAGATTTGCTTTGACATTTTTGAAGCAAAATTGGACTTTTGAACAGCCAATTCTTGCATGAATGATGGGTTTATTTAAGGCCTTTATTTTATTTTCTCATGCCTTTGTTGCTATGGTAACCTTTCACACCCTTAATTTGCCCCTTTGGCTGACGGGTGGTCCTTTTTCTTCTTCTTTTTCTCAACAAGACCGGTGCACGTACCAAGCTTTTTTTCTTTCTTTTTGTTTGTTTTTTTACTGTATTTATCTTTGTTGGAAAATGGAGTAAGGCTGGAGACCAGATGACAGCAAATTGATCCAGCAGGACGCAGATGGAGATAGAGCCTGAGTGCTTCAAACCTCCAATTGTCACGTTTCTCACGGCCCTCCTTGAAGAGTGTTGTTTACCGAACAATACATTGGCACCCAAGAGTATTCTCTGTTCTCCCTCTTCTTGACACATACTTATTATTAAAGTCTCAAATGCAGTTTGTGACACAGGACTCAAACAACCTTATCAGTAAAAACCTTGCAACGCCAGTATAAAAAAAAAGAAGAGGAAGTGCTACCTTCTCCCCTGCTACATCCTCTCATTTGTGCTTGTCTTTCCCTTTCGACCCAACTGTGACATGTTATTTTCTTGTGAAGGCAACGGCTTGAATTTGAGTGCAGTCAGACCTTTTGTGTCGATAGAATTCAAAAGAGGCTCTAGTTAAATTGAGTACCTGCAGCCCTCCTCTGCTTGTAGGTCTATCTCTGTTTGGACAGTTTTGCGAAGACAAGATCAGGAAGAACTCAATTCAGAGGCTGAAGTCCCCTGATTCTGTTGAGCTGCTCTCACAGGGCTGAAGGTAAGCTTATTCCAAAAAATAGAAACACACTTTGTTTGTGACCTTTGTTTGAAAGATACTGTCGAATTCAGGAAAAGGAAGCCATGCACCCATGAAACACACAAGACGAAGACGACGCA
Source organism: Ammodytes marinus (assembly GCF_949987685.1). Classification (NCBI taxonomy): domain Eukaryota; kingdom Metazoa; phylum Chordata; class Actinopteri; order Uranoscopiformes; family Ammodytidae; genus Ammodytes; species Ammodytes marinus. The sequence goes on from NC_137234.1 coordinate 10,076,432, forward strand.
CAAGAAAATCTGCTCACCAAGGCTTTTTGTCTCGTCCAGATCCAGGAAATAACAGTGTGACACGCTCCAGGTTGTGTCTGTTCTGACTGTTAGGCCACTGTATGTGTTTGCTGTGCTTTGTCTCAGACCATAAGATTGAAAAATGTTAAGAGGGAGAGGTGCAGCCCTGCAGATCTGTGGGGATCTGCACTATAGTACCTGATAATGTTGAATGCTATCTATGTAGGTGTGCCCCTGAAAAGGGAAGTGAAACAACTGAACACTTCCTTTTTTTTCTTTTTTTACTTGTTGACTGGTTCTGTTCTGAAACCTCTTTCAAAATCAAACTCTGGAAATGTATTTGAGCATTATGTATGCTGCCTGGCAGTGCAATCAGCATGTATCACTACTGGTCAGCGAGTTGAGCAATTCTTTCAAGAAGCCCCTGAAGAGAGACTTTCTTCCAGAGATGATTGTGAACATGTTTCTTCATTGTTCTGTGGTTCATATAAGCACTTCTAAAGGCTCCCTTGACTCCTTTGCAGGTTTTATTGACAGGGGGTGAGTATCTCACCTTGAGAAGAAGCAATGGAGGCTGACATATTTGAGTATCACAGAGAGGAAGACAAGGTAGACCTTGAGTCTTTTCATGGTAAGTATGAATTCAGAAGACTACTCAATCTTAATACAATATTAACACTGAACTACTGAAAGAGTTATTGGTGGCTGTAATAATACCTTCTCTCCACACTGTCAGATATGAGAAAATTTCATATTAAGAGATTTTAGCTGTGGAATTGCCCACTTGATTCAGACTGCTAAAGTCTCTGACCTTCAATTAGCATGTTTGAGATTATTACCATTAATGGAATATCCTTAAGACCACAGTTACCCATTTTAAAAATAAAGCTGTTGTATTCTAGAAATGTGAACATCTTTTCTTAAAAATGCAGTGCAATGCATGCAGTTGAAAATGGTCAGCAAAAATGTGAACGTGCATGTGGGTATTGTTAAAGAAGAAATACTTTTTTTGCCTTTTGATATATACAATATTAAAGATATAAATAATAAGGAAATGACAAAATGACAGTCTTTTACCAATGCAGTTTATATGTTATTCACACAGGAGAGAAGCAAAAGCTCATTCAGCCAACGTCTTTGAAAGATCCCAAACTTGAAAAGCTCAAGGAGGTAAGAGATTAATACCTGTGATCTACATATAGACATGTATCTCTGTCTTCTATTCCACATGTACTGTAACATCAAAGCATGTGCTAGATCTAAGACTCCCTTTGTGTCCTATAGACATACTGTAAATGTTACTCAGGAATTACCTTAGAGAGCCAGCTTGTATGTGTGCGCAGAGTGAACAGCATGAATAATATCTGATGAGAGGTGGAAGGATCAGTGAACATGTAATGAACATAATTATCAGAGGTGATGGGAGACAGATCAGAGTCATGATGAGGAGTATGGGCTGAGTCGACTTGATCTGATTTTTAAAATAGGTTTTGATTGGAAAAGATAGCAGCACAGGTGTCTTCTGCAAATGGCAATGAATGAACAAATAACCCAATAAGCCTCCCAGGTCTCATAGGTAGAGATGGGAGGACATACAAATCAAATACGGGCTATTTTTGGCAGAATACTTGGTATTTGTTATCATTTCCATTTACTTCAGGGTTATATAATCTCTAATATGATAAAAATTAAATAAACAGAGTACTCATGCTGATTTTGTGTTTCATTTGGCACTTTGGCAACAGAAGATTTTAGCTAAGAAAATGAAAGTGTTTGATAATGATCAATCTGAATGTGATGAATTGTGTCCTAGGTATTGGTTAATTGGATCAATAACACTTTGCAACCGGAGCACATAGTGATTCAGACTTTGGAGGACGATCTGTTTGATGGACTGGTGCTTCATCACCTGCTGTGTGAGTTAATCCCTTTTTCAATGACGCCACTGTCATCTCCTGAAAATCTGTATTCGTCAATGCCTTACTTTATCTTTATTTAAATTTGGAGGATGAAAAACTAAAACTGTTTTCCCCTTGTAGTTCACCTAAAAGTTGTCATTTCTAATATACAAAACACACTCTTTGCCAGTATAGAGCTCAAATTACACAAATTATATTTCCCTGAAAATCACAGCCAGGTTGGCGGGTGTGCACTTATCTGTGGAGGAGATAGCCCTGACCAGCATCGCTCAGATCCACAAACTGGAAGTGATCCTGGAAGAGTTGGACAAGAGACTACAGGACAGCTTTACCATCAAGTGGAACGTCAAACGTGAGTCATGCAGCCGACTCGGCTTCCACACACGAAGCAACATGTGAACAAATGTTCTGTACTGGCAACAGCTTCGTATAACAAAAGGATTTGGTGCTTGCTCAAAGGTGCCATTTAAGCTTAGCACCAACTGTGAGGGGATTTTGGTGGAGATAAAATTTGCTCGCAATATGGAGTTAAGTTTTGATCACCAGCCAGTAGATCATGTATTTTTATTGTGTTGGGTTGGGGAAGCAGAAGGCCTACACGCTGCAATAAAAACTGCAATACTATGAGCAAGCCACTTTGAAATTCAAGGCTTTGGTTTTACTGAGTGACTCATGACTCTAAATGTTCAAAAGCGTGTCGTTGCTGGCCAAAATGTCCAATTTTCTGATAACTTTAGTCAGTCTTGGTTGAATACAGCAGCAAATGATCGTGAAAGCAGCTTGTTCAGAAATACAAGAACAGGGCAACTGGTGTATCTTTGTGTTCTAACTGGACATAGCACAAGTAGTTTTCTACACACCAGACAGGCACAGTTAAATTGATTTGCTTGCTGTGAGGCCTGTTGCCCATTAGTCCTTGCAGTGTCACAAAAAAGTCACATTGATGAATGACTGTGGTCAACCCTAACCTGTGACAGATAAGTTACATTTCCTTGAATCCTTCACAATAAAAGACACTTTGCCAATGCTTAAAATGTAAGACAGCATGAAATGTTGGGTTGAGATAGTGTCACATCAGTGCAAATTGTGTGGATTGTTTTAATGTTTATCTTCTGTCAGTCATCCACAACAAAGACCTTTTGGCCACCATTCATCTGCTGGTTGCCATGGCGAGATGTTTCCAGCCTGAACTGGATTTGCCACCGAATGTGAGAGTGGAAGTTGTAGTTGTGGAAGTGAGTTACAGCTTTAGCTTTGGCACTGTTTCTGCTCAATTATTGTGTCTCTTAAAACCCACCTATTGTGGAATATCACATTTTGGTTCAATTTAATTTCCATGCAGGTCAGCAAAAGTGGAATCAAATCAGATGTGCAGACGGAGATCCTGACACAGAAAAGGTGAGAAGATTTCTGTCCTGCAAGATTCTGTGGATCTGAGAAAAACTCACTAATTGTTCCTATTGTTTTTCTTCTTCTTTTTTTTCGTAAAGCGTTGCAGGCTCAGACTCCCTCAGCAACACAGAAGGTGAGTAATAAGAAGTGTTTGAAGGTTGAGCCGATGTGACATTTTAAATGTTATTGAAAAAGCGTTATGGCCTACAATGACTTTAATGCATTTTTCTGGCTGTCAGGTGACCCAGGGGAGGATCCCATTGAGCAACTACTGAAGCTGGAGGCACACAAGGTCAACACAGTGAAGAAGGTATGACAAAGAGAGCAAGAGAAGCGCTGAAGTAGTTTGGGTAGTTAACTCTATCGTCTCCAATGGCAACAAGAGAGCAAATGCTCTGGTGTTAGGACGGATTATTCTGCCTTATCACCAGCTATAATGATGTCTCTGAGACAACACTGGTTGGCTCTTTGTCAGGTTTGGATTACAAATGAAACATGTTTAATACCTTAATATAATGAAGCCAATGTTTATCTTAGAATTCATTACCTTGTTTTTCCAGGCCATCATACACTTTGTCAACCAGAATATGTCAAACATGGGTCTGCAGGTGTCCGAAATGGACAAACAGGTAAAAATTAACATCAGCTGAATACTGTTTTGGAGCACTTACAGGTTACAAAATAAAAGACAGATTATGTCACCTTGCTTTGGATGATCTCCAATGTCCTGTGGATTGTCCGTCTAGTTTGCTGATGGTGTGATTTTGCTGCTGCTGATTGGACAACTTGAAGGCTTCTTCATCCCACTCCACGACTTCAACTTGACGCCTGTCAATCCCGCTGAGATGGTAGGCTACAGTAGGGATTCAATATGGATTCCTGACACATTAGCTGGACACACACACACACACACACACACACACACACACACACACACACACACACACACACACACACACAATTTAACCTTAATTCATCATCATCATATTTTGCCACACAGATGGTGTGGGCTTCATTCACAACTTTAATAGTGAAAGAAAGAACATACTGCATAAAAGTGTAATTCAAAAGTTTTTAATTGTATAATCTGGGCTAATCTAATTTTCCACATGAGCACAGTAGATCATTTGCTACAGTGCTAAAAGCAGATCCAAAATAGTGTGTAATGCAAAATATGGTGTGATCAAATTAATATTTTACAAATCCCATAGTAAAAGTTGATTCATAATTACTATTGTGTCGCGGCTCCCTCCCTCATACTGATATCTTTGTTCTCATTTAGACAACTATGAAAAAGTTATGACTCCTTTATCAAAGATTGGATTAGTTTATGAATAACTTAGTACTTAATGACACCGTAAAACTCCACATTAGACTATTTTTAAAACCAAAAAGCATCTGGTGATAAACACATGATATAAATTCCTGATCAATAATACATAACATTAGGCTACATTATGTCGCAATTAATTGTGATGGGGTAACATCTTATTTTATGATGCCAACATTCAGTGGCCTACATAATTATTTATCATCTTACAGCCAAAAGCTAGTAACATTCCCACAACTTCATTTCATATCCAATGTCTCATGTAAATGAAAATGTGGTGTCTGGATTTTTGTGTTTGACCATTTTATCTCTTGGGCCTCCAGCTTCACAATGTGACGTTGGCTTTGGACCTCCTCAATGACACAGGCCTTCAGGTTTCCAGTATTGACCCACAGGGTGAGTAAATACACACTCGCGCCTTGTTGACAACAGTTTTTACCCAAATTAAGATGCCAGGCACAAAAAAAAACAAAAAACAAAACACACAAGGCCAGTGAGTAAAAAGATTGCAATAGAAACAAAGACTGAAGCTCTAAGACAAGCAATGTCAGACTAATTCAGATAATATCTTCTTATCAAGAGCATTTATCTATGTGATGGGAAAACGCCAAAATCTGTTTGTATATCAGGCGAGGAGAGGGTGATCGCTCCTGCAGATTGAGTTAATTTCCCCCGTTAGATGGAGTGGGGGATCGACAGTGTTTTCTAAAGGAAAGATGGAACCGCTCGTGGAATATGAATGAGTGCGACTCGTGTCTGGATGAGTATCAGTGCGGATGATTGGTTCAGTCCGAGGTCATCATACTCATATAGAGGAGCAGTGAGGGAGACAGTCTCAAGAGGACAATGACCCTGTGGTGTCCCCTGATAGACACAGGGGTTTAACCTCACCACTATAGCTATATAATGTATACTGTATACTGTGTGTGTGTGTGTGTGTGTGTGTGTGTGTGTTTGACAAGAGGAATAAATGTTATCTGTATTCATGAGCACTGCTACTGTATACCACCCAGTTATCAGACAAATGCCAGAAATATTCTGATTGTATCTATGGAATTACATTTTGTGTTTGTCAGATTGACTTTGAAGCTGACAGTTATCATATACTGTATATATAACTGTATAATCACTCGTTCAAGATTTTTTTTATTTTTTTTTATCTTCATTTGTATCAGGGACCATGTACAACATTACACTACACTATGAGAAGAGATGCGTAGTACCAGATGTAGCTTAACTAATTTCCATATGTAGTCCCCGAATGTGATGAACGGCATACACCTTCATGAAAATAATAATACAAAACTCTGAGCAAAGTTTTCATAAATTCATATTTTCCTTGGTTTAAGGCTATAAATCCTTTTCTACTGTCTGTTCATAGATTTAGTTAATCTAAGATTTCAGTTAAATAGAATAACAAGAGTAATTTTTGGTGCTGAATAATTCTGAATAAGTACCTCTTCACTGATGGCCAAGGGTTACTTCAACTGAATGGTATTTGATATTCAAAGGAAACAAATTTATTGAAAAATGCTTTACAGAGAAATTCTACAATCAAATAACTAAAATAAAATAGAATTAACAAAGGCTCTGAGGGGTCGAGTATCTCCAGTGCTTAAAAAACGAATCCTTCAAACAGCCCACAAAACCACTTTCATAAAGAAATACCTTCCCCATTTGGTTTTCGTAAGAACTTGACTGCATGGTCTGCACAGAACCCTGACCTTAAACCTGTCACCTTTAGAAAGATTTGCAAAACTGACTGATAGCCAGGCTTTATCTCCCCAACATCAGCACTGAAGGAAAGCAAATCCCCTGCAGCCAAGCGCCAAAAAAACAGTAAACAACTGTAAAACGAGTGCGAAATTGAGTGACTTACTCAATGAGTTATAGACTTGTCTAAGTGTGTGAATCAGTCAATAGCAAATGGATCTACTTCACTTCCCTGCAGTTCCAATATTGACAAGATGCTGTGTATCATCTCTGAGCTATACACTCTCCCTCTCAGTACTAAAACTTCCCCACAATATTGCTTGCCCTCCACATAGCCTGAAATCGTGACGTAAATCCTCCGCAGGATAACTGTTCATGTAAGGACCAGCACAATTAATCTAAGCCAGGAGCAAGTGACTAATTAAATTATTTTTTAAGTGTCCTTTTAATTACCAGCATAATTGCTGTGATGGAATGAGGAATATTCCAGCACTCAGGGTCCGTAACGGCAGGGCGCTGCGTGCATTAAGTAGGTTAACCAGCGGTGGAGTCAATCTTAATGTCACGTTAATATATTTTTTGTATTCCTGATGTATGACCTGTTAGGATGGACTGTGGGAATAGATAGCCACAGTAGCTAATGTTGGTTAAAAGCATCATCATGTATTCACTGCATCAGTGGACTTGGCTGATGCTGATGGCACATTATTACAAAATCTCACTCAATGTCTCCTGTGGATTGTCTGACAGATATTGTCGCTCAGGACGTCGCGGCAACCTTGAAGGTCCTGTACGCCCTGTTCAAGAAGCACAAAGGGAAATGAAGGAGGGAAAAAAGGTGAAGAGAAACTCAGCCATACCAGAAACACAAACTGAGTTGAAGATACAGAAGATGGAGCATTCGGACAAATTGTGTGTTTTCCTATGTCTTCAAAAATGTTTTGCTGTTATTCTCAAGGTCATTTAAAATAAGCGCAAGCAGCTAAAGTAGCTTTAACAAGTCACACGTACAGTAATCAACAATAATAGTGTCTAAGGCAGAGTTGTAGAAACCGGTCTTGAGACCACCTTTTGAATGTGTTGTCTCGGAATCAACCCCTTTATTCTGGGTTTTGTCTCTTGATTTAATTGTAATATATCACTTAATACTTACACATATACAGTGTATGGCAATAAAAGAGATAAATGATGGTATCTTAATTAGTTTTGTGTCTAGGGTCCCTGTTTACCAGCTTTTCATGACAGCAAAATTCTGGAGTAAAAAAGTCAACAAATTTCATCCAAACCGCTGCTGTTAGTGGATTTTCTCGTGGATGCAAAGTTAAATGGGTTCTTTTCCATAGAGCTTCTGTTTGAAGGACTGATGTGAATTTTGGGTGTTGACCAACTGCAAACCATCTTGTCCAAAATAGGGAACGCTTTCATATTCAATGTGTTGCTCCATCCACACTTGCACACAACCCTGCTGTTTGCGTAGTACTGTCAGTTGTAAGGCAAAACAATATGGTTCAAGTAAGTCTCTTATATAAAACCCTATTAAATGTATGTCAAGTTAAAGAATGAGTTGACAGGCTATTGTGGCAGGAAAGCTCCAGTACGTCAGTGATAACTTCTTCAGACTGACATATTGCCTTTCCTGCATGACTTTGTATCAAGAATTTGAAATTGTAAAACTATGTATTTTCACCACTGCAAAATCAACAGCTTTGGCTCAGGGAATAAAGCAGGTCGTCCATTGATAACAGGGCGTTTCGATCGTACTGCTCCGCCTTTTTGCACGTCAAAGTGTCCTTGGGTGGAAATACTAAATTGCTCAAATTGGTCCGGCCAGCACCTTGCATGTTAACTCGCTGCCATCTGTGTGCGTGTTTATTGGAGAATGTGGGAATGAGATGCAAATTGTAAATTGCTTTGGATCATCCATTTATCATTTGCAGTCATTACTTAGTCTTCTGGTCTCAAAATGTAAGGAGTATGGCTTTATTGTGCATATTTCTAAACAAAGTTGTCTATTTCGCTTTCTGCTCTGACTGGGCACCAAGTATACCTTCATGGTTTCTTTAATTGTTGTTGACAATGTAAGGACAGTAAGGCCTGGAGAAAAAATCTATCAGAGCTTGGTCGAAAATGCATTAAAACACTCGCTATATCGTTTTGCAAGGTCCAAAGAGTCGTGTAAAGAATGAAAAAGAGGAGAGAGAAGGTCAAGGTTGTGGCTCCTTTTCACCTCCACACAGCTGACAACGCTGATCACAGTGTGAAGTGGGTGTGAAAATGAATGAAGCTGCTCAGCCATCTTAAAGACACTTCCAATGGAACATATTGGCCTCTTTTTATATTATATGTTTTAACCTTGGTTCACATTCAGTCAAAGTAAAGGATGATGTTAACGCACCCAAGTGTCATTTCCTGGAACATTTCTTGTTTGTTCATCTCTTCTCCCCTTAATTTCCCTTTCAGCCCAGCAGTGCTGAAACATGGCACTGTTAATTCTAGATATAGAAAACCATTACCCTGGCTGCCTCTTCATACTAAATAATGTGAATTCCTTTCCTATCTTCCAATGCATCCCTGCTTACAGTCTGCGACATCCTCTCTTTGTATTCTGTGAATGGAGTTGTCATCTCCCGGAAAGATGTGGGATACATGTTTATATATTTTTTGCCAATAAATTGTTCAGAACTCAATGTCACACATTGTGTAAAGAGTGCACAGCAGGCAGCAATGGAGGAGGCAAAGAGAGTGACAGACACACAATAGAAGTGTTTCCATAAAAGTGTATTTTGCAAATTGTGAGTTGAATTTAGAGAGTGAAGTACAGCTGGAAATATCCACTCAATTATCCTCGCAAATTTAAGCAAACCATTAGTTCCTTAGTGTTAGATGTTACAATAACGTCTTTCTACTTACTCTTGTGGATGCAGTTTGTGCATTAGCAAATTTCAGAGTGAGTGTCTTTGTTTTTGTCTTGAGGTTAATTTAGGAAATTTGGGGTACAATAAATGGCAACAACAGCCCCTCTCACACTTCGTAGTCCCTCCAGTTTTATTGCAGAATTGTTTGTTGACTTTCAGGAAGCCAATTTATTCGTAGAATTCAAGATTTATTTCCCCTGACATTTCAAAAACTTTGCATAAAATGTGCTCGGTAGTCAGATGGAAATATTGGTACTGCACAGAGAGAGGGAAAGAGAGAGAGAGAGAGAGAGAGAGAGAGAGAGAGAGAGAGAGAAAGAGAGACAGAGAGGGACAGAGATTTTGATGAAGATGGAAACTGAGGCGTGTGTACTTGTTTCAGTGGACAGTTAAAGTATGAAAGCAAAATGGCTTCTCCTCTTTTTAGTTTACAGCCCTTGAACTCATCATCTCGCTTGTGGAAAAGTTAAACTGCATATTACTTTGCAAAACTCGGTGTGCTCGGTCACAAATGCACACAGTTGCAATAAAGTAGTCTTTTTATGCATTTCAACGCTTCCCAAACACAAACTGTATCATCATTTAATAGTTTAATGCCACATATATCATACACTATCCACTGTTTGCTTGCTATCTCCATATAAACATTCCGGAAATATATGTTCGTAGTCCTCAAATGCTGTGTTTTGAGCTTAGGGATGCTACATTAAGCTTTTCTTACATAAGTTTCAGAGCTTAAAATGTGTTTTTGTTGTAATAGACACATAACACTTTGATGAAAGTGTTCTGCCGGAAGGGAAATTAAGTGTTTCTACTAAAATATGTAGGTGACCATACCAAATTTAACAAACCAATACTTTTCTTTATCGGTTTATATGTACATCAGGCATAGACATGTTGACATGTTGTTTTCGGCATAATCTGTTTTATATCTGCTACCTGACGTGATAAATGTATTTCAAAATGTTGCTTTGTGCTGAAAAATGGCAATTCTACCCATTACACTTGTATACAGTACGTGCAAACATTTGATGTGACTTTGACAAGCATTCGCCACGATATTTAGGAAATATAATAACGTGGGTGAACGTCATGTGGGATTAATGTCTTTTTGCCACTGTATGCACATGAGCTAAAAGGTCACAGCTTAGTCGGTCATCAGTTTCTAATCCATTGGAAAAACAAGGATACATTTCAGGACAAACGTTTGAGAGTTAAAACCCCGTTCTGCTTAAAAGAAAACATTCCTACATTAGCACACCCCATCAACACTAACTCTTCAACATAATAAGACAGTTACTGTGTAGAAATAAATAACTTGTATTGCCTGTTGATAAAAAGGACTAAGAATATTATAGAAACCCCTGGATAAACCTTTTATGAGGTTACTGTGAGTATATTTTATTGCCTGGGGTGAGCAAAAAAGGATTTCTCATAAACTGACTGGCTGCTTCCGAGAGAAAAACAAATGCTGTCTCTCTGCAAAGAAACCCACTGGAGTCCATCTAGAATGTTGACAGGAAACATGGGTAATATCTGCCTCCCCTGTCACACTGAACAGATGCATCTCTCTGTGCATGAAAAGCAGAGCAGAGCCAACAAAGCAGCATTACTCTGAGCATTCAGCTGCCATATCATATATGTTTTTCTCAGTTATCGACAGTTATGACAGCTTCACGGGTAGGACTCTTCAATTTAAAGAACGGAGGGACTTTAGTGCAGACTATTGTTGTACCGTAACTAGGTCAAACAGCTCGTCAAGATGTTTTCAAGGAAGTTAAATTTAACTTCGAAAATAAATGCGGATGTTGCTCCATATCTGCTGGACCTGTTTCAGTTTTTGTGTGATATGATATATATTTAAAGCTCAAATTCTATCCGAACTTGCCATATGAAGTCAATCTTGCAAAGTAAAGTCCCCAATTTCCCATGGAGGCTCCTGAATATCTTGGAGACACACACACACACACACACACACACGCACACACGCACGCACGCACGCACGCACGCACACACACACACACACACACACACACACACACACACACACACACACACACACACACACACACACACACACACACACACACACAAAACACAGCCCATTATTTTCTCCAAAGAGTGAACTTGTTATTTCTGATGAAAATAAATTATACTGAATATCCAAACTTCCACCTTGGGGCTTCAACCTAGGAGGATATAATGAAGAGTGACTTAAACAGGGTTCTGTTTACCTTTTTTATTATTCCACAAATTACTGATACTCCCGGGGGGGGGGGGGGGGGGGAAACTCGTCCTCTAGTATTTGACCCATCCTCAGTATTTATAGCAATCTGGGCATTATCAGCTCATACCAAACATGGCTGTCTGATACGCAGATACGAAGCAAATCCTTCAAAATTCACACACAAAACAGCAGTGAGAGTCAAATCCAGGAACTTCTTACCACAAAGTAATGGTGCTGTCAACCGCACTGTAACACCATGTAATGTATATCAAATAATAAGTAGGCCTACAGCCGAATGAATAATTGTTAGGCTGTGAAATGTAGTTGTTCCAGTAATGCACCTGAAGAATTTGTAGCTACAGAGGAAACCCTGTGAATTATTTATTAAGATTAAGGAATCTGGTCTAATTGAATGTCTTTTCTCTGTAATCAGTTTGTATAGGTGCAGGTGCAGGTTTGTCCTGATATGAAACCTCATTATGCTGAATGTGCTTGAGTCTGATGGTATAATGTCAACAGTACAGGACAGATTAAAACTTAACCTCCTGCAACGTGCAGTATTGACATTCTGGAGAGCCACGGAAACCATTGATCCAAACATTATGCTGCGACAGCACAGGTGAAGATTTTAATAGAAATTTCAACTTGTTTAATTAAAAACGTGCAAGTGATACGGAGACCCAGTGTTCAATATTAAATAGGCCTCCTGTGGAAAAACATTACTTCCGAATGAATAATTACAGACACATGTGAAATATAACCTTGAGATTGTGTACTACAACGTAATCCAATATGCTGTTTTTTTAAACATGCAGCTCTTTATTATTAAAAAAATATGATTTCCCCGTATTTTCACAGTAGGCTACATTTTTAATGTTTTTCTTTTGAATATCCAAAGCTAATTTTTCATCACCAAGTCCCAAGCCAATTTTGTGATATGCTGTTGGTCTAAATTAGAAAGCAGCACTATTTCCTTGATAATTTGTTTTTTATTATGAGGCACTTTGTTATCTTCAAATGTGCAATGTTAATATTCTCAACATATTGTAAGATGATGTGTTGACTTGGTATTATTGTGTTTGCAATAAGCCTTGAGGCTGTCTGTTCTGTTTTTCTGTCAGATCTGCTTGACATTTCCCTTGCAGTTGTTGGCTGTTTTCTGCTGCTGTAAGTTAATTTAAAGAGTTGGCTTTGGTATTATTTGTGAGTTAACATCTTGAATTGTCTGACAGTGATATTATTTGTCTTTTGGTTACTGTTTGACACTTTCATTGCGACGATTTACATAGTGGTGAAATATGAATACATATTTTGAGTGTTGTGTTTCCCACCTTGCTTGTTGCTTCGAGGGCTCATTGCAAGCCAGTCCTGCTGTAGAAAATAATATTGTATTTGGCTTCGGGGGTGTAAACATGACTGCACTCAGCCCCTTCACATTATTACATCCATTCCCTCATAGGAAGCTGAAGCTCAGTATGGCTTTTGTCACTTCATAACATTTTCTTCCACATTTTACTAGATGCTATAACACTGGGCTAAAAGGCTAGTGTAGAAAATAAGGATTATAAAAAATAATATAAATGAAAAACATTCAAGAAGAAATAGATAAATGTATGGTTATGCCAGTTTGCAATGTCCAATATGACTCGCTGAAGACATCCAAGTCAGAGTGCATCATGGTGATGACCTGTTGAAAGAATCTTTTTCTTTAATAAAAACATCTCTTTAATATCACACAAACACTTAACCAAAAACCTTACATCAGTGTTGCACTATCCTGCTTTGCTTTTTCTGTTGCTTACCATCAGTTATGTGGTGTTCACTTGTAGCCTACTTGAACACTCTTGAGGGCTAGTTTAAATGGACCAGGTCGGGAACACAGTGACATTAATATATCCACTTCAGATGTATTACTGCAGTACCAGTGCCACAGAAGATCCGGCCTGAGCAGACAGGCCGATGGAGAGACAGTGCCTAATGGAGTTTTAATAGATAAATGTTGGCAGGATGTGTCGCAGGCTCCTCATAACAGCAGGATGTGGAAATCCGGACAATGTTTTTTAAATGGTGATGGATGGCAGCAATTGGGTTTCATTTGAGCGCAGATGGGAAGAGAGACCAGCGTCAGTAACAGGCATATATACTGGAAGGAGGAGGACGCAGATGGGGAGACTGGAAGAAGCAGTTTCATGAGCAAAACCTGGGCAGGATGGATGGCTCGAACGAGGTAGGGTAGAAAGTAAAAGTCAGAGCTTATTAGGAAAGTTCATAGGGGACCTTGACAACGTGGTAACAAACTTCTTGCTTTCAAGGGATGTGTGAGGCAATCAAGCAGCAGCAGGTGTCTGATGTGAAGGCAAGGTGTTGAGGTCTGACGGGGGGGCATGTCACTGTCACCATCACCTCTATGCTTTAATGATGTTCCCATGACGTTGAAATCTTTGGACGTGGCCCTGTCAGCTCCAGAGGGTCACTGCTTTGAGGCCAGATGAATCATCTCATGGTTTATTGATTGCCATAAAGTAAAGTCGGTGACAGTAATTCATTCAGAAGCTTATTGAGCCCCCCAAACCGACAGAAGGCTCAGTTGCGTCAGAGAAAACACATACAATACATCAATATAAATTTCCTTTAAATTTTAATTTGTTAGTTAAAAAAGAAAAAGTTTTAAGTTTGTATCCCCGATTGTCCGACCATAAGTTAGCAACCAACCAACTAGACAAAAATGTTGTGCGTGGGATTTTGTTTCTGTGACAACATATCACCATTCTGCCTGCTGTTGTATGATAGACTAGCATCATATTTTTCCTTCTTATTATCTTTTTTTACAGTTTGTATGGATGAGCTTAATAATAGTAATGTTCCCACTCTCACCCCTCCTCCTGACAGCCCTGGAGCCAGGAATGATGTGGGTGCATGACACAACCCACAACAATACACTGAGTATCATCACCTCAATGATGACCAGCAATATTCAGTGTCCGGATGATCTGCTCCCACAAATGGGCTTTTCTGTCTCTGTTGTAATAGTTTCTGGCTGACATATCATAAGGTACAAGACAGACAGTCCCGGCCAGAACAAGCTACGCCTCCATTTTCCTAGTTACCAGAGTGACATGGCCCGCCCTTGCACTGTATATATAATGTAGGATTGGTTACCTGAAAGAACCGACAGTGCCTTTTGAGACACCAAGTCATTATTTACAGAAAGTTTCTCATTGTTATGAGATGCTATGACATTATTTGAGATGCTGAGTCATTTTGAGAGGATCTTCTATTTCCCACCACACTGGCAGAAATGGGATTCCAAAGATTTGCTTTCTTACTTTGTTAGTTAGTTAGTTCTAAGGCCAATAGTGACTATTGTGTATCATCAGCTAGTATTTGGGGCCTTATCCTTACCAGAAAAACTCCTATAGAAAAAAATAAGTATATAGGCTACATCTTCGCCTCATCACTTGATATTGTGGAAGGACTTGAGGCAGTGGTGGATGATGCCATCTTTAGTAACTAGCTTCTTGAACTAGCAGTTAATTGGCAACGGAAAGCCCGACTGATGTTATGCACCCACATCCCACACACACACATACTGGTCATTTCCATGCCAGGGGAATGAATGTCTCACTCATCACATAAGATTTAGAAAAATTAAGATGAGGAAAACATGAAATAGATCGACAATTAATTATGTGCCAAAACCACTTGGAAAATGTAAGAACAATGGAACCAAAGAAAGAAAAATTATTTCAGTTTAATTTATTTAATCAAATCATTAACCAACTTTTACCATCTATTTAAACAATGTTAGGCCTACTTACAGAATTTATATATACTGTATATACTGTATTCAGTAACAATTTAGACGACTAACCTTTTACTTACTTTCCTGTAATGGTTTGGCTTAAAAGACTATTTTTCAAAAGAGCACTTGACACAGAGGGATTTAAACACACTGGAAAAGATAAAACTTTATTTCTCCCTGTCGTGACAATACAAAGTCAACAAGTGCAATAACAATCCAACTGAAAACGGTACTGGACATTCTATCTAGTAGTAAATACATAGACAGAACCTGGTGCACATTACCATCACCACCACCACCACCACCACACCCAAAAAAAGTGAGGTATGAACCACTACAAAGCCTCTGTGTACAGGTGGGCATTCGACTGTAAGGCAACTGTTACCGTGACAACCTGGAGAGACTGAAACAGATGTCCCTTCCTCCCACCCTTTCTGTTGTTGTTGGTTTATGTATCTATTGTAATTGGGAAGCGGGTTGAGCCGATACGATTTACAGTACCACATCACATCAGGCCAGAGTCAAGACAGAAAACATCACAAAATCAATTTGTAACATTTAAGAAAATGTGTGTGTGTGTGTGTGTGTTTGGGGGGGGGGATTCCTCATATGTATCTTAACGGAGTCCACCATTTTTGACACGGCTACTGCTTTCGGAGGCAATTTTTTTGTGACTTGTTACTTTATTGTTGATAAGAAGAGACTAATTTGCCCTCAGAACACACAGCATTTAGAGTCCTGGAAACCCACATGTTCTCTAACAAATCGCTGTCCACTTATCCAGCACTTACTAAATCCCCTTTGTGCTGCTGCACACTTTGAAAAACATCTCCTCTCCATTTGCGGCTGCTGTTTTCCTACTCTGGGAATAAGGACAGGACTACAGAGAGAGGAAGCCACACAGTGTAATTTCCAACCACTGCTGATCTCGAGGCCAATTATTATCATTTCACTTGGACACATCCTATTCCTTCACCCCCCTGGAAGCGATGGCACGAGCCTGCTGGGTCGCACAAGCAATTAAACTTTAGCTATTCAAATGGGAATTAACTTGCTCTAACAACTCAGCAAATACGGATATTATTGCTGATAACTGAGGAGGAAGGCAGGGCCCTCGCTCACACTGCTTCACCAGAGCTCTGTTTACTCGGGCACCATAAATATGAAGACCCAAGTCTCTTCTTCGCTGGCTGGTTTCTGTCTGCAGAATTTTTGTGTTGGGTTCCTGCATACGCACAGGCTCGGGCAGCTGCCAGATTACCAGGTGCAGATGATAAAAAGATTGGGACATACACCCCTCTCCTCCTGTACCTACCGTCTGCTTGGTTTGGGAAAGCATCCCTCATTAATTTAGATATGAGCATTAAGTCATATCTTAATAGCTGAAACAATGAATCGATTCATCTAACAGTCCATGGCGGAGAATTATTCTGTAACTGTTTAAAATCTTTTGGCTTTCTATTGTTAGTTGCACAAAGATATTAATTGTTAAAGACATCACCAAAATGTGAAAAGATTTCACTGGTTCAAAATGTGAGGATTTTAACCTTTCTAGTCCCGTATGACTTTTAGACTGTTGGCTGAATAAAACCAAGCTATCTGAATGCCAGACTTCGGGTCTGTCAGAATTTCTATAGAGAGGATAATTAATTGAGAAGATAATTGTCAGATTCAGCGATAATTAAATTGATCATAAGATGCAGCAGAGATAAAGTAAAAAATATATAAAAGTAATTGTTTAAATTTTTCTCCTTACAAAGCTGACACAAAAATGGTTGGAGACCTTTTTTTAATCGATATGAGTTCACTACCTAGACACAGTGTATAATCATTTCATGGACGTCACCTGTAAGTACACCTCAACGAGTCCTACCCACTGCTCATTTGACTGGCACGTCTACCTTTTACATACCATGTCATCCATCTGATTAAGCTACTGTACATTATTGCTAACAGTGAAGGGGGTTTTAATGATTTTTTTTTTCATTGTCTATTATGGCTAATCACTTACAATTGTATACTACCAATGTAGGATGTAGAGTGCTCCTTATAAAAGAACCAAATGGATATTCATACGCATCATATTGCTAATGGAGCTGTTTTCCAGGCATCTCCGGTAATGAGGAAGGGCTAACAAGTCATTGAATGAGGTTACCCAGACAACTGTCTCACACTGACTTTATAAGTAATGATCTCAAATGGGCTTGTAGGTTCATAGCCAAGGGTTATGGTTATGTTAGCACAAAGCTCTTTGCTGTTGAGAAAGCATCCCTGATCCTCATTAATGTTGTGGGTGAATAACTAATTGAGTGTCAAGATCCTTGTTTTCGCCTCCACCAAACTAAAGAGAAATCTGGATGGACCTAATGTAAAACCTTCAGATCTACAGCAGTTCAACTGTATGGCATTGTGTCCTTCTTGTCAGACACATAACAATATAGAGAAAACCTTTTTTTGCAATTAGGAGACATAACACTTTTGATACAAGAAAATGTTTTTCAACATTTCACACATTTTGTGTCTGGTTTCAGTAGGTAACAAATACATTCTACTCTAAGTGAGATGCTCAGCATCAACCTAAGCTGGTACATGTTCCGAATGTTAACCACTCATATATTTCTCTCACTAGTTCACATAAATAAATCACCAAACAGCTAACCCATTACTGTGTCTAACTGCTACTCAACACAAACTGACACAGCAGTGTAATAAACATTTTATATCTAGAAAGATGAGTTTCTTTTTTTTTAAACAATCAAGCCTCCTCGCTTCTGAGTGCAGTTGATCCAGTTCATCTTGGTTTGTTTTGGGATACTCCAGGCCTTGGCAGCCATTTCAGGGAATCACTGACAACCTGCAGGCAATTGAATGCATCTCCTCTGCTGTGGTAGCAGTAGTACAGTCCGATGTGTTTCCATATCAGCCGGCTTCTGTCCGTCCATGGGTGTTTTGTGCTCATTACAAAGGGGAGACGTCACTTTTGACCACTACAGTATGGCTAGCCCACCATTGTTTTTTGTGTCTGTGGTCCAGAAAGGGGCAGTCTGTGGGGCATCTCCACTGTACCACGTAAGGAAACAAGGTGCTGCTACTCTTCTTCACTGTGTCCACACGCAGCATCATTCTGCCAAAAGAGAAAAACACAGACAAGGAGCATCAATGAATGACAGTCAAACAGATAGAACACCATCTGGCTTTGAACTAGAGGTCCTCTTATCAACGTGAAATGCTGGACCTGTGAAGCAGTCGTTATCTAGAACAGCAGCATTATAATAAAACATTTCCTTAAGGATGAGTGTTGACATTCCTATGTTTACCTCCTGCACCAACAATAAAACATTGTGTAGCCAACTGCCCAAAAGATGGACTGAAGATAACCAATTCAATACCAAAAACCTCCAGACCAAAAGCAGTTCCATTACATTAGTGAGAAGGGGTCAAATGTCATCGACTGAGAGCCAGTTGACATTTAGGAAAAAGATCCGACTTGAGGGACCATTTCAGAAGAATAACAAAACCATCTCCATGACAACTGACTTACACACAGTATACCAATGAAATCCTCCGTCAAGATGTGGTTGAAAACGTCTGAAAACGAAGCCAGTGAAGAGGAAAACATTTTAGTAACACATGCATATTTTTAAGATCTCCTCCTCATTGGATCAATGGCTCAAACAGAGTGAGAACTTTAAAAAAAGGAACATAAGATATTGACGGTATATAATTGCTTTTTACTAAAAAAAAAGATCTCCTGTATCCTCTTGAACAACATGGACATGGCTTTCTGCAGCTCGGCTAAAACGGTCTCGGATCACGATGCGTGTGCTTTGTGCTGAATGGTCCAAATTGATCTTTATATAACAACACATTGGCTTGAAAATCAGCCAAGGCCCAAACACACAAAGACTAATAAAACAGGGCAGCTTTTTCTTTTTCATAAAGCAGTTCACAGTTCAAGGGAATATTTAACAAGTCTGTAATTCTTGTAACGACTTTCAGCCCTCCCCATCTCCATGAATCACTTCCACCACACCATTTCTGCTGCCCAACATAATGAAACTATATTGTAGAAAGTTCTATCCTCCTCACCTCACCTTGAGTTCTTGGTATGGACACAAGAATATTTGTCATCAGCAGGGTGATGTTACATCGCTGTCTGTGCTCATTGCCACGGGCTGAATTTGGCATTTGAAGATTTTTGTAATTATTAGCATTCTAGAGAGTGTGCCACTAAATAAAAGATAACAAGAAAGAAACATAGCCCGGAAATATACATGAAATTTGTCTAAAATAGTTAACTAAAGCTAACTATAAAACGGTTCACCGGCTCTTTTCCTGTAGCTAGCAGCAGAACTCTTTGCCTGGCTGCCTTTGTAGCTTCTATGATGTTAATTAACTCACACCACATGGAGCGTGTTGTTAAAATTGGAGAAGGTCTTGGCATGACGCTCTGTGGACAGGCTAATCATTTCGTAATGTTCAGCTCTATTATTATTACCTTAGAAGGCCAACCAGTCAGTTCAAAGATGAATATGAATATGCAGGAGACTGCGTCTAGGCTTTGATCACACTCTGACAGAAAATAAAAATCTGGGTTCCTGGGTTGGAGCAGACTGTTGCAGAGTGTCTTTCCCCCTGGCAGACAAACCAGCAGATGTTTGAGACCTTGTTTAGACTGCCAGCACAAATTAGATTTTTTGGCACATCCAGATTGTATCCAGATTGATTTTATTAAGTCTGAACAGCAAAAAAAAAAAAACACGTTTGAAATGCGAATCAAATCCGATTTCTACAGTGTGGATGCGTCACCAGCTAACATAATGACGCCTACATAGTAACCACAGTAATCTATGTTATGCAGATATTTTGGTACAGACCTGTGATGTCTGGACGCTACAAATCCTCTCTGATCACCTCCAATTGATAGTGCGGACGGTCAGTGTTAAAATTCAGATTTAAGAAACAAATCGGTTTTGCCTATAGGCATTTGTTGTTGGTTTTAGGGACGGTTACCTAGGACCAAATTGATGTGACAGACACACGGAGCGAATGATGGAGACTCCATTTACTAGACTAGTAGGTGATAACGCTGAGTCACTGAGATCCGACTGTAAGAGGCAGTGTTACGATGGCTGGTTGTCGAGTCAGATATAAGATGAAAATGGTGACAGATGCCACCTGGCATGGACAGCTTTATCCATGGATGAGCTCAGCTGGTCCAGTAAGCTAGCGACCTTGAGTGAGTGGGCGGTTACTGGCATGAGGTGCAGCTGTGACTTGCTGCCAATTATGAATCACCATGCGACTCTATGACGTGTTGTGGTTGATGGTGCCATTTGATCTTGTCCGACATCTCTATCTTTTATCTATGGCACTTCTAGTTGATGCCTTATACTGTATACAGCCTATTGTTGATGCAGTCAGCACACATTAATCAATTGTTGTGTGATCTAGCCATCAGTCCATTAGCTATATTGGCTATTTACTTGAGGGTCCCAGGGTGGCTTAAGCCCATCCCCGCTGACCTTGGAATGGAGGCAGGGGTACTTATACAGTAAGTCTTAATAACACTGAATAAGGCTTAACTAAATGTATTTAATGTTATGTTTTAAATATGTGGTAAACCAAACTGCAATGAAAGAAGACACAAGATATTTCTTTCAGTTCTTACAGGGGAGCACGTCAGAGTTGGCACACTATAAAGGGAATGTAAAATAAGTTGCCAGCTCTGTTCAATTTTCCTTGTGTTGTCAATATGCTGCTGCTGCTGCTCTCCAGTCACACTAATTAGAAGAGGTGGACAACTGGGCAACGGGGGTTGGCACAAACTGGGATCCCGGCCAAATGTTTAATGTACTTATAGTCACAAATGAACATCCAATCAAGGCATAGCTGATGAGCATTTTATGGCTTGAGAGCATGAGATCGAGGAAAATCAAAAATCAAAAAAAGGAAGTATAACCCAGTTTATTTCCGTTTTTTTAGATCTCTTTTTCCACTTCTCTGCTCACTTGCAAACTATTTTTGATACTATCGGAATCACAGCCTGTAGTTTTTCAGGTCTTTTTTTAAAATCAGACTCAGTTTGGTTAGTTATGTGTCCTGTACAGTTATTCTACTGTAGCTGGCAAATGTACTACCATCAGCCTCAAACCAATTTTTTAAACTTACTTTTGTTTTTTGTGTTTTCTTAAATGAGCAGAGATGCTTCAGATTCTTTTAACTAAAGATGTTCTCACTGGGGCGAATTTGCACCTCTTGGCGGTTTAATTACATTTATTTTAAATTTGTGGCACTGGTCTGAATACATGAATAGAATATTTTAATGAAGGCTACCCATGCACAAAAAGTAATAACAGTAACCCAGGCCACCCACGCACGACCCCCAAGCAGATCTGCAGCAGCGAATACCCACCTGCTCAAGAAGCAATATGGTAAACAGTATTCCTACACCCTAATAACCAAGCTGCACCTTTCCTCAGGATACAGATACGATATGTGCATGTGTGGAAGAGGTGTGATACTCTGACTTACTTTCAGGGTTAGCTTTTGCTGCACTGGTAAACCATTTGAGCTGCAGATTCCTGAGTTGCTGGTCGACTGGGTTGTTTTTAGACGCTGCTGCGCCAGTTGTGGGACTTGACCCCATCTCTGTTTGTTTACATTTGGCCAACAGATGTTCAACTAAAGTGAACCCAGTTTTTCTGAGCCATTTACCCTGCATCCTCTTTGGGGAGAAAGATCTGCACCCCCGCAAATAGATTACGGGCCATCAGATGACGCACTGTACGGTGGGGTGGGGGGCGGGGGGGGGGGCATCATCATCATCAACTGTGCTATTTGTACAGTAACACATTCAATAAAAAGTGTAAGCGTTATCTGCTTTTTGAGAAGTGCTTCAAACTGTGTGAAACTGCAAAGTGGCTATTCTAATCTTGCCCCAGAAACTTAATTTAGCTCCCAGCATGTCACTTTCTTCTTCTTTTCTTTTTTTTAAGATACTGATGTGAGTCATTTATCTAAGAATATTCTTAGCTTTTTGTAAAGGATGCCCTGTTTATCAAAAGGCAGTTTCACTTTTTTCATAGAAAATATTATCCCACACTGCTGTACAGTTTACCATCAGTCATCTTCAGCATCCATTACTATGAACTTATAGCTTGCTGTGTTTCTAGGCCCCCGTTTTTATAAATGAGCATTTTGCTGCAGCTCCAAGCGCCTTTTTATAGACATCCTCTGGCTCAAAGCGGGAGAGCTGCCAGTGCAGGTCAACCACATTAAGTCCAGGATTGATGACTCCTATCACACCGAACTGACTTCTCATGTCTAATGAGGAGGCTCCGTGGAATCTGTCCACTCGTAGTTAACCATGTTTCCACCAGCAGAGCAGCAGCCCTCAGGATCCTTTCTGTAGCATTCTCCTATCTATGGCTCGCACAGTCCAAAGCGCTTCTGAAAGCCATTTGTCAAACTTCAGCCCACATTAAATTATCATGACCCGAGAGAAATGTCTACCTCGGAGGGAAGACACTCTTAGCCCCAGTCAGACAGATAGGGGAGGGTGCACAGTGATGGGAGAGGTAAAAACTGAATGAAAAATTGCCTGCATAAGAATCTAGGTTGTATTCACAACATGCTCTAGGATTGTGTAGCTATATTATAAAAAGACTGAGGAAAAATGTCTGGCAAAAAGGGATGAAATGTTCCCCCGAAGCTGCTGTGTGTCATAGTGCACTACTGGCAATCGTAAATCATCTCCAAAGCTTTAACAACAGTCCCACGCACCGCCTAACACACCTTGAGATTCCCGCGACTGCTCTCGTCTCGTAGGTAATAAAAAGGATAAACTGAAAGAACAGCAGATGGTGTTTTGCCACGGATACGTCTATGAAAAGGTTTCTAATGTGACTCGGTGTTGAATCATTCAGGTTAAAATGAGTAAGGGGCCTCTGGTGGGCAGTGAAGCTTTATCTTTATTTTCTTCTTTTCTTTTCATTAACAATGACAGCTCCCTTATGAGCTGGTCAGACTTAAAAGCAAGAAAATATATATCTACATTTATTTGATGAGATTGATATTGAAACAGAGTGCAATTATTTTTGAGAAGGAGGACAAATACAGTTCAGATGCTTTGGAGAAAGTGATCCATCAGTTGGCAGAAAGACCAGAGTTCTTACAATATGCAGTAGATAGATAATATCTGTATTTGGTAAGCCAGGGGGACACCGTGTATTGAGTAAATTCTTTACGAGTGAGTTGCTATAATTTTGAAAAGAACAAAGTTACCATTATCATTGGTGTGTGTGTGTGTGTGTGTGTGTGTGTGTGTGTGTGTGTGTGTGTGTCTTTGTGTCCGTACTGCACTCTTAATAAGGAATTCAAGTAAACGTGGAGCCTGATGTTTGAGCTTCCTCCCTGTTGGCTTGGAGAAAAGTATGCTAGAAATGCTCTTATTTGTTCTGCTAGACGCTGTCTCCCTGCCATGTTTCTCTGTATGTGATAATATAACCAAACTAGTGAATAGAAAAGCAGACGCACAAGAACATGAGACAAGGAGAGACACTGTGTTAAGAATGAAATGTAGAAAAAGAACATCATTGAAAAGGACTCATGAATTTCTTTCTAAGCCTTTGTTATACTCATGGCTTTTTCGAAACCACAAGTGTCTCTTCAGACTGTAATATGATAATCAGAGCAGAACAAATCTAACTTTGTAATAGTCACTCAGCACAGGCTTATTATGTTTTGTCTTGCTGCTTGCTTTGGTTAATTAGGCAGAATTCAGAAAACAAAACACCAACATTGTTTTGGGTAACTGGAGTGGCTATTGTCAAGCTATACTTAAGTGGCTTTGCAGTAGGCCTATGGTAATAAGCAATGGGGCAAAGGCTACACATGTATAAGTTATATTTTTGTTCTGAAACGTTTTAGTCTGAATATGTACTTAATAGATATACCTCATGTACAAGATTTTGTAATTCTGGTTGTACATATTGTACTTCTACTTCTGTCTACTCACACATGCCAGTTATTGCATATCTTGACGATCATGGAAGAGGGGCTCATGGTCTTAGGTTAGAGGGTTTCTTATGTTGTTCAGTTTGGAAAGCCCTCCGAGAAAAAAAGTGTAGTTTTAGGCTTCTTAAAGTAACAAATACCAACAGTCCTGTCCGACTACCTGTTTGTTATGTACAAATTGTCATATGCACACACCGCCAACTCTCCTATGGCGACACCAGCTGTGGTTACCCAGGAGACGTGCAACTCAAATATTAGCTCACTATTTGCTGATTCTTGCAGCTCTACATCAGACACAGCGTGCCAAAGCTCATGTTGTCTGTCCAATCCAATCCAATCTAATCCAATCCAATTCAATTCAATCCAACTTTATTTAGGAAGCACATTTTTAAACAACAGAGTTGAGCCAAAGTGCTGCACAGTCAAGAAAACATAAATAGTCACAATAACAGAACACACAATATTATATAATTTTTTTTTTTTAAAGTGTCCACACGACCAACAGTGACTCACCATGCGGTGGATGTGTTGTAGGGCAGGAGTGTTGGGCTGTGGCTCTCCCCTCGGAGGCTGTGTCTGGGCTGGTAGTGGCTGGGGACGGTGGGTGGAGCAGCCTGGGCTTCGCTCTCCTCCGGCATGGACCTGTGCCACTGACTGCGAGCCTTCTTCAGCCAGCGTCCGCCCAGGCCCCACTTCTCCAGGTAGACCCGGCACAGCTCATAGTTAATGGCCGAGTAGTAGAGGAAGTCCAGCGCCAGCAGCACCATGACGAAGAAGCCATAGATCCACACGCCAACCAGCGCTGTATAATTACTGTGGGAGAAAGACAGACCGGGAGTATTATCAAAACCTAATCTATACAGAGCTTCAACTGGGGCCCTTAAATCCCAAAAGCTATGAGGGAGCTGCCAAGTTTGAATGTTTGTTGTTCGTGTGGCAGGACCAAGACGTTCACCAAATCCCCCCTAGATAAAAACTAGTTAAATAAATAAATAAATATAAAAACTCCATCTGTTCCATTTGCTATTTAAATACTGCTTCTTAAATAGCTACGAGGAGCTTTCTTTTTGCTGTTGTTTAAGGCGGCACCTTTGGACAAAAGCATGTGCATTTTTCAAGGAAGCAAGTGAAAGAGAGACCGCAGATGCATCGCAATGAGGTGATGTATTTATATGTGAGTATTTAAAATGAATGATGTTAATATGTTATTGGTGAGGCAAATTAAACTTTGATTTAGTTCAGTTCGGGAAAAAGAGGATGTTCTAGCATTCCTGCCGTAAATCGTTTTGTGTAAGTTCCTAGGAAATTGGACCTGTGCAAAGGGATTATAAATAACTATATTAAAATAGCGTTTTCACTGATGGTCTTTTTTGCTGCTATAGGGCATGTATGATCATCAATGGAAAAATAAGACTGTATCATAAAAATTTAAAGTTCCTAGGAGGTTTAAATTGTAAAAACATTTTATGAACACAACAGCCTTTTTCATGCATCCTGTATTTGCTCCTCTGAAAAACTCCTAGTTTTAAACTCTCATAAATCTTCTTCATGTATTACGTCATCCAGCTGGATTTATGTGGGTAATATTTGAGCTTTTAGTGCACCCACATCCATCCATAAAGTACAGCCAGGTAAATGTGCAGAAATAGCTTCCCGAGAAGTGTGAGGGATACTAAATATCTGGATGTGAGGTTTTTTGTTTCACTGAGATGGGAAATGTGACACAAATTGAAATTGATGAAGTCCCATTAGGATGCTTCGATTAGACAGAATGAAAAGTATTATTCTGGCTCTGAGAGAACAGAGATGGCGATTAAACAGATTTATTTAGAGGGAAACCCATCTTTTCTGTCATTTCGACACACTTTGCAATTTATTTTACTGCTTTGACTGCAGCTCTTATAAAAAAGGTGATTTCAAGACCTTCTAGTTCAGTTTATCAAGGGAATCCACTTCTGTCTGAACGTGGCCTTCATGTTTATCTGAATAAATGGCTTTAAAATGAACATCTGAGCTGCTCCAATGAGCACTGACTCAGGCAAATGCCACTACTGAACTCAAATATGAGTATAGCCTTTACTGCATTCCCCTTTCCTCAACTCTGAATAATTTACATTTACCTATAATTAAGTATGTACATTGTCTATAAGGTAATTGATGGTGGTGGTGGTGGTGGTGGTGGTGGGTGTGTGTGTGTGTGTGTGTGTGTGTGTGTGTGTGTGTGTGTGTGTGTGTGTGTGTGTGTGTGTGTGTGTGTGTGTGTGTGTGTGTGTGTGTGTGTGTTGGGGGGGAGTTTACATGTCAACCTGGGGGTAAGTAAACAAGAACATGTGCACAGTCCTTGAAGGAATCGATTAAGACCACACAGCTAACACAAATTATTTACACAAATTTTACTCAATATTTAATACATGCTTCTTCAGAGCAGGGAGGAGATGCAATTGATTATCTGTCAAAACGGTGAAGCTTTGCCTGACACTTTCATAAAGAATGTGCCCTCTATGGAGAGTTACTGTACATGCTCCTGGTGAAACCCTCAGAGGACAAACGACTTTAGTTTTACTTTCGGACTGCAGTGAATCGTAAACTATAAAACACCATTTTCACCGTGCAATATGTGAGCACAGCGAAGAAAAAATATATGGCGTGTTTAACTGACTTCAGCAGTGGTAAATAATAACCCCCGTGGTCCAATCGGCCAGTGAGCCGGGATGAAAGAGTGGCCCAAAAGGCCATCTGACACTAAAATGAAATATCACGACTCACTGCAAGGCAGCATGAATGAACCGTCAGAGACAGGGGCATGCTGGGAGGGCATTGGTACACACAAAGCTTAGGTTTTTTGTCACACAAACCTCCCACTTCAAATCCCCACAGAATCAGAAACTCTTTTATTTTTTTAGTTGGCATCCTTCACTCTGCTTATCCTGCAACAAATAAATGTGTCTCCAGGTGTATGTGTCCCATGTGCGAATACACTGTCATATCTTGCCATTTGTGGTGCAGTTGAATCCAATTATAATAGAACATTTCTTGGATGGATATCTGTATGATAGGAGATTATAATAGCCATCACTTAACACCTGTCTGTGTGAGCTATCATGTGGAGGTGTCACATACACAACACAACAACTGCCTTCAGCATCCACTCGTCCCAGTGCTCGTTTTAAACGCCTCTGTAAAGAAGCCTCCTGAGCTATAGAGGCAAATGGTGTCGATGAGTGCGACACTGTCTAGGGAGCGAAACGTTAGTGAGCAAGCAGACTATAACCATCTGTTTTTATCTGATCTGAGGAAATGTCATCTATGAAACAGTTTGTTCCACCATTGCTGCTCCCAAAAACACTATTTAAGATTCATTTTTGCCTTAATTACTTCTACCAAGCCCCAAGAAGGTTGTATTTGCAACTTTTTGTTTTTGTATTTTGCAGGATATCTCAGAAAACATAAAACAGATTTTGATGTTATTTGGTGGAAAGTTCCATCATAGCCAAAAGAAGAATTAATTAGCTTTTGACGTGGAAAGTGCCACCATGTGCCCAATGATACAATTATTTGCATTTTGGTTCATTATTCCTTAAACCTAAAAGCATAGATGTAAATAACCTCTCTAAATCTTGCATCAATGTATGCTGACAGGATAAGTAAACATTTTCTTTTTAAATACAAATAATAATCAATTACAGGCAAAGATTTTTGGGGCACACATTGTGGAAAAAACCCTACGGTTTCAGTCTCTAAAATGTGACGATGCAGGACTTATGGAAATAGTTAAATAGATAAATACATTTTGTGTTATTTTTTTGTTTTGTTTTACTCACTTGTGTGCATAACCATCTGAGGTGGTGGTGATGTTGATCTGCATGACCATCTGGAACTCTGTCTCGTTGCAGCAGTATTTGAAGGCTGTGTTGTTGTGGTGGCAGCAGAACATGTAGGTCTTGTTGTCTGATAGGCGCGGGCAGTGGAAGCCAAAGTGGTAGCGCCCCTTGTGGTCGGAGTAGGGTTCACACACCCGGTAATGAGCTGAGCGGGCTGCAGAAGACCAACATGATGTCAGATGTTACATTATTCACTCAGAAACTGTCAGGAGAAGGAGGTATTTTGGTAGCGCAGGAGACAAAACAAAACACTCGAGTAGAAATGTGACTCACAACCTTTGATGCGTTTTGTGTTTGTCTCCCCTTATTCTAAACGATAACAGCCACAACAGCCCTTTAGCAGCATTAATGACTGGAAACAGCTGTTGAGGAAACACACTTCAACCTTCAGGAGCCAAACCAGAAAAACAAAGTACTGAATGCTTTTTGTTTTTCTTTGGAAGCCCCACAGAAGACATGAATGGAGAGAGTGTGAGCAATAGTCATGGTGCAGACCAATGAACAAAGGGCAGAACAAAACACAGCTGACATCACATTACGGATACAAGCCCTTAAGCTCTTTCACCTTTATTTTTGAAGGAACACAATAACACAAAAGTCTAGTGCATATAATGTATTAGGTCATTATGCAAAACATAAAAGCGTCCGTGCATTTGGTTGGAAACACCAGAAATGCTGGTCGATATTGGAATGCATATAGTACGTTTAGATTATTTTCCTCCATAGGCTTTTACTTCATAAACTGAAATGAACGAGCCAGGGCTGCACTAATCATTTTACCTGCTCATCAAAGCTTACGTGACCCTTAAAAAAACACTCCAACCTCTCTTTGGAAGCTGGATTTATTCAGGAAGACAGAGTTTATCATAGAGCAATGCAAGCTATTTGGTGCATACAGTACTCGTATTCCTTGCCTTGCCTTATTTGCATTAATCTGTAGCTGTGCATTCAAGTTCCTTCAGGGGAAGATAACTCTGCTGTCATTTATTTTGTAATAGAATATGGTAACCTATAAACTTTTGCCTTGAAAATGAAATCACAGTGATCTACTTCAGCAGCAGCAAAGACTCCCATCTGATAATATCAAATTACCAATCTGCCAAAGACGTGAACCAGATATATGAAGTGTCAGTTTATGGGGTGAACGCACATCACAATGCACCACAGGACACCCCCACTTGTTCAACACCATCATAACCAATCAGTTTCAGCTTCTTAGCATCCTTTCATTGTCTATTCCACCTAATAAGATCTAGAATCAATGTTGCAGTTTCCCTGGAGTTAGACCCAGTACACTGCATATAAATGATATAGAAACTGCACAAAAGAAACTTTATACTTTCAACCTGCCACAAATTTGTCTTCATATACACATATTTACTCGCTCACAGCAGGTATGAACAGGCTTGAAGCCACAACACAACACCTGGCCAAAGTAGGCAACACCTACAGTGAGTTACAGATAAACGTTAGACCTATTACAATAAATATGCCATAAATCACAATGAGAAGGACTACATCTCATTGCGTCAATGTTAAACCATTAAACATAAACAACACCCAATTTAAAACAAGAACATTAAGTGACTAAAGCATCGAATATCCTAACATTTTGATCAATATATTTACCTAGGGAGACATTTTACAGTTGAAAAATAAACTCGCTTGCTCTCCTTGATGGACAGACTGTTTTTAGAGTAGCAAAAATACATATCTTTGGCATTTTCTTCACTGCAATTTCCTGTTTCTGATTTGCGGATATGTTGACAGGGCCATGCCAATTTATCAATCTGGCTCTATTTATGTATGTCATCCTGGGAAAAATGAGCCTCTTCGATTTATTTTTGCTCGATTCTCATCCTATAAGCATAAATTAAACAACGCCGGTTCATGTGAAGTGCGCAGTCAGTTATATTGTAGTCGATCCTGTCTTTGTCTTGGAGTTTCCTTTTTATCGGTAAGGCCTAAGAAAAATTATCTGGCAGTGTGTTGAAAGTGTGGTTGCTGTGATTCAGTTCAAGGTCCACTTATCCTGTGGGGTGATAGAAGTCTTTCAGTTATCTCACATGGAGACAAATCAAAAGAAAAGAAGTGAGAGCTCTTTCAGGTTATAATGAGCTTGGTGTGGCCAGCCGTTGTCCCTTTAACAAGCTTAATTTTAGCAGAAGAGGCAATATGAAGCCTTTCTGAGGGACACAGTACGATTAAAGTCAAGTGTGGCTTATGAGAGAAAAGTCTGCATTTGACCTTTGCATGGACCGTACAAGCTCTTTATATCCCATAAATATTTGCAGGTAAAAGAGATGTCAGCAGTTGTACCGTAGACACATGAACTAGGAATAACTAAACAGATGCCCTCGACATCGGTAATGGTGAAGAAAATCCTCTAACGATGCAAGATTGAGAGATTTGGAAAGGGAAAGTCTCTGGTTTCTCAAATGAGCAACAGCTGCTCCTGGAAACCATCAAGCTGTAAACACACCCACCTGCCTAATTTCATTAACACCTCTTCAAATTAAGGATTATAGTTAACAGCTTGGCTCTTGCAGTACAGTACATCACAACCCGGGGGCTGGACACTGCCATGGCTCTCTCCCATTCCCCCAACAACAAACAACTTCAGTCAGGGATTACTCATCATATTCATTCATTTATCTATGACTCCGACCACACCCACAGCTTTTTGTCTTCTGTTCGAGATAGAGGAGAAACGTTTTCTTTGTGGTAACTGCATTTCATTCTGCAAGCAAACACAAGTTTACGTAATATAAGCCTTGCAATGACATTAAGCTAGGTATGATGTATGTATGATGTAAGCAGCACTATACTATACGCATGCCACTAAATTATTAATGGAATAACAGTAATTAATTTAACAAGGAAAAATGCCTAACATTTGCTGGCTCTAGCTTAGGGTGTGAGCATTTGCTATTTTTCCCTTTATTATATCCTTGTAATATGAATTTATCTTGGTTTTTAAGACTAAACCAACTAGATAATGACACTTTAATTGTGATTTTCACTATTTTCAAACATCGAAAAAGTATAGAAAATTATAAAAAATGCAATTTAATTTCTGGTGTGGAAAGTTATTTTTACCTGACCTTCAAAAATGGTGGAAAAGGGTATTACACCGTACCTCTGAAGGCCTTTGAATGCATTTTTGTGCAAGTTCAAATGTTAAGTTGCTCTTGAATGAGGTGATGATTAAAATCATTCACACTCCCACTCTGTGTGATTATTATGGGTTTACTGTTCATTCCAACTGGCTACAGGCTCCTGCCAGCTGTTGTACAGATTTCTCCCTCCAACACTTCATCCTCCTCTTCCTTCGTTTGCCATGTTATAACTTGAGTTGGCATCTTTTTCCCATGTGAATAATGTATATTCCATATCACAGAGATATGTGTTGGCTGGATCCTTCTCTGTGTACCTTTTTATGTACTGTTATGGGCTCTCTTCACAGTTTAATGCTCCATGGCCTCATTTTGAGAGCACCCTAGTGTTCACAGCCTTTCCTGCTGAATGCACTTTCCTTTTCAATATCTTTCCATAAAATGGTGTCTCTTGGGGCCGTTTCCTCCTGTACTTAGTTTATATGGCACTAGTGGCTCTGTCACTAAACGACCAAGACCAACATTCTGTAACATCCAACGTTTGGAGAAACTAATCCACACAGCATTAAAACTCATATATGAGCTTCTGGAGGTTATAAGATTTTTTTTTTTTATCTTGAGGGCCCCACAGGCTGAGTCACTGATCAGTAAAAGAGTAAACTTGACAGACCTGCGGTGGACAGCAGGAGGAAGATGACCGTCAGGACATTGAAGGACTGCCGGCTGGTGATAGTCATCTTCTCGTCCTCATGTGGGAAGAAGGGAGGGAGCAGGAGGGAGGGAAGGAGGGAATGTGGGGAGGGAGGGAGGGCTGATGTTGTGCTCTAACTGGATGTGGGCATCCTCTGCTTGTTGACAGCTCCTCTCACATGGCTGCTGCCGGGAGTCAGGACTCCTGAAGGGAACACGACAACCAGAGAGAGAGAGAGAGAGAGAGAGAGAGAGAGAGAGAGAGAGAGAGAGAGAGAGAGAGAGAGAGAGAGAGAGAGAGAGAGAGAGAGAGAGAGAGAGAGAGAGAGAGAGGGGGGAACAAAAGATTAAGCTATTAGATTTGGATTTGTGGAGGTTCCACCGTACTGCGTGGACAGCTTGTCTGGCAGTGGACACCCATGATGCCTTCCCAAATCTGTCTTTAAGATTTACATTATAGGAAGACGTGGAGATTAATTTGAATGGAAATTGCCACTCAGGCAACATTGGGCCTCAAATTTGTTCCATTCTTGGAAAAAATCCCCTAGTGACAACAGATGTTGTGCTTTTAACCAGATAAATAGTTGCACTCATTTCAAATGTTTGGAACACATTTAATCTACAGTATGCATGTCAGTAAATTATACTTCAAATCTAAGTAATCATACGCCATTGAGCTGAAATGTTATTTGGCTTTCACTTTATGGGAAAAAGAGAGACAACTGCTTATCCACAGCAGGTCAGCTGAACATGCAAACATGTCAAATGTGTCATCAAGCAAGCATACAAATCAAAATATATAGAATAAAGTTTACAATAATAAATGAATGATTATATACTATTAATTGGATTTGATTTAAACATTTATTTAGTACTGATTTACTTAGTCATTTCCAGGATACCTAATTTTTGTTATTACAAAGTTATGGAACCATAAAATAAGTATTAGGATTAGAGGCAGCCCTCATTGTACACTAACTTTGGCTTTTGCCTGCACTTCTCTATAAGCACACAGTTTACTGATGCATTATATCAGCAAAATACACAAAAGAGTCTAATCTGTCTAATTGATCAGTTTTTCCATTAGTATTTACAGCATCTAAGCCAGCAGATATTTAATTATACAACTATTCTTTGTAGAAAAGAGAATTGCTACATGTGCACTAAAAGCATGTTGTTCTTTGAGAAAGTCTTCTATTGACCAAATATGTAAAGAATTACACAGCACTTGCTCTTTCAGCGCAGTGTGCAGAGATTTGATTGCAGAACTGCTGAAGAGCAGTTTGCTTGTAAATGATGCATTGTGGGAGTTCATGAACTCCCTTCTTCCAACTGGGTATCAAAGTAGTACAGAGTTAGCGTTCAGATGAATCACAGCCATCCGTTCACTGATGCTAAGTGAGATTAATGCGGTGCCGGCACAATTTTGCTTAGCTAGGCTTGTTTCTGTTCTTTGGGAAATGTAATCCTTTAAACAGTACCAGTGGGACTCGCACATAAACGCTCCCCATCTGTGAATTAGCCAGCAGGGATGTTAATGTTAATGTATTACAAACTCTGTCACTGAAGAATCATTTACATTTGGCGTTGCTTTACAAAGTTGATGTGAGCACCACCTTGCAGTTGAAGGTGACTTTTCGAAAGGTCTTATCAGTGTCAGCCACAACTCAGCATAGGATGAAAACATGGATAAAAATGAAAGTGATGGTGTGATAAAATTGAAGACACCAAAGCTAGCTGTCTGCTTACATCTTATACCAAGTAGGATGTCGGAATGGTTTGAAAATTGTATTTGCTCCCATATTCATGACATAAATACATGGTAAACCAAAGTGCCAGAATCTGCCTTTGAAAGGACCTCAATATGACCAGGGGCTTTGGCTGCAAAGTATGTGCACAGAAAGTTAAAAATTCCTCTCTTCAGCAGCATACAGAGTATTACCAACAAACTCCAAAGTCCTGAATTATTGAGAAGCGGACAGCAGCTGATAGCAGAATAGAAACTGCATATAAAAAGCAACAACAAGGTTTTACAAGGCCACCAGTGTTCTTCTTTTTCTATCGATGGAAAAGATAACTCTAGCGGTTCGCTCGTTTAATGTTACGGCACCACCCACTGTTTTTCTTTTTGCTTAAATTATTTCATCATCTTTTGTTGAGACTGGAAGGTTTTTTGTTTCATGTGAAAACTTTCACATTATGTCTTCACCAAATCAGAAGTAGTACATACTAATATAGAGCAGCTACCTTTGATGTTGAAATGATACTTTGAGGAGGTGTTGATAAAGTGGTAAGCAAAGAGCTTCATAATAAAAAGTTTTGTATCTCTACAGGTTGCTCAAATGTAGCCACATTGTCTGGTGTGTTGAATACCTGAACTAGCTACGAGGTAGAGTATATAGGAGATAGCTAATTGAATATCTTTCTGATTTGGACTGTAGAGACTGGTCAAACAAAATGGGAAAATATAAGACGTTTATTGAAGTCAGCTCGTCAGGATATTGTGATGACCTTTTTAACTTTTTCTTAAGTTTTATAGAACAAATCAAGAACTTATCGGTAGTGAAAGTAATCACTTGTTGTAGCCCTATTTGAAAGTACCTTACTGCTGCCAATACAGGATTTAAGTAGGCTTTGCTTACCTGGCTTATCGATAGATATAAATATTTGTCTTTACACTGTCCAGCCCCTATCTGGTTATACATATGGTGCATGAAGCCACATTAATGGGAAGTCAAGCATTGGTGAAAAAATATGTGCCTTTTAAATTGTGCCCGGTAAAATGCAACAAATGAATTAAAAGAAACTGAACTTTTGTAAACAATTGGGAGAATCCCGTTCGCTGTCAGTGTGAGTTACTGTTGTTCAACCTGTTCCAGCTCCTGATTGTCGCCATGTTTCTTATGCAATCCAAACAGCGAGGGCTGAAGGTCGCACATCACCAAGCCAATATACAAGCTGCTTCTATGGGCAGAGTATGTATGCAAAGCAAAGCATGTTATTTCTTTTGAAGTCTTTAAAAAATAACTTTACATCAGGCATGCTGAAAGCCAGGCGGCTGAGGCCCCTAGTGGCTTGTTAGAGTGGCATTTTATATGTTTATTTTTACTCCTGGCGAGAGCTTCAGTGTTCTGTCAGATGACAACATATGCAGTACGACGAGGGATTCCCATTTTCTCATCCATCCCGACCCCCCCCCCCCTCCCCCCATAAAAACCCACGTCTCTTCCCTTCTTCGACAAGGCTTATGCATACATTATTTCTTCTTCTTGTATTTTCACATGGAGTCACTTCGCGTTACTTCCTGTGCTGTATGGGCTTTAAAAAAAGGGCAAAGTTCACTCCATCACTGTGCTGGGTTAGTTTGCAAAGATGAAGTGAATGTGAGAGGTTTGTGTAATGAGCTTCATGGTAGTGAAGCAGAACGTGTAGTGTAAATACACAGGCGTGCACGGAGACTGGCACACACAGCATAGAACACAGCACAGTACACAGTCCATAGCTCCCTAGGAACTGAAAATAGAACATACCGCCCAGCTGAACAGGCATACAACACAGTCTAGCTACTTGCTGTTTATGACCAAGATCAAACTAAAATATACATAAAGACCATGACAGCCCGGCGTTACCGCTCTCAGAGTAAATGTAATGGCTGTCATCGTGAGAGGAAATATGTAAAAAATTAACAGACTCCTGGGATAGCATAAAGCACACGGACCTCATTTATTTGTCTACAGTGTTGCTCACCGTTGGTGCCTGAGACAAGAAGGAAATATTAAATGACCAATTACTGTGGCAACCACTGTGAACCCAACAGCACAGTCTTCCTCACAGCGCAGCAGGAGACCCAAATATGTCAGAGGTTTGACGATGGAAGGTGCAGCGAGAGATTTGGGGGCTATTTGGAGATATCCCGGTGTGATATCCTGGGCATATCTAATGAACATTCTTGTACTTGCAGTCTAATGTTTGTGAAACATTATCTTTGAAGGGCTTTGACATGTTATTATGCTTTCTAAAAGTCATTATATATTAATACGGGCCTGCCATGTCTTTTATCCGAGAAGCTTTCTAGTTAGGAAAGTAAGCACTCGGCATAACTGAACCGTTTAGGCCTCTCATTATGAGGATTCACATGAACCTTTCTTTTCTCCTG
Source organism: Ammodytes marinus (assembly GCF_949987685.1). Lineage (NCBI taxonomy): Eukaryota > Metazoa > Chordata > Actinopteri > Uranoscopiformes > Ammodytidae > Ammodytes > Ammodytes marinus. The sequence continues at coordinate 10,112,591 of NC_137234.1, forward strand.
TGGATGATAGCGGTCGGATATGTATGCACACTCCGTGCCTCGTTATTAGATTTTTGTTTCCTCGGAGAAGACAAATACACTCCCTGTTGCTACGCCAGCGCTTAATCCATGCTAATGTCAGTTATCAATCACCCTCAAACACACCAGTTCACGAACATCCGGAGTGAAGTACAGTTTAGAGACGGGACTCCCACCTCAAGTGTGCAAGTGAATGCATCTGATATCTGGGTCTGCTAGTGGGCTACAATCCAAAATACTGATCAGCAGCTGCAATGAGCCCTCTGTCTAATTGATGTTCCCTTTAAGTGGCATCATGATAAAGTGGGTTTCATTCACTTTTGATGACATTAGAGCTGCACTCAGAAGCCAAACAGTGTTCCTTTAGGATGTGAGCCCATCGTGGGAGACTGAGATCTAATGATGGTTACTGGTGCACAGGACTGAATTGTGTCCAGCAAGCACCACTGCAAATGACTTAAGAGTGGCAGTCTGACAGGAAAAATATAAAAATATAATCTAAATCATTCTCTATGTGTTTCTCTTAGGCACTGCTGGGCCTGTAACTTTCTTCGAGCGAGCACTGTGTGAAAAGTAGGATACAAGCAAGTAGGAATGCACTAGGCTGAAACATAATCTCTTTCCTAATAGGTCTAAACTTAAGAGTATCGGCTCATACGCGGGCTGATCCGATACCTGGGTTCTCTTTTCACACCTGAGAATCTGTATAATTGGCCAGGGATTGTTGTAATGTAAAGCTGAAACACCTGCTTTTTTAATGACACTGACTAAGATACTGTTTACTATTTAAGACCTGACCTACTTAGAGTAATAAGGTTTGTAGGGGCCATGTTATTGATCTAGTGGATAAAACATTCCATATAGAGACAATGCACAAGGAAACTTCTATGAAACTAAACCAGAACAGAGGGAGGTTCATCTTTGCGTTGAGAATTCACCAAGGAAGTTGAATATAGGTCAAAAAGCTATTGAAATTGCTGTATATCATTAAAATATTATTAACTGTAGTCTCCAGTGATCTGACTGATTAAATGTGTTTTTTGTTTTTATTATTTACTATTATTATATCATTCATGCATTCTGTGAAGATTATTAAGAGCCCTCGTGCCAGCTATAACTTCAGGCTCTGACTAAATTTAATGGTGGGCTGCATGATGCTGATTTAAATTGGAGTTGTATTTAATAAGGACAGGCTGTAAGAAGGAAAGGCAATCCAACAAACATTGAGTTTTATTGCCCTGAAAGCTTTTTTACAAAAATTCTCAGATGACTCCAATTTTATAACAAAACCAGGTGAATCAAGATAAAAGGGAAACTCTTCACTTCAAACATTTTAAATATACAGTATATTGTCGGACATTAAACATTATAGATACACCAGCAGTTTAAGGAACACAAATAAATAAATTTAAGTAAATAACTCATGCAACCTATTTAATTCCCCTAAAAGCTCACGGCCAAATGCCTTTTGTTTTTCTCTTTTTTCTGCTATTGAGAAAAGGCATCATTTAATTGCAAACCTCTGAAGCATTGTCACGGTAATAATAATTGTGTATTCATTTGTGCTGTGCTACCTATGAAAGCTCAGTGCTGCAGAACTCAACATACATTTGATTGATGAACAAAGGGTTCTTTCTTTGGTTTATACGATCAGTCAGCTGAGTAATGTCTTCCGGATCAAATACTCTAAATAAAGCCCGGAGGCAGCGGCGTGTTTTGGTCCGCTGGTTTGGTGTTGCTCGGGAGACATTTACATCACAGAAGAACAAGGGGATGAATGTATCATCTAATTAGCACCTTCAATGTAGTGTTCAGGAAATGAATACAGTTAAAGGGGCCATATACAAAGCAGGGTTGCCATGGAGCTTGCTGTGGAGAAGTTTGGACCAATACAGCAACACTATAGGCCAGTGCAGTGCAGCCACCTTGCTGCATGGGTGGTCTGTTTCTGTTATGTAACTTGGAAAGGGTTTGTTAGCCTAACCCAAGCAGAAGATAAGAGAGAGGCTGTAATCAAACCCACATCGGCCCGCAGGCTTGTAGCGTCTCGACCTGCTGAGAGCTGTCAGCTTGAGGGGAACCATTCTGCCTGCTCCCTCACTTTGTCTCACACTCTAACATCCATCATCAATTTGGATCACAAAGGCAGATTGGAAAATAATAGAGGTATTAGTCTGACAAATCTACGTATGAAAATAACTTGTTTTTTATAGGAAGCTACCAAATGGAAACAGATCATCACATTGTTCAAAATGGTTTACTGTAGTAAGACTTTAAGTTGATATTTCTGCTCATATCAGAAGTATGGAAGTGATGGGAAATGAAATGTGATATGTTGTTATGGTTAAAGCATGTAAACAGGTGAAACATATAAAAACTCCCCATTGATCAGTGCAATCCACTTGCTAATAGGTCTATTCTTGACCAAATGAGAATGTAACAGGGCAATGGTTTTTTCAGTCATTTTGTCTTGGCAGTAAATATATGCGTGTAGCGTGGGAGAGACGGCTAACGAGGCAGCTACAGGATACTAATAAGTTCAATTCTTTATTCAATCAAGGTCTCAAAGTCTGCTGAGGAATTAACATTTTTGGAGCCCCATTTCACTTGATGCCAAATGTGCCTTTGAAATAGACTGGATACTTACATGTGCTACGACGAGGAACTTTAAAATATTTCTGGAACAGTCTAATTTTTCCTCTGATGATCATAAATGATATGTAACAGCAAACGAGACCATCAGCACAAATAATGCTTTTTTTAATATAAGTTTAATAGGGTAAGCTCACCCAGCATGAACTACAGCTGGCGTAGTAAAAACACTACAGCTTTTTTCCAAAGGGAGTGCAAGAATTAACAAACTGAAAGTTCCACGGATCACCTTTTAAGGTTATGTATAAATTGGTTAATTTTTTTTGACAAGGTGACTGCCACTGAAACATTTAGCTGATTTGTCCATTAGTGGCAAAAACAATTTAGACGTTGTAAAGATTTGCTTTGTTTAAGATCATTGCTGTAAATGTCCATTGTAAGGACATAAAGCAAGACACAAAGCTAGGTTTATTTTTCTGACTTAAATTTTCATTCACTTAAAAATGCTGTTACACGCGGTCACAACAGGGGGATGGGAACCACGGTCACAGATGATCTCTTTTCCCCCCGTTGATGTTAAAGTTGAAATCTATGTTCATTCGTCATCTTGGGAAACAGTAGTTGACAAAACAATCTCACAGCATGGTCCATTTTTATATCTGTTTGGGTTGCTTCTGAATATCTTTAGCTCTTAAGACTGCTATTCAATTTCCTGCTATTTTCTAGACTAAACAAATAAAAACAATTATTTTTAGAAAGCATAATAGCAAACAAAAAAGTACTTGAACGATGAATTTATAATGAAAACAAGCTAGTTGCAGCCAAACTTTTTGATGTTAGATTGCTTGCTATCCCAGAGCAGCATCTACTATGTTTGCTTTGATGAAGTGACTCAAAGGATTGGGTGTTGGTTAGGTCTGACTGTTAATGCAGCTGTTGCGGTAAAGTCACTTTCATGGCCACAGAAAGACTTTTCAGCATTTATTCCACCGCAGCTCCCAACACTTTCAGACACATCAAGGTTAGAGCTGCCTGCAGGCTACATTCAGGCGCTTTGGCACTTAAACACAGCTTTCTGTGGCAGTGGGACTGTGATTCAGGCAGAAAAACTGGACTGGCGTTGGCTCCGCTGTTTTAGGAGACACATTTCGTGGACTGCTTTGTGTCTGTGATGCAGACAGACAACGACAGTGTCTCCCAGACACAAGCCAGCATTGTTTGTTTGGATTTGCTTTAACACCCCGCTTTTGGCTCAGTTGGTTTCTATTCGAAATGTTCCTGTCATCATCATCCGCCTGACCCTCGATTTTTAAATAGCTTCTACCCGCAGACAAACAGCCTTCTGGGAATTTAAAAAAAATAAATGAAAAAAGAGAAAAATTATGAAATGGGACAGTAATGTATGACAAAACTGCAGCTGAAACACAGCAGCTTGGTACTCTTTTTTTGGATTTTCTTTGGCATGAGTTAATCCTCTAGGCCACCATGGCTGTGAGGCAACAATAAAGCAAAAGTTGGCGCCTTTTAAACATAATGTTGTGTGTGATCCAACAGTTATCTCACGGCATTTGATACCAATAAACCAACAACAAGCAAGCCTTAAATGGTAAAAACACTAATCTGAGGAAGGGCTGAGCGATTCATCGATTTCAAATCAAAAATGCAATTGAAACAATGCGATTTGCAAAATGCGAAGGGCTGCAATTAGGATATATAAAGCTTGTTTGACCTGTAATAAACTGTATGGAGAAACTGAAGTTTAATTTAGGACTACAATATGATAATTTTTACAAGATATAACCCTGATCCTGTTCCTTTTACAGGTATTACGTTAGCCATACTGCCTGAACATATCAATAGAGACAATGCTGGAGAAAGGAATGTTACTCCACAGTGACTGAAGGAGTGAGGCCTAAGATAACCTTGTCAGAGGTTTATCACTCCAGACCAAACTCCATGCACATTAGCCCCAAAATAGCTATGAAAGATACACTGCAGAGACCTGGAGAGCTTTCATACACCTTAAGGTTCCCAGAGTTCACCGTGGGGGCAGCCCTGACAGACAACCTCACGCTGTAGTACTGACAGGAATACGTCCAGATGAGAACGGATAATATTCCACGCTGCTCTCCGCATCCAAGCGCTAATGGTGTTTTGGCAGCCGGTTTATACGGCCTCTTAGAAAAACACCTTAAAATGCAAGGAACCGTTTGTTGGCTGTTCCAGAAAAAAATTATTGGACGTGTTGGTTGACTGGCCATAGTGGTGGGATTGCACCTCATTAAAGACGCTGTCCCGGTTTTGACCCACGGAGAGAGTGAACTTGGTTTGCATAAGTTTGGCGGATCTTCTTTCAATAATAAGAATGTCCTGAAATGCTCCCCGAACGCCAGTCAGTGAGTTCAACTTTAAGCTGTAATATTATAACGTTGTGCTAAATGCTGTGAAGTCTCCATTTATAAAATGTTTCATTAAGCTGATTTCTGTTACCGTGGAATACATTTTTCTTATTGTGAAAATGAACAATAGCAGAGATACCTGCTGTTATTCACTGATAATACGTGGACATGATTATCGTCTCCGTTTAAATGATGAGGCATTATGTGAGGGAAGATGTTTAGTGGGCCATTATATTACACGGTGAATCAAAAATTACAGTCCTGTGATTTTATGCCATAATGACTCGCGTATAAAGCAAGTTCATGTACAAAACATTAAATTAGAGCATTTAAATAAGACATTATTTCCCTTCAGCATATCGGCACATATGTCTGCTGCAATATACACAAATGTACAGACACATACATACATAACAGTTGATTTAACACTGCCTGTTATGTGGATTGTTAAATGTAGTAGCGGACACAAGACACTGAAGTTTAATCCCCCAAAGGGACACAGCTTTTATCTAAATTCTTGTTTTTTCTTTAATCTCACTGTGTATTCTTTTTTAACGACGAAGTCCACCAGCAGGGAAAAGACCGAACAGAAATAGTGCATTGTCGAGAGAGGACGGCAACCCTCTAAAGATTAGCCGTGACATTCTGTACTTATTGTAACTGTAATGATGGACTGACAATATATTTTATGTGCATTTTAAAGCCGTAAAATGTTGTCGTTTGTAGAAAACAAAACAAAAAACAGACATGAACTTTGTGTTATGAACATTTTAAAAGGCTCTTATCCTTCCAATCCTTCAGAACATGTGCATACGTAAAAGTAGAATAACAGAGGTTAATGTTAACTAACCTTGTTTTTTTTAAAAGCTTTCAACTGCTTTCTCAGCCACTTGAGCAGGAGGCTCATGTGTCAAAATCGAACTGACATTCTCAAAGGGGCTGTAATCAATATTTTAAATTACACCCGGATCTATAGCTTACCTCGTCTGAACGGAGCTTCATAATGAGTTTCAGGTCATTGTTTAGTTGTGCACTACCCGCTCGGCACCAAACAGGAGACATATAATTGTTAGCGACTTGCTTGAGAACATGATGGAGGAACATGATATTGGCTTATTTAGTCATATGTACTGTTTCTGAATATCAAAAGATAACTACAATGCTTAAAAAACGTTTGTAATTTATGATCCAACTAGGAAAAATATAAAGATAAATAGAATAGAATAAATATTTTTTGTTCACTTTAAATCAAGTGATCAAGAAGAATCAAGCAAGCATCTTAAATGCTAATCCAGAGGTTGGGTGCCCAGCTGTCCCTGCAGTGCTATCTCCTGCCACTTAACATTTACACTGAGTATGCATTAAAGCCGTCACCTTGCTTGTTCTATCTGGTGATAAAAGCTTTTTCTGTCTGTCGCAGGGCTGAGTCAAAGTGACAGAGGCTCTGCAGCACCTCTGGCTTTGTAATCAACAGTCCACAGTGTCTGACGTCAAACGTTAAACCATCCACCCACTCCTCGTGCATCTCGCCTGTCACTCACGTCTCTGCTTTCTTCCTATAACACCTCAGTAAGGGACGACAGTCAACGTATGGCTTTATATGGAAGTTGTTGAGGGAAGACATTTTTCATTTAGTCTTTTTCTGCTTTGGATTTGGAGGTGGAATGTTTTTCTTTGCTGATTTTACTAGTGTTGTGTTTGTGTTCTCTCGCCCTTTTACTCACTATTCAAAGTTGTGTTTCAAAGAATGACACCGCAGATTGATTTACAATCAGTGTTCATGTGCTGAACTTGTGATGAAAACATTGTTGCCTTTTTTTTTTTGTCTTTTTTTCTACGCAGTTTTGTCTACTGCCATCAGATGAAATCACCTAAAAACATTGTACATTTTATTCCACTACATTTTAGTTTTGCCATTTTTGGTACATCTTATTTGTTAATATATATGTATTGTATATTAAAATAATGGTAATACAATTTTTATTTACTTTAGACAACAAAAACAAAGTATACATTATTGGCAGCAGGCCCTCATTTTTTCTGCAATCCTATTCATGAAATCACTTTACAGTAACATTTTCCTCTGATGTGATTTATATAACGGTATGTATTGAGATTTGACAATAAAAAGTAATGGTGTCATCGTGTCAAGCATTACACGTGTCCACTCACACTTCTCACATATACTGTGACACTAATCTATGCACGAGTCAAGTGGAGGTTAAACACCAGTAGAAATGGAGGCCACGTGAAAAAGATGCTCTGGTCGTAAGTTAGACACTGTCATACCCGATATAATGAGAATAGAGTGGGGTCAACGAGAAAAGAGCGGGATCTTGCATAAAGATTAAAATGTCAATACATCAATATTATGGTTCTCTGAGCACTTTCTCTTTTTAAAGAGACCCCTGGGCCTTCCTCCCTTAATTAAGTTTTTTTTCTAGAGCTTTCTAGTGTTTTTAACACTACCACATTTAAAGGAGTATCTACAATGTACATATATAGCTTGTTATTTATGAATGGGAATGAATGTCAGCATTAGATACTCATTTGCATAATGGGTCTACTCTAGAAAATATTTGCCCGACCTCTTATTTCCCCAGTCAATAATGTTTTCCCTCTGATGAATGATCACTCATGCATGATTAACTGTTTCAGAGGAGTCAAATAGCACAAGACCTCAAAGGAGTCTGAATCGATGTCCCATTTCTTGCCTTTTGTGTTGACCAGAAATATATATACACACACACACACACACACACACACACACACACACACACACACACACACACACACACACACACACACACACACACACACACACTTATCACATAATGCATTAATATTCTAAACAGCCAGCGGGTGAAACTGTGTCTGAATTCCAACAGCTTGTTTGTTATTTGATTATACTTTAAGCCTCTCGTTTCAGTAGCTGCACAAAGGAGGAAATGCCCTCCTCCCCAAAAACCATTAAAAAAATAATAGAAAACACAGTAGCAGACCTCAAAGCGTCATACAGATTGCGGAGGAGGGTGAACATGAATGCAGCCCGACATATTGACATTCAGATACAGTGAAAACATTAAGTGGGCTGCATTATCAGCCGCAAACAAGCAGAGAATTTTTTTTTAAACGCTGCCGTGTTTGTGGTTTGGCTTGTGTGGGGCTGTGGAGAGCAGAAGTGTTACTGTTTGCCCAAAAGGGTCAGGATGCACAGAGGTAGCTACCACGTGACATGCTACTGATATTGACATAGTCAGTATAATGGCACAAAGTGATAACTGGCTTTCTGCCTTTGGCATCTAACAGTTACAGTGTTGAAGTACACGGTGGCCACATGGAGGGAGAGCTAGCGTTTAAAGCTGATGACTACAGACAGGTGTGTGTGTGTGTGAGGGAGGGAGGGAGGGAGGGAGAGAGATTGGCTCTACAGGCCTCTGGTAGATTATCTGTTCAGGGGAATCTGATACAGAGGGGAAGCCGGCATCAAAGGCAACATCAACCCTTCATCATGGAACCTGCTTCTGTCAGTCTCTCTCTCTACTTTTTCTCTCTTCCTAGTTCGATACACACAACTATAGACATGCACGCACACACACACACACACACACACGTATACACACACATTTGTATTCTTAGCCACACAGCTGTAAAGACATGTATACTGTACACACTTTAATTGCTTCTCTCCAACAAGCACATAAACATGTGGAGATCAATGCAAATTAAAGTGCAAACATAAAAAAAACAGGCACAGACTGTACACAAACACACTCACACACACACGCACACACACACACGCACACAAAAGAGAGCCAAGCCGAGCAACCTGGTGTGAAAAAGAGGGAGAGAGACGTCACAATGACAGAACGAACAAATGAAAATGAATGTCTTTTTCTGCACCACAGATCGGAAAACAAGTCCCTTCTGTGCACACTGACTGACTACACACTGCTGTTAATATTGAGGTTGGAGAAAAGTGATTATTTTTCCTGTCATTGCTTCTGTCGGTGTGATTAATTAGGTATGGTCTCATTTGGAAACTGTTTAGTCAGTGTGTTTGTTTTTTGAGGGGTGCATGGGTGAATGGACGCAGTACACTCTATCGGAAGATGAGATCTATATTTTAAAATACAACTACGGGGTAATACTCTCAAGCCTACAATCAACATTAGAAGAAATATTTCAGTGTCTTAAAGGGATTTCACACTGACAGTATATTCTGAATCCTGGAGCTAACCATGTAAAGATCCAAACCAAGACGCTGTCCTTGAGTTAATCTGAACTAGGTGGAGTAGTAATTCTCTGTGGACTTATCATGTCACACCGTCTACCTGTACATTGTTTCTTATTTTACCCGTGAAAGTCTAATGTGCCAACCAGGTAGTGTGCCCCTTGTGGCCATAAGGAGGTACAGCAGAGTCAACACACAACTGGTGTCATTCACTTTCAGTCTCCTCTGCGGTAATTCTGACCTTTAGCTCTGGAAAAACAATTAAGAGACCACTCAAAATTCTTCTCAAATTGGCAGCTCTACATTAACGAATGGAAAAGCTCTTAATGACAAAATTTCTATTTGGAATATATGGGAAATATTGTCAGTATTAGAGAAAAAACAACAAAATGTTTTCATTTTACTCAAACACATTTCTATAAATAGTAAAAAGCTGAGACACCGATCATTGGGATTAGTCTCTTAATTCTTTCCAGAATTGTTCATGTTCACTAATGGCTCCAAATTCTGAATACAGTATGTATTTATTTGTGTTCCCAGTGGGTGGGAGGCATGAAGTTTGTATAACAGTTATTACTGAGTTAAAAAATAATCGATGGTGAAATGTTTAGTGAAACTGCTGTGTAGCTCTGCATATGTGAGTAAGACTTGGAAAAAAGGTTTCAGTAGTTTTATGTTCATCCTTGTGGCTCATACATATTTAATAGGCTGTCAGTGTTTATCAGGGAATTTAGTTTCCTGTCTTTTACATTGGAGAAGTCTAGAAATATACAGTGGGTTGTACAATGACAAAAGGTTCAAATCCTGGTCAAACCTTGTGTTCTGTGAGTGTGTGATAAACTGTGTCCACATTTCAATCTCACTGAGAAACAAAGGTTCAGTGTGTGCTCTTAAATAACCCTCTCTATCTGATGATAGTTGAGCAGAGAAAGCCGCTCTCGGGGGATTATACAGTAGCTCTGAGTTATTTTTTTTATCTGCTTCATCTGGACCGTGATAGGAACCACAGTCCGTGAGAGGAAGATGCCCCACTTGTATTCATTTCAGCTTGGCACCTGCAATTTTTTTTTCACGTTTGAGATCCAGGCACCAAAAAAACTCTTCCTCGGCCAAAAGATTGTCGGCATCTGGGGCCCGCCAGCTACTCTGAAGTTACGACACCAGTTTGATCATCTGCTCTGAATTTGAAATGCACCTCACTCAAAATGTTTCACCTAAAGGGTTACTGCCAAGACACCGGTCACGACGCCTCTCCCTGCTCCACCTCCCGTGGCGGGAGTGTGGGCGTGTGTATGTGTGTGTTAGTGTGTACTATAGGCCTGTTATATGTGTTATTCTGCCTTTGCATACAAGCCTTGGTGAGTGTGTATACTGTTATTGCGAGTTGTGTACAAAACAGACATTGACACCGTCTGCCTCAATGTCAGCAATTCCTCCTAGTACTGAAAGCCAGCAAGCCAGTGATGGACTCAATATAATTGTCCCTGTGAGGTAGTGTGTGTGTGTGTGTGTGTGTGTGTGTGTGTGTGTGTGTGTGTGTGTGTGTGTTTGTGCCTGTGACAAGGTGACACAGGAAACAGTCCAATCCAGAAGACTGATGGCCAGAGCCAGCTGCCCTGACCGCACTTATGTCCGGTCACTCCTATGCTGATGAATATGTGACAGAGACATGCACAGTCCACAGACTAAACACAACACGAGGACAGTCACCGTACGGACCTGCTGCTAGTTGATCATTTTTAAAAGCAAATTCTTTCTCTATAAACACATCCTGCTGAATGTAGCCCAACACTACCCTGTCACAGAAACAAATGGACAGTAAGGATTAGGCTTGTGCAATATCTCTCCTTTTGTGTCAAAACAGCTCAGAATAATGGTCCTACGTGTGTCCACCTGTTTACACTTAGAACCTGATACTCCATGTTCCAGGTCCCTTTTCTTTAATACAGTTGTAATGGCGTAACCAGGCGCACTTGCCTTGTCCATGCTGAATAATTGCTGTGAGAAAGCTTTATGACATACAGGGTGCAGCATAGGTCTTAATTGGTTTCAAGGAGGATGGTTCGATCACATACTGTAAATAAATGCAGCCAGAACAAAAGGCAGAGTCCTTAGGGACTCATTTGTTGCATAAATTACACAACTGCTCATCCATTCACTAAAGATGGTTCATCCGCGTATCACAATATTTCAAAGGAGGCCATTATGTTTTCATACATTTTTCCTATCCTTCCATTGTCATGACTAGTTTGAAGTCTTATTTCTTACACTTGTGGTAATGAAGATTGAGGCCTCACCTAGGAGACCTAGGAGTATTATCCATGTGCGTCTATGAACACACAGCAGCTACACACATCACACAACCACACTTACTATGCACAAGCGCTCACTGTGCATGCACTTGGAAGAGTGTTCCACTGTCATGAAAAAATCATAAAATCTCACAACAACTGCTGCCCTAAGGGCCAGTTTTTCACACAGACTAGAGTGGGATTTTTCATGGTGGAGCAGGCTTGTGTGTGAATGAACAAAGGGAATCTCCTTTTCTCCTCCTGCTTTCCCCCAGCCCCCTAAATCCCAATCACGTGCCACGGTTCCTCTTCCCACACGGCTGTTTCCAAGTTACCTGCAGCGTCGGAGGCGGCTGCCTATCTCGCCTAATTGCCTCCTGTGTAAAGTGACGGCTGAGGAGAGGCGCCGATGAGAGAGAGAGAGCTGTTCCTTTTCCTGCAGCTCACTCACTCACTGCTATACCTCACCAAAAGAGCCACTCCACTTAAAAAGGTACCACTGTGTGTACCTTTGGCTAAAATGACCCAGTTGTGTTGACCCAGAGAGAAACTTCAGTAACCAACCTGCAGAATCTCTCTCAAATGTAACGGATGTAATGGACTTTTAATTTAAAGAAAATTCACAATTTTTTAACAATTAAAAAAAGAAAGAAAAACTGCTCATTGAGGACATATACTTCAAGTCTTAATAGACACTGAGGGATGGAAAGCACACACACATATAAAAAAAATGCTTTTAGTAGGGAATGCCTTGTTCGAGATAACAAAGTAAAGAACAATAACCACAGCAGGCAGTGTTTGTTTTAACGATAAGCAGCTTTCCTCACTACGGTAGTACCAACCTTGCTCCAGCCCGTAGAAAAAGACAAGATCTCCTTGTTCCCTCTCGCTGAATCTGCCACCCTGTTGCTTTGCTTTGCCTCTTCCTCACAAATAGATCCTCCTCATCCTCGTGACCCGGGGTTTGAGAAGGAACAGCTAGTGAGGGAAGCCAGGCGGAAGAGAAAAGAAAACACACCGGAGAAGAGAAGAAACACACTCTCCTCGCTCCTAAGTCCTCCTTGGCAGTGTATCCCCATCCGTCAGAGCACAGCAACTGAGAGTGTGTGAGAGGGAGAGAGAGAGAGAGAGAGAGAGGGAGAGGGGGATGAAACGTTACTGAGTAAGTGGGCGAGTGAGAGAGCAAGTGAGAGAGGGAAGGAGGGAGGGAGAGAGAGCTTGTGTGCATGCACTGGAGGTTGATCCTCTAGTCTAGTCTATACTGTTAATATGTCTGTCTGTCTGTCTGTCTCCAGACCTGCTTGCATTCCTTCCCAACAGAAGCCACAGAGTCGGCGGCTTTTTACAGTAACGTGACTTAGTTTCCTCTTGAGGGACAATACTTCCTGTTCTTGGCTCAACTCCCCTCATGAGTGAAATCCCCCGGCATTTTAAGCTGTACAAAAACTCTCTTTCTCTCTCTCTCTCCCCATGTCTCTCACTCTCTATTCCTGTCTCCTCATGTCTATGCTTCCTGGTGACAGTTAATATAATCCACCCAATCCCAAAACCGTCTGTCCACTGGTTAGCAAGGAATGGGCTGCGATTTCAATTTCCGATACAAACTGTACAAACAAACACACAGGCGTGGCCATCCGCTTACTCAAAAGATACAGCTGCACTTTGCATGCATAATCAATACATAAGGAATGTATGAGGAGAAAACTACAAGGCTTGTACACAGAGAGAAGAAAAAAAAGTGCATTCATGGAACACGTCACACATAAGCATCCTCTGAACAGCGTAGAGCTAGGAGTATTTGTCTATTGTGTGCTTTTTCAAGTTGTGAAAACCATGGCAATAGTGGCACTTCATGGTCACCGCCCAGCTGTGATCATCAGCACTTTTGGAGTTGACAGGAGATCAGAATTAAATCAACAAGTGGAAATGTTAGCCCAGCTTTATGTCACTGAACCGTAAACTGGTGGGAACCGTTGGTCTTGTAACATTCACAGTCGGACAGACATACCGGTATTGTCACTGGCGACTTGGTCATCCAAGTGTCAGCAGCACAGCCTGTGTGTGTGTGTGTATGGAACATGCTGTATCTGTGAAACAAGGCTTTTCTTCTCTGCTCTGTCGATTCCTGACGTGACATGGCTGCCAGCGAGTGGGAGTGTCTCCCCTGAGTATGGACCGGTGCATGCTTGGGTCAATATGCAAGAGAAGCCTTGGTGGATCAATCAGGTCACGCACATCAATGAAAGGTGAATCGGGGGCCAACCTGACAGCTTCATCAATCATGTTGATAAAGTGTCAAAATGTCATGAAAAGTGACTGAAAGCGTCAGTCAAACCCACACACACACACCCCCACACATATTAAGTGATGGAGAGTCTCTCGGGAAAACAAAGGGTATGGACATATGGCCGTGTCATCTTGAGGCTACTCGTTGGCCCACTGACCGGCTGAGCAAGAGGTGCTCCCTGTGGAGCTTGTGGGTGCTGTGCCGTCTTGACTCACGCAGGATGCTGCAGCACACACAGCCACACATAGGCATGGGCCGGTATCCGGGTTGAAGGTATAACGGGGGGTGAAAAAGTCAAGGTTTCAAAAAGCACTATTATTTTCCGTCAATCCATTCTGAGGTATTAGCCCAGGCATGTCAAAATAAGACATTTTAGAGCTGTATTCGTAATACCATGATACCATGAAACCGTGGTATTTTTGGTTATCAAACCATCAGAAATGATCTTACCGGCCCATTCGTACAACATGCAACAGGAGGAGGGAGCGCTGATAAGTGCCAGGGGAGGACGGAGCGACAGGGAGGCCCGCGGCTGGCTGTGCAGGGATTGAGCTGTATGATGTTCAGCCAGGAGGAAGTATGGCCAGGAGTGAGATAATATATCCTCAGAGTGTGTGTTTAGTCTGTCTCCATGTGGACCAAATAACTGCAGCTACTCATTGCTAGTCATTTACGATCGAACACATTCATCCACATGCCATCTTATTTTTTTGGGCACATCTCCCTATGTGACCAACATCCAGTGCAAATCAAGCTCTCAGCACGGAGGTAGTCAGCCAAGATCATTTTTTTCAATTCTACATTTGAACCAAAAACTTTTAAATGTGAAAATGAACTTGACGAATCCATCACAAAACCATTTGAGAGCTGCAAGCAAATTCTTGCCAGAATTGGTGCTTTTGTTTCTGCTCCCTCGCCCACGGTGCCAGATGTAAATATTACACATTCCCTTTACAACACTTATGAAATATTGAGAGGCTTGAAATGTACTTGGGAAATGAGGTCATGCTAAATGAAAGCGTAGCCGGAGAGCGCCACGGATTGCTCACTCGTGGCACTTTAGTCACAAGATAATGCCTCAGATAAACAGAGTACATTTATGTTTCTCATTCTGTAAATAGCAAATACATCAGTCATTTATGTTGTGGTTGTTGGAAAGAGGTAGGGCATGCCCCCCTCTGTGGACAGGAGAGTACACCTAGTTTGTCAGCGGCCGTGCTGAGGCGCAAGGTCGCATTCATGACAAGCTCCTTGCTTGAATCGTCTGGGCTCATTAATTATTACAAACTGCTATAAGCATGTACTCCTTCATCACTCCTATCATACCTGTACCCTTCTTACAGATGGAATTAAAATGATCTCTTCCAGGTCCCTTTTCCATTTCTGTTAAACGTCCGTCCCATCTCAGACAAGATTAGGATGATACGGTAGTTATTCTGTCTAGCGCAGCCTTTCCTCCTTTTTCATCAAGCTCCAGGAGATTTTCTTAAAAAAAAAAAAATCTTTTCAGGAGGCGCAATAAATGTAGAGGATCAGCTTACACGATCCACCATTAAACCTGCAGGGTATTTGATACAGATGTGACTTTCAATCTTCCAAGAAGGCGATCTCGGCGTAGCTTTGTATTATATGGTCAAAGTGCAAGGAAATTACTTTTTTGGAAAGCCCTGAATGTATTTTTTCTCATTATTTTCCTCTCTGAGATCACAATGAGCTGGTTTACCTTCTATTGTGGTAGTAGTTTTAAAGTGAATTTTAGGTTCTTGTTCAAAATGTAGCCCAGCTATGAATTAGTGTCATGCAGCTGATGCCGTGCA
This sequence comes from Ammodytes marinus, assembly GCF_949987685.1. Classification (NCBI taxonomy): domain Eukaryota; kingdom Metazoa; phylum Chordata; class Actinopteri; order Uranoscopiformes; family Ammodytidae; genus Ammodytes; species Ammodytes marinus. Next base: position 10,128,229 of record NC_137234.1, read on the forward strand.
GTGCAGTCCCTTGGCAATACAGTGAGTGAATGTTGTTGTCAAGCTTTTCTCGAGGGGGGGGGGGGGGGATTGCGCAAATCCCTGCAAGTCCTCTCTGGTCTTGAGATGGATGCTGCTGATAAAAGACTCTCTAATGACTCAACCAATCATCAAATGACATGCTTCAACATACAGATGCAGTTTTATAGCTTTTGCTTCGATTCAATTCAAAAGGTCAATAAAAGGACGAAGAAAAAAATTATTTGGCCATTTCATGCCCCCAAATGAGCTATTAATGGTGCATCATTATTCTTTAATTATAAGCTTGAAAAGTGAGCCTTACATTACGTCAAATCCCCTGAAGGTTGGCAGTCCGTATGCTTTCCCTCATTCAGGGAAGTGTGTCCCCCTCATTGCCATAGTCTTGCTTGTTGCAAAGATGTAAACCTCATCTTGAAAGCAATGGGGTGTCATTTAACATCAGCAATTACAAGATTCAATCATAAACTGCTCAGCCATCTGAAAAATATTAGGATAATCATTTTTTTTCCTCCCCTGAAAACAAACAAATGCAGCGGACATATTAAAATGCTGACGAAAAGGCGATAGCTTTTATAGCTCTTTTTCTCTTTTGATACTTGTTTGTTATAAGCTCAGCAGCTGCATTTTTCTCCAACGTCTGGAGGGAATTACAAGGTAAGATTATGCATATTTACACACAGAGAAATAAGCTTTTATTGTTGCTGAATGCAACTTAAAATGATGTTTTCAGATCACATTATTCTTTGTAGGATGGATTTTATGAGATCCTGCTGGGAGTCCGGAGTAAAAATCTCCAAGTCCTGCTTTGAGCTGAAGCAGTGTCTGAGGTTTTGAGTCATACCTCCACTATGTTTTTTGTTTGTTCTGTGAATCATGCGTATGTCTAATAGTTGTCATCTCCTACTTCATGTGAAGTGACAAATCGGTCCTGGCATCGCACTGAAATAGCTTTGCCCTCTCAGGAATAACTCTGTCCAAACTTCAGACTTTAGTTACTGTCATCATGTTACAGAGACTCGGGGTCAGCTCTGTTGTTACTTTTTTCTATTCTAGCATCATTTCACCATCATCATTCAATGACATTTGTAACATTAGCAACTGCATTGTTATTTCAACTGCAGTGTCCCTTACAAAATGAGATAGTATCCATTATGGAAAAAGGGATACTTACATGTAAATAGTTGATTTGCCTGTTGGTTAATTAATAGAACAGAAATTCACAACAATTTATGATTGATAAATCTCAGGTCCAAAGATGCCAGATATACATTGGTTCCTACCTGTCAAATGGAAAGATTTGTTACTTTTGTACGTTTTATATCATTGCAAATTTAATATATTTTATTGAAATGGGCATTTTCCACGATGGTCTGATGTTTGGCCAAATTAAATGTTTAAATAAGTGTGTATTATGACGACTTGTTCTAATTAATTATTTAATTAGTGTAAAAAACACACTAAATAGTAAATACACTATCATCACACTTTTATAGACTAAACCAATTATTTTCTCTTTATTGATGTAAAGTATTTACTTTATGGATGGTAACTTAAGGGAAAAGTTTCCTCTAAATGGTCTGTAAGAGTTATTGAGGTGACGCCGGTTTGGAAATCGAGGTGTGAGGCAAACTGCCAAACAAAACTTAAATATCCCGAATGACTGCCTCCTCAAAACCAACACCTTTTATAGTCAAATAATGATTAGAGAATAATGTCCCTGCAAGCAGACAATTGTATAATTGATCCTAATGAATAAAAGGTAGATAAATCATTAAGGGAAAAAAAAACTCTTGCACAACATAGCCTACTCAAAAGATAAAGTGTCCATGAATAAAGTCAGAAGACACAAAATGGCTCCATGAAATATTTACACCCTGTCAATAGTATATCTGTTCTTTTCATCCTTGCCTGAGCGCAAACAAGGTGGCCTGAGAACTCTGTCACCTATCATTATACTTACTTTGACTGCAGAGCCTCAGTGGGGAGTGCGACTGTCTGTCAAACTGATAAAACTGGAGCTCCATGTAAATGTTGTATGACATTTTCGGGGAAAAGCTTACAAAAAATAACTTATGTGAATACCTGCAAAGCCCCTAATGTCATAACTCAGAAAAACTCAAGGCTTGGGCGCTTCGGTGGCGTAGTGGATAGGGCGCGTACCATATTGGCTCCGGCCTTATTTGCAGTGGTCGCGGGTTCGAATCTGACCCAGGGACCTTTACTGCATGTAGAGCTGCAACGATGAATCGATAATAATCGCCAACTATTTTGATAATCGTATCAAGTAATTTTTTAATAAAAAATGTCCAAATTCTCTGATTTCAGCTTCTCAAATGTGAATATTTTCTGGTTTCTTTAATCCTATTATGACAGTAAACTGAAATATCTTTGTGTTTTGGACATAAAAATACATTTGAGGAAGTCAACATGGGCTTTGGAAAATGTATCAACATTTTACACCATTTTCTGACATTTTACGGGCCAAAACACTAATCGATTAATCGAGAAAATAATCGACAGATTAATCGATTATCAAAATAATCGTTAGTTGCAGCCCTAACTGCATGTCATCCCCCCTCTCTCTCTGTCTCCCCATTTCAACTCTGTACTATCTAATAAAGCTTGAAAATGCCAAAAAATTATCTTAAAAAAAAAAAAACCTCAAGGCTTCTCTCGGCACGGTCGCGGTCACTGTCACAGCTGAGACGTCGTTACTGCTGTCGTAAAGCACTGGAATTACTTTGTGAATACAGACGATGCATTATTACAACAACCCTCCCATGAGATCAAGTTGTTTAGTGCAAAGTTTAAAAGCTGTTTCACCTTAAAGAGACACTGTGTCTTTCCAGGTGATTGATGATTTCACTGACGATTCGTTGTGGGATAATTAGTTTTGAAAACAATGCAGGGATTCTAGGCACTTCGATCAATTCCAATCTCCGCAGAGCCACTGGCTGCAAAGGATCTTTTTTTCTCTCTCTCCACAGCATCGATAATAAAATAAAACTGTCCTTGGGGATGACGGGCTGCAGAAATGGCAGCGACTGTAGAATACCTGATGAGGAGCGGGCATGTAAATTAGCAGCTTTTATAGGCTGCTGTGACAGGTTATAACTTAGCAATTAACAAAGTCATCCATTTACAAAGAATGACACTAGTCAACAATTACGGTCACGAAAAAGAGAGATATGTGAATGGAATCAAGTTTAGAAAAATTAATAAGTATTTTTTTTTCAACTATTTGTCAACAGCAAAGTTATGATGAAGACAGGAAATCCTTCAGAATATGAATTGACCCCCCTCGTAGAGCAAAGATGATGAGCAAGAAATCAATTTCTGTGCTCATCATGAAAAACTGGTTGGATTTCATGTGCTTTTTTAGTTTTTCTAATTTTACAAACTCTATTATGATTACCTCAAGAAAAGAAATGACGGTGCCTTCTTTTTACACAGCACTCGGAGAACTTTCTACTTCACCTCCTAATAAGCCTTTACAGCTCAGGCTTCTGCACCGTGCCAACTCTACTGATAGCTTAAGATATGCGCTGCTACAAATTAAAACCAGAGAAGCAGCATGGGACAGACCATCCAAGACGATACAAGTTGGAATACAACCCACTCTGGCATTCACTGCAACAAAATATTAAAGAGGGACATTAAGCTGCAAATCTTGGTGGAAAAGAGGCTTTTGTTATGTCCGACCAAGTCAAATCTAACAAACCTGGAAATCTGTCTCTCTCTCGCATCTCTAGCGTTGATTCACAGCTGTCGGAGTTGTCGGCCCCGGTGTGCTCTCTGTGAGGAAAAATAAAATAGAACGTTTGATCAACTTATCTCCTTTATCAGATTTTTGGCAACAGAGAGGCATTCTGGAGCAGACACATACAGCGCACTGTCAAATTCAACTGAGTGGCAGCAATTGGTATCTTATGCCCATTTATATTTAGTAATATGTTTTCTTTGTTGCCATTTACAGTACTATTTACCTATTCTTGTTTAGTGATTCTTGTTTAGAGAAATGGAAATTGCATTGATAGAGTTAAAGCGTATTCAGCCTCCTTCAGACTGGCACTCCTTTGCTTGACTTCCATTTAACAATGTCGGTCTTTTAAGCCATTGAAGATAATATTCTTCGTCCAGCAAATCAGCATATAAAACAATTTGCCCCTTTCATTATAACTGAAGCAAACAATAAAAAAGGATATTTAAGTTACTTCCAAAATGCCATCACTTTAACAGATAGATGAAGCCAGAAATGTCTGAAAAAGGCTATAGGAGTGTGGAGGTCTGAGACATGAACTGACCTCCTGACCTCTCCATCTTTGTCCACTTTTAAAGAATCCAATTAGGCTTTTCCATCCTTCAGATCTTTTCACACAGACAGTATACATTGAATCAAATCCTCCTTGTTAGCCAAAAGCTTACATTTTTTTTTCATTTTTCCAGAAGTCTTATTTGATCTGCGTTATTTCTCTTTCTTTTTCTGTGTTATCTTTCAACATAGTTTTTCCAGTTGTCAGTCTTGCTTTGCTTGCTAACATGGGCACAATAACAATGCTAACATAACACACCAAATTTGAGGGTAATTCATCTCAATACCAAGGAAAAAAAACAAATGTCAACCTTTTTGGGTTGCTACAATTCCTTAAAGGGCTTGGACTACACCACACCACAAAGTTGCAAGTTACTGAAATAAACCTGAAGCCATATATAAAGATACCATCTGTAAAAATCCATTAAAACACTCAGACAGGATTTATTGAAGTGCTTAATAAAATCAAACACCATTATCTTTACTCCTCTTTCTGGGAATAGCCGAAGGTTTTGTATTTTCAGAGCCCCATTTTGCATGTTCCTTTCATTTTCTATAAATATAAAATCCGTCTGTGTCTACAATGGAGGGTAGCTGTTGAGATGTTCAGATGGTGTTGAGTGCACCGACACCAAAATTAACATTCATTTAGATTTTAAAAATAAGTCCCCCACGAAGCCTTGTGCTCCACAAGGGCTCACAAAGAATGTCAACACTGCAAAGGACTATTTATATAATGTTTACCTTTGAGGCTTTTAGAGACATACTTATCCAGGATGTAACAGCATCAGGGACACAGCCACTTGGTGCACATGTTGCTGTGGGGACCAAATCTCTCAAACTTCCTCTGTAACTATAACACTGCCAACACAATGCGCTGTGTCCTGGACAGATTTATAGATAACAGTAACTTATAAAACACAACCCTGTCACCTACATCCTCACACTGTATGAGCCTGTCCCCTCTCTGTCTAAACAGAGGGGTGTGTGATGGATTTAAAAGCATATTAAACCAAGAAAAGCAGCACACCATCAATAAAAATGTACTCGCTATTGACCAGTTGCTTAACCCTGGCCCCTGAAAGGTTATTTTCCAATTATAGCATAGCAATCTTTACAAGGCCAGGTGGTGGTGTGTGTGTGTGGGGGGGGAAGGGGGGCTTTAATGAAAGTGGTACTCTGCATTTCAAGAGTTTGGATGGTGGTGTCTTTTTAGGGCCTTTTTTAAAATCCCAAAGCTCCAAAGCAAAAAAGATATTCAACTGTGTTTATCTACTGTTCCATACACAGTAGGCTGCAAACATTAGCATATTGGTCTTACTAGGTTACTACTCCACAATAAAACCTAGCGTTATTTTCAAAGGCAAGAAGCTAGAATAAGCTAACTAAATTACATTATTTTGTGGGATTAGAGAGGTTATGTTGAAAACGAGCTGTTCAGAACTGGAACATCCATCCGCTGCCATATCAGAGTTTGGACCCCGGCCCAGTTCGTTCTCTGCATGTCATCCCCCTCTGAACCTCATCTCATCTCTGTCTCTCTCCACTGTCAATTAAAGCATGAAAATGCCACAAAACAATCTTTAAAAAAAGGAAACGAGACAAACCATTTAAGCTGATGTAAATTGCAAATGTGACATGATGATCAAAAATACGTCACTACAAGTAAAAACCTTCAGTGCAGTACAAGTAAGATGCATTCAGAAGAATGGACAAGTGATGCAAAGTTCTTGACACTGACATTGCTGTTGATTGGAGAAGGAATAATGAGCAGCACTTTAATTGTCAATCAGCATAAGAGCCATTGCATGTGATTGCACGAGGTCGTTAGCTATTCAGGAGCATTAAAGAGCCCTCTGGTGTGTGTGTGTGTGTGTGTGTGTGTGTGTGTGTGTGTGTGTCTGCACGTTTGGGTCTAGCTGCATAAAATTGAGCGACCGGGGAATTTGAGTGGGGCTCTTTGGAGCACGCTCCACATAACTGATTAGCTGACCTCTGACCTTAGTGTGTGTGTGTGTGTGTGACGGCATTGCAAGATCCCTCATATGTGCACTGAAATATAAGTTAGGAAATGCTACTGCACACTGACATACTGATAAAAACCGATAAACATTTACCCAGCCTCTAATTAGATAAATTATAGTAAGTTCTGGTTGTTCTGCTCCATCTCTAAAAGGCAACAAGTTGATTGGTATAACATTGGATAGTTGGAATTGTCTCTGAGCATTAATCAAATGTTTCTGCTTTTATTACCATGAATAAAATAATAAAATTCAGTGAATTAGTCAATTTGGCTTTAACAAATGTTTAACCTTCAGTGTTGATATATCTGCTGGTTAAAAGGAAGCACTTAAGAGCTGTACATACTAAAGGTGAATGCAACTCAATATCCTGAAGTGAGTGTGTGTGTAGTGTAACAGCAAACCTTGTAAAATAATAATTTAAAACTATTGATTCACTAGACCGCCTCTGCCCTATTGACATGTTTCAAGGCTGCAATACTGTATGTCTGTGTTTGTCTATTCTCTGCTGGTCTATGAACAGGTGTGCGTCATATAAATGAGTGATGACCTCGGTGTGTGTTTGTCCTCTGTGTTTGTCGACTTCAGGTCCGCTCAAGCCTGACTGTCAATCATACACAGCCCGATTAAAATCCCCTACCATTCACTGAGTGAGTCATGGAAGGTCATGTAATGGTGATGCTGACACGACTTTGGATTAAATTAGATATAATGTAGTAATATGCCCTATCACTTTTTCAGCTTGAATAAGAACCGATCTAAGACGCGTACAGGTAAACAGACATTTAAACCAAAAAAGGAATTACTCCTTTTAGCCAAATTAATCAAATGTTAGGAGGAAAACCAGAAACAAAGTTTCAGTCAACAATTTAACCACTGCTCTAACTCAATGCACGGGGTATAATAAAATGCAGGTAACTATAGCAACAGTACTTGTACTTCATGCCCCATTATCGGTTAATTTGCACTGGTGAAACTGGCACACTAACTTTAGGATAAGCTGAGCATAAACGGAGAGAAACTACAATATAAAAAAAAAAAACTTTACTCAGGAAAAAGTATATGTCATCTACAAGATATATCTAAAGTATCAAGAGTTAAGTACTCCTAATGCAGAATTGTCTCTCTACATGTTTTATAGTGTGTATGTTTATATTATCGGAAGATTTTCATTCATGCATTAAGAGGTAAGCAGTATTTTAGAAGTCGAAGCTGTTTGAGGTGGATGTAGTTTAAGGCATAAACTGTTGAAAATGTAATCAAATGCATCAAAGCATTTATAATGACCATGTTTTTAAAATCTCAATCTGCTTGTGAATGGATAACTACATTTGTAAAATGAATGGAATGCCGTGAAGAGTAAAATATTTGCCCTCTAAATGTAGCGGACAGACAGAAACAGTTAAGTACTTTAGTTAACTTGTACTTAAACACAAAGCTTGAAAAAATATAATTATCCCTTTTGCCATGATTGGAACTCCATCCTTTGAAGAAGGCTGCAAGTTGCAGCATGGATATACTAGAAAGAGCACTTTTCTTTTGTCAGTGGCTTAGGTCATGAATGTGGTTTACTCTTGCTATATCTGTAAAGTGCAGTAAATGAATACAGTTGCACTTTTCAGACTCCCACAGGAGAGGAACAAAACACAAGTGATTATTCTTTTTATGTGGAGGATCAATATGCTATCTCAAAAAAGCCTTAACTACCATAAGATAGAGGGGAAAACTCACAGAGGAACTGCACTGACTCCTGCCAGCATGAGCATGGATGGTTTCCTTGTTCATAAGACTGAAATCCTGCAGTTATAAGAATCAGGCTTCTCTCATACATACAGTATATAAACCTATATTATTGCAGACAAATTGGAAACAAGTCTTATTTGGAAAGTTCTTGTTCTTGCAGTGTGATACCAGACGCTGTGTGGTCAATCCAGTCATACTTTGCTTAATTCCTCTTGCCAGTCACAAGACTGCTTATCTAAGTCTCCCTTCCTTTACTTTATTACTTTTCAGGCAATCACAGTAAATCATGGCTAAGACTCCAGTATGTACGAGGCCCTTAACAAGGAAGACAGATGGGTGACAGATTTATTAGTACTATAGATCTTATAGCCCACCATCAGACCTGCAAAATGTATTTTATTGAGAAACGTCACAAACGGAGACATGATAGAAGTGTGAAGTCTCAGCAAATGTCAGTCCTCTTTTTTTCCCTCCCTCTTGCGCTGTGACAATATTTGAATCCTCAACCTCTCGGCCTCTACATACCCTGCAGGGCATCCTGACATTACTCTGCGAGGTCTATTAATGAAAATCTGATTTGCAAATACAATAACATGTTCATTATGTACGCGATAAATGATGGTAAAGAATCTTGGGTTGAGACAAGAATTATATTTCTTTGTTTCTGTTTGATCACAGCCATAACTAAAACTAAAACTACTGAAAAGCCGTATACAGTATGTACAGCATGAGATATTTCCTTTGTGTATTTTGGATTGGGCGCAGTTGGTTGTGTGTTTCCCTGGGATCTGAAGAATCATACTACGAGATTAGCTTTTGATCGTACACACACACACACACACACAGCGGTGCTGCGTCTTGTCTTCCATCCATTCTCCCTGTTTGATTCCATCTGTCATAATTTTCGTTAATGGTCTGTGTTTTGTCTTTCTGCGTGTGGCCCTTTTCAGACTTGTGGGAGGAAGAATGTAGAGACAGACTGTCTTGTCCTCTACAAAGCCTTGGAAGAGGCAGACAAGGCCATTTCAATTTGATTTGTATAGAATCACTGAAGATAACCTCAGCAAGACACAATGCAGGCACTATGTTCAGGCTGTGACCGAAACACTTGGAGGCCTAATGCATGCAGAGCAGTATCTGCAGCATTCTGACAATGCTCAATGCTTTTCTCTTCTTTTTGGTTCAAACCTTCAATTGAGACGACAACAATAACCCACATGTATTGCTTATATACTATAGGATATGGTATTACTAGTGGTCATATATCCTTAGCTGATCCTAGCGATCAGGCAGACTTTAATGGAATCAGCTAAGATAAAGCCAATCAAATTCCAATCCTTTCCATACTGAACTCTACTGTGTTTTGTCCACCTGAGCATGCTAGTGTTGCAGCGCTGCTCTACACTGCAGCATTTCACTGCATATGTCATCAAAAATGGAATGTGTGTGAATGTGAAAAATTATTTTGGGAGCAGTGGTGTGAGTTCAGACAGAGAAGTTGGACAAAATACACAAATTCACTTAACCGCAACACTGACAAATCTTTAATCCCTCTACCTCCATTCTTATTAGCAAAGAGCAGAGCACAAAACATCCAGTTATCTTCTCACTTTTCGTCGCTTTCATCTGATTCATCTTATCAGTTTTCACCAATTAATGTTAATTCTGTGAGAAACTTCATAGCAGGCCAATTTGTGTGGGAAGAACCAAAAATCTTTAACACCGCTGTGCTAGGTCCTAATGATCCTAATGATCAGCATCTTGGGCCAATCCGGGCACATTTGTAATGGATTTCTAGCTGTTGGATTCGTATAGGCCAGAATAAAGCTATTGAAAATAATGATTACATTTATGTTGAAAAAGGATTTGTGCTCCAAATTTATACTTTTAGCTATATCTATACCTGAAACTATCTCTGTGAGTATTCGTTTTATCATTTAAAACATTTAACTCAGTTAAACCACCACCAATATTTTCTTTTGATTGTTATGCTCAACTACATGACAAAGAAAGAACAATTACACCATATTCTCTGATGTATTGGTAGGTAAACACACACTACACAGGCATACACAGATGCACCTGAATAGGGAAGGACACACACACAATACAAGTGCGGTTTGATTGCTCACTGAAAGGCCAATGGCAGATGAGTGTTGACAGACAGGTAGCTGCCTCCAGCTTCACAGGGTACACGCAGCCAAGTGGAAAAAGGAAGTTGATTAATTTAAAAGCCTTTAACTTTTTGAAAAAAAAACACCCTTATTTTGTACAGGAAATTGTTCAGTCTTAGGTGCTGTCAGTAAGGCTTGTTGGTGTGGGCGATATCACTGTTGCCATATGTTTCACGCGCCTACACGGGTGTGATATCTCTCCACTACATCCCTGTCGTTATTTTATCATTTTCTAACAAATCCAGTGCATTCAGTGAACCTCACGACAAAACACTCTGCACGACTTAACATGAAGAGTAACGTCGACAGGAGTGAAAAGCAGCTGCAGAGTGGATGGATTGAAACTTATAGTTTCCATCACAATGGATTAATGATTCATAGATTTATTCTTATTATATTTAACAATTCTAAACTAAGAATTTAAAGTACGTTATTAAATATCTGGAGTGTATTTTCTACACAATTGTCCATTTATTCTTTATATCTTGAGGCAATAAAAAAATCAATTCCGCTTTGGGAATCAGGAACCTTATCATAACCCCCACCCCATAAGAGGGGTTTACACATCTCCAGGTCCACCTTTATTCTATTAGGTTTCAGTGGCTACAGGTTGTGTCTTCCATGTTAAATCTGACACAGGCAAATTAAAATTCAACATCATTAATTAAGTGGGCAAAGGAGAAACCAATGGTACTTAGCTGGGCTCGGCCTGAGGCACACAGCATGAAATTGGCCTCGCTGATGCCTTTCCACCAACAAGGAGAGGATAGTCAGGGAGCCAAAGCTTGAGGGGAGAAGTCGAGCGGTACCAACGATGTGCTCAGACTCTAGCTTACCTCTGTGTACACCTCCGGCTCTGCAGAAAATCCTCCACAGTTGGGACTCGACTCTCTTTCCATTGGGGAGATTTGACAGGGTCAGTTTTGGGAATACCTCAAAGTCCCTGGCTGTAAATCCCATTATAGAAAAGAAAAGTAAACACAATCAAGAGTTACTTGAAGTGGCTTTAATCTTTATTTTCATAGTAAAAAATGGAACAAATAACTTAGTGTAATGTGAAATGGGGTCGCTCCTAGTAATCACTCAGTTCCCCTCAGCTTTTAAGAGTTTTATAATGAGTTTTGGCTCCTTGTTTTGATTCTAGACTTCCAAAACTTGTTTTCCCCGTCCCCAAGTGGGCAAAAAATAATAATCTTTATGGCAGGTTTAATAAACAGAAATGTCAGATTTGGAATGAAAATTTGAATTCAGATGGCCTCGGGCCTGACTTGGTGCAATGTGTGACAAATAAAGTAAGTAAAAGCCCCTGGTGGCACAAAACACATCCATCAACCAATAACAGACTCTTTATGAAACATGTAAAGTGATGCATTTTAGTGTCTCACTCGGCTGATGACACAGAGATGCATCTGTAGACATGAAACGCTTGATAGATGAAAGCATTGTATCCACGTTTTACTATTTAAAACAGTAATGCTTCTTCTAATCTTGTCAAGTTAAAAGCACCATTTTTCTCTCTCTCTCCTTGGCTGTCTCTGCAACTGTCTTCGTTAACACTGAATTTCAATTTCATGCAACCTTAATTAGCTCTCATCTGTAATTACTATAACACAGTGGTTTGTAAACAGAGGCAGTAGGCACAATGTACAAGTAGAGAAAAAGGGTGTGTGTGTGTGTGTGTGTGGGTGGGGTGGGGGTATAAAGCCTGCATTTAATGCTTGTGTCAGTGAGTCTCCGCCGTCCCTTGAGTGTGTAGGCAACTATGCATGTTTACTTCTTCAATCTTCATGTTAGGATGTTCCATTATTACGTAACACACCACAAACAGGACGCAATTAGCAGAATTGGTGTGTTGTTGTTTTCTGCCTTTGATGTTAATGAAAAGAAATGTTTGGAGAAGAAGGGAGACAATCACCGGCGAAGCCCGGTTGCCATGGCAGGGGGCTGACGCAGAAACAGGCACACTCCCTCCTGACACACTCACTTTCACACACACACACACACACACACACACACACACACACACACACACACACACACACACACACACACACACAGTTGTCAGCTATTATAAGCTCAACAAGACTGTAATTTGAGTGATCCATTTTCTGACCCCTGTAACTCAGTGTGCAGATGGGACAAAGAAGAGAGGGATCAGAGGGCTGACAGGGATGGAGGTTAGGGTTTGTGTGAGAGAGTAACAGGTGAAGGTATAATGGGAACTCAGCCCAAAGTGCCAGAAGGCAGGGTCATGGTAGACACTTGTTATCTAGACCACCTTTGCCCCTCCAACACTCTTTCATCTGCTTTTCACAGAGAAAATCTCTCACGTAGACGGACATCCCTTTGAATTGCCTGTCCATTGCAGTCTCGAAAGCAATTTCACAGCATGGGGGAATGTCTTGTCTCAGCTGTGCTTCTGTAGAAAATAACGAAAATTGTTATCCTTATTTTGCAATCACAGATTCTGAACAATTGCGAAAAATTGTCCACAACCGCTCTTGGTATTTTTCATGTACCTATCATGAACTACTACCAGTGGGGGGGGGGGCCTTGTGTGTGTGTGTGTGTGTGTGTGTGTGTGTGTGTGTGTGTATGATTCTGTGTGTGTGTGCGTGCGTGCGTGCATGATTCTGTGTGTGTGTGTGTGTGTGTGTGTGTGTGTATGTGCTTTACAGACATGGTGATTCATCCATGTCCATTACACTGTAGTCACACGTTGTTCCACATAATGACAGGAGAGTAGCAGCTCTGGACAAATGCCACTTTGGATTCCTTATGAGGTGAGTGGGTGGATGTCGGATCTATTCTAAGAAGTGGACAGGGTTTGCTTTCCAGACATCAATTAGCCTGGAAATAGCATTCGAGTCAGAGAGATTATTACCAAGATAAATCAGAGAGGAGGCAGACACCTGCGCCATGCTGTTTATAATGAAAGATCTCAGGCAGCTGTCAGGAACATTTGGGTGACGTCACAGACGCTTACATGGGACTTCATCTCAAAGCCTGTGTCTTCCTTTTATCATCAATCCTTATTTATTGATATTAATATTATTATGGATTCTCTATGGTGCAGAAGTGGCTAAGATGAAAGACGAAATTAAGCAATATTATAAAGCTGCAATTAGGGTAGATAACTTATCAGGTTTAGCTCAGACTACAATTGGAGTTCCCTCACGTCATTAAATTACTCCCTATTTAAAAGGTGCTTAGAGGAACTTTCTGTTTGTGTTCATTCTTGCACCCCCTTTGGACAAAAGCGGTGGTGTTTTTACAACGCCAGCTGTTGTTGCTGGGTGAGCGTACCATTGACAAAGGCATAAAGAGAAACTATATACAAATAGCATTCTTTGCACTGATGGTCTCATTTGCAGTACATGTCATTTATGATTATCAGAGGGAAAATTTTACTGTTTCAGAGTTATTTAAAAGTTCCTCGTAGCACCTTTAATGTAGAACAGATCATCAGCATCACAAACTATACATCTTCCAAAATGATCATCCGCATCTATAAAAGATTTCAACAAAAACATTATGACATTCATAATGAAAGTTGGATTGATCAGAGGACTATTGCATTATTTTCTCTTTTAGTGCCTTTTGTATACATTTACTGCAGGACTTTCCGATATTCAATTGTGTAATGATTCAAAACTCTTCCTGCTGTGTTTTTAAATCACCAAGGGCTCTGCTCCAAGAGAGATTAGCAACTAATCAACATCTTGGGGCAGACAGAACTGGCTCAGTTTTAACAGTCAGTAGGAGCATGTTTGATCTGGTTAAAATGCTACTCATGGTGCTAACGTCCCATTGACCACTATGATCCCACACCTACTAAATATCGTGAAAATACTGTACTCCACTAAAAGTAAAAGTCCTGCAGTCAAAAGTTTACAAATTAACTTGAACAAATTAAATAAAAAATAAAAAAAATATAATAATTGTGCAGTAAAATGTTCAATGTTTACATATATGATGTTTCCGGATTTAATTCAACAGGTGAATTCATGTGTATGTCGCATTTCACTTCTGTAGATGTTTAGGGGTTGAGTTCATTTGAACTACTAAATATATGTTGGGTGGTTTAATTTACAGCAATGCATCATATCATCATATGTCCTGTGAGAACCGTGTATCTCTAACAAGTCCAATTTTCATGACATGGTCGCAAAATAAAACAGCCCAACAAAAAGCTTTTAGACAAATGCAGTGAGTGGAGTATAATAGTAAGTAATATTTTCTGAGATGTAGTGTAAGTATAAAGTGGAAATTTTTAAATGGAAATTCTCCAGTAAAGTACCTCAAATTTGGACTTAAGTAAATTACTTGAGTCTTGATATTTTCCTGAATCAACAGTATAATTCATTGATAGACATTCTGAGACAATATTGCATTCAAATATTTTACCATCACTACATGGGACGACCATGGTTTAAGTTTGCTCAGGCACTTTCAACTACATGAAGTCTATGGATCAAACTGCAAATCATCATTAGTTTGCAACGGCTGCCATTCCGAAAGTAAGGAGTGAGAAAAAGAAAGGAAGGTTTAATGGCGAGTTCAGAGGCAAGAGGAAATATGAACCATCTGTGCAGGCCCTAATTTCTTGCTTGTAAAAACCATTTTTGTATATTTTTTATTTCAAATAACCGGGCAAGTAGCCTTGTGGCTGTTTTCAGACGAAGGCTTCAGAGTTTACTGGCAAACAAACAGTGAAGCAATTAGACAATGATAAAAACATACAATGTAGAAGAGTTACACTGCTCAGAAATGCCTTTGTTTCACAGGGGTCACACAGAGTTTACAGTTGCTAGACATTCCCGGCAAAAAAATCTTCAAACCCAAGGGGCAGTTGTTCATCTTGTATTAAAAAGACTGCCCTTCTTACAAGTATCTGAGATGTTCTATTTTTCCCCAATTGTTTCTCTTGTATCTTTGAGAGTTCTTATGATAAAACACTTCTGTGTCTTATTTCTCTCCTTCGGAAAAGCATGTTTCCATGGCAACCACACTGCCGTTAGCCAGCTGTCCAAAGTGAGATAACGTAGCAGGCAGAGTTGGGAGAGGAGTTCTATAAATTCCCATTGTGATCGCATAGATTAGGGGAAGCTGTCGTGTGGTGTCAGTATTGGTTGGCGAGAGGTGTGTGTTACTGTTTACCTGGCTCACATCACTTGGACCTCGGCCTACACAACTGGCTCAACACCGCTTCATGTTAGCTGATTTTATCTGGCCAGCTCAGGTCTCTTACTTGTGTATTTTATAGAGCAGATTTGTGTGTGTTTGGGTTCATCGCTTCAATGTATTTACCTTCATCTGTGTAGTTTTGTGTGCAAAGCAACTTTGACGCTAGACATTACTTCAAATCATTGGTACTCCTTTGCATAATTGTTCCCACGAGTTTCCCCATGTATTTAACATTCTCCCTGACAAACTACGATGGGACTGTGCCAATGAATGCCCTATGGCATGTATGCATCGGTTAGGCCACCATCTGGCAGCTAGTGCAATACTTGTCCTGCTGTTCTCTGCGAGTGCCACAGCCGAAATGGCAGCATTAGCGCTTAAGGAACAGCTTGTCTGACACATACTAGCCTTATTTACATTCCTGTCCCCAAAAGCAGAACACTGACTGGTAGGCTTAGTTGAAATCTATAATTTTGCATGAAGTGGTTGATGTAGCACTCATATATCCAATCACAATCTTAGCACAGATCATTGTAATGTGTGACTGTGCATCAACTTGAACTCAAAGATATAAATTTGAAGCATATAGTAGTGCAACAAAAAAAAGGCCAATAAGACAGAAAAATGTGCATCCCTGTACACCAGCCCTCCCAGGGTCTAATAAGTAACCATGACAACCAGAGAGTGGAGAGGATCTCCCTGCCTTTCGCTCGAAAAGGTTTCCCTCTTTTCTCCTGTGGTCTGCCATAATCACCACATGTGAAAGACATAATATTTAAGGAAGATAAAGTAGCAAATACCCAGAGATGACGACTTAAAGACATGTGTGTCCACTTAAAAGTCCATCCTCACTGACTCAGTAATCACCTCTGCATCTGAGTACAAAATCCGATAAAATTAACTAAACATACAATTTTAAATAACAAAAAACCCTACTCCAATCAAGCTATTGTGAAAAAAAGATTACAACATATTTATACTTTTTCACATCATGCTGAAAAGCCATACATAAAAAGAACATCACAAGTTTTCATCATATTATCTGCAGGAAACACTGCCTTAAACCACTCATTGCATTCCCATAATCAAGGCTCCAGCAGCCGTTGAGGAGGATTAGCATTTGAGCCCCCTTTTGGGTCTTTAATACCCCTTTAATATGCACTTCATGTAATAACGAGCTGCTTGACTTCTCTGATAAACACGGCTTGAATCTGATTCAAAGCCATCCCATGGCTTGTACAGCTCCGTTTCTCTGCCTCGCCATCTAAACTTTGTTTCGCTATCTTGTATACAGCCCTCCCAATCATAAGCGCCAGCAGCTCTCCACCTCCTCACCGTCTTTCACTGCCTGCCAAAGGAGCACACATCTCTTACGGAGAATCAGCCACTCATCTCCTGGCGCTCTAACCTGAGTAGGCTCCAAATGACGACTGAGGGGGCACAGAGGGCATCATTTACCACACACACACACACACACACACACCAAAGCAGAAAACAAAAGAAGTATTGAGCCACAATATCTTCCTGTTTGTTTCCAAGTCAGTGGTGGTACAAATTGCAGGATCCTTTCTAATTAGGATTTTATGTTTACTAATATGGCATCATTCATTGTGACTTTTGACAATTAACAGAAGTAGAGGGGGATGATCAATAGTGTTGATGTATATTAAATTCACATCTTGGAGGTTACGTTAGGTTTGGGGTCATATTTTGCAGATGAAACGATTTAAAAAAAGTATGCATTGGGCATTATTCTCCAAAGAATATTGAATTCAAATGTTTCCAAAAATATCAGTAATACCTTGTCTTTACTGGAAAATATACTAACAGTGCCCATGGTATCGTATGAGCTCGATGTAATATTTTAGATCACATGAAAAAACAAACCAAATAGTGTGAACAGAGCGATTCAAGAAAATGTATGAGTCAAGGGCACGGGTGATCTTCCCAACAATACAGTACCACAGCAGGAATACCCTCACTTAAAACAGACCAACACACCAGTTTAAACAGGCATATCTCATCCACTAATTAAATTACCCAACCAGAACGACAAGCACACATTAGATTCAGTACACAAGCGGCACTCACTCAAGGTTCAGAGATTTCTTGTTCATACAGATGTACCACATCGATTTTTATTTTCTCTTTTCGTACAGAGCATAGCTTAAGACCACCTTATCTGCCTTTTGTTATGGTGCTCTCTGTTTAATTATGAAATGCTGATTAAAATTCCACTCATCTCGTATAGCCTGCATCCAAATACTGAAACACACGCACACACACACAAAGACACACACACGCAGACACCAGAGCAGAAGTTGACATTTCAACATCGATCGAAAAAGAGTGTGGCCAAAGGAGAGTGTGGAAATTCATCAAGGTGGGCTGGTGATAAATGAGAGTGACAAATGTTGTGACGTGAATGTTAAAGGTCATGTGCGAGACCGGGCACACAGTGAGTGCACCTCTCCGAGTATAGGAGAGGGTGCCACGTCTATATCTCCTCTTCCAGCTCAAAGGAGGGACCTACCAGCAGGGCTACGGCCAGCTAAATGTCACATCTGCCCTGCCAATGACAGCCCCGCGAAAACACACACTGCCACCTCTCTCTTGCCGTTCCATAATAAAGCACCGTATCTCAATAGAGTCACACAATGGCCACTGTCATTATGTCACCTGCGTGCCTCGCCTCTAGCAGACAATGGACACACTGCTATTGTTGTCGGGATGGGAGTGTGTTTGGAGAGATAACGGAGTGTTACCTGGGGCTCTTTCTTTTCCAATGCTCCAAATTCCTCTGTGCTGCTGAGAGAGTTGTGTATATAGGATATATACTCCATCTCCTTTCCTTCATTATTTCTAGGAATTTTTCATAAAGCCAACATGAAAACGCCAGAAACATGCAAACCGCATGAGTGGTGATCAAGCAGGTGGTAGGAGTTGTTTATAAATAATCTGCATGAAAATACAATTTCATACATATTTGAATCGACATAACTGGCATTATTCACATTCCCTTTTATTTATTTCTGAATTACAGGTAGGAGACTGGAAAAAAGCCATGGGGGTAAAAGGAGAAGAAGGGAGATATGTGACAGCTATTGAGGGATTATGCGTCATCATTGACATTTGCAGAACATTTTTATTCGAGCTGTATTCATTATCTGGTGAATTACTCCCTTTTTTTTAGCACCCTCATCAGCCCGCCACAGATTAGTTGCAGCTAATGTAAAATGTATTTCATGCTTCAGCTTTCATGGAGGCAGGCTATGAAAACCCCCAGACCAGTGACTGTGCCACAGGCATGTAAATAAATGGCACTTGGGATAGCATGAATGTTACGCAGATGGAGTAACATCAAGCATAAAAAGCAATTATTTTGAAATTCCATAGCATTGCTTCACTATTTCACCAAGTGTGCTTCAAATAAATACAATCATACAATGGTATATAACAATTCACAAGATGTCAGAGTGTTGCATTTCTTCAGTATTTGGTATTCCTTCTGTTTCATGTTACCCAGACAAGTTGCACTGTGACTGACCTTTAACTGGGCAGACAATTAAGCTATCCAGCAGGCCTATTTATATGGAGAGCAGCACCTTATTAATATGTTAATCGCTGCCAATTCTTCCCGGCTTCGCATTCAAAATAGAAACACAGCTTGACCTTTGGTGACTACCTGCCAAAAAAAGTCAAGCTGGCCGGATTTAAGAAAGTTGTTTAATATCAATAGCCCATTGATCCAGGGAAGCACAGCTAGATTTAACGATAAAAATAGTTGAGTGACCACATGCACATTACATGCTAATGAGCAAATAAACATTTTGTGTTGGAATGATGCATCTTGAAATTCCCCTGTGTGGTAACTTGAGGTGTTCAGTTTAGTTCAGTTATGTGGAAAATGAGTAAAGATAGTAGGCAGTAATTTGCCTTTCAGTGATCCCATATTTCTGGTTAACAAAGCACTTCCAAGGTAATCCTTGAATTATAAACATTCATAGTTCACCCTTATGGATCCATATTTTGTATGTGGTAAGTGTTTGAGGAGTGAGTCCAGTGTTTAATCAATTTACCAACCTTGAATCTTCCTTAATCCATTAGGGATTGATTAATGAGGCTTTCTTATCAGCATTTGCCAATACCTCAGTGCCTGCTTAAAATGAGAAGTCGGCTGCCTGAATGCTTTTTTAATCACTTTTTGCTATAGAAAACCTTTAATCTAAACGGTTAGATGTGAGATTTGTTAGGTTCAGAGCTTCTGCGAATCTACGTGTTTTGCCAAAGGTGAACCAGAACCAAAATTAAACAATTTAGCAAAACCTAAATCCGTGGTCACGGGAAACCAAATAATGTGCTATCAAAAAGACGGACTACTCGCATTTGCACTCTTTATTACAAATTCCTTTCTCTCACCCTGTCTCTTTCTCTCATTGTCATTCATGCTCTTTCACACTTTCTGCCTCCCCCTCTTTCCACAGCAGGACACTGTGACAGTCATATCTGGGTTTCATTGATGTTCTGGAATTTACAGAGGATATACTGTTGTAGAGTCCCTATAGTATTTGACATTAAAGAAACTTACGCAATGGGATGAATTAGTAACTATAGGAGTTTCTTGAAGCAGAGACCATGAAGAAACATGAGAAATAGTTGATGCTGAATTGCGAGAAAACATATTTTCGGTTTAATTTAGTCCTGGCTAACCAGCTGATATTGAGGTTTCTGTCCTTTACAGACACACACGTTGCAGAAGTGGTTACTAAGAACAGTTGAAGGTGGAATCAGCAATTCTGGAGAATGTTTGTGAAAATCTGTGATTATTCGCTACATGACTGTACTGTGTGTGGGCTAAAAAAATAAATCTGGTGTAAAAACACAGCCTATACGCCCTGTAAACAGCTCAGTAAACAAAGGGTATGGAAACAAAAGGGGTTCACCGTAACTAGCAACAGGCCAGTTTACAAAGCCTGTACTGTCTCTTGACACTGAATTTTTGTTCAGTGCACACACAGCACGGACAGCGGATGGTGAGGAAATATTCACATGACAAAAAGTGATTTTGACAATAAACTTTCTCCAGAATCACTGACTCCACCTATAACATATTTTTTTGCGTCGCATTGGTCCAATACTTATGTAAATGTTTACTGTTTCTGTGAGTGAACTGTGTGTGTGAATGTTCTACTCATTGATCTCGTCCACGCCTGTTGCCATTGTCCTCTTGCTATTTTTAGCCGGTTATGTAGGAAGACGACGTCACTATTCTGAATCCTCCATACAAAGCTCTTATTGTCATGCAGGGCTAAAATGAATATTACATTTCACCGCAATATCAAAAGTTAAACGATTAACTTTGCTTAGTCACAGCAGGACTTCTGCTCAGGTCATCACCACCTGACTAGAATCTCTTCCGTGCTGTGTGAATAGAAGCTGATTGGGTACAATTGCAGAGCCTGAAGCTCCAGCTCTGAGCTTGGCGATACTAGATACTAGCAGAGTTCAGAAAGCTAGTCGTCCTGATTAGAATGATTCAAAAGGTCATCTTCAACAATCTGGCTACAATCATCCCAGAAGGCGAGCTGTGTCTCGTGCTCATTAAAATCAGGGGGTTAAGGATCGAGATGGTGAAGAATTATGAAAGATTTCATTGAATGTTGCAAACACTTAAACGAACCAGGAACTTTTTAATGATGCAATCTCCAGACATTATCCCAGTCTTTGTCTTTTTCAGACTCCTCAGTGAACCTGTTCTGAGGCTGCAGACCTTAAATGTGCTCGTACTTCTTGGAACAGAAATATTATTGAAATAGCAGTTTATAAGCAAATTCATTAGAAGTGTCTGCAAAATATGGCGCCTTTCACTCCAGCCATGGCATGAAAACAATTGGTAGTTAAGCCCACTTGAGGTTCTCTGTTTGTGTCAAAGCACATGGTTACTGACATTTGTGTTTAGAGCAATAAACTGAGATAGCACTGCAATGCCAAACTAATAAGACAATCTCACCATTTGGTAAGGTGGCTGGCAAATGGGATTCCAACTCTTCCCACTTTTAATGATCTCCCTTGTGTGCTCTGGCAGATATGGAGTTTAAACAACTTTCCAATGACTGAGGCAATTTCATTACACCACACTGATTCTTGTGCACACAGGTGTTAAGTTTAGACCAAACATACCCAGGGGTGAAGTTTTATTTAATTTCATATTTGCTCTGGAGGGGCATTATGTAATGTTTGACCTTCATCGACATCGACTTCCACTATACAGGCAACCAATGAGACCTGTGTCAACATCATCGGAACTTATTTCCTCCCACACAAGTCTCAAGCAGAGCCTCTCTCCACATTTCTGTTCAGGTAGCCTTCAATTAACACAAATATTTCAGAGTGTCACTACAGAGAGATGAGTTGGGCTCCCTTAATCTTTTGTTGCTCCCTGATACTTTGTAGCTGAAATGTGTTGTGTGTTGTAAAAAGATTATACTAAAATTTAATCGAGAATTTTGTTCCAAAAACTTGTTGACCATTTAGATTTTTGTGGTTGATTTAACCTATAGCCTCACTGGAAGCGCAACAGGAACATTTGTGAAACCCCTACTTAGTTTGCTTTGCTGGAATTCCTGGGTGTGACAAAACAATTAGTGTAGCTGTGCCACAGAGATGTGCAGCATCTCCGCTGCCAGACACTGGTGCTGACATGACACTGATGGAGCACGGAAAGATATACTGCCACTCTGCAGGTTTAGCTCTGTCATTCAAAAGTCAGCCTCATTAGCTAACAGACGATGTGTTGGCACTGAAAAGCAGTCGTCAAAAAGCTTTTCTAAACAGTTAAATCAATGTAAGAGCTGTGCAATCAGGAACTTAAGCATGTTTACAGTTAATGGGTTCACAGGTGTAAATATATACATCGAACTAAATTCTGAGTTGGGGGAAAAAGGGACGGAAGTACAGTTACCACCACACCATTTTACATCAATTGTTTAATTAACAGTTAAAGCTATTCTTACCTTTGTAGAGTTTTTACACTTATTTTAAATGACTTTAAAATGGTATAAATAAGGTTTTTACACTCTAAAATGCATGGTAGACCCACCAGGAATAAAAAGAAACAATTATTTCAGTCTCATAATATTAGGTGAAAACTACAACCAATCAAATCGTTCGGACCGAACGATTTAATTGGCCGACAGACCTGTCTGTTTGCCGTCTGCTTGTGTACCGCGCATTCGTGCATGCGCGTCCTCAACGAAAGGGTTTGTTTTGATTCCACGGCAGACAGTAGCCTAGCGAGTAGCGACCATTGTAGAAAAGGTTACAGTGTTGTTATTTCTTGTTATTTCTTACAGTGTGTTAAGCTGTGTTTTGTTTAGTGTTGGGCCGTGACGTCAGTCGGCCAGAGAGCCAGTTCAGTAAGTTTCCTTTCGCTTCTCCCTCGGTGAGATGTGTGTGAGCAAGTTGCCACAGTAAGCCATCATTCGTGTTTATCTGAGTGTAAATGTGAATCACCCGTGTGTGAGTATGTACATGTAGTCCCGATCGCTGTTATAAGTTATAGTTTGTGCATGTTATTAGCGGCTGCGATTCGCAAGTCGCAACAGCTGTTCAAACGTCTCCTCACGAGCGGAGTTTAAGCCTTTGTTCTTTTTCCGCGATCTATATGCGGCTGTGCCTGTGAAAGAAGGAAAATAAAGAGCGGATAAAACCCTACTCCTCCTCTCCTAGTGTCATTATAAGCATAAGTGGTGTTCTGGCCGACATATCTGAAGTGAAACCAGTGATACAAGCAGATCAGCGCGGTACCGGTAGCCTACTACAGCCACCAGTTTCTTCAGCCACAATATAACTCACTTTGTGCACGGAGACAGTATTAAGCAAGTAAGTCTGCTTGTGTAGCCTAAATTAAGTTTCTTCAAAAACAAAACAAAAAAAACGGGGATAGGAATGAGGGGGTGGGGCTGCATTGGAGGAAGGCGGGATATTATGATTGTGCTGAAATGCTCAAACTCACATCCATCCGAACTGCTTTAATCATAAAATATGTTTTCTTACATTCGTTAAAGTGAAAAACTAAAAATGTTTTGAAGGTCAGTCAGTTAACTCTGTTTTCATGTACATTATTTACACATATGCATCTCTGTTGACCAGATCAAAAATACAAATGCAATCTGTCTTTGTTTTCACGGACTGCTTGCAAATCATGATCAGCTAGAGATTACGCATAGCCTGTCTTCAAACGCCCTCTGGATTTCAATCCATCTTGAATGCTGGGATGTGTTTAGACTGAGCTTTTTGAGATCCACATAAATAAAGTTAATGGGGTCTCGGTTCGGGTCTTGGTCTTTGTATTCGTAAGGGAACTAATTTAAAATCTAAAATCCAGTCACAAAAGTGTATCACAGGGCAAAGCTTTGGCCCCAAGAGATCCTGATACTTCAAATCATTTGCATTGATCAAAGAGACTGCCCTGTTAAAACTGACCCAAAACATTCCCATTTTGAATTTCAATTGAGGCTTGTCGGAGACTATTGTCACTGAAAACGCATAAGCCTTTGACTCACTCTAAGGCTGCTCAGTTAATTTCCCAAATGGCTTTAGGGGCAGACAAGGAGCAAGACTCCCAGGTGACAGACGCTGCCATTTTAAATTATATTTGTTGTTTTCTTCAAGACCCATTTAGGTTGTCCGCACAAGACCCTCTGTTGAAATCACAAAACGGGGAAGGTGAGTACGACAGAGAGACTGCACAGAACTGGCTATTGTACTGTGTGGAGGAGTTATGTCTTCAGGATTTGAATTTCAGGAAAGAACAAAAGTGGGAACTGTGGCCACCACTTTCTCTATTTAGGTGAAGAGTCAATTCAAACCATTACAAACCCCTCACGAATGCAGTTCCTCACATCCCTACAGATAATTTTAGTATCTTAGTTTTTTAGTGTCAGATCACTGTTTTTGTAACAGGCAGGAAGTTTGGACAACTGCAGGGGTATTAGTTATTTTCATGAATTTCTTCCTTCTTTTATTTTATTCTAATTTATTTTTTCTAATACCTGTTCTTAAATTATTGTTTTGTTTTTAGTGATGGTTGCACCCATATTGATTCTCTTCGCTAGCCATTTAATATTTAAAGTATTGGAGAGAAAAAATATAGCAACACATCAGCCTACTCCTTTAAATAAACATGATTTAATAAGTGATTTAAAGTGAGAACTTTTAGAAATGAATTCAAGTTATGCCAAACAGCTGTTTAAAGTATGTGTGTGTGTGTGTGTGTGTGTGTGTGTGTGTGTGTGTGTGTGTGTGAGTGTGTGTGTGTGTGTGTGTGTGTGTGTGTGTGTGTGTGTCAGCTGCCACTCCGCACCCTGCTGCCAGTCAAAGGGGGATTAGTGAGTCCGTCAAATGCCTTTGATCAACAAACAGGCTTACAAAGGGACAAGACAATCCACTTTCCCGCAGCTAATTATCTTGAGTGAGCTACCAAGACAATGACAAAGCCGGTGCCAAAGCAGTCAGCTCCCTGCTCCATGCTTATCATTTACAGATACAGATAACATACTATTACAAGGTCATAGCACTGAGTAACTGCAATGTGCTCCGATACTGACCTTTGAATGAGAAGGTTGCAGCTGACGGATAATGATTATTATTAGCAGGAGACAATAACCTTTAAACATTTTAATTTAGGGCAGTAGAGAGTAAAACTCTTGTCGTTTTGTTGCAACAGACACCTTACTTCTCAACATATGATCATTTAAAACTTTGTTTGATCAAACTCCAAAGAAAAGCTTTCAGATAAGATGTTGTCACACAGCTACACATTTTAAAAGCTCTTAAATCTTCTTATAAGTTCTGTCCAGGAAATTTCAAGAGGATTTAAGGGAACATCTATAATAACCAGGAATCTGTTTCTATATAGCTTTATTTTATAATAGCAAAACAGATACAATAGATACTTAAGTGAAGGGAAGTTTAACAAAGCCAGCAGCTTTCTGCAGCTTAATGTGCAGTGGTAACAGCTCTTCCAGCCGAGAGACAAAAAGATGGAGGCTGACCATTGTTGGCCTCTGCATACATAACATCATTACTGCGGATACAAGAGCCCTGCCCACAGGCAAGAACAACTACGGTCAAGTGACCCGCAATAGTTTTAAAATGTGCTAAACAAAATCCTTTTTCTCCTTTGTCTTGACACATAAAATATAAAATAAATCTAGTTTAAAATGGTTATTCCTTTCAGCTCAAATGACATTGTGATACGTCGAGGATTTCTTGTCAGTTAAGAAAAAAATCAATTTCTAGAGGTTTGCTAAAATTTCCAATGCAGTCCTGTTCAGGGTGACCACATCCTTTTAATAATATCAACCCCCAATTTGGCTCTCAAATGACTTAAGTAAGAGGCATCCTTGAATGACGACTGGATAGAGACTTATCATTGAATATAGATCATGGGAAAATTACATTATTCTCATATTTTGTTACTAAAAAAATACATGTTTCTTTTTTTATCGTCTCTATTAAAAAAATATTCAAATATTTAACTGGGAACAACAGCAAGAAATGGCGTACATAAAATAATGATAATGCTCCTTTAAATCCCATTGTTGCCAAAAAAAAATTAAAAATCTGATATCAAGATTTTCTGAGAATTCTCACTGGACTAAACCAATTCTTATTTTTCATACCTCTTTTTCTCGCACGATTGAGTTATTCATGACATTTACAAACATTACACTTTTTTTGTAGAAACAGCGAAAGGGGTTGCGCCAAGGAAATATGGAGTATAATATCAGATACTGTCATTTTCCTTGGGGTGAAATATGTAGGGTCAACAAGCATCTCAATATAATCACATAGTAAGTCAACACAATGAAAGAAATGATTTCTGTGGGCCAGCAAAATAAAGACGAAGCCACAGGTGTTCTCATTTTAAAATAATTTCCCAAGCAGGAAAGATGAGGCAGGGATGAGAAATTGATGTGCAAAATAGTGTGTCTCCCTTTGTCCTCACAGAACATTGTTGGTTTGCTTGTCATGCATCTCTGAAAGGACTGTCCTTTCAAGTTATCACTTTCCAAGTAAAATCCCATTCCTCCCGCTTTGATTGGCTTGAGAGGTTCTGTAGCAAATTTAGGAAGTGATGATGGGCAAAAATAAAAATGATTGGCAGCCGAGTAGCGAGGCAAGTAGGTAAAGTGCATGTTGTGTCACATCAGTGAAGTTGCTGGCTGCAGCCTGTGAAACTGCTTGTCTGCTCTGACTGAGGAGCGTATTCACATCTAATAAAAAACACAGCATGGGTGCCAGCAAACCATTGACATGATATGGGAGTTTTGCCAATTGCTGTATTTTGTTATGAGTGCACATTTTACCCATTTTATTCATGGTGTCTTAAACTGTGAAACCTCTAGCAACTTGGTAACGTATACTGTCACACCAAGCTGAGTCTGAGAACATACAGTCATATATATATTAATATGCTGCACACATTAAAAAAAGATTCATAATTGCTATCATTCAGATGCTGACATTTGAGCCCCTGGTGTAGGTAGTCAGTATTTTTAACTGCCTGAAAGGATGCGCCTTGTCATATCATATCTTCCCAAATAGAAAAACAGATGTGCTAACTTGCCACCGAGGACGGTTTAGTTAGTTAGTAGATAGGGGAGAACGGGGTAATTTGTCACATGGGTTGGATGTCACATTCGTTATATCTCGCCACCAGAGCGCGCTAGCTCTGAAATGTTGATATAAAAAAGGTCCAGAATTGGGATCAGAGGTCACATACATAGACTTCCTTGGAGGAAGACAGCTGCATTTCAGGTGAGAGGATGTTTTGTGTTTTTCATGTCAAATTCAAAATATTTTGCTTCTCAGTATTTTTCTTCTAGGCTTTTACACAATGGGTTTATGACAAAACACTTGTTACCCTCAGAAAGTGTGAAGGGTAAACTATAGTTTAGATTGTGGTTAGCAAGCTAATTAGTTGTCAGATGGTTGTTGGCCTTGATGCTAGCAAGAAATTCAAGTTGGGGTTGGTCGTCAAATTTTTTGGGGGGTTGGTTGTCACGTTATCTCAAGGCTGCAGCCAGAAAAGGAACCCAATAACGAAAGAAATTGTCAAGCTGTATCCTCACTGACACCCCAGAGAAGGAAAGAATAGAGCAGGAAAAGGCAGCTAGCAAGCAAAAGAAAAAAGGGCAACAAAATCAAAACAACCCAGTGCATCCCAAACTAGACCAGCTGCCAAGGCTACAGAACGTTATGTAGGCCTATTTGTCAACTTGACAATGCAATTAAACTTTCAAATTTGGCTCCGCCTCCTTGCCTTCTTTTTAAGATTTTTCCCATTAAGATAACATTGTGACAAACAACCCCATAGTGTGTGACAACCGACCCCTTGATGGGGTTGGTTGTCACAATGTGTCAGAGTGTCTTTGATGGTAAATTACTTCTTCATTACAATAAGTTGGAAAAAAAGAGAGACACACATTTCTAGCCAACACCTTAAGCTTCAATTTAATGTAGGAATGGCTATTGACAGATGTTTTGGTGATGAGCAATTCTCACGAGAGTAAAAAGTGTGCCTACTTACCCCGTTCTCCCCTACTATATTCAGCTAACCACTTTTGCACTGGCAGCGTCAAGAATGATCAACTTTGAAGTGCTGCCAGTTATGCTACCGGTGATGCTGCTTTAAATAACTCCTAATGGAGTGATTGGCTGCATGTCCAGGTGAACCTGCTTGGGTGTCCCCAGGGCAAAAAGTAAATTGCTGGGCCTCTACAATCCCCTCCCACTCTCTGTGCACGAGTATAGTATTTCTATACTGGAATGAGCAACTGGCCCCAGGTTGGCTGTAAGCTAATTTGAACACAAATTAATTTAGCAATACACACCAAGTAAGTTCGATATCAACTAAAATAATGACGGTCTTAATTGCCCAGCTTCTTACTATGAGTGATCAACACAATATTTTGCAACGCTACTGGAAAATTCACATTAGATATCTGCTATACTATGGAGAACTTTACATTTGATACCACGTTTTCAGTGTCTTTAAACTAGGTGTCTTACACGGGAGTTGAGACCAGGCCTGAAGAATTACCTAAGTTGATATTGTGCTGTCGAGGGGCATTTTACTAAACAAACTGACAATCCAATCAGCACAAACCAATTAACACACAGTGAACTTGGGGCTTCTTCAGCACAATGATGCAGTGGTTCAATTAGTTATGTAGGACCAATGCCAAGTAATCTAAAACCACCTAACAAAGAGGAGTGGATGTGAGACTGTTTAATGAAGGAGACAGTCAATTCAAATTCAGTTCTAATTTAGCAAGTTGTGACAGCTGTCATACTGATTTTGGGAACAAGCTGTTACAATGACTGCTGCATTTCCCACTGAATCCATATGTAGACTCTTTAATTTATTGCATCTAAAGATTCCTCCAGCCGAAATCATTATCGTTATTACCCGTTATTTATATAAAACCTATACGCATGGCTTCTCTTCCTTAGGCTATGCCGGAGATCTTTCAAATGGCTTTATTGGCAGACTTCTAATCACTGTGTTTACTTTGGTTCAGACACGTATGGGGGATGCGACGTTCCTCGTGTGCTCTTGTCTCTCCATCTCATGCTGGATAAATTATTCACAAGTGATCACATTCCAGTAGTATAATTATCACTGTCCGATACCAACACCTCAGTAGTTTCTTAGCAACTGCTATCAGCACATTTTCTGCTTCCACAACAGCAGTTTTTTCCATCTAGTTGAAACCAGACTCATTGCTCTTGGAATGTATGAAGTTATGACCTGGGGATTATTCTAAATACAAATGCACAGGCTGTACCTAAAAAGTAATTCAATCAATTTTACTGTTTTAACACAAACTAATCTAATGTCATGACAAACTCTCTCTTTCTCTCTATCTCAAGATATATACAGGAAAACGAAAGAGAACCGCTCCATGCACGCTTGTCGGGGGGATCAAAAAACCTCTGGACTGCCCTCGTCCATTATTCATCCACCCTTTTCAGCTGGCCTGAGATGTGTATGTCAGCATGGATGGCAGACAACCGCCACAGGCTGAGCGAGTCAGCTTTGGTCTCAGTCAGTGAGCTGGTGGCTCAGATGGCTTTGTGGATGGCATCCAAGGCAAGCAGGAGAGAGGTTCAGAGATGGAGCGGGGAAATTGTTTTGTTTGGGAGGGTTTCAGGGGTTAGGAGAATTTAGCTTGTGGGCTTTTTTTGCCTAGGTAATCCTAAGAATTAAACCCCAAACAGGAAATAGAACTTACTTTCTCATTTTCAATTGGGATGTCCACCACTTTGCAGGAAATATGAAGATTAAGCAAAATTGATAGCAAATTAAAAACAACAGGTATCTTTTAGAGATAATTTGAGTGCACAATGTGAGACTGACATTGATGCAATGTTGGAAAGATGTGCAAAAGTAGCCTGGGTAGAACCGCCTGATCTTGCGAGCTTCAGTGCAACCAGTGCACTTGCAAAAAGCTGTCGCACTCTTGAGGTTTATATTTTATCAGTCAATGACGTTCAACTCTGCAATCTTCAACCCAACTCTCCCTGGACTTTCACATGTGCCAACACTTTGAGGGCAAGAAGTCCTGCAGCGTTGGTGCTGTGATCAAAATGCAGGCACAGGTCAAATGAAATCAAAAGAAATGTCCCTGTAAAACTTTCCTACAGCCAAAAAGAGAAATAACTCCTGTGGTTCCTAGAGAGTTATTGTGATCACACAATACAACAACCTTGATGTATGGTGATGATTTTGGCTGCTCTACAGGAAGCCGGTGAATTGGCGCACTGTGTTCTGAATTTAAAAGTAAGCAATCTGTCTCTGGAGGAGGGAATTTATCGCTACCAATGACTTTAACACAGTTGTCGCAACATGACTGAAATCCAGATTGGGTAGAAGAAACTTAAATCCCTTCCTCACCATCTATCTTTAATCAAGTATTGTGTTGCCATTTGGATAAAGTGTTCAAATAAGAGCTGACGACTCAATTGACACAACAGCAAATCTCCTGCCTGCTTCTCTTTCACATCAGATATTAAAGAGGAAGAGCTACACAGTTTTCTTATGAGTAAACCATAGGTGCTTTCTCTGTGCTCGCATATATACTGACCTTTAAAGAATTCTCTCACTAAGATAAACAGTGTGATACCGTCCAACTCAGTTCTTTCTGATTATTTTGCTTTTTGCAAACTGATGCAAAGCTGTAAATTATGCTGGCTGATTTCACTCACTGCCAGTCATGGTTTCATAAAACAATGACATGCTCAGAGCGCAGCAGGCCAATTCAAATGCTGTTCAAACTCAAATCACTGAATTGTTTCACTCGCATATCTCAGTCAGCAGGGGAGTGTTCCAATGTACTCGAGAACTTCTGTTTTGTTTTTATTACATCTTTATGAGACATGGTCCTAGGTCACAAATTTTCCAAATTGATGAAATGGTAATTCTACTTTCTGATCAGATTTAGAAAAAAAAGAAAGAAAAAAGAAGCTAATACGAGCGATGGTGTTGGAGTATTTTATGAAAGTTTGTTGAATATTTTGAGAATACTGTTAACTTAATATTTTGGGCAAAAATCTTACCATGAAAACCGTATACTAGCACACTCCTGCTACTGCTGACTAAAAAGCATTGCTATGGGGCACGCCGGTGGCATAGTGGATAGAGCGTGTACCATATTGGTTCTGGCCTTCGTTGAAGTGGTCGCAGGTTCAAATCCGACCCGTGGACCTTTACTGCATGTCATCCCCCCTCTCTCTCTGTCTCCCCATTTCAACTCTGTACCATCCAATAAAGCTTAAAAATGCCAAAAAATTATCTTAAAAAAAAGAAAAACATTTCTATAGACCACACAAGCAGCTGATGAGGTAAGGAAGAGTATAACAGCTTTGTATTTCAACAAATCTGAGGATAAAAATCTCACTGCATTTCTGGCATGTCTGACTGCTGTCTCTGACGTTTAGGTTACTCCTATTTTTTAATTTTTTGTTCTTTCTTTCTATTAAGTCCTTCAAAGCAGAGAATGCAATGTGACTGATGACAAAAACAAGGAAGGACACAGCTTTACATAATGTACTTCGATAACTTTTTCACCATAATACAGTGACACACATTGCTTGTTAAAAAGTACCCGATAAATAAACCTGAACCTTAATGCTAATTTGTGATTGATCTTGATTATTTTGCACAACTCAGACTCTCCATCAATAAATGGGATTATCCTGAGAATTTGAGTGAAAGATTTGCAAGTGAGAGTAGCTTAACAATTTTACTATAATAGAAAAAGAATGTACCACTTTGTATCAAGACAATTAAATACAGCAAGTCATTTTCAAAAAAACAGTTCAAGTGATTACATAGAAGTTTCTAGAGTGAATTAATCTTTTATATACTGAAAACCCATGTTAGAGGAAGTTCGCGAATAATACATCATCAGTAATATACAGTATGAACAGAAGCATAGCCAGATGGTTTAGTTGCTTCACAGTTGGCATCTGTTACTGTTTATACTATAACTAACTGCAAGGGTTTCATCGTATAGGTTTTACTCATCACTAGCATCTAGCATTTGTTAGATCAGATGTGTTTATTATGCTCCACACTCTGATTGTCATTTAAGTCTCAAGAAGGTACATAGACCTTAAACACTGTGCATGACTGTTTTACTTGGATATCTGTGTATATTTTAACATGTCTTAATGGAAGGTGTTTGATTTTTTTTAGTGTTTTACAATATTATGCCAGTTTTAGAAAATAATTTGTAATGCAATATTTCAGTTCTTATTCATATTTATATTTAAACATAATACAAAACATAACTGGAGTACACTTTTGTTATTATCTTTTTTGTTGGTTTTGGTTTGGTTTGGGGTCTTTGTTTAGTAGGTGGAATGAGAACCTACTTGACAGGAGATTTGTCATGGATGCTGACCATGTGCTGACGCTCCATCACTCCCAGGTTTCTGTGTGGGTGTTTGTGGCCTACCGGACCTGGACACAGACCTAGACGAGCCTGCTCTCAGGGAAATAATAACCACTCTCACAGGAACAGGTTGAAGGTTAGGTCAGATATCCAGTAATAATCCTGACGAAACCATTGTACCTGCATGCTGTTTCCTGCATTGGCATTCCCCCGTATGTCAATAGATCCCCTCTCTGATAGAGCTCACTAAGTAGTGTTGACACTGAAGAGCTTTGTAAAGGAAAGGTCAAACCCAGCTGGTTTCATTGACGGAACTTCAGCCCCCACAGTTCAAGTTTACACAAAGAACAAAAGGGTCTTTCTTTAACGAAAGATCACGACGTGCTGAGTCAAAGTCAGCAGAGTCAAATAGCAAACCTGTTGGAGACTTATGCATTTCGAGTGTTATTTTCAACTAATGTTATGCAAGCAAAAGCGAGCTCTCATTTCCAGACAGAACTAGTTCCGAGATGTTTAAAATTAGATGAAACCAAATTGTCAGTGAAACTCACTTGGTATGCAGATTGCCGATTGTGTCACTCCGGCCAGTGGAATTTGTGCAGTGTGTGACACCAGATGTGCACTAAGCGTGTAAATCTAATCTAAAGCTAAATGAGGATTTAAAGATATGATTTAAAAGGTTGTGACAGTTTCAGAGCCTAAGCACGAAGCCCCTGTAGCTATTTCATAGCTGGCATGCACCTCCTCAAAAAAACAGCTTCTCGTCACGTATGCAAAGAAGTTAACATGTGGAGACCACAAGACATATCAACACCTACACCTGTAAATCAAAACCTACATTATTTATATGTAACTCAGGACAGCTGTTTACCCATTGAGTTAAGTATACATCCAACCTTAGAGGCTTGCAGAGCAGGAATCTGTTTCTACAAACAAGTATTTAACGTATGGAACACAGGGTCTGATTTGACTCTTGTCTGGCAGCGACGAAGCGGCCTAACAGAATCCCTGGCGTTGGACTTCTGGATCGGAGTGATCGTAAACCCCGCTGAAGCGGACTCTCTTTGCTGCCGCAAAGGAAGACAAGTAATGCTGGGCTTACACTACACAACTTTTCACGCAATTTGACAGTCGCAGACGATCTTCCAATGTCGGAATAAAATCACAGAAGTCGTGCTGGAGTTGTGGCGCGCCCGTAATCTCAGTCGTTCGGTGTAAGGTGGTCATCTGACCCGATTTCAGCCAGTCTTCTTCCCGTCTTGACGTTCCGACATTATCAAACAGGTTTGGTATTATCGTTAGTCTTAAGGGGTTGGCTCAAGCAAAATGACATAAACACTGTCACACTCTCGCATGTACCAAGCACGACGCAGGAGGAGCGGCAGTAGTCGCGACCTGTGTCCGCCTGTGAAGGCACTTATTTCTGACACTTTTTCCTAGCAGCCTCGGTTTGAGAACCAGACTGACAGCCGCGCAACCGTAACACTTTACCGTCAAATACAGGGTTAGGAGTTAAAGTTATTGGGGGACGAGATCAGCAAATAAAGATGGTCAAATAACTAAAGGAAGTCCCCCTGCTTGGAATATTGAATTAACTTTTTTTTAATTAAATAATCACTATCACGTTTGCGGAAATAATATTAATCTCAAAAGGAATCTAGTTGTAGTCTTGCAATATGAGACCCTAATAAAAACTAATGACTAGTTGTCTTCAGGTGTGAGTTGATTGTCTTCAGATGTAAGAGGGTTTCAGTCTTCAGTCTTTTCAAAGTCCTCTAGTGTAAACCCAGCATAACCAACTCCTGACTGGACTGAACTTGGTATTGTTTACCCCTGGTGTAGAACATTGGACAATCAAAAAGAATATTGTTTTTTTTTAAATAATGATGTCCTCCTTTCAAGAGGCAATTGAACTTGTGTTTTAAAGAGATAGTAATAAAAGATTATTTTTATAATAATTCTTGTGTCGTTCTCCCTGTGTCAGTATGGCTGGGAATCCGAATCTAAAATAATTTGAAATTAGCAGATTTTTAACTCTGTTACATGAATATGTGATCTCAGTAAAAAATACTATGGCAGCATCAAGACTTATATTACTAGAACCTGAAGAGACCCTTTCAGCTGCCTACAAAGGGAGTGTGTATGATTATGTCCCCTAAATTGAATTTGCACAATTTGCATGTCTTGCACTTACGATGGCTCTAATTATGTTTCATGAGGGCAACCATCACAACACTAGTAGGCATGTATTATCCTTGCTGTATTATACATTCTGCATCTACATGAATTATGCAAAAAATATAAATGTTAAAGTGGATTAAGTGCCAAGATTAACACAAATTAAATTAAGCGAAATAAATTATCCATATAGTGAAACACTTGCCATCTCAATATCAGACTCATGAGGCGACAACCAAACACTACAGAATGGCAGTATTAAATATTGTGTTCTGTTGTATAAGCCTCCCGCTGGCTAAAAATGATTCAATGCTTTGCCTTCTTGCTTGTCTTACTGATGGGATAAACCTGTGGAGCCAAAAACGTTGTCTGTTATTGTTTTTACTAAAGTAAATTTGATTAAAATGTTTCAGATAGGGGGCGCCTTTAGCTCAGTTGGTAAGGCGTCCCCCTCCCGGGCCGGGCCCTGCAGCAGACCCGGGTTCGATTCCCACCCGCGGTTGTTCTCTGCATGTCACTCCCCTCTCTGCCCCATTTCCCCTCTGTCTCTCTGCACTATCAATAAAGCATAAAAATGCCGAAACAATATCTTAAAATGTTTCAGATAAACTCACACTTTAATGCATTGAACTTAAATGTTGGGGTGTGAAAACAACATCATAAAAAATAAGGAATGTGAGTCTAATGAAATACTTTTGCACTCAAAATTTGAGCCTCTGTTTTGTAAAAGAAAGCAAGCACATCCTTGGCCAAGGCACAAACAGTCTGTTAACACTATCCCACAGTGTAAAACGATCTCTGCAGGCACGACGGAGGCAGGAATAACAACATTATGTCTCTTGAAACTGCTTTCCTGCCATTGTCACTAATGAAATGTATTTTAGTTGGGAATATTGGTGGATTTAAGTAAATTCCCTCTAATATCTAGATCGGCCTCTATAGCTCAGAAGACCTCCACAAAGATTGCCATCTTTCAGAAACAAGTAGAGGCTTCCTTAACATTTGCATTGCACTGATAGCATCACCAGTTCAAATCATTTAAACAGACTATATTTAGATCAGTATACGTTTTGATTTAACTTGTGCATTACCTTGATGTTTACAAAAACACTGAGGTCCTGCAGTGCTGGAGAAGCTAATCAGTGATTATGATTCATACTTGTCTCAATTCAGAACTTCTTCATCCTTGATACTTTAGGAGTTTGTGGAGCAGGGTAAGGGCCTCAGACTTCAATTTGTTCGTCACTGCAATGTTCCGCTCAAAACGTATGCTGTCAGATTAGGGCAAGCAACACCAGAAGCCATTTTTAGCCGACTTTAACGAGTGGCGAGACAAGAACAGATGAGACACGGCATGAGGGGCATGACACCGTGGAGTCAGACTTAGTGCCTTAATAAAACTCCCACATGATGTCCCGACCTCAAAATCCTGTATCTTGTTAAAATTTCCCAACTGCAACTGAGCCCCGAGCAAAGTAGCCTATGTTCATACTTTGCTATCACTTAATTATTGCAGGGCCCTTTCTGCTGTACTATGACAATACCATCTAGGATAAGGCACTTACCATATTCGGGACCTAATTCATATGTCACAAGAGGACCGGTTTAAGTGGAGTAACATGACGCTTTACCTTAACAGACTCAAGGTTCACATGTGTTTAACAAAGATATATTTAAACTAGTGGTGGGCCGTTATCGGCGTTAACGTGCTGCGTTAACGCAAAACTCTTATCGGCGATAAAAAAAAAAAATCGCCGTTAATCTCTTATTCCACCTCCTGTTCGGCTCAGGGGAGATGGTTCCCTCCAGGGCCGATGGCTGTTCGCCGTCAGGGTGAACCCCCTTCCGTGTGTTCTCTGGTCGGGTAATAATAGCCGGGGGCCGTTGTTGACACTTGAGGAGCCTTTATTGCAGGAGCGAAGCTTCTCTCACACACCCGCCGCTCTCTCTCTCCATCACTTGCCCACGACACACACCACCTGGCTGCAGGATCGCTAATGTAACACTCAGTGCCAAACCCCCTTCACAAATCTGTCTATTCAATGTTTACTTATGAATGTATCCATGTACGTAACTCTGACATGTACATAACTTAATTTATTGTTAATAATATGGTCTGTTTATAAATTCGGCATATGATTAAAGCATCTAAACGCCCGTAATCATGTTAAACGTTTACTGTTTTTAAGTTATTAATGCCACTCGCTCCCGCAGATACACAGCAGAGGGAGGTCTTATATTCAGCCATTGCTAAAGGGAGTGCTGTATTATGGAACGGCCGCTGTGGTACGAAATTCCAGTCTCAACAATGTTTCCTACACGAAATTATAACTCTAGCGTCTACAGCCCGTTGTTTTCATGTAGTGTAACTTGTGTAATGTGTTACATTATTCAGCTGTTGCCGTGATGTCGGCTAACGCTGATGATAATGATAACTAGCTCTCCGTCGCACAATAGACTGTAGGTTGGTGTTGCAGCCAGCTGTTAGGTGAAGCGCTGTCCCACAGGTAAAAGCCATGGACCTATAAAGCCTGTCCAATATTCACTCTAGTCCAGCTTCTTGAAAAGTTTATAAGGACTTTATTATTTATGTAAAAATTATATTTAATGTTTCACTTGAAGCACAAAAGTAATGGCTTTATTTTCTGTTATAGCCTATAGCCTACCCAACAAATTAGTTTTTTCGTTTTTTTTAAGCACAAAAAACAGTGCAATGTTGTGATTTTTAGCCTTATATCTGATTAAATTGTTAGAATATTATTTGTTCGCAATAATTAGACACTCGTTCTGATGACGAAATGAAAGCCACCTGGCTTGAGAAACACGTTCTCAAAGACTTACTTTGAGTCATTATTTAGGAGCACACACATATTATGATTGAATTCAAATGAGCCATTTTAATCTAGATTAATCTAGATTAATTCCAAAATTAATCTAGATTAATCTAGATTAAAAAAATTAATCTATGCCCACCTCTAATTTAAACCCTGCGCTGGTGACCTAAACTTTACGCACCTTTTATTTTCTATTTTTCAAGCTGTTTCAAACTATCAGAAAATGATAATCTACT
This sequence comes from Ammodytes marinus, assembly GCF_949987685.1. Taxonomy (NCBI): domain Eukaryota; kingdom Metazoa; phylum Chordata; class Actinopteri; order Uranoscopiformes; family Ammodytidae; genus Ammodytes; species Ammodytes marinus. The sequence goes on from NC_137234.1 coordinate 10,165,902, forward strand.
TTGATTTCAAGGATTACTCTTAAATGGCACAAACCTTTTTATTTTGCATTTTCTAAATCTTTTCAACTGGAACATTGACTTTGAGGACACTTAACTTGTAATTCCACCAATTGAAATTCAATAAACACCCCAATTTTTCTCCACTTTTTTTAAGCATGCTGTATTCATTTTACAGCACATTTTCTTACAGGCCATTACACACACACACACACAATTGGTAAATTGGAAAAGGAATTCACATAATCACATGTTAATTAAAGACAATACCCTGCATATTAATTGTCTTCATGTAAGCATCTTGTGTTTAATGGGCACCAAGAAGCTCAGAGGATTAAAATAAACTATAAAAGATTCAAATTGGCATAATACGATCTAATCTTTACCAATTCATGTGCAGATTTAGATAAAGAAATGTTGCTCAGTACCTCGGACTAATTGCTTTGAGCAGGTTTCAGACCTGCTCGGCCGTTATAATAGGATTTTTAAAAGAGACATTTTCTAAGGTATTAAAGAGCTGGTTGATTTAACTCGCTGGCTTCCATACATGCTCTGTTTCTTTAAAGAAATCAAGTCAAAATACTTTGGAGGACCATGGGAATAAATGCTTTTATAGTGTCTACACATTGGATATTTTAATTAATCACTTAGTGAAGGTGGTTGCAAAAAATATTCAGAAATTATGTGTCTCCAATTTCTCCAAATCTGTGATATATGATAAAGAACTACAGCATGTATCTCAGACTTGATGATTGACAATTTCATTTGATGAAGTATCCACAGGCTTTATAGAGGATTACAAAGAATTGCACCATTGACAAGGTTGGGGAGGTGGTCGACATGTTGTCACATTGTAATTTCCCATCAAATAAAGGTTCTTTGAAAAGTTTGCTTATGATTAAAGTGAAATGGGCACGCTTGTTAAAAATACACACTATCCAAGTTTAACCCAAGAGCAGGCAATAATCTTGTCAAAGAAATCCAATTAAAAGCACCTGGACCCTGAGGAAACAGTGGAGACTGGTACCTTTTAAAAAGCTATTTCTGAGAGCTGCAGGCTACGGGGGGGGGGGGGGGGGGGGGGGTTCCCTTTTCTCAGACAAGAAACACGGGCCAGTATATAAACTAACATGCAAGCAACAAACAACCACTTATATCCAGATTCAGTTTTTTTTTAACCATCCTCGATCTCCTTAAATATTAGGTAACTGTTACAGAGTCAGATATGGTTTGAAACATTGAAATATAACAGTTGTAGCCTTCTAACATTTTCCGTGAGCTTCTTGATCAAATACTTGAGGGACCTGATTCAAAAGAAATAAGTTGAAGAAGCTTACATTTCTGATGATGATTAAAATTATCCAGCTGAGCAGACCAGCAAAAAGATAAAAGCCATGTTTTATTTTAGCTTGCCGTGAAGTTACTCATAGAACATACATGTTTAAGACAGAAGATATGACCCACCACGTCGCCGTTTGCACTTTTGACCCACAAAAACAACAGTTTGCACGAGTTGCTATAGCTGAATGTTTGGTCATCTGATATTTGCCAATAAGAGAAGATTAATATAAGATTTGTCACCATGTAGCAAATCTGTGTACTTTGGCCACACGCGTATGTATCGGGGACAGAGTAAATCATCTGTGCTAACAAATACTTTTTCACATGTTCTCGCACAGATGGAGAACAATGCCTTGCAGTGTAAAACCCAGCTGTCATTTAGGAGGTCAGTGCAAAGCAACACAAGCAGACTGAGCTTGACAAAACACAGTAATAGTTGATATTATAAACGTCCCAATTACATTGTAATTATACTTTGTGTATATCCATTTTCAGCCTGCTCAGCAAATACAAAGGATTAGCCCAGTTTTACACATAATACAACAAGAAAAAAACAGCAGGATTGGACCATAAATATTAAGTCTCTCCAATGTTTCATAATTTAACAACATTAAATGTACTGAGGCTTTAGTTTAAAGTTTATACCTCAGTTGCTAGGTAAAAAAAACGAATTACCAACAGAGAATAAAAAAGAAAATTGTACTGGCAATCACCGCGGCCTGCAGGGTTGTCAAAGTAATTGAAGGTGAAATACAATCTCAATGTGGCAGGGTGTGACAGGGGGCAGCTAACTGGGGGCAACCCCTCATCCACTGTGCAGTGATTAAGAGGAAAATAGAATTGGAAGATCGGAAACCAGTTTAATTAGGTGTTTAATAATTTGATAACTTTTTTGAGTTTTCTGCTCATTCGTGTGATCTCTATTCTCTACATATCTGGCCATCTACCAGGAATAATGGGCAAAAGTCTTTTGATCAGCTCTGAGGAAAGGTGATGCAACAGGGATGTCCATAATTGGCCGCAAATCAAGGCATCTCTTTTAGATTTGCACCTGCTTTTTTAATAGAATATGCTGCTCTGATGTCTCGCTCTTTGAAGAGAAGCCCGTTTTATTTTTTCCCACTCATGGAGAATCGGGGGCTGTAAGTGGACTGATGACAAACAGGATAACATGCAAAAACGTGTCGCAAAGCAGATGGCAAATGAGCTTGCTGGACAAAAGATCTGAGGAAAAGGAGTAAAACCAGTTTTTGTTTACTCTGATCTTGAAAATGTCTTAATTTGCAAGACAGCTAATTACAGTTCTCTATACCAATATACAGGAAAAACTCATAATTGCATGGTAATGTACAGAAGTGAAGACAGTGTTCGTATATCAGAAAGCTTTGACAGCTCTACCAGTGACATTTTATTATCAACCAAGATGGTTTCCCCTGGTGTATTACTACATTTGGTATTATGTAGGAAGAATTTCTACAGCTCGTACAGAGTATGAGGGGAAATTGCTTTCTATGACGTGACCGTGTCTTCCACCACAACTGTCAAACCTTGAAAGTTAAACTGATTCACAGGAAAGAGAATATTCTCACACATTTCCTCAAAGAGCAGAGAGACAGAGAGGGAGAGGGAGACAGGATGCACTGGTTTCCATAGCAATGGTTGGCAGCACTGTCACATGGTTACCTAGGAACCAGTCCTGTGATGCTGTGCAATTTATTTGTTTATGTTTGGCAAGGCTCCAGCTGTCACCTACAAAGAACAAAGCTACAGTATATTTGCAATTTAATTTCCGACAGGTAAAGAGATGTCAGGGAAATTTGCGGAAAAAAAGTTTTAGAAATGTCAAATGTGCTACAAAGGACAAAAGAAAAAAAAAAACTTATCCCACATTGTGTGTCTGAGTACCATAATTGCTTTTAACGTGTAGCTAAAACACTAAGTCATATGCGGGCCAGGAGGACCACACACAGGCAACATCAATTCCTGAAGCTCTGTCTACTGCGGACCGATCAATACATGTGTAGAAAAAAAACGTAAATTAATAAAAGATCAAATGCAAAAGTTAATATATGTAAATATCAATCACTCTTCAAAGCCTTAGTTTCACCTTTGATTAAGACAACCATTTGCCTGAAAGCATGATCCATTTGTTCCCCCATGATTTGATTATCAGTGCTGGGGAAAGATCCATTCGGGAGAGGCTGGATTACAATAATCACATTACACAATACGTCAACCTCTGATTACCAACAGATAATAGCCAGAGTAATGTCTTCTTAGATACTTTTAGCAAAATACACAATGGCTCAGAAAACATTTGTCTATATAATGAAACGCATTTTAACCGTGAGATTCTAGATGAAAACATAAATGAATGCAAGTCAGTACCATGTCTCAGATTCTAATCAATTATCATTTATATTGAAAGCACTTACCCCCAATACAACTGAATGTGACCAACGTTTCTTATAGTGTTGGAATGATTACGTGTGTTTAGTTGCAATAAAAATATATACATGATCATATCCATGTTGTGCTATGTGAGGTACTAGGATACAAAATCCCCCGAACTTGTCTTGTCCTATACCTTGAACATATAGAAGGATCGGTGCACAAAGGAGACCAATATTTGATTAAGATTCTTCTTGCTGCAGCAAAAAAGGCCATCACAAAGAACTGGCTACAGCCTGTTGCACCCGACTACAGACAATGGCTCAACATTATCGGTGATATTCAAACAATGGAGAGACTAACATATAGATTAAAAACTAAGGAAGACTCATTTTCTAAAGGCTGGGATAAATGGTTGCTTTACATGTCAAAAAATGAAGAAGTGTAAAATATTGTTTATATGTAATGTGAATTGTGAATTGCCCCCCAACAGGCACTGTTCCTCTTTAATTTCCCCACTTTATATATTTCTCTCTAACTTTCTCTCTTTGACCATACTCTACATAAAACCAATAAAAGAAAGTAAAAAAAAAAAATATATATCCATATATTGCTTCATCACTTGGCTACAAAACAAACAGATGAATGTTACAAGATGTATAACAGAAATAACTATTTCCTGTACTCCTGTACTATTTTCCTAATGCTGTTTCAGAGTGCCCCCTGCTGTCCTTACTGGTACATTGCACCCATTTAGGGTTGATGAAAAATCTTAAATTAAACAAGAAATGTGCCCTTTATGAAGACCATAGGCTCTAAATAAATACATTTCAAGTAGCAGATTAGGTCAAAGAGTGAGGGAAGACAAATGCTGGTAAACAGTAACACAGTAAAATTGAACCGAAGTACAATGATCCTTTAATAACACATTTAAAGAGGAAGTTCGTAATTAAAAAATATATTTTAACGAAAAAAAGGTATAGTTATATTATCGATCGTATAGTAGTGAGAGGAATGGTTGCTTTCACTATGTTACATTATGGTTGCATCAGGCCTTCTGATATCATAGTGGGCTGTAGTTCCAACAGGATATTGTAGTACAAGGATGAAATGGTCTGCAAATCACCACTCAAAAGAGGATGACAAAAAAGGTAATACTAATCAAGCATTATAAATGATCACCACAAATAGGTAGCATACATTTGTATTGCAACAAAAAAAATTATGAAAATGTTTTGTCTCTCCTAATCGTTAAAACACAAAGGTATCCTCGGGTATCCAAGAGTAATTTTACCTCTAAAGCAATATTCATTTGTTTGACACATATTTCAAGATGAAAAGAGTTATGCAATTAACTAATCACAACAATAACAGCACATATCATTTTATATTGACATTTTATCAGTCTCCTTAGAGACCGTCAAAAATTGCCGTTGCCGACTATATTGCAAGTCGTCAAGGCGGGGTATTGGGTAAAGTTTTCAACTAGCAATAATCGCGCCTCGGATAAACCTCATAGGCTACGATACTGCCACTGCGCAAAGCTACTGATTGTTTGGCCACATACTGACTGTGGTCTAGGCTGGATCAAACTAAAGATGATTTCTACAGAAGTTCAGTAAAAAGGCAGTGATCAGACTATAATATGTTTATTTTTGGCTTTCCAAAGTATTCCTTTTAACACACTGTAGCCTGCCTGAGTATCTCTCATAAACTGTTTACAAATAGAATAAAGAATCTCCCCAAAGACTCTGTTAAAATCACTATATTATATATATATATATATATATATATATATATATATATATATATATATATATATATATATATACACACACACACAGAATATACAATTTGCAATGGTACACCCAATGAACATAAACCTAGAGAACGTACTGTACGTAAATATAAAAAGAATAATAGGAGCTGTATACATTTACATCAGTAAAAATGATTCAAATGTGCTGCTCAGATTGCAGAGAGATAAGAATGGTTTTAGTGTACTTGAGGAAAAGGATTTGAGCTGCAGAATAGAAATTTTAATTTTAACAAATTATCAGTCTCCTTAGAGACCATCAAAAATTGCCAATGCCGACTATATTTCAAGTCGTCAAGGGCGGGGTATTGGGTAAAGTTTTCAACTAGCAATAATCGCGCCTCGGCTAAACCTCATAGGCTACGATACTGCCACTGCGCAAAGCTACTGATTGTTTGTCAAAGACAAGGCACTGTCTCCGCCAACACACCCCTCTGTTAGGGTCTGAATATGCATAGTGTAGTACGACTATCAACACTATGTTTAGGTCGACACGCATTGTGAGTGTAGCTGGGTAGGAGGGGCTAGGATGTTCCTCGTTTAGGCCACAGACTGACTGTGGTCTAGGCTGGATCAGACTAAAGACGCTTTCTACAGAAGGTTCAGTAAAAAAGGCAGTGATCAGCCAAACATCTTTTTATTTTGGCGTACCAAGAAATTACTTTTTAGACCACAGTAGCTTGAGTTTATCTCATAAAACTGTTCACAAATACAGAATCACCGTAAAGACTCTGTAAAAAAAACACTTTAAACACGTATAGGCCTACACACTGTAATGCATGAGTTGGAGTTTGTGAACATGAAAAAGTAAATAATGGAAAATATACTTTGACATCCAGAATCAAGCTTATTGCCAATCACCTTAACACATGATTTGCTGTAAACCTAGAGAACATACGAAGATGTAGAAAGAAGAAATGGAAACTGTAGAAATGTGGAGTGAGCAAAATTAAAATGTGCTAATGATGATGTAGAGCGATTAAGGTGGTAAATGTACACATGCAAATGTATATGAAAAATAGCGGCATGTGACATAATAATATCAGGACATTTGAATGATCTATCAATTCATTGGAATAGCCCCTAAATATTTACTTATACAAATTATCAGTCTCCTTAGAGACCGTCAAAAATTGCCTTTGCCGACTATATTGCAAGTCGTCAAGGGCGGGGTATTGGGTAAAGTTTTCAACTAGCAATAATCGCGCCTCGGATAAACCTCATAGGCTACGATACTGCCACTGCGCAAAGCTAAAGAAGAGACACATCCGACAAGGATCTGACTTCAAACAACACACATCTCTGTTAGGGTTTTAACCGTGGGTGTGGTTTCAACTACAACTTGCGAGTTCATAATAGACCAATACAAATATGCACAAATAAAAGACATGCTGGCCACAAGGACTCTTATAAAGCTCTTTAAATGGGAACCGTAGCCTACATGTAGAAAATACTATAGAAAGCGCAGAAGTTCAAACGCTGCAGTGGAATGCTTTGACTTTACTACAGGACGTCAATAAATGTAACATATTTTGATGGAACGTTGTGAAAACCCCTTACAGTAACTTTTAATCAATTGGGATAAAGTCCGAACAAACAATTCAACACAGAAACTCACCCATAAGGTTAAAAATGTACCATAATAAATACACAACAATCGAAAGAAGTTGTAACCGGAAATGAAGTGCCCCCATGTGCATCACCCAAACTCCAGCCGACTGGAAACAGGATTTATTTTTAAAAACAATGCCACTTTTAATTTAAACCATACATGGATCACATATTTGACGCTACAAACAACTATATACAGCGAACCTACATGTATTCTAAGTAAATGTTTGTTAACACGACTTAATTTTTATATCTATTCGAGCGAGTCAGTTAGTGAATTAAAGGTGAAGTAAGCAGTTTATTTATGTTAATATAGGCTTAAGTGTTAAATCGCTCTTTATTCATACAGTGATCACTTTCATAATGTACGCGTTTCATAAAGCCGATCTCTCAGTCAGCTGCTCTGCATGTAATCGGCTAATAAACTTTTCGGGGATCCCAAAATTAATATCTAATCACAAGAGAGAACGATACAAACCGACACCCGTCTCACTCAGTCTTATTGCCGGTGCACGCCAGAGTGACAGATTGGTGAATGTGTATGCGCCTACATTGGCGGAGCAGGTAAAAATCCTTCCCAATGTCTGTTTTGATGGTTTATCATGTTTTTATCACACTTGTGGATCTGAGATGATGCTAGATATTTCGCTGCTAGAAGACCACGGTGCATTAATGTGGTGACGGGACTGCTAACTGCAGTAACTGACAGAAGAACCATTCTGATTAGCCTACAGCACCGCTAAGCTTTGAAGAAATCAAATTCCAAGTTTTTATTAACAAAATATCAGTCTCCTTAGAGACCGTCAAAAATTGCCTTTGCCGACTATATTTCAAGTCGTCAAAGGCGGGGTATTGGGTAAAGTTTTCAACTAGCAATAATCGCGCCTCGGATAAACCTCATAGGCTACGATACTGCCACTGCGCAAAGCTAAAGAAGAAACACATCCGACAAGGACCTGACTTCGAACAACACACATCTCTGTTAGGGTTTTAAACGTGGGTGTGGTTTCAACTACAACTTGCGAGTTCATAATAGACCAATAACAATATGCAGAAATAAAAGCCAAGCTGGCCACAAGGACTCTTATAAACGAAGCTCTTTACATGGGAACAGTAGCCTACATGTAGAAAAGACTAGAAAGCGCAGAAGTTTAAACGCTGCAGTGGAATGCGTTGACTTTACTACCGGACGTCAATAAATGTAACATATTTTGATGGAATGTTGTGAAAAACCCTTAAAGTAACTTTCAATCAATCGGGATAAAGTCCGAACAAACAATTCAACACATAAACTCACCCATAGGGTTAAAAATGCACCATAATAAATACACAACAATCGAAAGTTGTAGCCGGAAATGACGTGCCCCCATGTGCGTCACCCGAAATCCAGCCGGTTGGAAACACGAATTTATTGTATTTGCTTACCATCCCACTTTTTAACCATACATCAATCACACTTTTAACGCTAGAAACAACTAGACAGAGCGGACATAATTATATTCTAAGTCGTCTCGACTTGATTATAATCAATAATTCAACGCACGAGTAAGTTTCACAAATAGTGCATTATACTATGTAGGACTATTCTTAAACTGTTTTCATCAACATATTATCAGTCTCCTTAGAGACCGTCAAAAATTGCCATTGCCGACTATATTTCAAGTCGTCAAGGCGGGGTATTGGGTAAAGTTTTCAACTAGCAATAATCGCGCCTCGGATAAACCTCATAGGCTACGATACTGCCACTGCGCAAAGCTGAATAATAGAAATGGTGATCAGGGATATGAATAAGCTGCATGCATTGTTCAATTACGGTGTTGAAGCTTAGCACCAAGAAAACCCTATTGTCTGTCTGTATAATGTAACAACTTCACACTCTACCAATGCAATGCTAGTTTTAGTTTGCTAGGTTGCTTAAAGTTTAAATGTATTTAAAATTGTGTTTCGCCGGGCCGCAGTGCACCATGGGATATATGCTAAAATTCACTTGCTTGTAATATCAGTCCCGCACCAGCGTGCCGGCTTTCATTTACTTAATTTAAACTCATACTAACATTTCCAGTGTAATGACACCAAGTGTAACAATCAACAACACACTAGAGGATGTATTTTAAGAATTCGATTGAAATAAGACAAGCAGGCAAGCAGGTCACATGTTTACGGTGGCCTCTGTGGCCCAATTTCTCTTCGCGAATGCCTGACACATTCGGGTAAAGTAAAGTGTTCCAGTCTCGAAGACAAAAAACAGAGATTATCTGCTCTGTACATAAACATTTCAATATGCCTTTATCGCCGATGTTTTTGTTCGAGGAACTGCCTTTTCAAACGGTAAGGGGGTAAGGGGATGGGAAATGATGTCCTTGTTATCTTTGCTCAACAAGGCTATGCTATTGAAACACCACTAGATGTCGGTGTAGACGAGGAACCGGGATAAACCTGCCCTACTTTCCCTGTGTGCGGCTATACCGATTTGTATAAGTAGGCCCAACCCAAAGTGTTATAAACTCATATTCACTTATATTAACCTACAATCTTACAAGTAATATATGTAATGCATATATATTTTAATACAAATTATCTGTTTTGTGTTTGAAGTAGCCTAGGCCTACCACACTTTTTTGGGAACTTTCAACAAAAAGCTTATGTAACATCAATCTTTGGGATAATAAACGATTGAATGATACTATATTGCTAACGGACTATATACAGTTATAATTACTATAACACAACGATACAGAAACATTATTGTTTTGATTACGTCTGGTAAGCTATCATTTTAATCATGCTAGCTTGCTTTTCTAAATGTCTCACCTGCTCGCGCCCCTGGCCTCCTTCAAAGGACTGTTGAAGAAGTAACAACTCTCCAAGAGGAATAGCTAGAGAGCTGTTCAAAGTGTCCAAAGTGTCCAAACACGGAGATATTAATCCATACATGGCGTAACTTTCACATTGGCAGTACCTGCAGAAGCTCTGCAGAGATGTTGGCCTGAAGATGAGTAAACAGGAATGAAAAACTAATAAAAAAAATGGCCGGACCGGAAATTGATTCATCTACACCTCTTCGTTGACCTGTTCGTATGTTTACCATATTGTTTTATATAAATATATATATATATATATATATATATATATATATATATATATATATATATATATATATATATATATATATATATATATATATATATATATATATATATATATATTATATATTATATATAGGTTAGGTTATATATTATATAGGTTAGGCCTACAGACTTTGTGTGTTGTAGGCCTATACATATACTGTAGGATATGTTGGCCTTTGTAATATTGCCTTGAAAAAAATATCCACATTTCCACAAGCACATAGGCTAGGTTTTATTCACTGGGTCAGACAGGATTTTGGACTATTAACTAGGAAAGCAAATTACATTGAATATTTATGATCCTCTCTCTCTCTCTCTCCCTCTCTCTCTATCTCTATCTCTACCTCTATCTCTATCTCTATCTCTCTCTCTCTCTCTCTCTCTCTCTCTCTCTCTCTCTCTCTCTCTCTCTCTCTCTCTCTCTCTCTCTCTCTCTCTCTCTTAATCTATCTCAATTATTTGGCCACTCATATGTGAAAGATTTGTCATATTTCTTCCCATTCAAATAGAGGCCTCGTGGAGCCATATGTTTCAGAGATGCCAGAGAAAAAGATAATAAGACAAAATAAGTGTGCAAAGTAGATGAGAAGCAAAGTTAGGGCCAACTCTTGGTCATAAATTATTATCACTTTAAAACTAGGGATTCATTAAAGTCCTAATTGAGGTATGGCCTTGTAAGATTATGGCTGAAGAGGTAGGCTATATAATATCCAAGTAATAGGGTAGACCATTCATAATTTGACAAATAATCGCCTAAGCCAGATGTATCAGTTTATCAGTAAAATCCTCTTGTCACTATAGGAGAAAGGATTCCAACATTTCTGATATTGCATATGTGTTTTGATTAGGTCATAAGTCATATATGCAATCTGCACAAACTGACACAAACTGTAATTTGACTGTGTGGAAATTAGATGCCCTTTCATGTGCTGTGAAGCTTCAGTGGGATAATGCAGGTGCTTTTGGTTGCTCAGAAGATAAGCATTGGTGTGCCAGGTGTTATAGCTGCCTGCATGGGCTGACACATTAGACAGGGATTTGCTTTTGCCAGAATGTGAGGCCAATGAGGTTCATAGAGTAGGCTTGGATCACTGTCAGGGACAGGTAAGTACGCAGATAAGGGGATTACACTGTGTTTGCGCCAAGTAATCTCAAATGAATCCTGTCCGCCTCTGTTTCATCCTCACCTGGAAAGCCCACATTTCTCCTAAACACAAGAAACACATTACATGAACAGGGTTCAATTCACATCCTTAGGTTTTGCGGATACACTCTGCTATGGTCATTTAACAACGGTGACAGCAATAATCTCCTCTAATTCTCTGAGGCATCCGATTACTTTTTTGTATTAGTATATTCTTCTTTATCACCAGCTCTGCCCTGTGAAGCAATGTATGGGGGTTTGTTATTACCTCCTGGGCCATGCCATTAATGAGATCTGGTTTGGTGGTTCCTTTACTACAAGGCTTAAACTTGACCTGTTAAACAAACAGGACTATGTGAGAACATTTGAAGCCCCTTTAGGACTGGGCCAGAGAGATGAAAATAGAGTGTAACAGATGGCTAAGCTGTTTCCGCCTTTCCGAACAGGCGGCTGGGCAGCCCACATGATAGCATGCCATCCGAAGCAAGCGCAGTGGGCAACCGATAGTCTTCACCATGCTGATAGATATTTTCCCCCTGAACCATCAATCACAGGGCTTGGAAAAAAGAGGTGAAAAAAATCAATGCCATACTCTGGTCAGTATCCAACCTATATTACACCATGTGGAGCAACTCAAAGGTTAAAAGTAAAACTGTTTTGGTTTAGGGAAATGTTCGTTAAGTCTGTATGTGTTTGTGCCAACTAGGCTGATCCAGCTTAGAGACCACACAGTGCAGCTTTTTCCCTATAATCACACTTCTACAGACCTTGTCAAGGACACATAAACTCCTTAAATTACAAATGTTACTGACTTAATACGGAATTGATGTGGTGCACACTGTGTAAAAGTGCGTACATGCAAGCAGGCGTGTGTGTGTGTGTGTGTGTGTGTGTGTGTGTGTGTGTGTATTCGTTTACCTCCACATGAGTGTAATCGAATGTACACGGCCCATTATGTAATCTTGCGACATCACATCAACCTGGTTAAGGACATTTATTGATGCTGAGAGTCCCTCTGTTCCCTCTTAGAGTGGGGCCACCTGGACAATACAGGATGAGCTGGACAAACTGTGATTAGATTGTGCTATGAGCAGAGGGAGGAAAACAATGACATTTTTCTTGGGTAAAGTGACAGCTCAGCCAGTGAACGGGGGACATCTGATAAGATAAGACAAATGTCGCTCATGGTGCCTTTTAGTTTAGCTTCTCTGCCTACTTCAAGGTCATAGACACACTATTAAATTCCTTTTGTTTTTGTTTTACTCCTCAATGCCGCACAGTATTACAAAATATAGTATCTCTCAACACTAAATTCAACAAATTGCACCATCTATCATCTATCTAAATCAAAATGTGTGTCTTTTTTCCACTCTAAAACACACACATGCATTGCAGACACATGCGTGTAATGCAGACTGTTCACACCAACCCACACACTGCTGCCACCCTGCTATTCCCAGTTTGTGGTTATTCCCAGACTGAGTCAAAATGGCACCATAAGCCCGTCTGCCCGTTTTATGCCAAACCTGATGTCTCCTTGTTGCAAATGCCTTTGTGGAGGATCTGAGCCCTGCATACAGTAGCCATAGCTTGATCGCTCACACATCACACCCTCACACTGTAATGACTTCGAAGTCATATAGACAGCTGAAGGTGCACTTAGCTAGGTCAGGAACCTATTCGAATCAAAGTGTTCCTGATGCTTTAAATAACCTTCCTCTGCCTCCCCACTGACTCTTTCTTCACACTCACCGCCATGACTGTTTCCTGTGTCTGGGAACTGCTCCATCTGTTATCTCTGCATCTTTAGATGTGCCACCAGAGTATATCTGGCAACCTTCACCTGGCGATACAAAATATAACAAGACTAATAATAGATACTGACAATACAGTTTCATAGCAAAGACACAACCAAGGGTACAAATGTGAGAATGTGGAGAATAATAAAATCATTTCCTGATTTTTTTTAATTTTTTTTTGGTGAACAGGTGATAAGATGCATAGAGAGCATGAAGACTAGCATTAACATATTGACATTGACCACCTGTTTACTCAAACTGAATGCAAGGACGGTGTAACAACTGGCTTATGTATTTACCAAGTGTCATATGATTACTGTGTGACACTACTTCATCTCTGACAGTCTTGAATACATAAGAGCTGCATACGCCAGCGGTATCAGTGAAAAATTACCAAAGTAATAACTGTCACTAGGCTTTAACTCTAAATAGAATATCTAAAGATATTAATACTTATATTTTATACTGTGTAGCGCTTGCTGTTTGAACCTGTTGTAGCTCATTTCAGTGTTTGGTTGATATCTTTTCTAATAGCAACATAGAAACAGATAAAGTACAAATGAGGCTGTTGGTTGATGAATCGATACAAGCGGCTACCAACAGAGGGCAGTCTATCCACATTACAAACAGACTCTGAACTCTGAACCTTGAATTCGACATGGCCACTACATCATTATGGACAACTGAAATGCTGTGTCATAAATTAGGTTGTATAATGTGTTGATAGGCAAACGTTTTACAGGCCAGACCAGCCGAGGGACACTGCATGACGAATGGTATCGTTTGACACTGGCATGATAACAGATCATCACTATTCAAGCAACATAAAGGCAGGCTTGCAGGAAGGTATGGGCACATTGATCAAAATGTCATCACAGTCTGGCTATCTGCTGGAGCAAAGTGAACTTCTCTTCCACTTTAGTGAATTTAGAGAGAGCTTTGACCATGGCCTTTCCTGGCTCTACCGGTATCCCCTGGGCTGGCATGTCCCGAGACTGCAGCAGCCTCATTACTCTTTAGACAAACAGGTTTGGACATATTGAACTCAGACCCAAAACAAGCCGGCTCTAGCCCCCGCCACTTTCTACTCTCCCGGCTGTATTTGTGATTGGGGAAGTTGTTTGTCTCTCTCGCTTTATCTATGGGTCTCTGTGTATGTGTGTGTGTGTGTGTTTGTGTGTGTGTGTGTGTGTGTGTGTTTGTGTGTGTGTGTGTGTGTGTGTGTGTGTGTGTGTGTATGTGTGTTAGTGTGTTTGCCTGACACTTGTCTGGCTCGGCCTCCTTTCTCCTTGATCTCATCAGTCAGTGTGAGGACCTGTGAAGGCCATCTCCTCATCTCGCTGTGTGAATCTCTGCCAGCTCTGTGCCTGTGTCAGCAGTTAGGGTACTGCATGTCTCACACCCACGCACTCTCCAGGAAGTCTTCGCTCCGGGGCCCAGTGGGCAAAGGCAACACATCTCCCCAAACAGACAGCCTCATTTGCATGCCCATAAATCACTCACAAAATTTGACAGCCTGCCACACAACAAGGCATGACACACACAGCAGCAAAACTTAGCATGCCAAATTGCAGTGCTATGGACTATTAGGCTCAGAGTTTAGGAAGAAAAAGCTCTTAAGATACAGCCAGACAAACTTGAGGAGTATACTTGCAGACATATCTGAAATCAAATAAGCTTTTAGCCCCTCGCTTCATGAATGTGTGAAGTAATTTATTACTAAAAATGACCTATGGCATATATAGCTTCATATTCAAGGGTTGTTGCATATTCACAGGACAATGAAGGATTGCTGCACTTACTAAAACTTAGCTTGACTAAAGAGCTTTTAAAGAATACTTCTTGTGATTAACGATTCAGCAGCCACAGCAATAGTTTACGTTACTAATATAGTTGCTGTAAGGACATTAGATACATATTAAACAAATAAGGAATGGTTGTAATATTTTTAATCCAAGAAATGTCCCAAAAATTCCCTTTCCACACTAATCTGTGTTCATGTGCATGAAATACCAATGGATTATTAAGTACTGTATGTTTTTTTAGTTTTTGTTTTATTTTACTGGGGGAAATATTTAGAAAGTATAACAAATAGCTGTGCATAGTATAATGACAGCTAATTTGCACTTATGTGTTGTAGACAATTACACACTTTTACTTGAAAAACTACAGGAAAAGAACAGTGCAATGTAATTCACAAATGCTGTACATCATCGTTACAGCACAAACACTAGAACATAAAAGCTAAATAATGATCATGACACGACTCAACCTCAAAATGTCGCTTGAACCAAGGGCAAAAAGAATTGTGATGCAGTTAAGTTTTATTTGGTTGGGAGATAGATGCTGCTAGGCGTTCTGCTGCCACCCCCCTATGAATGTGAATGGTGTAAACTTGCTGGTGATGCTCAAAGGATCAAGAATTGACATTTACAAAAAAAAAATACAAACTCAACAGCAATGAGAACTCCTCTAGAGAACTGACAGAGCTGAGAGCTCCCTGTCAGCAGTCACCGGGAACTGTTTCCTTGCCAAAGAAAAAGTTTGGTAAAAGCTGTCCACTGTGACATCTGTATCCAGAGTAAACATGGCATTGGTTTCTGAAAAGACACATGCCATAGGGGATTTCCTAATGCTATTTTGCAATGTTCAACCAAGAAAGGAAAAAGGCTCTTGTAGCTATACCATGCCATGTCTTTAGTATTGTTTGTGAGAGGGTGAGATGGTTTTAAGTCTGACATCCTTCAGAGTGAATTGAATTAGTTCATAGTTTATAAAAGATGGTAGGCCTACTATGGTGTCAAACTTGATCAAAAGTGGTTTGTAGTAGATATTTGAACAACTTATTAAAAAAAATGATTTTCACGAGTTGGGATAACTGACCCTTTTAAGTTTTCCCAAAGTTAACTTTAAACTTTATCTCGGATGTTAACAGATGTGTTATTATTTAATTGAGCCGTATGGAATTCTTCTTTTCATTTTAATTGTTTATTCTATGGTAGCCATGCATAGTCATAGTCAGATGGCATGGAGGTTAAAAGAAAACCATTACTTTTGAACATTTCCTTGTGATAGGCTACTCCTTATTTTGCCTGGAGCGACCAGGAACCACCACCACCCCCACCACCCCTGTCTGTTCACTATAGGGCTGCTACTGACACGCCGCTCACACCGACGGCGAAAATAGCCTAGGTGCACACAACTTGTTTCGTTTCCCCTCTCCTCTTCTAGACCACTTATCGCCGGTCATTGTCTGCACATGCACACGGAGACTTCGCCGGGCGGTGAGTGTGGAGAAGGCGGGGAATCATTCCTTTCCATACCCGGACGCGTCGGTTCTCTCCTTCAGCGCGCGCTTCTCTCTGCCTCCCTCCCTCCCTTCTTCCCCAATCCCCTCCCTCTCTCTCTCTTCCTCGCTCTCTCTCTCTCCTTTCCTCTCCTCCCTCAACGTCCCGCTCTCCAAAACGCGATGACAGTCGAGGCGAACGCGTGAGCAGGATCCCACAGGTGTGTTGTTGCTGCCAACTGAGCCACCGTTTCTGGAGACTCACACACAGACACACACTAGAGACACACACCTGGACATGACCATGTGACTCAGCACCTGGGCGTGGATAAAGTCCCTGATATTGTAACCAGAGACTCTTTTGTTGAGGAGTTGCCCTGGTCGCCTTTCAACAGGAATTGTTAAATCGGCCAGCCAAGTGTAGCAGCAGCCCCGTGTTTCCTACGGAATAGTGCCTTTCTGAAACCCCTCGCAGGACGTGCGGGGAGGGTAAAATGTGAACTTGGCTCAAGCTACGGACTTCTTTCTTTTTCTTTTTTTTTTAAAAACATTTCCCCCCCCCCAAGAAGAGTGGACTTCTTCCTTGTCTGGAACTGTTCGCATTTGTGCAACTACTCCGCTGTCTTTTCCTGCAAGGTGAGTTCCGGGAAGCTGGTGTAGATGTATCCCGTCAAAGTGGGAGTTGTTTTAACCACGTCTGTATCAAACCGTAACACCACGTTTTCGTAGCATAATTTACGCCCTATCGACATTGCATGTGCGCGTAAACGGAATCCATCCTCCAAAAACGATGCTGCTCTTTACACGCTAATGCTTTATGTATCGTTTTGTGTCGTTGTGCTGTTCCGAAGTAGTTTATTTGCTAGATATGCAATGCAAACAAAGACGCTTTGCGAGCAGCCAGAACACCGTAGTAGGCCTGATCATTCAATGCTTTTGAAAGTCCTGTTCTTCTTTAGAAGGATGCAATCTACAGCACTGTTATTGTACAGGAACTGCGTCTGGGGGGTGGCATTGAAACGCCTTATTAGTTGCTGTCATGTCTGGGTGCAAAGTTGTTCTACTGTTAAACTCAACAGCTGTGTGTTTTTTTTTTGGGAGAAAAGGGGAAAAATGAAGCCGGCTCTTCAGTAAACCATGCATTTTCAACTCGGTTGCCTTGCAGCCAGCCAAACCATCTGCCCGGTCATCTCACAAGGAGCTGTGTGTCCCCACATACACAGGCAATTTCAGTGAGAGATGGGCACGTGAACTGTGCTCCTCACCTCTGGACAGTAGGCAGTGCATCAACAGCTGAGAGGACACAAGTAGTAGTGAGGGTTAACTCTTGTTTTTTTTCTTCTCTTTCCCCCTTTTTTTCACTCTCCCTAATCTGTGTCTTGTCTCTCTTGTGAAGAACAAGGAGACAGAAGCACCATTCATGTCCCTGTTGAATCTCCTGTGCAGTTCTGTCGGCCTGTGTCTCTCAGTCCTTGGCGCGGCCCCTTCAACGCACCACTGTACTGCCTTGTTGTCTTTCTAAATCGTCCCCTTTATTCACCCCCCCCCCACCCCCCCATGTGCACAGACCGACTGTACATAGGATGCTCAATCTCCTGGGGATAATTCCTATTAAATAAAATGACACAAGCAGTCTCATAGTGGGGAATGGATTAGTGCGGGGCAGGGGGCACGTGGAGACAGGAAAGGCAACTGCTGGGGGTGGCCGGAAGGGGGTTAAAGCAGGGTGACAGGGGACAGCCTCCATGTCTTCTGACTGAGCATCGATGCTTTTCCAATAGATGCCATCTGCTCACATGGAAAGACATGAGCAATTGAGAACCAAGCTGCTCCCTCGTCCTTTCCCTCTTTCCACCATCTTTCTCTGTCTCTCTTTTCTCTCTGGCCCACAATGCTTCATTCAGGGGTTTATCTCTTCCACTCTGAATAAATAGAGACACCTTATCTGCGCCGAGGAGAGCGGTGATAAATGCCCTCTCCTGCTCCCCGCAAGGGTGAAAAAGACAAGTGTACCACACTCACTTCTTCATCATAGATGCTCTTTTCAGGGCAAGCGAAAGAGACATTTCCTATTCAGGTCATGGTAGTGTTTGTGGATTCTGCAAAAACAACCCCACAAGCCGGATGCAAGCTCATACCCTGTAATAAAAGGGATACAGAGAAAACAACAAACAATGCAGGCAATTCCATCAGTTTATTTGTTATTCTGTTTAATAGGCTGCTGGCTTTTTGAAATTAAACTTTGCGGTGAGACCCACTCTGACTATTTCTGGATATAGTCAAACCAACTTAGAAAGCAGAGGTAGTGAACACTCGTTTATTTTAAGCTCCTACGTGTTTTTGGTGAAGAAAAGTTCATCCCGTCCTCGTTTGTGTTACATAGTTATCTCAGGGAGTGTTGCAATGTTTTTGAGGTCAAATTAATCTTAACTCCCTCCCATTTTTTTTTGGTTTTCTTTGCATTGGATTAGCGACTTCTGTCATTTTCATTTAGAAAATAGAGCCATAATCCTCATAAGCAACAAGCAATCCCATGCCTCCTGTCTGCAGCCTACAAACAGTAAAACAGCCACATACAAAAAAAGATGCATGAATAGCTTATACGCTGTTGGTTCATCGCAACTGGCTCATTTGAAATGACTCCTTAATCTCCCTTTTTCTTGTCCCTACGAAAGCAGGATGTAACCTAAATTATTACCATAATGCATGTTAGACCTACTTTCGCTTTTAAAAAGCCGACTAAGCAGGTACAGCTTTGCAAACATTTCCTCTCTCTAGAATGGACTTTGTAAACATGTTATCGGTCATAAGATATAGGTGTGGCGTGCATGAGAAAGACCCAGATGCATAACCTTGTCCCTTAGGCTTATCTAAAGTACACAAGGACTTCAGTGGAGAGGGGGCAGATGAGTGAAGAAGGGTGTGTTGGCTTGGCATTAAGCTGCCAAAGTATCTGGGGAATGGAGTTTTTCTTCAAATTGGAGATTGGCTCGTCTTTTCATGTCTGAGGATAATCCGTTGATGAAGGGACGTCACGCTGAGGTGCATTTCTGATCTTCTATCCATCTGGTTTTTTGACGACTTACTGCCACCCCTGCCCTTGGACTTCACGGCCTTGTCCTAAACTATCCCCTCAACGGCTTTCCTTTCTTCACCCGCCCTCTTGTTCCCAAGTGGTGTTGTTTGCACTTCACACACACCAAACCACTCGCCACCCTTTACACTCAGCACCCCCCAACCCCTTCCAATCGCTTGAGATCAGAAATAACAAGCCGATGTTTGACACAGACCTTGAGGTGTGATCGAGCAAATTCTCATGCCCACTCCCCCAACGGCAGGCAAAGGATGGGCTCTGTGGAAGAGTGATATATCCATCTGGCACTGCTCTGCTGTCCCCACCACCTCATGCAGCTTTAACTCAGTTCACTGCAGTTTAACCTGGACTGTCTTCCAAGCCAAGCACTTCAGCTGTAGATTCATCCGGTCAAGTTCATCTCAGCAGGGATGTTCTTTTACCTCTAAAACAACCTTGACACCTTCCTCAACCCATGCTAGCTTTTCATCCCATATCCATTGCCCACCACACCATGCACTCAAGCCACCTTGGCTTACTCTCTTCCCCCGAGCTGCTGCCAGTGCCAACTGATGCTGATATCCCCCACTGTTGCACACTGCTTTTCATCTGCCCTTACCTCTATCTTTAGCCATCATGACATTTCCATGAACCCTCAGTTCTTTGAGCTTTACTAAGGAACATGGTGAATATTGTAAACAGGCTCCTGAAAAAGATAAATGATTCACGTGGGTAGGGAGCTGCCTTAATTGCTTGGTTGAGAGGTTGTGGGCAGGATGTTCTGCAAGAGAACTGAGACATCCTAATATTTAAAAGAAGGAATAGCGATAGCAGTGAGGGGAGACGGGTGATGTGATATGAGGCTTAAAGAATCAGGCAGTGGCTGAAAAAAAAGTTACCCAGAGGAAATTATGATCTCCATCGCTGTTCAAAAGGTGTTTTGGGTGGTGTTGGCTGTCGGCAGCCTAAAGGTTGAATATCCGAAGGCTGAACGCCAGTGATGGGTACACAATACAGACATCTGCCTCAGTCTCTCTCCGCTCACCTACTTCCCTATGGCAGCTGAACTGACAGGCTGACACAGATGCATTGTATCACTGAGGACGTTGATGCTACCTGCTCACTGCAGGCATGTCAACATGCTCATCCACTCAGGCCACTGGCAAACGTTCTATTATACTATTTTTGGTTCTAACCCAGCTAGGCGTTTTAGCCCACGGAAGCAGGTATCTCTAAACTTATCAGCAATGATGATGAGAGTGAGGGGGTCACCTTGATTCTCATCCTGGGAAATCTTAATCAGATGGTTTCTTCACAAGGATTGTATTGGCTGAAAAAAAGAGAGCAGTAAGCTAATTAATTTTTCGCTTTGGTTATTGAGTCTGGCATGTATTACCTGCTTCAATGAGTGTAATGTGACGGCCGATGTTTTGTTCAGCTTTGTTGCTTTATGAAGAAAAGGCAACTCACAGATTTTTGGGACATGTTGAAGCTGAGTCACAGATTAATTTCTTTTGTAAATAGAGGGTGCCTGGGCAGGATTTGGCAGCTTGCTAACATACCGTATATCTCTGAGAGTTGGGTTTGAAATGCGCTTAAGCTTACAGTGGCTGAAAAATAATGGAAACTGTGTAGAGCCACTTATTCCAACTGTAATGTATTTCCGCTGCACTTTTTGTTCCCGACTGAAAGTTGCTCCATGTGGAGGGGCCATTTAATCCCAGCTAACGCACCAGAGGCTGCAATTCATTTTTATCCACGTGATTCATTTCACATTTAATCCTCAAACTGACCGATTTACTCCTTCCAAGATCATTTTTAATTATCACCTCTGCTTTGCGGCTAATATGAGGTCCAGCTGGTTTGTGTTAATATGGTTGTTGTGAGTGTTCTTTTAATTTTATTTTTTGGGATGCACACTGCTGGCCGATTAATTAGGGAGCGCTGAATTAGGCTCAGCCAGGACTGGTGGGTGACAGATGCATAAAGGGTCAGCGCACTGGCGGCAGCTGGAGATGAAGGTCACACCAACCTGAGAGAGCAAACGGGGGGAGATAATGTGGCAAACTGAGGAAGACACAGAGGGATGATCTGTGCAAGTATTTAACATTTTAGAAGAGATTGATTTTCCTCATGGATTGAGGAAGCAACTCATTGCAGAATATGACTCTGAACAAGCTTATTGTAATAAGATGGGGTTTTAAAAATAAACTTAATTGTGTGTCTAACCAGACACTCAATGACCTGCCAGATATTTGTGTGGTAGAGTTTCTTATTTTCAGTTTCAAGTGGTATGAATTCTCGACCGCATTTTAAAAAACAAACAAGAAAATATATTTGGAAAATGATTTGAGATTTTTGTTTTGTTTGGTATTTGCATTTGTATTTGATCATATAGTGCTGTCCCTCACGATTCAATTTTATACGTTCTAAAACGGTAGTGTAAAATCTTTAGGTGGAATGTGCTCTTAAACAAAAATAGCACCATTAGGTTTTTGCAGAAACATATGCTGTCCTTATTATCTCTGACATCTGCTGGAATCTGCTGGCAGCTGGAAGTGGACATAGGAATGGCAGCACCGCTGGTGGTCGGGTGTCTGTCTCTTGGTTGTCTGATTCAATCAATAGTAGAAGTAAGGCAAGTTTTTGCGGTGGATAGCTGAGGTGATCCTCCTGACACATACCTGTGCATGTTGGTGTGAAGCCTACAGCATTCTTTTATCACTTTATGTGTTTTTCCATTTGGTCTTAAAATTGCAATCCATTCTAAATTATTAATATGAAAAAGTGAAGCAGAGAGAATTCACATGTAACTCATTTTCCTCATTGAGCTGCCTGCACATTACAAAAACAAAGGCATTTTATTTGCATGTACCTCTTCTGCATGGGTCCTGATTTATACTTACAATCTTTATTATCTAAATGGGATCGTCATCAATAGGTTAGACAGTCTGCCTTCATTACAGTTCAAAATGAAACCGCGAGAAAATGAAATCAATTCTTTGTCAGTATCATGTCCTTGTCTCTGTTAAATGAGGTGGGTATCGTGGCCTTTCAGTAGCCTATGATCCAAGAGGGACCTATTAAAATCTGTTCGTACAGCAATTGTTAAAAGTTGCAGTGAATCCAGTTAAATGCCACCGCTTGCTTCTCATCTGTAAACTGACAGACCGTTATACTGTGGCGGTAGTCTCAGCGGCAGTAATATTACTGCCAAAGATAATGCCTTAACCTTAGAGGGTGACATTTTGCAGTGACCACTGGTCGCTAAAAACTGTGGTCACGTATATGTGTCTGAGGTTGAATTTTCTAAGGGAACGAACAGTAAAGTTTTTTTTGAAGAGAGGTTGAGTTTCTTTTTATTGATCCCCGGGGGAAATTAGTCGCGCAGTGCAGCAGCAGAAGGATTCAGCTGGGGAAAAGATGTGTGGAGTACAGAGACGCAAAGATAGTACAGCAAAGATTTCATGAAACCGTCAACACAATACAGAATAGAGGTGAGGTGAGGTGAGCATTGTCACATGTTGTTGCATGCAGGCTCATTGGAGGGCATTAGTATGAGTCAGGCCTTTACCTCGTCTCTGACCTTGTCTAGTCGGGTCGTCGTTGTGGTAGACTAAACTAAAGACAGACCCCTAGCAGCGTACACCGCTCTGGCCTGGTCGTGATCCACAGGAATGTGAGCTATGCCCGATCAGTCAAGCATAACCTTTGTGCTGGCGCAGTGTGGAAGTGCCCGCTTCTCTGTTAATAACTTCCTGTTTATGTTTCGCATTTCTGAACATCGTTTCTAGTTCCCTCTTTATCAGCAAAACAGATTCTCTCTTACTCTTTGTCATCACTCTTTTTCTCCATAACTTTTCTTTTTTTTCTCCACATATTTTTTGTCTTTCTTTCCTTTGGTGTGTCTGTAGTCTAGGTGGATATTAATCCCGGTGCCTCAAATCTGCCGGGGGCTCCGTTCTGTCCTCTGAAATGCAGATCTGTGGAGGTGTCACCATAGCTCTATGTCTTGGGTGTCTGCGCTTGCCCCCCAGCCCCACTCTCCTATTCACACAGGGCCTGATGACATGCATTATTCCTCACTGACTCATCTGGCTAGCCTCAAAGATGCCCTGTTTTCGCTCCCCCTCTTTTAACTTTTTTCCGCGATTAAGGAAGTTGTTACATGTTTTTTTTGCCGTTGTCTGCAATTCTTTTAGACCTAGTATCTGCATTTTTCTTGCTCTCTTCCTTCTCTTTTCCTATCTGTATACATTTGGTCAGACATGTGATAGTCATCCAGATAACTAGCATGCTTTATTTTTGTCCTGTGACACTGTTTCCCAGTAGTCCTCGTTCTTCACAGATCTGTTTTTACAGCTTCTCCACACTTGGTTTCAAGCCTCTAACTAAAAGCAAATGACAGGCCCTAGCAGAAATGACATCAGAGTCACAGCCACATGCCTCTGTAAGAATGCCTAAATATTTACAGACCCTCATAACACATGCTAGTCTACCACTCAGCCTGCAAGTTTTAAAATCTCAGCCGTGTGGTCGCTTCCTTGTGCTGTAGCTACGTCTATTCCACGTCCCGTCTGAGATGATCCCACGTCATTGATCCCTTCGCGGAGCTGGGTTCTTTAATTACAGTCATTAGCCTGAGTAGATCTGCTGCTGGGGCTAGAGAACCTTATTACGGAGACCTTGTGTCATTCCTCCCCACACAGCAAACAGCCCTAATGCTGCTTGCCTGTGCGATTCCTTGAAAACAAGCTGCAGTTTCCATGTTTACAGAAAACAAGCTGCCCAAATTGGAATCTTCCAAATCACACCAACAAGTCTCACCAGTAGAAATGTTTTTTCCCCTTCCACTTTTACCTCTTGGAAATTGGCCATGGAGGAGTAGTGTGCAGTATCCCAATAACAGATTGATGCAAAATGGGGTGTAGGAGTACATGTCAGTGTGGCGTGGCATTGCTTATTTACTGGCAGACCAGTCATGACTCATGACCAGACCAAAGTAACCATTTATCCACTGCTTCAAACCTCTATTAAAATATATATGTAGTTCCTTTTGGGATCTACAGTACACTGTTCCATTGACATTCCGCCCCTCCTCCTCCCCGTTTTTATTTTTAACCAGGTTCTGTTCTGTTTCACTTGCAGTCCCTGTTTTTGTATGCTGTCAGGAATCTCAGGATGTCATCACGCATTCCTCTGTGCCTGTCGTTTAATTAGTCATATGGAGTCGGCCTCCTCTTTTGGTAATGGAAAAACTGAAATCGCATCTCGGCTTCATTGCGTTATTATGTGTATCTCCACCTTCTGACATGAAAACAAAGCATTTCCCCCCCTTGAGCAGCGTGCCTTAACCACCACACACACATCTGTTTTGCACACAAGATAAAAGCAATACAAATCCTAATCTCCAGAAAAGAACAGCAAGATTATTAAATACATGTTCCCGGTGATGAAGCGTCTCCTTTTTTCTGTGTGGGAAAATCTCATTAGACCGGATTCAAGTGCCTTGTTTTTCCATCTAGGCCTTTAGTGTTGTGATCATAACACATCCACATGATCTTTGTTAGGACTGACCACAAGATCTGTTTCGTAATGTCAATGAACCATTGACATTTGTTTGGTGTCTCCACAGCAAGTGACCATACAACTGTGACTCTTCAAAATCTTATCAGTATGGTAACATTGAGAATCCAGTGATAATCGTGTGTCCTTGCTGTATGAAGTTCAGGCATAGGGCAGCGTGACCTGGCTGGCATTAGACTGCTTTTTTTTTTTTTTCTGATGAACTAGGTTGAAGCTCAATTTTATTTTGATGTGGTGCATAAAAGGTTCTGTCACGCTGTCCAGTTCCTCATACCGTGCATCGCCATTGAGGAAGTGTTGAAATGTTTTTTGGGTTAAAGTGGCCTCTTTGGTGCCACAGCCTCATGCCAGAATATAGTCCTGCCTTGTTCTAATGGCAAGCACCTCACGTTGGCTGATGTTGACGTTGGTAACGGAACCCAAGCTAAGCGACGCCTTGTAAGCCGGTGCATTAGTAGTAGAAGCAGACCACCCGTGGAACTCAGACAAATAAAAAACCCATTTCCTCTCTTTCCATTGGTGGTATTAAGGGCTGAGGATTGTGCTGTTGCCTGAGTGCCAATGAAAAAGCCACTCAGTGTGTGAGCAGTTAAAGCTCTCCCAGCGCAGCAAGGGTGAGGCCTTCCTTCTGTATGCATCACCCCAGCCATTTTGATCGATTCACTCTGCTCTGTCTTGTCTGAGTGCGAGCCCCAACACTGCCCACTCCGCCCACAGAAAATAATTCGGACTTCGACCGGCACAGCCTGGCTGCCCCTGGCACACATGCACACGCGGCAGATACACAAAGTACACGTGTACAGTGTGTCCGCCCTCAGTCTGTCTTTCGGCCTAAGGGAGCTGGACACCCCATGCGCCGATCCATGAATTCCTCATAACACAATCTGTTGGCTGATCAATAATTCAAGTCTATCTGTGAGCAAGCATGTCTGGATCCAATCTCACCTGCACCTCCCCTCTGCCTCTGCCTAACAAGGGGTCGGTGTTGTGTCCTTGAGCTGGGCTGAACTTGTGTGTGTGTGTGTGTGTGTGTGTGTGTTGATTAGTCTGCTGTTCCCTGGCAGAGCTTGTTCTAGTCCATCGTTGTGTATCCACTTCCCCCTGTGCATGTATATACACGCATGAGAGCCCTTAGCCGTTGTAGATTACAAGGTGTTCATTATTTCAACTGTGTACATCTCTTGTGTCTTTCTGTCCACAGCATTGTGTGAATGCAAAAGTGTCCATCTATAGTTGGCAAAGTTAGTGTGTGTGTGTGTGTGTGTGTGTGTGTGAGCTTATTCACGATCAGTCTCTCCCTGCGGGCGTCTACACAAATCAAAGGCATGGATCTCATTAAAAGGTATAGAGTCTGTGGAGAGGTCATCGGCTAAGTTCTCTGATTAGTGGGCTCCGAAAGGCTTCTAGGGGGCTGTGTTTGGTAGTGGCAGAGGTGTGTGTGTGTTTGGGGGGGGGGGGGGGGTTCCCTCATCAGCATTCTTCTCATCTCTTTCCAGCTCACACCTGGGAGGGTGTTGTTGGGACTATTTCTCACCCCAGGCCTCAGCCCAATCTAACGAGTAGTCAAGGACGACACACAGGGGCACAGATTCACCCCCAGACCCTATTGTTTGCCAACTTCTATTTCCTCTACTTTCCATAACGACCCTAATGAGTCGCCAACTTCTACCTGTGTTTTTATCCCTCTTTGAGTGTTTTTATCAAAGGCCACCATTTCAGTTTCTGCTTCAGTGACAGCCTCTCCCGCTACATATCAAGCTAGCCCGACTATGGGCTTTCTGGGTCGTTAGCATCTCGTTTCGAGGGCCCGGACTCCTATCAAAGCCAGCAACCATGAACCAGGGATGACTTTCAGCCAAGGGCAAAGCATGCATGAGTTACAGAGACGGGACGCTTTCTGAAGAATGCCTGACTTTGGACACTCTCTCCCTTTCCTCTGAATGGTCTTTCTCTTTCCTCGCGCCGTCTTGCCCTGACGTCCCCTGTGTGCCTCACGGTTTAATTCCCCTCCAGATAAAACAAACGCTAATAAAATTTGTCTTTGTTTTCCTCTCCCATTCTCTCACTGATAACCACACTATCTAAAAGTAGGCCCTGGCAGCACTCTCCCCGTCTATTCACTCCGCCCGTCACCTCCCTTTCCTCTCTTCTGGTATGTTAGGGTGCATTCAATGTAATCTGTAGATGGAGGGGAGGGTGGGTGTGTGTGTGTGTGTGTGTGTTTGTTTTTTTGTATTTTATTTTATTCTGGGCCCGCCAGATGAGGAGACAGCGGGAGCAATTGCTGGTGGAGGGGACTTGCGAGTATCTGCTGATTGTCACTTCCATTTAGCGTGCTGTCCTCAACTGCCTCCCCTCTGTGCCCGGACCCGACTCTCACTAAGCCAAGGTCTCCTTTTGTTCGGTGTCCAACCTTTTTGTAATCCGCAAACCCTTCAGTCCACAGATACATCACAGTATTTACAGGGCCCTTTTTTCCCCCGAAAACTTCTCCTACATGAGGATTTAGATCATTTCTCAATGCTTTTTTGTGTCGCTGTGCTGAGTTTGTCAGAGTTGAGTTTTTTTAAATGTATTTATAGATGTTGGTTTTTCGCTGCTCTATTGCTTCCACTGTCTCTCTCTCTCCATCCAGGCTTTGTCCTTCTCAGGCTAAATCAATTAATAAAATTGACATTTATTGGAGAAAAACAAATAAAAGTGCTTGGGTAGGGGATTGTCTCGTAAGCAAACCTCTCTCCCGTTCCGGCGTTTGTATACATATCATTGAACGTCCTGACCCCCCCCCCCCCTGACAACAGTGTGATGCCAAACACGTATAGGCCTCAAAGGAATTCAGTTTAACGCTGTGCATGTGCCTTTCCTAAAGGGCAGTGTTGCGCCTCTGGTTGTCGGAGTCTGTTTAGCAAAATAATCAGTGCTTAAATGAACAAAAGTCAGTTTAGAATATAAATTATATTTTTCCTTTATCTGCAGTCATGTCACACCAAGAAACAATTAGGAATCAATCATGACTGATTGTGAATTTTCTATTGTCTCTCACTGTTGATAATTAGTTGCTTTTTTGCTCATAAATCACTTGTTTTTCCAGAAATATCTTCCCCTCCATTCTCATTTGCGATTTCCCTTTTCTTTTCCATTGTATTAATGAGTGGCCCTAAGCTCCCCACTTCCCTCGAATCATGAGTTTTTCAAGTTAGTCTCAGGGTGTGTTCTGTTGAAGAGAGGGGGCCAGTGTGTGTTCATTCAGAGAGCCTTCGGGGTACGCTAGCATTTTCTCTCAGTTTCATTCCAGTCCAGACACGCTCCTCATTCAGACTTGACAAATATCTCTCCGGTGCTGGCTCAAACTAGAAGCTGAGCCTTGATGGCACACAATCGCCTCGGCGCACACATACTTCACTTCAGTCACACTTTCATACACATTCACAGTCATACTCCTTTTCCCCAGCTTCCTGTTTATCTTTCTCTCATTGTCAAACAGCCTCACACAAACACACACACACACACTCTGGACTCTCCCACAAGGAGCTCCAAATACCAAGCTCTGGGATTCCTCTTCTTGGCTGGCTGGGGTAATGACATGGTTGTGGCCCTCACTGTGGTCGCTGTGGAACAACAGATCCGCTTCATAACCGCACCTTTTCCCTCTGTTTGTGTGGGGTGATGGAGTGTTGTCATCTGGAGATGTGCCATCAGCCCGCAGTCACACTTCCATTACCCTCAGCCTCCCGTCGTAGACAAAGGAACAATGTTTGTTTGACCTCATCTCTTTTCTATTTCTATTTCAATTTCATTCCCTATTCTCTATTTTTTGTCTGATTGAAACAGTCCTCTTGGTTTCACTTCTTCCCCATGTTTTGAAATAATTTGTCATGCTTGATTGCCACCGAGACATAACCACCAGAGTTTGGTTCTCTTCCAGTTTGCTGCAGACTCGTTTGCATTTGCCGGTTGGTCTTCTCCGGGCTGGGTAAAGGGTGCAGTGGAGCCAATCATTGCAATGGGTTTTGTGTGCAGTAGTCAACGTAGCATGGAGTTAATGGGTGTGATGGGTTTTTAATAGGACTGAGACACACTGTGCAAAGGCTTTTTGTTTTTGGTGTTTGCAATGGTCAGTATGTGATAGGTGGACCCGCAGAGCACAGTCCACTTGAATCTGTGGCTGATTGTTCGAGATCAAGCACCTCTCAATACCAGATGGTTTCCCAGCAGTGTTTGAAATCACTTTTGGTTCCATGGAGTTTTTAATTGAAATGGGAGTCATATTGCTAATAGTTTTTGCCAAAACACAATAAAAGGTCTGTGTTGTTTGTGCCAGTCCCTTCCGTTAGTAACATTGCTCACAAGCTTTGTTTAGTAGGTGAATCCAAACGCTAAGTGGAAAAAGAGAATGAAATAACCCTGAGTTTTCATTACCCTCACTTATAATTGATGTGCTTGTTGTTTGCTTATTTGCAGTGGAGCTTGAAAGCAAAGATTCATCCCATTGAAAGTATTTCTGAGGTTGCTATCTGTTGAGAAATGAAAGTGTCCCATTTTCCCTGTCTTGGAGCTAGTGTGTGTGATCCTGGGTCTACCCAGGGGCTGTACAGCAAATGATATGGCTGGGACCATTAGCTAGATCTTTGTCTGTTCATACTTGCTGGCTTTTCCAGATAGCTAAGTGTTTTTTTGCTCATTAACCATACTGTCATATGCTCTTTTGTAAAAATGTCGGTACATTAAAATTCTTTACAGCAGCTCATTCTGAACAGCAAAAGGCCTGATCAGCTTGTAAATGGATGAGGGAATGCCAGGTCACTAGTTTTTGCTTAGCTCAGTGTATATTATTGAAGGAGCGATTTGTATTCGTGCTGCCTTGCGGTTCCCCTGTCCTGTTCGCTGTAGCCAATCTGGACAGGGTTGTTATCACAGGGCCTGAATGAAACAGCTGTCTCTGGCTCTTCACCGCAGCTTCGTTCAAGTCCTTCTACGCCTTTGAAAGTGTTGTGTTTTGCCCGTTGTGTCAGACACACTGCTCGTTAATGGCTGCTGGCTCTGATCCAACCTTATCCCGCATTCTGAACCTGGCTTTGGCTGCACCGGGCCCCCTTCTCACAACTACCACGACTTACCTGGATCATGCCAGACAGCACAGTGAGCTTCTGCTAGGGAACTGTTTTTTCCACAGTGGCTGAGGCATTTGAAGGATAAGATTTACCCCATGGACTTCTCTGAGAGGGGATGGCTAGCACTTGCCACTGCTAACACGCTCATATTTAGCGACAAGAGGGGTTTCAGCAAAGCCCTGTGGGGTAAGCCACACTGGATTTTTCACTTCACAAACCAGCCCAGTCCAATTGAAATGGCTTTTCCTGCTTTTTGGGCAATGCCCTCTCCCTGCCCTTGACTTGGGCTACTGCTATTGAAATCAAGTACATGTACAGACTTGTCAGCTCCATGTAGCCAGACTAGCAGCTAGCATAAGTACATCACCCTTATCTGTGATGTCACTGGCTTCCTGTCCATGCTTGTCTGAGCCAGGTCATAAGCCCCCCCCCCCTCCCCAATCCCTATCTGTTTGGCTGTAATGCATTCTAAGCCTTTCATTGAGGGCATTAGCCTACATTCGTGGGCATAGGCGCTTTGTCATCCAGACCTGGGAATGGCTGCTCCAGATGGGTGATTAGTCACCACTGTGTGTGTGTATGGGTCTTTGTGTGTATATGACCTAACATCGGTGTGATTATACCAAACGATGAGACCAACAACCTAAATGAGGATAAAACTCAAGGCCTTGTTCTGTATTGTATCGTATTATGTCATTCGCCTCTGTATGGGTATGTGTGCACAGATGTACAGATATCTGTGTCAACACTCGCACTCAAATCCCCCTTGCATCTCATCTCTGACTCGGCTAGCTGGGCTTCCATCAGCGATTTGGAGTACAGCTCTGTAGGCTGCTGTAATGATAGCTTTTGCAAAGCCCAGCTGTTTGCTCACGAAGTGTGAGAATAAGAAGTGAGGAGGAGGAGGATGAAAGTGTCACCAGCCTTCTATTGTGCAGCTGCAGTCTCATAGAATTTCACGGAGCAGACCAAACAAAAGCAAGAACACGTGCACCATGAAAGATTAATTGGTTGCTGTTAGCTCCGACTCTCATCATCACCTGCAGCAGAGCAGGTATACATACAGAATACAGAAAAATAAAAGTGTTGCCTGGTTTTGGTGAGGATAATAAGGCACCCGGGGAAAGGCGTTCTTTTTTCTCTGGCCCGCTGGCTGACAAAAAGTTTCCAAAGTCAAGCACACCAAAGTTAGAAATTGAAGCTGAGATGTTGTTGTTTTGTGCTCACCTGGTCTTGTTAGCACGGTGACGGCTCATCAGCTGGCACTGATTGCACTGTGGACATGGTTAACAGACCATTTAGAGGTTGTGTGTGCATGCATGTTTGCAAGTGTGCGTAGGAGCGCGTAACAGTGTGTGTGTGTGTGTGTGTGTGTGTGTGTGTGTGTGGTACACCCCTGTCCAGACACATCTGCTTGGCTTTAATTAGTTTTGCCTGGCACAGGGACCCGCCAGTCTCTCTGCTGTTTAATAACAGCCTTGACAGTGGGCATTTATCAAGGTCTGAATCCAGTTGAAGGATTGTGCATTAATTTGGCCAAATTCACTTCGAAGTGATTATGTTCTTTTTTTATTTATTTCTTAGCTCCCGTTTCCTCGGCATGCTGGGGCAATGTTGAAACACAAATCCTCTCTGTTGCGCATATTTTGGCCCCTCTCAGTCTTTCTCTTGGCACTTTCCTCTCTCACTTTTCAATTGTTCGTCACTCATTGTATTAATATGTTTTCTGTCTGACCCAAATCTCCAGGCCCTTCAAAGCATTCGGGTCTCTTTCTCTGCCTTGTCCCCTTGCCCTTTTTCATCAAAGCCGTCATAATGAGAAGGATCCTAGGCAGAAAGACGGAGGCAATTTTTGGTTGTCTCCTCAATCAGAATCATTTGGTGGTCCTTGGGAGCAAACAGACCAACTCTAAACGCCTTATCCTTCAAAATGTCTCTGTCTTCCCCTCCCCTGACCGCAGATTTTTGCTGATGGACTGATACGAGCTGACAGACACCCTCCTCTCCCTTAACCTACCTTCTCCCTCTTCTACCTCCCCATCCTTTTCAACTCTGTGAACGTTACCTGACGAGACTCATTTGTCAACCCCCTCCCCAAGCCTTCTCTCTCCGTCTGTTTGCCCCTGCCACCTGATCCCTTCCCTCCTGTTGTTCCGCCAGTGCCAAGAGAGCTGAAGAGTCTGCTGTGCGCTGTGTGTTAGTGAGTGGGTGGGGAGTCTGGCGAGACAGAAACTAAACTGAGCAGAGCCAAGGTGCATACAGGTGCAGCTCCTCTCGCAGCCCGAGGGTTAGCTGTCAAAGTCTCTTAATTCTGGCCCCCTTCCGTTTGTCTCATCCCCACTCTTGCCTTTGTATATCTCACTCTAGTTTTACTTAGGTCTGGCTATGGTTAAGCACTTTTTCAGGACAGGGTTGCCCCAAGAGGCATAGCACCCGCGGGGAGCATCCCTCCGGCTGTGGCTCCAGCTGTTGCTCTTCATCAGTCTTCCCCTTATGTGGCTTCTATATTGTATGGATATTGTTTTTATTATTATCTCTGGCTTACTACAAGGACAATTTTCCCATAAGGGATAATAAAGATTTCTAATACTACTGTGATATATTGCATGCCAGAAGGTGCCTTTAAAAAAGGTGGTGAGGAATTCAAAAGCAGAAGGAGCAGCAGCTAACGTTGCCCTCGAGCTTCTCTTGCGAGCTGAGTGAATGCAAATGGACTTTTTTAAATAAAGCGAAGTTCCCCCAGCCGTAATAGTCTGCCTGCCTCGCACAATGCTGCATAGCCCCAATACACCGCCCCTCATTACATTCAACAGCAACTTCCCCTTTTGGGTGGGATTGGCTGTCTTGATTCCTTCCTCTGTCGGCTCCCTAGAGGAGATGTCTTTGATTTTGAGGCTGACTTGACCAGATTTGAATGAAGTCGGTCCGGGGGCCGCGTGGACGGGTGGCTCCCAGCCATCATCTCATTTGTGTTTCTCATTGTCGCCTGCAGCTCCCATCCATTTTTGTCCTCTCCCCTTTCCCTTTGTTTGCCTCACGCTTCTGCTCAGTATCTGGCTAACGATTGATAAGACCCAATCCCTGACAATGCTTGGCGTGCAGCACAGGATCGGTGGCGATGGCCGCTCACGCATTGTGCCAACCGTGTGTCTGTTCAGGCTTTAGGAAGGAGGTGATTGTTTATCTACCTTTCCACTTCCAGATGGCACTCAGCAGAAATAATGTGCTTTATGACACACTCTCTCTTTTTTCCCCTCTCTTTTTCCTCACTCCTTCCCCTTCCAACGCCTCTTTCCTCCATCTCTCCTGTGGTGCACTCTGGTGAATGGACTTGGTTTCAGGTCCAGAAAAGGCAGAATAAAATGAGGGGGGAGGTGTCAAGAGAGCAAGGATGGCAGGCTGGGACTTGAGAGGGAGCCCTGGACAGTCGGGTTGTGTGTGTGTGTGTGTGTGTGTGTGTGTGTGTGTGTGTGTGTGTGTGTGTGTGTGTGTGTGTGTGTGTGTGTGTGTGTGTGTGTGTGTGTGTGTGTGTGTGTGTGTGTGTGTGTGTGTGTGTGTGTGTGTGTGTGTGTGTGTGTGTGTGTGTGTGTGTGTGTGTGTGTGTGTGTGTGTGTGTGTGTGTGTGTGTGTGTGTGTGTGTGTGTGTGTCTATGTGTTAGGATAAGTGTGAGAACATACAGGCGGGTGTCAAATAAAAAGAACAACGCAATAAAGTGTGTAAGTAAGGTGTTGGGCCACCAGATGCAGCCACATGAGCTGCAATGTGCCTTGTCATTGATTTGACAAGTCCTTGGAACTCTAAATGAGGGATCAGCACCATTTTTCCAAAATATATTCCCTCATTTGGTGGTGTTTTGATGAAGGTGGTGGAGAATGCTGTCTTAACACGTCGGTCCAAAAGCTCCCATAGGTGAAGCGTTTCCTCATAGGATAAAGGTGATCACTCAGAACAACGTATTGATTTTCATTGACCTTTTCTTCTAAAGGGACAAGGGGACTCAAACCAAGCGAGCAAAATGCCACCACAGCATACCAATGCCACCGGATCCCATCAATGTAGGGGTCAAGCTTTCAGGCCTGTATGTTCTCTTGGTGATCACCAAACACACACACACACACTCGCCAATTTGTCAAGAATATGATGGACGACTCATCTGACCAAATCACTCTTTTTCCACATCTCTGTAGACCAGTCCCAATGACTCTTAACGATGTTATTTTTGCTTATCATGCTTTATTATATAGTTTGGAGACAGAGATGAAATAGGGTAGAGAGAGAAATGACATGCAGAGAATGTCCACGGGCCGGATTCAAACCGGTGGTCTGCTGCTTCTGAGGACTGAGCCTCTATTGGGGGCGCTCTAACCACTACACCAAGAGCAACCCCAGTCCCTATGACTCTCGCCCCACTCTCAAATGTTCTTTTCAAATTTGTCATGACAGGTTTATGCACTGCTGCAACCCGACTACAATATACGTCTCTATGTAATCATGCATTTCCTGAGTCCCCTGAGGAAGAGTTACTATTCAGTTTGTCCTTGCATGTGCTAATGCACGATCACCAAGGTCATGAAATGTGCACAATCAGCCACAATTTCCAACCTTACTACTGACTGTCTTTCCCATAGATGTAAATGAAGATGTTCTTTTAGTCATTGTTCCCATTGAAACACTCTGCAGATGAGCAGTCTTTGTGACTAAGCTCCTGCCATCCGTGTCCCACTAATGAACTCTCTTTCAAAGTCACTTATCTTTTTCCTCTTGTTATCTTGATATAAAATCGGAATCAACTGAGCCTATTCTGCATTTTCACACAGAGCATTATGAGATGTTAATTGCTGAATTATACCACGCAGGGCCCTGTGTCGACACATCTGCATTTGTTATGTTTCTCCACTCAAATGTTTTTCCCTTTATTTATCACCTATGTGCTGATTGAACCTCTGAGACTCCAGCACTTTTCCATATCTTCACGAGTATTTGTCAATTAGAATCACTATGTGCTAGAATGACAACAGTTTTGAAATACTTGACACATTTTCTTTTTTTTTATCGAGGTCATTGAATCATAAAAAAATCTTGTCTTGGGCAACAATGGAGTCGGCTGGCCCTGGTCCTCTTGGCTGTCTGAATTGATGGACAGTCAATTCCAGCAGCAGGAGATAATCACATGGTGTCAGCCTCCACCGATCCAAACTCTTATCTGTGTCTGCCCATTGCCAGAATGCCTCAAATGACCACAGGGACACACGTTTCTCGTTATTGTTCCAAAGCCCTGAGGGTGGGAGTGTGTTTGTGTGTAGAAAACATAGCTTTTGCAGGCTCGTGCGCCTGCATCCTCCACTGGATGAATACATTCACTTGAAGTGCACCTTCACAACAGGGTACTTCAACAAAACTCACCTCCATGTTTGGGAAAGTGCATACACTTATGATAAGGCAGAGCTTTAGGATGTTTTCCCCCTCTTTGCCTTCTGCCTTTTTAGATGAATAATGCACTGTCTGAAGTGTCTGGCGATAAGCCGTTTCTTTTTGAGTCCTTACTCGGAAACCTTCCAGTGTAACATGTCATTGGTATTCAGTCGGATTTTGGCATTGTGACCAATGGCACTAGTAGGTGTTTTTTTAACAGTTTTCTTTCCGATTGCTAACCCACAGTGGAAAGCTCAATGTGCAAAACTCTAACTACAGTCTGCACTACCAAAAGTCACCTGAGATAAACAGTTCACTTCACCTGCAAAATAGGCTCAGTGAAGCAAACACTATGACCAATCCTCATTGAGATAACACACCCTGTCACTCAGAACACACTCTAGAGTATAAACACTAGCATCAAACCCCAACACCCAAATTACAAACTTTTAATCTTTACAGTTTGAATAATTTGAGTTAGTTCACACAAAGAACACAATATTTTATTTGAGGAAAGAGAGAAATTATTTCACATGAAATTGTTTATTTTATAACTTACCAGTTATTTAGGTAACCAAACAAACAAATTAAAATTAGAAGGTTGCTTCAATATTTTATTGATAACATTTCCAACTTCAATATTTATCTGTGTAAATATTCTATAATTGTAATACAAAAATCAATTCCTGTGATTTTGTCATTTACTGTAGGGATGCAACGCTCAACTAGCCTGGCATTCCCAGACCTGCCACTAGGTGCTGGCAAATTAAATTTGCTGCGCCTGTTGGTCTGGACGCTCTCCATTGAAGCTTTTTAAAAAAGACCAGAAATCCGGGCTCACGTTTTAATTGGTTCTATCTAATATGGGCACGCCAGAGCCCTTTGTATGGTGCTCTGGGGCGGACGTAACCGGATGACGACAGTGACGTGCATACAACGTTGAAGCCGTGATAGTAAACATCAAAGATGGCTGCGGATATGGTGTGTGAGTTTGAGACTGCTTTGGTCTCGACCCTTTACAATTTGGAAGACGGCACTCAAATCTTTCATTACTGGTAAGTGGAATGTTCTGTTTTGCTGACCGACCACGGCAAAAGTTGAATTTAACAGTTTAACAGCTGTTCGCTTAATACGTCACCTTGTGCATCGCTCTGATTGGTTGTAGTGCGTGCAGTGGCATTCGAAATGCACGAGTAGGAGCCGCCCCTTGAATTGGAAATTACTATTGATCGTGGCCAGACCCTCTATCGTTCAAGATATCAGGGTCTGGATTTCCAGGCTAACTCTCAACTGTTTGTTTGCTGGAAAATTTGTATTACAGATGCAACTTCAGATCTTTGCAGATTGGCTTGCACTCTCAACCCTGCCTCTCTCAATGAGAGACCATGATTCACAACAGGGTCTATCAGTGTAGCCCTTAATGTAGTTCATCAGAAATTACAGCTCTACGTCTTCTAGGTCTTCCTCCACACATCCACACTCTCATTGCCACTTTTCTCCCTCCAACAACCTGTCTTCCTTGTTCCATTTCCCAAAAAAGGCTTTCTGAGCCTTTCCTATACTGTATAGTGTTTGAAATGCACAGGCCTGAAATCCATTTTCTTTTTGTATTTGTGGTTTAAAGTTGTGACAGCAGTGTGTTAGCATTCAAACAAAGTGCTAGAACACCACAGTGTTGTGCAGGTTGTGGTTAAGCCATGCGATAAGCGTGTAGAGTTTTGAATATGGTGTTTAAGCAATCAAAAACGAGCAAGAGTTTGGTCCAAATGAACTGCTGCTGTGCATAGTGTCGTTAGAGTTTTGCACATGCCGCTCCAGCTGTGCCCTCTGTGGTTTAGCAATCGAACAAAAACTGTAATCTAGCCATTTGAAGTCCTATCCCCCTAACCATCAAGTGTGGTCAAATGAGATTACTTCTCCTGAGTGTTTTCTGCAACAATGGACTTTGGCAAAAGCATGGCCTTGTTTCTCGCATCTGCTTTGCTGTCTAAAGGTCTTTGAGGGGTTATTTTCCCCTGGAGTGAGCTGTGCTAATTGTGGCCTAATGGCGAGCTGTTATAGCAAAGAGTGGTAAAAGGCAGTCTGTTGGTGAGGCTTGCTGCCTTTCCTGAGCGGGCTGATTACGCTGTCTAGTTAATGCACCATCCTCAGATACAAATGGAGGGTGGTTATTGCACCGCGAGAGACAGGCTGACTGTCAAAATCGCACTCTCTAACAGACAAGAGAGGGAGATAAAGAGAGATGGGAAAGGGTGAGAGAGAATGTATTCTGGAGAGCCAATTTCACTGAGGGGATAGAAGCGTGGTAGTGCAATTATGAAATATAGCTTTCTGTTTCAATAATGACCTTTTCTCCACAGGCTATATATAGGCCAGTGTATATTATTTAGAGAATGGTTCATAGTGTCATATAGATGATGGCCTATGGATTCCTGCGGAGAGCAAAGATAGTCTCCGGTGAAAAATTGATTCTCGCGGGCACCATTTTGACAGAAAATTGTGGAAATGACAGGTGGGGCACTGGAGAGAGAGCAGTGTAGGGTACTTCAACACATCTCCTTCCCCAAGTTGTTGTCCTCATGCTGCTGTTAGTCACATCCAGTTACTATACTTGGTATGTGAGTGTAGGAGTGCAAACCTACGTGTTTCTGCTGGAATTCTACAAAGGAAAAACGGCATTCACTCACATGTGGGGCTGTTTCTTTTACCGTAATTAATCACCGGAGGATCCCATGATTGTTTCTGCCTTCGTTTCAATTTCAGAAAAAAAAATCTCTTCTGTACAAAATCTCTTCACTACAGCTTTCGCTGCAAGCCACACATGAAAGCCCAGCGAAACATGGCCTCAGCACTGCTGCCACTTGTGCCAAATGCCCACACTGGCTGCTACACTGCTTACTATGCATCTGTTTGTATAGATACTCCGTTGCTATCCTGGCAGCTTACCCAAAGTTTACGGAGAAAAAAAAACTAAGGTCAGGAACTAAAGACCTCCTGTCTGCCCTGCTAATATACTGAGCAGACACTGGTGGAATGTACAAAGCTGCTATAAACCAGAAAACATGTTTGACTGAGTTAAAAGCAGAGGCAGGGGCCCTAAAATATTTATGTTGAACCACTTACCGGGAGCAATTACACATGCACATATGTATTAGCATGTTTACATACACATAAACATGTGTCTACACAGAGTCCTTATCTGTTGCTGGTCATCATGTCTTCATACCCAGCACTAGTGAATCCATAAACAGTCCTCCTAAACTATGTATAGCAGTTTACCTCTTTTGAATTTACGAAGACATTCACTGTAGGGCTGGTCTATATTTACTAAAATGTATATTTGGGCTGCACACAAATATATATATATAATGCTTTTTTTCCTAATAAATCAATTTATTGCAGAGACAATCATGAAATACTCCTTGCAAGTGCCCAAATACCAGAACTGACATCTTCAGCTTGAGTTTGTCTGAACAGTTAAAAATACATAACCAATACATTTATCAAGGATAAGAAACAAAGACATGCTGCAAAACCTCTGTCATAAAACGATGAAGCAACAATGGATTTTGTTGTGAATTAATCCTCTGTAGATTAATTAATTGACTAATTCTCCATAACATTTTGAACATCATACAATTCTTAATTCCGACACTAATCCCCATCATGATAATTTAGGCTACCACGTTTACAGAGACCTTGTCTGGTACCAAAAAGCCTTTCAGTAAAAACGTTAACTATATCACTGCAACCTGAGCCTATCCACACACTTTCTGGCTGACTGAAGTACTGGACTACTGCTAATGGAATACACTTTTCTGTGGTTGTAGCATCGTGCTGGTGCTGCTCTAATGCCGGAAAAAGACTCACACAAGTGCAGTTCGACCGTGGGTGTACCAACATAGCTTGTATAAAAAATAACTTTATAACAGTTAAATAGCCACATCAATTAATATAAAATGTTCTTTATAACTTGATAGCATTTTTTTTGTAGCACAATAGTTATGAGACAGGATGATATCCCCACCAAAGAATGTGAGATTGTGTGCTGTAGGGTGCGAACAAATCCTGTGCAAGTCCTACCAACTTTCTTAGTGCAACCAGTGGAAAAGTTGTTCTGTAGCCCTGATCTCCCGTATTAATGATATGTGCAACTCTGTATGTCTCGGCTCACTTCTGATATATCCTTGTCCTCATTATTTACAGCTCAACTCTTGGCTGGACTTTGAAGTTCTGTTCTTCTATTCTCATTTTAATTAGTGTGGATTGCAATACGAGGTAATTCAATGAAATCAGTTGTTTCCCCAGCTCTAAACATACTCACATACCCCCCCCCCCCCCTTCACTCTCTCACACACACACACCCCTGCGGTGCTAGTGTAGCGCCATGTCTCTTATTATCATGATTGCCTGCAAAATGTGGCGGGACGCTGAGTCCATTCACCGCCAGACAGCTTTATAAAGCGTCCGCCGACGGTTCCCAGTGGGGCCCTCATCAACAACAGAGAGCACTGAAGCACCTCTGGTCTGTACTTTGCTCTCCCAAGTGACAATAGTTTTCCTGCCTACGGGGGGGGGGGGGAGAGAGCAAAAGGGAGGGTATGATTGATTGATTTAATTTTATTCCAGACACAGAGAAAAACGGTCCATAATACAATACAAAAACAGTAAAAAGACAAACGACAATAAAAAAGACTAAAAAAGACTCCAGCTGTCAGTTCCACACTACACAAAGAGTGTTCAGATATTAGTATGAAAACAATATGGCCGCCAAGCAATAGACATCTTCTGAATGCCAATGGGAGGTTATCCAGGAGGTAAGTTAGGTGAAACGCGGCAGCAGAGAAGTAGCTGTCAATCAGTTTTCGACATAGCTTATAATGAGTGCCTGTTGTTAGTTAGAAAGCACCTACATAACTAGTTTGAATGTAGACCACCGCTAGCCTCCTCCACCGTCTGCCTCTCATCCAGTAATCTCCTTCATCCTTTTTTTCCCTACCTCATTGAGAACTTATAGTCGAAACATGATGCTATACCCATGGACCATTTCCAGAGCATAATCCAACATCTGTCTTCTTACCCCACGTCTCTTGCTTTGGCATTAAACCCCCCCCCCCATCCCTCCTCCTCCACATTCTCTCCATCTTCCGACCCCCCTCCCCCACCCCCCTCCCTCTGGTAGCCGTCACAGCCACTGAACGATTTCCTCTCACTGGGAGGCTCCTCGGAGTCACTGTGGCAGTGTCAAACGAGGCTCCTATTTAAGCTCATTAAATGTTTCCAAGAGAATAGGAAATCAATGGTGCATACCGGTGGACGAGAACTTTTCTCTTAATTTACTTTCCCCATCCCCCTTATCTGTTGGCACATATCTGTTTTCTCTTTCTGCTATCATTCTTGCTTGTTCTTTCCAGCCTGTCGTTCCCCTTTAAGTGGTGGAAGAGGTGGTGGTGATGGGTGAGGTGGGGTGATAGGGGGCAGGAACGGTTGCCTTCAGAAACCATTTTGGCCTTGTATTAGTGACAGGCACCATGGTGCGAGGCTGTCCAGACTTTTTAGTGTTGTTTTGCACTCACCGCGCGGAGGACAATTGACTTGAAGGTTTTTTGCTCACACTGACCTCAGTGCCGGAGCTTTTAGCTTTTGTTTCGGGCCAAGGGAACAACTAGAACAGAACGTTGCAGTAAAAACATGTTGGGAGGGAGGGGGAGTACAGCATTGTGAAAGTCTGGAACGAGATGACCTGCAATTTAAAAATACTTCCCGGCTCATACTAGCTTGCTTCCTGTTTTGACTGTAGCTCATGTTCTTCTTATTATATTTCTTCCATCTTTTGTTAGTTAGTTTTGGTTATATTAAGGCTTGTGTGGTTGTGAGTTCATATCTGGCGGAGCTTTGTGTTGTGTGAAACTACACACGAAGGGGGGCTGGGCCTACACCTTCTCTGGTGCTCCTGTAATTGCTCTTTTGGGGCCTTGTCTCTGGCTCACAGCCCATCTCCATCACTCTCACTCTGTCTTTCTCCCTTGCTCTTTGGCCTCCTTCCTTTTTATTTCTCCCCTCGCTTTGACCCCTCCTCCCTCTCTTCTCTCCCCGCATGGCTCATTATGGCTGATCCCCACCTGCCCAATCTGGGAATTCTCTTTACACACACAGTCACACACACAGGCACACATGTACACGCATACTGGGGCAACTCAGCAGTTTTCAGTGCTGCCTGTCGCTTGGATGGTTTGTGTGCTATCTGCTATAAAACAGCTCTGCTAACACTGTTTGGCCGATGGAATGAAAACAATAGTGTCGTCGTATTTATTTTTACTCAGACAGACAGTTTCTCATCTCTTTTCTGGCTGTCAGAACACCATTTTTCATAAAACACTTTCCTTTCAACTCCCTTTATACACTCACCACAGCCACTGGCTCATAACCACAGGCCTGGTCTTTTCCATTTCCATTCCAGCCCTCGCTCCAGCCCTGTCACACAGTGGCCCCACCACGGCCGTTCCCAGGCTAGGGGGCTTACTTTGAGGGATAATGGATGTGGCCAGTTGCAGCTGCTCAGCAGCAGGGCACTATCATAGGAGTTATCTAAGGGCCTGAGTGGCCTGTGATGAATGGCTGGGAGCTGTGTGTCTCCACCGATCAATAAGCCACTAGCACCCAGATGAGCTAGATGCCCCCTCGCTCTGCGCTCGTTCCATCCACACATTTATCTCCCTCGCATAATCTCCCCACTATGTTTGTGAACTTTTCCCTCCAATTCATGGCTTGAATTGGGCCATTGATCTTTTATCCTTGGCTAGGTTTGAATAAAGGGCCCAGTATCTCCTCTCCAGCCGAGCATTCAAGGTTTCTGACAGCGGTTATTGCTACAGTGGCGTCAAAGCGCACAAACATTACTTTAGCCTGATCGAAGACCCGTAATCGGAGAGGGAAAGCAGGGAAAATGAGAGAGGGAGGCGGGAGCGAGTATGAGGCCACTTCCCCCCACACCCTGGTGCACCGCCGAGGCTCTCATCACGAGGCTGACGCAAACAGAGGTCCCATGTGGATAGTGCACACTTCTAATGCAGACAAACGCACACGCACGAACACACACACGCGTACACCAAACAGTCTCGCTGTCAGGCCTCATTGATTGCAACCTGTCCCAAAGCACCTCAGACGGCCCCACCCATTCAGAACTGAAATGGGGATGTTGTCAGTTTACTCTCTCTCTCTCCTTTGTCTCATTGTTGTGCACACATGTATGTGAGGTCTCTCCAGACCACAAAAGCGTATCCGGATGTGTTTCTGTGAGGAGAACACAGCAGGTGTGTCATAGATATGTGTTGTATTTTGATATTCTATTTTTTTCTGTGCTCAGCCGGCCAACGATTTGTGATGAAAAGAACAGACTGGAAATCTCTTTCTTTCTCTTCTCCCCTCTAGGGACTCTCAGTAGTCTGTATCTTCCTCTCTACCTTGCCATCTCTCACCTCTCCTTTCCTCCCTCTAGCTGGGATTTTGCCTCTGATCCTCTGTTGTCTCTGTCACAAAGAGCAGATTTTCGAGCCCGGTAATTGCATGTCTACTGGCCACCACACCTGTTGCTGTCAGTGCAGCGGTGTGGGAGAGAGGGGGGGTGGTGGGGGACAGCTCTGCCCTCTGGCCTTTATGGCTCCAATCCCCCCCTCACCAGCGCCTTTTGGCTGCAGGCTTAAACCCACAGGGAGGTGTGGGAGTGTGTGTAGTGTACATGTGTGGTAGAGGGCGCTCTCGCAGTTGATCAGTTGATTGTGTTTATCTGTAACCTTGAGCTTCACCTCTGGCGTGTGTGTCTGTGCAAATGCATGTGTGTGTGTGTATATCCTTCGACTTGCCCAGCACTGATGGTTTACTCTCTCTCTCCCTCTAATCCTCCCCTCTGCTCCCCTCTGCTCCCTTCTCTCCCCTCTCTCCCTTTATCCAGAGCCCGGGCCCTTAATGAAGCTGAGGGTCGGCGGCAGTGTGCGGCTAATTGGCCAAGTTTGCCCGGGGCTCCGGCTGCCTTTGATTGAAGTGTCCAGTGAGGGCCCAGTGTGCAGCCGCCTCGGACGCCGCTGCTGCACCCTGCTCTGTTCCACTCCGACAGCCAAGACGCTCGCTGCGCCCCTGTCTGCCTCTCCCTAGTGAGTAAGAGTCATGTTATTTTCACTTACACATCCCAATACTTTGTCCACCTCTCTCGTCTTCTTGTAATATATTCACGCTCCAGAGAGTCCTCGTGGCTCTGTCGATTTTTTTTCTTCTTTCTGAATCACATATCCTGCGTGTCCATTTTTATATTTTGTCTCAAAAACGTTTTTTTTCTAAGCTGCTATATCCGTCTCCTCATTCTCTATCTGAAATATGTTTTTTTTCCTATGGCTATGGGCTTATGTTCCCACACTTGTTCCCAGCGTTTCCTCACTCCTCTTGGCTTCTTCCACCCTCACACCCTTTCTCCTCACTTGCCACTGTGGGATTCGGGCAATTACTACGGTCCCCTGTTGGCCGGCAGCCAGACCAAAAAAACAAACAACTTCCAGACCCTATTTCTCTCACGATGGTCCCAATAGTCCCAGCCCTGGCCAAGCTGCATCACACTGTTCTGAGCTAACAGGAGGGGTAGGAGGCAATGGTGTGGTGGGGGGGGGGGGGGACACTCCTCTAATTAGTCCAGCCTTAAACTTTCTACTCGTTAAGGCAGTTCTAGCTCCCATTGTTTGGCTGTCAGTACTAAAGTAGAGGTAGCGGCGGTGATAGCGAGCTCTAGGGAAAAGGACTGAGCAGATAGGGTGTACAGAGCAGAGGGAACGGAGTGAGGCAGTATAGCTTTGCTACCCTGCAGATAGTTGACTGTCTCACCTGGAACATACCCCCCCTCCCCCCTCCCACACACACACCCCTCCCGCTGACCAATTGTTTGCGTGTCAGGAAACAATAGTCCAATTATAAGTCAAGTCTTGGTTAGGAGGATAAGTTTGTATTGTGTCAAAAACTTTATTTGCACTCCAGTAAGTCTCTTCATTTGTTTATTTATGGCTGCAA
This sequence comes from Ammodytes marinus, assembly GCF_949987685.1. Lineage (NCBI taxonomy): Eukaryota > Metazoa > Chordata > Actinopteri > Uranoscopiformes > Ammodytidae > Ammodytes > Ammodytes marinus. The sequence goes on from NC_137234.1 coordinate 10,210,649, forward strand.
GTAATTAAATCTGCTCTGATGCTCATCAAATGAAGATCCCCAGCAATTAACTGCTGTCAAAATGCTTACAAATAGACGGCAGTGACCTACTTCTACCAGTGGAAATAGTACAAATACCATGATTCCCTCTGTCAGTGAGATGAGTAAAGGTGAGGACCATGAAGATGTTACTGCACATGATATACTGTCTTATTTGGGTTTACCTCATCGCTTCCACCTCAACTGTTTCTGTTGTCTACTTGAAAACCCAAAGCTGCCAAGAAGCCTCAGGACTTGGGTGGTTTCTCGTGCTTTTTCGCGCGTTGCACTCGTCCAACTGTGGAGGGCTTAGCTTGACAGACTACTCCTTCTCTCACTCAGCTCTCTCATAATCGGCCGCTTGCCTAGGTCATAACTCTTGTGCTCCACTTCCCTTCACATTTCCTCCAGTACTGAATGCCTGCCAGCGTGCCCGCTAGTGATAGAGATAAACAAAATATGTCTAATATTTAGTGGAGGCTCAGGCTACCTCCGGTGGTTGTTCTGGCTGTGCTGATAATGGAATATAACTTAGTTGGAGAAATACAGCTACACTTGTGACCCAAAACACAGCACTTTTCCAACACAGCATTCACATATCTTTTTTTTGTGGAGTTTTGTACATCCTTTTTTGCTCTCACATTTTGTTTCATATCCCAGAAGATTGTGTAAATGTCATGGTATCCATGGAGATTAGGAGGTGTCAATCATTTCTCCCATGTGGCTTTGCCTTGGCACAACCCCGGAGCAAAGAAGTAGTCTCGGGGTGAATGAATTGGGGTCCACAAGAGCAAACGGATGTCTTCCATTTTCTTGTTGTTCTGCAGTGGTGAGAGTTGCGCCGACTATAGTTTAATTTCCCCTGCGATACACATAAGTGAAGTTAGTATATAGTTTAAAAAGACCATTAAATGGATAGTGATGATACATTTTGACACGTAATAAGAAGCCCATATGCATTTTTAAAGGGGTTTGTGAGGCACCACGTTTGTTTGAAACATTTCCGTTGTTAATACCATGTCTTATGGTACTTTTTTTTCTTTTTTTTTGGCATTTTTATGCTTTATTGATAGTGCAGAGAGACAAAGGTGAAATGGGGCAGAGAGGGGAGTGACATGCAGAGAACGACCGCGGGCGGAAATCGAACCCGGGACTGCTGCTGGGCCCGGCCCGGGGGGGGGGGACGGCCTACCAACTGAGCTAAGGGCGCCCCATCTTATGGCACTTCTGAAGTTGTTTCAGGTTAATAGAGTGAGGAGGAAGCTGTCTAACAACATAAGTCCTTTATATGATATTCACAATTAGTCAGAATATAACCGTGCATCCCCAGAGATGAGAGTGAATAATTAATTTGTCACACTAAATCAATTTAATGATCCTAACGCTCCGCTAATGCCTTTGATCTGCTAAAACTCTGGAAATATAAAAGTGGTTTGTCAAATGATAATGTGTCGTGTAATCTAAAGCTCATTTCTTTGGTAAGGTCAAAGTGGTGGGAAAATTAACATCTTTGAAAACCTCATGGTCCTGCTTTGTTTGTTATTTTTGAGACTTTTAAATCATCGCCCAAGCTGGCTATTGCAGTGCTGGCATGAATTATCACCTTGAGAATTTGTACGAGTGGTTAGGAATGCTGCGAGCGCCCTCCGTACCCGCAAGATGATACATCTAATCACCGCCGGCCAACACAGACAGGAGACCATCATATCCAGTTTAGATTTGCTTTCGCTCATCGAAAAACTGCAAATGCCATGTCCTTGAGGTACCAAAATAATAAAATACACCTTGTTCCTGACTCATCACCCCTCCTCCTCCTCTATGCTCCCCCCCAACTACTACAGCCCTCCAGTTTTCCATCGCCCCCTGTGAATATCCAAGCTGTCGAGGCTGACTGGGAGAACATTTTCTTGCCAGGGCACAGTTGGAACAGATCCGGCCTGCGGGCCATATATTGCTCCTCTCCAGCCCCTGAAAACCAGGCCTGCCCTGAGCTACTGTCATCTAAATGCTAAGCCTTTTTGGATCCGGGCTGTAGATTCCTTTTGTACATAGTTAAATCTCTTTTTCTGAGGCCATTTGTCCTTTTGGTACGTGATAGCTTTACATGCTTCATAGCTTGGTGAGCATGAGCTGCTGTTCGAGTAGTTTTTTGTGATTCATTGAATTTGGACTGACTCACCAATAGAGAAAGAATCTTTGTATAATCGACAAGGTTTTAAGATTGCAGACCTCTGTATAGATGATGGATACTTTGTTTGGTTCCCCCTTTTTCTGGGATTATGTGCTCTCATTTTCTGAGAGGCGTAGTTTTTGCAGCGAGTGTCACACAAGTAATCTTTCCGATGATGGTATAAGACCTGTCTGCTGAGTTAATCGCCCATCTGCACCCTAGAGGGCTGAGAAATGTGGCCGTCGGTCTTTATGGGAACATAAGCTAAACAGCCAGGCCCACTTTCAGGGGAGGCACGTTGAGAGACAGACTCCAGACGAGCCTCTCAAACTGTTTCATATCAAACCCACAGACAAACAAATCTCCACCATGATCTGCCAAGTTTCTGCAGAATTCACTGAAGCAAGAATAGCAAGAATTTCACACCCCCGCTCCGGGCCCCCAGCTCGCCTCCTCTCAGCCATCACTGGACGACGTTTGGCAGCAGAGGGCGATGGGAAACATCTGCCAAAGTGTGTGTGTGTGTGTGTGTGTGTGTGTGTGTGTGTGTGTGTGTGTGTGTGTGTGTGTGTGTGTGTGTGTGTGTGTGTGTGTGTGTGTGTGTGTGTGTGTGTGTGTGTGTGTGTGTGTGTGTGTGTGTGTGTGTGTGTGTGTGTGTGTGTGTGTGTGTGTGTGTGTGTGTGTGTGTGTGTGTGTGTGTGTGTGTGTGTGTGTGTGTGTGTGATCACATAAAGAATTGTTTTTTAAAATAATTTGTAGAGGTATATCTTTTTCCATGGCAGCAGACAAGTCAATTATTTTAGGATAGTTCTCACAGATTTAATGAATGAAATATGAAAGTAGATACAGTATAAAATGCAGAAGTTAAAGCTCCAGGGCTGATGTTTTAGAACAGATTCTGCAGCGCTGTTGGCAGATAAACAAGCCGGAGCAAGTGGGGAAAAGAAGAGATGATAATGTACTTCCTTTGCAGCCAAATTACTTCTTGTTGCTGGAGAGGACGAGGCAAAGGCAGCATCCCATTGGCTCACTTTTTCAATTTTTTTATGGTAAGTTTTCATGCTGACTAGTATATTATTATCAGTAAAACACTATGAGCAAATGATTCAGCAGGTCCTCTGGATGCTCCGGAGATGTGACTGCTCCATCACTGAAGTCTCTTTTATTCGGGTGTGCTCAGCAATATAAATAATGAAATGGAGCCAGTAATTGGTGGTTCTTGGTAATTAGGACCAAGCTGTCAGCTACCGAAGTTGAAGTCTGATTGTGATGCAGCAAGGGCAGTAATTATTATTATCTATGGGACTTGTTGACACAACAACAATTCCACTCTTAACCAGGATAGCAGAGCTTATGTCTACACTACCCCCATTTTTAAGAGGTTCAGCCACAATAACACCGGCAACATAAATCTTTAAGTATTTCAGTTAATGCCCATCAAGTAGCCAACACCAAACCATTACTGTAAATCCAAAGGGAGGAGTTACCCCTGGCCATTAATTTTCTGCTTTGTGACTATGTAAAGAGCTTGTCCATATTTTCATTAGTCAAACAGTTTGACTTTTTCCCTGCGAGCGGTGTGACGCCCAACCATAAACAGCATTATCAACCATCTCAGCAGGTTTTCTAATACCCCTGTAATCCTGTCATTTCATTCATGGATACTGCCGGGGTTATTCTGGGCCTGCAGCGTATCTGTCCGCCTGTCTCTGCTCCTCTGTGTGAGAGATTGGATTCCCCAACTCCCTTCCTGCTCCATCTTTCTACACACATACACACATTGGGAAAAGCCCATATGTTCATGCCCAAGTGTTCACTCATCTCTTGTCATATCCCCATAGTGGAAATGGGTTGCTCAGACCCGATGATGTATATATGATAGAGGGCAATGGCTCCGTATACGTTGTGTAGGTGATGGTTCCTGCTTGCTGACAATAATTTGCCCTCGCTGAAATGAAATTCTCCTCATCTGGCACAAGACTTACAAGCACAGCATTTGCCCCATGAGGAAAGGGAATTGCCTCAAAAGCAGTGTGACAGTTTGTCTTCCGGCTATCATGCAATGTAATGAACCTGCCGGAGACTCACTCGTCTTTATGCAAAAAAGTGTGGAGTGCTATTATTGGATGAGCCGAAGAGGGCAGCTTGGGGACGTGGGGGTGAGTAAAGGGTAGACGAGTTGTCTTTTTCACCCATGCAGAAGCACACAACACACAAATTGCATCCACTCTGAATACAAAATGTGGCATCTTGTTGGTCGAGGCTTGATGGACATTTAAACATATTGCAATGCAGAGAAAATGACCTTTTCAGTGGGTCATTTATAGCGAAGATATTGTTTTCATTTGATTATAGTAAAACATCCATTACACACTGAGTGAATGGCATGGGGAGGTGAGGCCGGCAGAATGCAGCTCAATGTAATAACAACTATATGCGTCTGCCCCAAATGAGCCAAGGAAAAGAGCGGGTTCCTGTGGATATTAGTTTCCTTTGCAGGGGCTCTCAGAATCTGGTGATATGCTTCGCGAGGAGTAATAAAGAAATATATCTGTTTTTATTGTGCCTTGGCGACAGAGTTATGTTTAGAGCTAGCATAAAGAGCTGGAACATGGCGTAAAATGATATTATGGCCCATTAGGTGGGGGCCCGAGCTAAGCATCGCTAGCGGTAACCGAGGGCCGGGGGTAATGGGGCCGCGGCGTATTGTCTGTGATCTGCTCTTTCACTTCTCACTGATTGAATCGTCTACATCACTGGCACTCCATCTCCCGAGGAGCCGGAGTAGACGAGGTGATTTTGGCTGAAGACATCACTCTGTCAAACCTGGGAGATAAGAGGGCAGGGTGGGGGAATTGAAAGGAGGGATGGGGGGGGGGGATTTCTAAAATGTAAAGAAAAGGTGAATTATAGCTAGATTGGTGTGTGGAACAAATTGATCCCAAAGGTGTAGGTGTATAGAAGTGTCATTTTGGAATGGAAATCACCATGTGGTTAGAGCTGCACATGAGGTACTCTTTCAACAATAGGAATTATTTACTTTAGTTGGAGTGGGTTCACTCACTCACTCACTCACTCACTCTGTATATATGCAGCGTTTCCCTCATGTGGTTAACGCCTAGGTATGCTGGAGTGCAGCGTTAACCAGTGCTCTCATGGTTCTTATTCTCCTGACCTTGTATCTCCGTCTCTCTGGTCTGGATCCCCACAGAGCTGACCCCCTGCTGCTGGGGCTTCCCTCAGTGGGTATCAATGGGAAGGGGTTAGAATCACATTAAGATGCTGTTCCGCCTGGCAAAAACTTTAGCATGCCCTTCCCTTAGGACTGAGCCCTGTCCAGTACTGTAAGAAGGGGTTTACAATATATTGAGATTGAGAAGCAATGAATTAGCATACCCAGCTACTCGAGGAGACTCCCACTTGAGGCTTCTCTACACCAACAAACCCGCCTGTAAACTTAACATACAGTCCTTGTCAACCTGCACCCTTCCATTTGCGTTTTGTTTGAATAGACCAGACATTGTGTTGAGCTGCATAGTTTATCTGCTCTCCTGTGCAGCCAGCATGGGGGCTCGGGAAGTAACCTGAACCAAGCAGCCGAAGAATTCCAGGCATCCTGAATGGAACCAGATGTGTGTTTTTATTCACTCCGTCTCTCGAGTGCTCCCTGTGATTTTAACTAGCGCAGAGACGTGTGCTTCTGGGTGCATACTCGCACACATGCATTCAATCACAAAAATAGTCTGCAGGGCAGTCTGGCTTTCATAACAGAACCAGATGATATGATAAGAAATGGAATTGGCCAGAAATTGTCACTTGAGGCTTGTTTATGTTAGCGTGCTGGCTTAGCAGCCCCCCCTCCCTCACACATAGATTACCATTCAGATTGTGTTGTTGGTACATGTTTGTACATGTGAGGCTGTATTGACCCTGAGATGAGCAACACACACCTCCTTCAGAATTCTAAAGAGAGTATGCCTCTAAAGAGAGTATGCCTCATCCAAATTGATTTTGTTTAAAAAAACATTGTGTTAAATGTACAGCCTTGGTGAAAAAGCGTTAAGTATAACCTCAGTGGAGGGATGGTACAACATATGTGCACCATGAAGGACTGACATATTGATAACAGACATGGAAACGGTTCTGCTGGGAGAACATATGAACAACACTTTAAATCAAAAGCCACTTAACAACTGGGATGGAGGCTATATTTTTTTATAGCCATTTATATTTTCTAAAATTGAACAGGGGACAGTGTAAATAGTAATAGTCAATACTTGATATGTCATTCCCAACAATTGTTGTGTAAGAGATTATACAAAGCTCGGATGGATACCCAACTAAAATATAGTTTTAGCACAAAGTTCTTTACCCATGTCATTTTGCCATGTATAACCATAACTCTGATACTTATACCTGTGCTTTTCCTGCTATGATATGCCAAATATCTTCCAAGAAAAGTTTTTGCCTTTACTTATATATAAAAATAAGGCTTACATGTATCTGGATTTTAAATTCAAAAACTCCATGCCTCCAATGTTTACCATAACCAGTTGCTTTCTGGATTACACCCACATTGCATAAGTGTTGACCCCCAGGGCCGGGGCTAAAGCGTTCAGATGGTTCCGCCAGCAACACAAAAAAGGCTTTTCAAATATATTCCATGTCCTAAGACTTGTTCCTCCTTCTCCTTGACTCCTCTATACCATCAAAGGAAGCGCCGTTCATTGGCCGAGGTTTTTTCTGGTGTGTGTGTGTGTGTGTGTGTGTGTGTGTGTGTGTGTGTGTGTGTGTGTGTGTGTGTGTGTGTGTGTGTGTGTGTGTGTGTGTGTGTGTGTGTGTGTGTGTGTGTGTGTGTGTGTGTGTGTGTGTGTGTGTGTGTGTGTGTGTGCTTGTTGCCTGAACACATAGGCCCGTATCAGCCATCACCACAGGAAATGACCAGCCGTTTGCTTTGAAGTCCCAGCCGAGTTTTTCATTATTCCTACTATCTCCGGAGACATAAGGCGACATACCACCTCCTCCCAATCCCCCCCCCCCCCCTGCATTGCTGATGCACTGCACTCACCCTCTGCTGCTCCCCACTCAGAGCATTGCCACCACATGCCTGTTAGAATGCAGAACAAGCGTCTATTAGCATAGAGTATGGGACTGCTGTCCGCCACAGGGCACAAGCCCCAGTACTACCCGCTCACTTCTACACACCACACTTGCCTGAAAAGGCTGAGAGGGCACGTGTAATTGCATTTTCCTCTCCCTCGTGCAGAAACTCAAATGCAAGATACAGAGAATTCTAAGGTTCCACAACCCTGGCCCATCACTCCACTCCCTCTTTCTCCGTTTCACCAACTTGCTTCTCCGCTCACCTCCACCCCTTTCATACCTCTGCTTCCACTCCCTATGCTCCTAGCATGTCGAAGTGTGTGGCGCGCCAAGATGAAATTAATTGGATTGTAGTGTGGAGGTGTTCATCCCCCCCATGGTGTACTGGTGTATTAGGTAGAATAGGCACACATTGCCTCTGCAATACCAAAAAGAGTGTTGCTCTGCTGCCAGTTTGTGCCAATCCGGATCCTCACTTCCTACACAGTCTTACATGGAATCAAAACTTTACACTCCTTCCCACACACAGGCATGCAAACAACAACTCTCTTCTCCAGTGGACCATACAATATATATGTACAACTTTCAGAGCAGTGAGGCAGATGTTGTGTTTTGTCTGCCAGTAGGGCGCATGCCAAAACAGCATGCCTGGGTTGGGTGTGGTTTAAAATCTGGGTTAGGAAATCCCTTGTCAGGGTTATTACATGCAGTAATGCTAATGAGGCTTTTGCTCCAGTAATGGCATTACCAAATTGAAATGCTAACCCACATGTTCCAATTGTGCATCACTATTTACAATGACAAAATCCTAATGACTTAATGCCTGTTCTAGCACCTGGACAATCTGGATTATGAGCAATTTGATTTAATGTTCTGGTGCTTACACCAGAGTCCCCTTTTTCTCATGTAACACAATATGCATAATGTCCGTCTGCACAATGGTTTTACGTTGTATCAACACAAGCTGTGTGGTGAAAATTATTCATGGAGCAAAGAGATTTCAAAGACTGCATGACTTGGGCAGAAATATGTATTGAAGCTGTTTGCCGTCTCTAAAGGCACCAGGATTTGGGTGCCAAGCGTACCAATGTTTTGGGTCACGGTGAACCATTAAAACCTAAGAGTCTAGGCAGATGAGACTTTATCTGTGCAGCTCACCTCCCAGTGTTTTCTAACAGGCTGAGGCGACAAAGCTTAACTGAAGTCTGAGAGGTAGGCAGACACATAAGACAGGCAACAAGTGTCATATGATATTAAATATCCTAAAGATGGATCATTCCTTCACAAGCTGCAATAATAGAATGAAAATAGTCAAGTTTCAGGGCTCTCTGGTGGTCAAGGGGTTTAAAGCAATGATCCTGAATTGAAGGGAACCTACTTTCTACTCATATTTTCTGTTGTCTCCCTACTGTCAATCTTTGGGAAAAAAAATGCATAAAAGTTGAGATAACCAAAAAGGTCTGAACAAAGAATGCATAAACCAGACACAAAATCTGACCGAGCATTAGGTGCCAACTTTCAGAGTACAACAGTTTTCCACAATCAATGCTGTGAACACATTTGGGTCAGAACACAAAAAGCATTGAGGTTCGATACCCTAGCCCTATATACTCTTTCCAGCTCTTCCATTATGTGTTTGGAGCCTGTCTTGTGTTGTTGTTATTAATGCTTCCTCTGCTCAAAGGTTGTTATTTGTTCCCATCTTTGCTGTCTGATCGGTGCTGTGCGGCAGTGGCTTTTTGACTTCTCTGTTTGGCCTTCTCCCTCTCTCCTGCTGGCTGGCTTTCGGTGATTTATGGCAGTCTGGAGCTAATGGTACAGAACCAGGATTTGTGTCTGTGGTGTTGCGACTGGATCGGTGCTGGCTCATTGGCCTCCTCACTTCTCTCTCTGTGCTGTGTATCTCACACACACACACACACACACACACACACACACACACACACACACACACACACACACACACACACACACACACACACACACACACACACACACACACACCCCCCTCTGGATGAGGTGACCATCGGACTGAGATGGCCGGTGAACGACTCGGCCGTTGATCAGCATCCCCGCACTCAACTCATTCATCTTTCTCTCACCCACAGACACACACACACACACACTTTCTTTCCGCCAGAGGATTCCAGCTGAAGGCTGGTGGCGGGGGAGAGCCGACTCACCTTCAGACAAGGCCACCAGACCTTGCCTAACCTTTCATCCCTCATACTCCAGCGACATTTCCCTCACACATACTCACATATTACACATTTTCCCTTTTTACTCTCTGTGCCTCTGTGTCGGCACCGGGGCCAGGCTGCGAGGCAGGCAGGGGGCCTTGTATGTGGAACTGTGTTAATTAGGACGAGAATCTGCAGACGAAAGCCACGTTTATCTTCCACCACCACAATCCCCCTCCTCCTCCAAACCCCCGTCATCTTTCTCTCTCTCTTTCTCTCTCTCTCTCTCTCTCTCTCTCTCTCTCTCTCTCTCGGTCTCTGGAGGTTGCTTCCATCATGCCACTTGCGTCGCCAGGTTTGTGAAGGATGTCGCTGCCAGCTGTCTTTTTCATGGACGGCTGCCAACCTCTCCCCATATCTTCCGTCCGTTGTCGTTTCCTTGTTTATTTCCATCTCTCTCTCTCTCTCTCTCTCTTTACCCACCTCCCGCCGTCTACCGGTAATGAACTCTTGTGTGTTGAGCCGGTTTATGTTTTCAAACCTCGTCTCTGGGAGAGTTATTTTTTTCCCTCTGATATGGAGCCCTCGTTGGCACAGTGGTGCCAAGGTCGGGGCAGGGCGGAGAGCGCCCAGGTCGGCAGACAGTCTGTGTCCGACCGCCCCATGCCAGCTCTGCAATCTGTGAGCAGTGTGTTAAGCGCACAACATACACTCAATTTCCCTCTCGGCGCGCACCGCTTGCCTTCTTCAGTGGTCCGATAAAGGTCAGAAAGAGCACGGGCAGACAAAGAGAGCTTTATGTACCATCTGAACAATGAGAATCCAAATCGATCGGGCAGCCTCCATACTCGACCTTCCTCTCTTTCCACCGGACCAAGCAACATATTTTCTGTGGGGAAGCAAGCAGTCCTGTCATGGCGCCTTCACCCCTGATTGAGTTCTTTGCTATGTGGGTGAATTGTAGCAAATTCCCCTTAGATAGAAATGGAGAGACAAGAAGCCGAGTGCTAGGCACAGTAGATTATTGTACACGTGTTTGAGCTGTTTAGTGTAGACTGTTGGAAGCATGCTCAACGTAGCCCACACTGGCTGCCTGCCCCATGCAAGCAAAAAAAGGAGGTTATTCACCGTGTTTCCAGAGGCTTTCTATGTGTGTGGTTTCCTTGTTCATCTGTGAACATGAAAGTGAATCCATTTGTGTGTCTGCCCGTGTTTTAGTTGCTCAGTAGCCCTGCCTCCCCTGGTGTGCAAGTACTGTTAAGCTCTGCTGTACTTCATTTGACCCCGGCCTTCTATAAGGTGTCATAGCAAGCCAAGTGTAAAACAGATGTATGCCAAATAAAGGCATGCAATCCCTCCTCTCGTGAAAATTAAACGATCCATCGACACAACCCACCCCCCCCCCCCCACACACACACACACACACACTTGGACACACACACACACACACACACACACACACACACGCACGCACTCACACAGTGAAGTGCACACAGTGAGCGAGTCATTTTCTTTTTTTCACAATTCATAACTTTTGCTCTGGAGAATTCTGGCTTTATAAATTAAACTCACTTGGCCTTTGATTATATCAATTAATCTGCACTGGCAGTGCTGAGTGAAGGACACACAGGGAAAGGCTAATTGTTTCTTTGAAACCAGTTACATACGAGAATATTCATGTCATTAGTTGCTCTGCTAATCGAAGAGAGGCCTTTCTTCCTGGTCTCGCTAACCCAATTTATTTCTATTCATCTTAGTTGTATTGTGTTCTTTTTATCTGCTTGTTGTTCTGTTATGTGAGTCTATTTGTCCTTCTACACCCCAAGAGCCCTCCCAATAGTATTCCACCCAGGGTTATGTAGGCTTTTGAGAGTTTTGAGTTTTAAATATCCTTCTCATCGATTAACTACTTTGATACCCTTGTTAAAGCAAGCTGATTCCACCATCGGGGGAATTAACACAGCTTTTTTGCTGAAGCGCCTCAGTGCTATGCAGAGCTGATGATTGTGTCTTCTCAGAGAGAGAGAGAGAGAGAGAGAGAGAGAGAGAGAGGGAGAGATTTCTCTCTGATCTTCTGCCTCTCAGAACCATCTGTCTGGTGCTGGCCCAACATTCTGTGCCGCTTAGCATTAGCACTTACAAATATATACATTTCTCACATGTAGTCTTTGAGAGAAGTCGTCCACGCTCGCTGAGTTATGCTCACCACGAGATGGGAAGCGAGAGCAGATTGAAGTTGTGGGAGTGATGAAGCCATGGCAGGGGATGAAAGGAAGGAATGGGGCGCACACACGGTTGGATGGATAATGGAACGAGGACTTTGCATTGGCTGTTTGATCAGGGCTTGTAATATGTCCCCAGACATGCTAATGGAACATGTTTGTTTCCAGCAGCTTGATATCGCAGCAGGCAACATTAACTCTGAATAATGCCATTGCCTGCTATATTGTACATGCTCTCATTCCTTTTGCTTTATTTCCATTCTGCATGCATTAGCAACAGGTTTTGTTTTTTTTTCATTTTAAAATCACTGACTCATGTGATGGAAACAGAACTCAAGCTTTTGATACGCACGCTGAATATGTAAAAGTATGGATTTAAAAAAAGGGTGAAAAAGATCTGTGTTCGCCTAATCATTTTTTTCCTGTAAGAGATGGTGTTGCTCCGTTAGTCACGGACAGAGGTTTAAGAAGTTGGTGCACGAGCATAAGGATATTCACAGATGCTAATAAGCTACACACAGTGTAACACTCTTCCTGTCAGTTGTCGGTGCAAGGTAAGCTTTTGAGTCGTACAGCAGTATGACTTGGTGTTAAGTCTGTCTCCTCCTCTCTTATTTATTTCTTACGTTTTTTTTTGGCGATATCTTGGGGTGAGCGGCTTTTATCCAAGGCTTCCATTTCTCTTTAGAAGCTTGTTGTGACTGACTCTCCCGCCCCTCTACCGCGGTTCCACGCTGCTGTGAAATGGAATTGCTTTCTCGTTCGTTAAAGATTTTCTTTTTTCCCCGCCTCGTACTACTCCAGGAGAGAGATCACTCGAAATGGCTGGAAGTTCTCAAAAACCACTGGAGAATTATGGTGTGGCAGCAGTGGTGTGGGGGTGGATAGGGCAGCCAACATAAATAAAGAAAATAGCTTTTTTCTTTTCTCTCTCTCTCGATTTTTCTGAATTAAATCTGTTTTGGGTGACTTTTGACAACACACAAATTAATTCAGGCAAGTTGTCGCTTTACATTAAAGCATGAAGCGGCCTGCTGGTGTAAGGGGAAAGCAATCCCTTCTTCAGTTGCCATGGAAGCAGGTGCGTTGTAGCATCCGGTACCAGCCGAGACAGTCCTGCCAAAAAGCACTGCCCACCTTTATCCTGTTGGCTTTTCTCCGGTTGAATGGTTTCCCTTTGAGACCATCCAGACTCCTCTGTGAGAACGACACTTTAGCCATTTTGGAATGCACTGGTATTTATAAAACACTGTCGTTTCCATATGTGGCTTACACCAATCCTTTCATGTGATCTCTCCCTCACACTTAAAGAATCAAATAGCAGAGGATAATCGGCATGTGCTCTGAATAATCCCACTGTTCTTAGATTATGTTTCCCTAAACAGTTGTTTGCAGTGAATAACATTGCAAACTTTTGACACACACACCCCTATCCTCCTCCATCCCTTCCCTTTCTACTCCACTTGCTACTTCCTCTTTCCGTCAAATTCTCATCACTAGTTCCATCTGTCCCAAAGCATCACAACTGTTCCAGGCGTCTCACACCCATGCCCCAGCACCCACAGTGTTGGCGTACCAGTGGGGGCGGGTGCGTGTGCGTGTGTGCGCGCGCGCATGTGTGTGTGTGTGTGTGTGTGTGTGTGTGTGTGTGTGTGTGTGTGTGTGTGTGTATAGCGCCAATCTTAATCACATTGGGTGAGCACACCTGTGAAAACAGATGTCCACCGGGTCGGGCATGCTGCTTCTCTTTAGGGTCAGTGTATTGCTTTTTTTTTGGCCACGCCCACACTTCCTCTTCTTCTTCTTCTCCCCCTTCCTCGCCTTTGTACCAGGTTCCTCAGGTCCCCAGCCTGGCCCCGTCACCCAGACAGGAAAAGCCCCCGGCGGCATCAGGCAGGGGGCAGGAAGCACCGGTCCCCAGGCTTTACCCCCTGCTCTGTTTATTTTAATATGAGTCCTGCTTACAGATGATTATGAGCAAAGTGTGATCAAAGGCCAGTGTTCTCTGCGTCCCAATGGAACAGAAATATTGATATGTTATGATGAAGTACAAAATTAATTTGAAAGGAATTTGAAGCGACTATGATCCTAAATTAATTGGTTTAGCTGTTATGATGAGAGAATCAGATAAACACCAGGTGTTGACCTTTTTAAATTAATTTATTACAACATGGCTTAAAATGTGCTATAAGGCATTAGTGCGGGCTTACTAATACATCTATACGATTAAGTGCTTCATGATGGCATAGATAGAGCAACCCATTGTTGTCTTTGTGTAATTACTATTATCTGATAGAAGGCATCTATTAAAGCCATCGCCATGTAGCTGCGTTTTTTTTGTTGCCTGGAGGCGTTTGGAATAATGTACGTCGTTAAATTGATGTTAACTGATGTTAATGAGTGAACTAGACAGAATGATCTGTATTAGTGAATTTTAAAAAGGCCATGAACCCATCACCAGCCTTCGTAGAAAAAGATTATGCATTTTCTATCGAGCTGTGCTTTCCAAATCCTTTTATGCATTTTTATAAAGGTACCCAAGCACCACACCTACAGAGACCCAGTTTGACACTGCATGGTTTAAGGGTCAGTACACCCAAATAAAAAAAAGACTGAAGGCACATACCCTATAGCCCCATTCAGATTGGAATTGTATCTCCACGGTCGGGGAGTGATTTCACTGGTCAGTTATTTAAAAAAAAAAAAAAAAATGGACTATGGTGCATACGTCTGTTTTTTCAACCTTGGCCCAGTAATTATTCCAGCCACCAATTATCTACTGTTTTTGGCAAAGTCGCTGGTCCTCCCATTATTGAACTCCTGTCAGGAGAAACAACTTGCATTTTAAAAGTGGATATCTGAATATGAAGCAGAACCTAATGATACGTTTTATGAGAAAATACTGCAGGCTCATTAAATGGTGTGTTGTAATCACATCAAGTCAAGTTTCGGTTGATTGTTTTGCTTTTTGTATAGCAGAACTGATTTTACATGGAGTAAGTATTTAGTATGTACACATTCAAGTCCCATCTAATATGGCAGGAATATTGAGAATTCAGAATGAGACTTTATAGTAGTTAAACTATTTTGTATTAATAATGATATTACATGATCTGAATAATTACTGGTACCAAATTCTACTAGGCAATATACAGTATAGCTATATACATCCGACGAAACGTCATGTTCTATTACGAGTAAGTACATGAAAGTATTTTACACCGACCTCCTCCTGTAATGTTAATAGTGTTACCACCGCAAATTGAATTTAATTCCCCTCCATTCATTTGTCATGGAGGCAAAAAAACAGAGTTAAAACCACAGCTTATCTGCATGGCTTGATTCCACTGCAGCTAAGTGCGAAAGTTTTTCAATGATTTGGGTGAATCGACCCCAACAGTTTTGCATTAAGAATCACGGCAAGCTCATTCACATGACTTCCATAATGCGGCCTGCACCCTCCATCCCTATTCCAGCCTCCGCACAGCCTCTCGTCCGTCCGGCATTGATCGAGGCTCTTATCTCCTCTCTGATCCCTGTGTTATTTCGGGAACATAGGGGTTGCTTAATGATCTATTGACCTGATCTACCGATCTGTACAGTCAACCACAATGGACCATCTAGTAAAGAGAAGCCTGTAGGGCACGCACTCCCACTCAACCCGCGCCCTCCCACCTCTTCTGCAACCAATCTCCATGCTCTTTGGTTCCCTGTGTAACCCCGGGGAGATTTCGTGTTAATGTGCTTTAGTCTTCTGGCTGTAAAGTGTTGTATGTATTTTTGCCTTCCAATGCTGTGATGTTCCTAAGATGACTGCTGATGACTTGTCTCGGTTAAATCCTCTCTCTGTGTTTTCATTTAACTTGATGGCATATGACTTGCTGACAATTATATGATAAGCTGGGGTCTGTTTTGTTTTGAAGTGAGATAGCCTCATTTGAACTCTGACTTTTGTGATCACAGCAGAAGTTTTACTGCTTGATTGAATCAAGTCATCCGAATGGGTTGAATTTGAAATCGAGCTGTGCGGTTTTGAGTTATATCCAGCATTTTTTCCAGGTGATTGAAATTCACATTTAGCTTGGTGCCATACAGTCTGGCAAATGTGAGGAAAACCACTTAAACACCACAGACACATCTGATTGGATCCTGCCCCATTCCTTGTTTGCACTTGTGGCACCTTCAAGTGTGACTACAGTTGTTGCGACAAGTTGAGCTTGTCATGGGTGTGATCCTTAAGGATTTGCAAGACACCAACAGGTGACTGTGTGTTTGATGCATTTTAAGGGCTTCACTGGGGCTGTGATTGTTTTGGTCACACTCACAGAACAGCTTAGAGAAGGAAAGGATGGCTGGACAGTCAGCCTGCCTGTCCGTGACAGCTTCTGGTCAGATTTCCATCAAAGTTGCTATGGATTCATATGATCCTAACAACAAGAGAAAATGATTTATAATCAGTGTTCCTTACCTTTCATCACGTACCAACCCTCTGTCTACCTTGAACAACACTCGAGTTAATGACAACACTTGAGATAATGACAATATGTTTTGAAAAAGCTGGATTTGCTTATAAATGACAAAGGATTGGATCTATTATTGTTAACACACGTGGCTTATTTAAACAGTTTTTTAATATACTGATGGTGATGCTAGGCCAAAGGTTGTTTGGTCACCAAGAGCCTTTGGACATGACGCACACAATGTGGTGCAATAAACAGTGTGAGTTGTCAGGTCAAGGGTAATCTAACTGCTTGGCTTCAACACTGTTCTGTTCATTTCTGTGCATGAATTATTGATACGAATTGATTCTTAATTTGTCTGTTCATTTGTTGGCATGAATGTGTTTAAAGAAGAACGTAGCGCATGGGAGTTAAAATCATCAGTGAAAATAAGTAAATTCACTGCTGTTGTTGTGGTTCATTTTGTTCATATTTTGATGTGTAATCATCATTGCGTTAGTGGTTTGTTGGCAGAGGTTAACACTGTTTCTCGTTTCATCTCAAACATAATCTCCTCATGTTTATTAATAGGCTAAGACCTAAACCTGTTACTCATCCAACAGTTAAATCAAAGTATTCACACCTTGGCATGGGGCCATGGTGATTTATAGCTGAAATTAAACTTGAGGTCCTTTTTTCACAGTCATTTCTGAACAGTATTAATTGGTGTAAGATGTATTTGGAGATGTTTGAATGTTACGAAATGTCACGCTTTTATGAACGGTATAAAGCAAAAGCATTATACATAAAAAAAAAACGCCTGTTGTGCAGCTCTGACATTAGAAGTACCAACCCAGTCTCATAGTGAATTGTGCATCATGCCCTGCAGTGGAGTCAATGCAGATTGTGAGCGGTGGCATATGTGGGCATGACCGGCCAAACAGATTCCTCAATGTGATTGCGAATGGTGACACTCCTGTATGTGGCGTTATGGAATTAATGTGGCTGCGATCGATATCGGACAACTCTCAAGCAGCTCAATTTTACACTTGCGGCAGGGAACAGATGGTACCCTCTGATAATGTTGCTGGAGGTGGATCTATGGCAGAGAGAATGCAGAGAGAGGAGGGGGGGGGGACCAGTTCCTCCAGAGCACAGTAGAAAGGAGAAAAGGAGGTTAAGGCACGGCGTAATGCTAATTCACATAACCTGCATGGATGAGTAATTCCCTTATCAGATTCATATAATGAATAGTTAATTGCACATCAGCTCCGACTGCCTACATACACACAACACATGACCCTCTCTAAGCTCTAGATTCATTTACTTACAAACATCAGCTGCACAGTTGCCTTGTGGAATGATCCATGTGCTCTTGGCGTTGTTATCATTTGCATAACTGCTTTGTGTAGCTGGAGGGCATACATTTATGTTCACACTGTGTTTGAAGGAGAAGCATTCCACTGGCACTCAAATATTAAATTACACCCACGGGCACACTAATGCCTCAGCAGCCAAGTGTGTTACATTGTTTTTCTGCTTTCTGGGGCTGAGAAGATACCTGTTAAAAGAACTTCCGGGTGCAGAAAACCCTCTCCGGTCTATAATTGATAGGCCTTGGAATTGGCGTTGATGGCACCGGGGTATTTGTGTGAGAATAGGCCTCCGTCTACACCTCGTAAATCTCTCAGTCATGTCAGGTTGAATCTCCTCAAACTACATGTCCCGGGGGGGAATTGGCCAATGAAACAAGCGCCCCTGTGTTGAAAAGCATGTTATTGGAGCCCATTCCTGCTCTGGGATTCCTTTTGGGCCCCATGTGATTACATGGCCTCAGCCAGGCTGTGTTTGTGTGCATGCATTTCAATGTGTATTTTTGTCTGTGTATGTCAGAATCCGTGCTGCACCAAGTTTGGTGAGTGTGTGCCTTTAACTTCTATGATTCGCTCGGAGCTGAAAGCAAGACGGAGTGAGCGATCAAAATTCTTTAAACAGGTCTGGGCACATCTGGTTGTGATTGGCAGGAGAAAAAAGGGTCCTTGTGTTCTTGGAACTGGCAACCAAAGCCTGACCCAACCCAGTATAACCCAGCCCAGTACTGTGCAGAACCAGCCAAACCGGTGGGGAAAAAAAGCGCCAACAGCATGCCTGCTCCCCTTCACCCCTCCCTTCTTACTCTGACTCTTGGCCAATTCTCATAATCCCACAGCAAAGCCCCTGGCTGCATTTCTTTCTTTTTTTCCCCTTAACCCTGTTCAGAGCTTTCCCATTCCTTCCATTTCAATATAAGAAAGTATGTGCTGCCATGAGCCAGGTATACCCACAACTCCATTACTTTTGGCGGCAACTCTTGTGTCTGGGATAATGGTGCCCCGGGGGGTGAGTGTGTGTGCCTGAATGTCTGTTTGCTCATCTCGCCACCTTTAGTAGAAGTAGGGGGAGGGGAAATTGCCATGGGCAGACGTTTGCTAAAATGGGTTATTCTTCCATCTGTTCGATTTTCAAGTTAAAGGTGAAGGCTCGACGTAGTTTGTTCATAAAGGATTGTGCACCACAGATTGAGAACAACAGAGAAGACCACTCCTCCCCTTTCAGCCAAGCGTGAACTGAGAACAGTGGCAATTAAAAAGTGATGCCAGCATTTACAGCCGGTGCCTCCGGCCATTGTTTGTCCCTGCCTATACTCTCATCGCGCTCATTATTTGGACCGGTGTTTTTACCTGTGGCTCGTCAATGTGCTGCTGGTTTAGGAGATAGCCTGGCTGGCTTCTCCCTCAAGGCGGCAGCTGAAAACGAGCCCTGTCACCTCAGTGAGTCCAGCTCTAATTCAAATGGAGGGTGTGTGTTTAGCCTTGTGAACCTCCAGCCCCTGGCTTGGACATGGAGATGGTTAAACTGCAATCCAACTACAGAGAGAATATCATGGCTTCTGTTATTGTGCTGCAGGGACTATTTGCCATCCTTATTAGGCAGACGACTGACTGGTGCCCGGGCAACAAGCCTGGGTGTGTGGGTATTCTCTGTGTACGCGACCCATCTCAGTCTGTGTGAGTTTGTCTGTGTGTATGGAGGCAAAGCAGGCTAGGCAGGCAGGGGCGCCTGAGGGTGGAGCACTGGAGCCAGAGCACTACTGGTGTTTTCACACATGCCACAGATCCAGTGACCCTCACCAGCATAATGACTGCAGGGTTAATTCCCCGGGAGTGGCCCCGGTGCTTAGAGAGGGAAGAGAAGAAGTGTGGCGAGGAGGGCGATACAGCAGGCCACGGCAATACAATGTGCTGCAGCTTCTTATTCTTCTATGTAACACAGTGATCTGTTTCTACCCCCATCCTTTTCTGATGGGATTTTGTAAGCTTTATCCACTGGCATTGTGAGAAGCATCTGTCAGCCTCCCTCCCTCCTTATTGCTGTCTCTCTTCTTTCTCTTTCCGATGCATTTCTCAAGCTAAAAATACACAGTAAATATATATATATACATATTTTTAACCACAAATGAGTAAAAAGCCGAGGGAATAGGGAGAGGGCTTGTTTTTCAGTTTATTTTTGTATCCCTAAATCATGACTGAAATGTTTGAGGAAGGGTTTTGCTGGCACTGAGTTAGAAGCAGAATTACACAGCGACAATCTCCCACTCCATCTCTAAGGCTCTGTAACACTCGGCGGAAATGCCCATTTCCCCGCCGCATTAAGTGATTTGCGGGCCAGCATTTAAGCAGGATTGTGCATGGAGCCAGCGCATGAGAAATCATCCATTTGCATGACATTTTCTCTCTCAAGGTAGGGGAGAGATGTTAAGTGCCGTTACCGCTTTTCTCTCTAGACACTGTGGGGGAAATTGTTCTCATAAATAATGTTTTCAAATGAAACCGCAGTTACGGTGTACACGGGAACGTCCCTGAATAATCCCTTCAAGGCCTGTTTCCCCATGCTTGTATCTAAGAACGTTTACTTCAGCAGTAAATCATTAGTGCTGCATGGTTGTTCGAAAACCCTGTCGTCCATTCATATAAACAAAGTGCATTGTAAAGATGTAGAAAAAGTAGAAACGAACGCGGTTTGAAAAGTCCCCACTTGATTTAGACCCTTTTGATTTTCAGCATCTCCCACCAAATCCCAAATCCTAATTGCCTCGGACGCGTTTTGTGTTCGGTGTGTATTTGTATCGTGAATTGATGAGAGCTGCAAGTTTGATTGTTATCTAGAAGGAAGTGTTTGTGTGTGTGTGTGTGTGTGTGTGTGTGCGTGTGTGTAGGCATGGGCACGATGGTTGCTCTCCCTGTTGTTACATAATGATGAGATATTGAGTGTGTGACCCGGTACCACTTTATCTCGCCCAGCACAGATTGCGTTCTATAATCTAATGAGACAGATATTCTTTAATGGAAATCCTGGACAGGGTCATGATTGCCATGATAAAACTTAAGGTCACGCTTCACATTATACAAGGCTGTCTCCCATACATGCCTAATAAGCAAGGTTGTTATTTCTGTTATCATAAGTCTCATCCTATTTCTTTGCTTATTAAACCAGATGAAATTGTTCGTGCCGACAGTCGGGGTGCGATGACAAAACCTCAGGAAGTAATTACCAATAAATCTGCATTGTGGATGTGTGGTAGGGGAGGGCAGAGAGACACTGATCAGTGCAAACAAGTACAATATGCAGAAAGTTTAACATCTGGCTGCTTTAAAATTAGACTCATGTATTAGAATTGGTCATACAAGTGAGGTCAGCACATTTTCTGGCGCTGTGTGTTGGTGTCAGCTCTTGAAAAATGGGCTTCAAGTAATTCAGACTTAACAAAGACATAAAAAAGCAAGCTGTGTTTGTGCACTGTGCCTAACATGGAAGTGCAGAAACAGCTTCATGGAAAGTCTCACACCATACTTGAGTTTTCTGCAAGCTGCCTGAAGATTAAAAAACCTTATTGCCATAAACAAGTTTTGGACATTTGGCCTGGCCCTCTGCTAGCTAGAGTGAAAAGGAAAGATTGAGTAAGTGTTTCCCCCCCCGCACAGTCTTTGTCTGCCGGTCATTTCTACATGAATATTCTGTCAACACATCAAAAGTGTGTGTGTGTGTGTGGGAAATTTAAAAAAAAATTAGCTTCATGTTTAATGCACTGTTTGGGACGCCAGCTGTGCTACATTGTGCTAAATGCTTGAAGCGGTTTGATGACTGCAGAGTGAAAGTGTCTCACGCAAGGCAAAGATGAACGAACGTGGATGAATAGGGAAGACAAACAACATCATAAGTAAAGTAAATGTCAGCGCAAACTGCTGCATCAGTTCAGAATAAATTCCTCCCATGCATCAACGGCGAGACAGAGGTGCTGCAACAACAATACCGTCAAGTTGAAAAAGTTGTGCCGCCAGACTGTGAATCATCTAAATTGACTATCAACAATACAACAGTGGCCCTTAATTATACCTGAACTAAAATTGGAAAGAGACAAACCGTGTGGGGGGAAACAGCTGGAGAAAGAAAGATCGGAAGAATGATTGCAGAGGGAAAATAACCATGGAATGTTGATTGATTGATTGATTTACCATTAAAGGGTTTAGCTCATTATGGTTGATGCTGAAGGGACTGAATAGTTTTGGTTTCAGTGAGGCTAGTCTGAAGCTACACATGCCACCCTGCTGTGTCTTCGTCTTGCTCCATCTCTATATTTTTCCTTTGTCTTTCTCTCTTTGTCCCTGCCTCGCATGTCTCTACTTGCTGGAGGGTTTGTTAGCTTCATGCCATAGAGGGAACCCAGCTGCACAGACGCATTGCCTATCTTGCTTTTTTTTTGCGTTTGCCCGCAGCCGCCAGCCCTTCAGGACCACCGGCCCTGATGAAGTGCTGCATAGGTTCAATTTGGCAGCTTCTCATTCGACATGGGGCTTCTGTCCCCCGCCCCCTCCCCCCCACACACACACACACACACACACACACACACACACACACACACACACACACACACACACACACACACACACACACACACACACACCCGTCCCCTGTCACCCTGAGTGCTGCGTCGAAACAAGGGATGCTGCCACGAGGGGGAATCCATCATCCCTATGGCCGGGGGGTGCTACGTTTAACGTTAGCGCCCAAATGGAAGAACGTGCACAGCAGCACAACAAGAGCAGCGCGTGATGCAGGTTGCCATCTCTTCCTCCCACACGTCCCATTGAAAAACTAGGCGAGGAGTATAGTCAGCCCACCTTTTCTCGTTCTGATTATCCATCACCCCGGAGCTTGTTGGAAAATAATTTACTGTACACGAAGGTGATTGACGACACAAAAACGGAGTCTGCATGCCTGTCGCATCAGTCCACCCCGCACAGACATAATACTCTCCCTCAGAGGGCAAACTAACACACACACACAAACACGAATTCCCAACACAATCTCCAATTGTTTCCAGAGATGTGACACTTAGAGTTCAAAAGAGGCTGGAGGGCTGTTGTAGGCAGAACACATCGCATTTCTCAATAGTTAACACCCCTGGAGAAATGTTTTCCCTTGTCACTCTTTGTCTGATTCACTCTTAGTAAACCTTACCTACTTACACACACTGGAAAAGTTGACCTGCTTGTTTCAGTGCAGTGAAATCCATCAAAGGGAAATAAATAAGACTGGGGCCAAAGACAAATGGTTTATTTATCCTTTTATGTTTTTGGTGTAAGTGAAAGCTGTACCGACTGCTGTTGTAGACCAACAGGCAAGCAGAGCTGTAGTGTGGGACATGTAAGTCTAATCTGACCTTGGGAGTGCGCTGGAGTTTGCCGTGATTCGGCTATAACGTTTACTGGTAGGTTTATAAAATGTTATGCGGATTAAGTGGAAACTTCTGGAGAATCCTTTCTAATCCACCGTCCCTCCTGATCAAAGGGAGCGAGAGATTGCTCCTTAAACTTTTCTCTTCTTCCCCTCTGTTTCTTATTTCCATCACAGTACATTCTTTCGAAACATGCACTTTGCCCCGGCCTTGTCTGATGGCTTGAATGTATCGCTCTGAGAAAGTCAGATAAGACCAGAGAAATTGGACTGAGTTCCTTTATTTTTTGTGCTAGGTGCTTTTCCTCAGAGTGTAATTGGTTGGAATGGTGAATTCAAAGAACTCGTGGTCGGTCATGTGTAGGGGTTAGAAATGTACGGGGTCAATTGACTTCAAGACTTTCTTTATCTGTTTGCTCACTGTGATAATGTCTTCTAAATTGCTTAGAACTATTGTTTTCCTCTTCTCATAAAGCACTGACAATCAATTTGCTATCATTTGCATGAATGACCAATTATTTTCGCCAATCATGCTGGTCATTTGTGGTAGAGTCATCAGTGTCTCTAAGGTTGTTTTTGAGAAGCTCTTGCTTGTGGTCAAAAGGTCAAGTGGCCATTATTTAGGTGATTTAAATTTAAGTAACGAGGTTGTGTCAGAGGGGGACATTATACTTTTTCTTGGAACGCTTATGCTACTAGCTGTTTTTCAGATTAAGATTTAATTAATACACGCGGTTCCCAAATCGTTTACACAATCAGTGTCTCTGAGTACGGGTGTGAATGAATTGGTTGCAAAGAGAGATTTCACCTCTGAACCTCAGAATGTTTTATTTAAACAAAAGTTCAAGACCCAAAGAAGAAGATTATCAAATATGTATTCAAAATGCAAAGATGAGAGAATTGGTAAATGAATAAAGATATGATTGTTGAGAGCGGTGAGAGTGAACCCCCTCTGGTAAGGCCGAAGGAATCTCCAGATACAGGTTATGCTTCAGCGTAGGTTCATCAAAGCAGGCCTGTCACATTATTTCACATATTCCTTTCATTTGTGTGTGTGTGTGTGCAAAATAACGGCTATAGACGCTTTTTTATAATGATAAATATCTGTTAATTCCAGCCTTAGTGTTAGTGACGGGGGCAGCTTTTCAAAATAATGATCTTTGACTAGTTGTAGGTGCATTTTTGGGATAATTCTAAAGTTATTTTATCTAATCAAATAGTTAAACGTCTGAATACTTCTTCCATCCCTGATGAAAAAGAATAATTGGGAGTCTTAATGGGAAAGTTTGATTTCATTTTCTGAAACCGCAAAATGATGCCAAACAACAAACCAAGTCCAATACATAAACACAAAAGCAGCCTTTTTGAAGTGTGTTGCATTGCGAGTTGGCCTGCCATCTGCCCGAGTTGATCAAAAAACAATTGACGTGTGCATTTTTACTGTGATGTTTTAGTTAGAGGACTGGGTCTTGGCGGATTGCGTTAGCAAGAAGGCACTGTGTTGCAATCAACATTCTCCAAAAGCTCAGACTTGCTTGACGCAAAAACTTGGAATGCTCCACTGTGCGACTGCCAGCGAGAGAGAAATAAGATGTTTTATTTTTTAGATTTTAAATAGATGGCACAAGTGGGTGATTTTTAAAGCATGGGAGTATGTGGGGAATTAAGTGTTGACACCAGTAATGTGACGAGAGTTTTTTCTTTGCAAAGAAATGGACGGATTTGTGGCTGTTCCTGGCTTTCTGTCTCTGCTTTGTGTCTTGAAACACACTGTATACATTTCCCTTCCACCAAACATGTCTTTAGTTGTCCCAGGAACAACTCTTAATGAACTTTAGATGATATCGACCCAAAAGACAGGCATTTCACCTTAAACCACTGCTCCACTTTACGAGTCACGGGAGAAAATAATGAATTGTTATGGATTTTAATTAGCCAGTCCCATCCTCTTAACATGCATTAAATGTGCCAAAGTGGAATGGTCTATGGAAGCTGTCATTGCCCTTTGCACAGCAATGACAGTGTGTGTGGGTCCACTGAACAATTAATTCGCCCTATAAGATAATTTCCTCCATCACTATCACTAGTGTTTAGGAAAGTAGCACTGCAGAATAAATGTGAAGCTTCTTCAAGCATGATTTGTCTGGCGTGATTAGTTTTGAAAGGGAAATCAAGGTGTTGTGAATCTGCTCATCTGTAAAGAACCTGTAGACTTTGATCAATTTACTCATCTGAGAGTTGTGTTTATCAGAACGTAGGCGATTAATTTCACTTTCGTTTTGCCCGTAACCTTCCAGTCTTACCTTAAATTTTTAAGGTTTTGCTCATCTGAGCACTATTTTTCTGTCTTTACTCTTTGTCTTTGAATAACATGAGGAGCCCCTTTTCATCAAACCCTTTGGGTCTTTTGAAAATCACAGCAGTACAACACAATAAGCACTCCACTCTCTGATTTTCCTACCCACAAAGGTCCACTTTCGTTGTTGATTGCACAGCTTTTCGCTCCAGTCTCGAAAAAAATGGAAGTTGAGCAAACTTTTCCCTACAGTTGTTTCCAAGTCGTCTGAATTTAAGACAAGTAAACTTGTCTGCCTTGTGTTATCTCAGCAATTCTATAACAGTAGCTCTCCCAGGCAGCCATGACAGGATATTGATGGGCCTCTTCTCTCCATTCCCCCCTTTTGCAAAACCGTCACCCTGCCCACACCCCTGTCTTCCCTATCCCATGCCTGCACACCCATTCCTCTATGCAGGACAAAGAGTTCAAACCCCTTGCGGAGAAGAGCTGTCTGGCTCACTGTCAACTGTCCTCCTCCCCCCTGGAGACTGCAGAGTTCAGATGTTAGAGTGGGGGGGGTGATCGAAAAATAAAACCAAACTCAAACAGAGGGATGCTGCTTCTCTGTGCGCGTAGGCGGTTAACATAAGTGAGTGGCTGTCATGCATTTTGTTAGCATCAACACTTTTCTTTGGGCAGCCCATGTGGAGAAGGATTGCTTGTCGCATGGAGGAGATAGTTGTCGAGGCTGTGTTCTTGCCCCGAGGATGTAGAGTAGACTATAGCGGGAGCCCCTTCTGCCTGCCTGCTTCAATTCTATAAGATGCAGGGAAGGTGGAGGGGGGGGGGGGAATCAGGGCGTGGCAGTTTCTAGAGCAGACTGGTTCCTGCAGATCTGAGCATCGATGTGGAAAAAAGGCACTTTTTTATTTCATTATCATAGCTTCACTTCAGACAGCACTTGGCGACTAGTCATTTCTACAGAAGCCCCCGTGGCCTGGGCAGGTGAAAGTGGACACATCAATGATCAGGGAGCAGCAGAGTTAAAGGGCCAGACGGGAAAAGGGGAGGCAGTGCAGTCCATCAAACGCTCGAGGAGATGTCTTGGTTAGCAGGGGCAACTAAGTGAGACTCTCCCTTCCCTGCGACCGATGGAAAATCTGTCTCTAAATCACAAGACAGAATCAAAATGATTATCAGGACCTTTATAGACAAGGACATTGATGTGCTGCCTTCTCACTGTTTCTATTGCTTTTTAAAGAGTAAGTTAACACAGAATGACATTTTCTTGAGTTTTCTTAAGCTAACACAAGGTGTAACATTGCTCTTTGGAACCCTGAAAGCCCACTTTTTGCAATCATGTACACAGTTTTAAATTAAATACCTGTACATTTTGGATACATCACAGGAGAAATTCTGCTTTTCATTTAGTTTGAGCTCTTCTCAGTAGAGCTTCCTCTCAAATTGGTGCTAGTTGTTAAGATTTGACTGATAATCAAAGCCATCTTCAGATGAATCCGATTAGCTGCGTTTTTTCCCCTCAAACTTTAATTTGAATAGTTCCTTATTTAGTAATGATATGTCAATGATATAGTGGAATACCTAACATTTGAAACAGTGGAAGTGTTCAGAGATATGATTATAGCTATTATTCTGAACAGCCACATTTGTGATGCGTGAAAAATTGTAGAGACGGGGTGAGGCGCAATAATCTATGAAACGGCTCACGAATTCAGACAATATTTCCATGAAGCTATTCAAAGTGATGCATTCATGTGTTCTTCTAAAAAGTGACACAAGTTCTTGTGTGAATATTAAAAAAGTGTTGAACCCTGCCTGACTTTCTCAACTCTTCTCATCTGGCCTGTTACAGCCAATGGGCGTGAATATCTAAATTACTGTTTGGAGAAGTCACAGAAATAATCTGACTCCAATAAACTGATTACGATATCAGAGGTAAGAGGGAGGAAGTTTCAGGCTTCTGTTTAACCATCCGGCAAGTACTTCCATTGAAGCATGACGCTTTTATTAATCTCCCTCAGCTTTTCTCTGATTGTCACTCATCTTTCCCCTTTAATTTTTTACATATTTCTGTCCCCACACCCCCACCCAATCCCTTTCCTGTCTTCATCCCCTGCTTGCTTTGATGCTCTTCCCCATTTTTATCTCCTTCATTCCCCCGAGCCCCATCTGTCTGAACCCTGTCCATTTCCACTGCTGACCTCATAAAGACGAAAGTAAGAGGATTCCACTCTCTACGGTGTCAAACAAAATCACGCTGCAGCCCTATATAGGATAAAGAGCTTAGATATCAAACATATTTTCACCCAACAAAAAGAAATGCAAACTCTATGTGATGTCCAGCCTGTGATCGTAAGCTTTTTTTCGTGATTAATGCTTTTCCTCCACGGTGTCATTGTGACGCCCATCTAGAAAAATACAAAAGCTCATAAGTGTCACAGAGGACCATGTCAGATCATCCATTTATTCATGAGGAAGCAGAGAATTATTGATTAAATTAGAAAAACGGTTAGAATAAAAAAAACAAAAAACGAAACACATGAATAACACTGTAACACACGTGTCCTGCTAATGTATGTGTGAGATGGTCTACTCTGCCAGGAGGGTGATGAGAGAGGGGTTTTTTTGTTGTTTGTTTTCCGATACAGCAATTTAATGAAAAACTCAAAGACCAGACCGGTAATCCCTGACAACAGCCATGCAATCCCTGATTTGTGATGTTGAGCATGCTGCATTGTAAACAAATCCAGGCAGCATACCAAGGCAGGCTGCACACACCGAAAAGATCGCTAAAGCTGTACAAGGTCATCGCCCTTGAGTCCATGTTTTCCCTCACAGAACAACTGTCTATTTAAACCCAAAATGAAATAAGCAGAGGAGTAAATCTCAGTATGAAAAGGTAACTCTTTTTATTTTTTTTTAGAGAGAGAAGCAGGCTACGCTCCATCGAAGGTGATTCAACCCCCTCATCCCCCTCTCTTATTTCGGACTGAGAAATAAAACTTAACATTGCATTCGTGCAGAACTAACAGAGAGCGGAGATTCTGCTACTTTCCCTGATGTCGAGAAGTTATTGTAGCAGCTCAGGATTGGATTTAGTTCCAAACAATTCGTCTCTGCCTCTCTGACCCTTTGGTGAACTGTGCCTGCCCTGAAGAACGCTTCTTCTCTCCCAAAGCGTGCAGCACAGATTATATTCAGCGCCGACGGTGTCATTACGGGGTTTTGGTTTGATTTATTTGGTTAATGTCCGTCTCGGCGAGGGAAACACGAGTGGCTCCATGTATGTTAAAGACTAGGGGAGCATGTGTCCTGCCAGAGAAATACCAGTGTGTCTGTTAGTGGTCTGACACTCGGGCGGACTCACTGAGAATCTGATATTCCTTAAGGAATGACTGTGGTTTCCTGTCACACACACACACACACACACACACACACACACACACACACACACACACACACACACACACACACACACACACACACACACACACACACACACACACACACACACACACACACACACAACACTCACTCACACAAACACACATCTTCCTAATGTCATACTTTTTATTTTATTTTGTTTTACATGCAACCGTCCAATTTCTCTCTTTATTAATTCCCACTGCTCTTATCATATGTCAACCACATCCACGTTTGCACTTTAATTTCACAACCCCTCCCCCAGCATTCCTCAGTTGTAATCAATGTTATTTATTGTGATAGAGATTAACTCTGCCTAATCGACACAACCCACCCACCCAGAGAGAAACTCTAAACGTGCCTGTCTCTATTAAGTGCCTCCTAATGAAAATTCAGTGTGTAAGTTGATGAGTGGAGCGACTTGATAGGCGTACTACAGCGAAAATGATGATGAGCTTTTTTTTGTGGCCCGCTGGCATTGATTTGTTCCCGGATGCACAGTTGCGTAACTGGTTGTTATTGATTGGGAAATTAGAAAACAAAGGCGTTGTTGGCTTATTGTGCAGCAGCATAGCCACCTGTTTTTTTTTAATCCTTTTGACACAGCTGATCTCTTGTTAAAATCACATCCTATTTTCTTATAAACTCTACCCCCCCTTCTTCTAAAAGTAAGAAGCCAAACAGGAACGGTGAGAGAAGATTGTCACTCATGAGAAAGCTGGTAGGTAGGATTTTAGGATTTCGCTGCCAGTTGGAAGCTTAGGCCAGATGAGTTTCCCAGGGAGATTGGAAACCCACTAGCACACAGCCTTGCACACACAAACTTAATACTCACACTAAGATTACACGTGTGTGCGCACGGACCACTTGAGCTGCCGGCTGACAGTGATTATAAACCTTGGGAATGTCTCCCACGTGTGGCCTCACGCAGCCATCGAGAGCTACACGCCATGCAATCTAACCTCCTCATCCTTGGTCTATTGCCATGGTAACAATCAGTCGATACAAACCCCACCCCCCTCCCCCCTCCCACACCACCACCGCCGCCGCCACTTAATCCCCTGCACCACCACTCAGATGTGACATGTCGGGGGCTATTTGGGCCGGTACACCTGTGGACTGCCAGGTCTTGAGCCTAGCAGAGGCACAATGGAACCAATCAAGCAAATGGACCAGCTCCACCAATAGCCACTTATTATTTGCATTACCTTCTTGGCAATCTCAATTTGCATTTGTGAAAGTACTTATTTATTCATACTTCTCTTAGTTTCAATGAACAAGCCGCAAGATTTCCGAAAAGTTCTTTTTGTCTGAGAAATACATTTTCTAACCGAGAGAAAACTAGCATAGTATACTATCAGGGTGTAATCACTGCTGTAGAAAAAAACACTGCAGGACTCCATTTAGCCCCGGCTAATTCTGCACTTTATAATGCCACCCATTGAATGATGGGAGTTGTTGTGGAGTACAGTAGACCTAACATTGTTGTTATCAGGGGAACATGTAGAGATGAAACCCTATATGTTCTGAAATGCTGTGTTTCTCCGACTCTGATGTAGCGCTACCCCAGGAGACCATTATGTGCTCTCTGAGATGTGGTACTCTAGCACAAGGGAGGAGGTTTTCTAGCACAGAAGTTTTCTGTGTAAACCTGCAATGGAGTTGGTTGTTCCTGGAATCGTTTGCACCACAGCGAGGGAAGGAGAAGCTCTTTGGGGGATGTGCGGAAAGCTTTGATGTGGTTTTATTTCCAAATAATATTTTTGTGTCGTACCCTTGTTGTTCATCGTGTCATTAGGGAAATCATGTAGATGTTCTCGTATAATTTTAGCTCTAAGCTCCCGTGTCAGATGTTTCTTGATAGGCTATATCTTATCTCCCCTGGGGGTCTGTTTAACAATTAGTTACTATAGAGCAGGAGCAGCATGTACAAGGCTCCTCTATTATCATTCATTCCATTGAATATCAAACCCTTCTTTACAGGAAAATAAGTATTTTTGGTTTCATAACTGCACTTCAGACAGTCGGCCTCTTCATTTTTTCATTGTTTTTTATAGGAACCAGCTGGTGGATTTGACTTTGAAGACTGTTCTTCGTTAATCCACAAACTGTTGCATGAATGCAACAATAATTAGCTGTGTTGTTTCAGCTTTTATCATCGCACAAATAGTTTTTCCACTTAAGCGATTTTCATCAGAGGGCGAGACAAAGAAATGAAGGCACCGACAAGAGTGGCAGCCGCTCGCTCAGGCACTCAGACGGGAACATTACTTTAATTAGTTCAAAGATAGCAGGGGTGATCATGACATCAACATCGACTTGTCAAAGTTAAGCGCCGTCTTAGCTTTCCTCTGTCACTCCACAAATAAAAATACAGTACAAGAACACAAAAACGCACATTTCCCCCCACCTGACCGTACCACCCTTTTGATTTGGGTCTAATTGGGTGCACGTTAGCCTCTGGTACAACAGATAGAACTAATTAGGCTCTTGTGCGTGTAATTAAAATGATGTACCAAGGCCAAGTTTCCAGCAGGGTATGTGTTTAACAAAAGCAATTAAGAATTTTATCACCTGGAAAAAGATCCTTTTATCCAATTTTATCCGAACATCAGGCCCATTGCTGTTTTGTTTTTGACGACAAAGGCATGTCAGACCTTTGCCACCGTCTTCTTCTGCCTCTGAAGGGATATCGGTGGTGCCATCGAAGCTGTGGCCAAATTAGGTTTGATCCTGGGAGGCTGGCACTTATCAGTAGTTTTGCGATACGGCAGGCTCAGTAACCTCCTCTGAGATCCCCCCCTCTCTTTTTATATTCTCCACTCCTCCTCCTCCCTCACCATTAAGCCCTGTATTAAAGATTCATATGGCACCTACAGTGTATTCAGAATACACTATGCCCCTCCTGCTGCTGTCCTCTTCCTCCTTGTTCATTCTGCCCTCTACCCTCCTCCCCCCACCCCCCAAACTCCCATATCAGTGAATACCCACTAATAAGGATACTTAGAGTAAATCCTCCCAACTCCTCTTTCCACGGTGGATTAGCGTTCTCACCCTCTGCGAAGAGAACAATCGGCTGAGAGGGGCAAAACAAAAGGCCTCCTTGTTGGTGATGAGCTGTTTTGGATCCCGGAGCTTGTTTTTGTTTGTCTTTCTCACTATCACGTTTTTCTTCTTCTTCTTCTGGCTGACAGAGAGGGTTACTCATCCTCCCTGTCTCCCTTACCTCTTACCCTATCTCTTTTTTTCTGCGCCTTCAGCTCGCATTTCTCATTACGCCATCCATGCACACATGCCCCTCCGACCACTTATGGATTTGTTTTCCATTAATACATTTCTAAGTCTGACTGAAGCTAATGCCGTCCTTCAGACCAAACTCATTCCAACAACTAATACTAGTAATTTCTGCCGAAGCAGATACAAGTTCCCTGAGGGCAAAATATCTTTCCAGAACGCTTTCCTCATGCATTCCCCCTCAATAAAAAGCAATAGCGCTGACAACAACCGTTCATATGCATGATAAATAGAGTTGATGCAGGCGTTTATCCCGCCTCTGTCTTAACTCACTCTATCACATGTAGAAATGAGGCAGCTCCCACTAGCCCCACCGGAGTCTTCTAGCAATTAGGCAAGTGCCAGAAAAACACATTAATCTAGCTATTATATCTAGCCCTGTTAATTTATAGTTGGGGTTGGAGAAGCTCACTCATTAATTGGCTGTGTTGGATGACACACAGCGAAATTACATTTGCATAGATCATTTTTAAATTGCCACCCAACATCCAGCTGGGAGCAATGCTGGGAATAAACCCCTTTGGTTTTAAGTGTTTGCTTGTTTGACGGCAGTTTAGTGATGAGAGGGAGCAGGCACGGGAGGTGGCAAGGTGTTTGAGGGAAGTCAGTTGGCGGGAGCTTCAGGACTTTTTTTTTTAAGCTGCTCTTTCCTGTAGCCATCTCGCTCGCGGCTCCATACAAGCGGAGAAATTGGCTTTACTCAGTAGACCAGGACCGAGATAGCGAGTGGCGGGGAGCAGAGAGGAGGTGGTGGCAGAATGGACATCCTGAGAAGGTGGAGAGAGGGGGAGGGCACGAGGAAGGGGGGAGAGTCAATTCCAAAAGGACTCTTAAGTTTTTCATTCAAAAAATTGAATCGTCAATTTCCATTTAGCCGACCACTCTGCAGGATTGGGAATGAATGAGTGTCAAGGCGCCAGTTGTCCTGGCAAATAGAGGTTAGCCCTGAAGTGAAAATTCAACAGCGACGGTGTGGGTGGGCCGGGCAGGGAGGGAGGGAGTGAAGGAGGAGTGGATAAGTGGTAGATGGGGAGAGCAAGGTGGACTGGAATCAAAAGTGAAATTGAACACAGGGCCTGACCTTGGCGTGCTCCGCTCTGCGATGGCCAGGGCGATAATTCCTCTGGCTCGAACCGCGCAGACAGGCAGCTTTTTGGTGCGACTGAGTCGGAGGGAAGCGACGGCTGTAATTATCAGCAGGAGGCTCGGGAGATAAAGAGACTGAAATGTAGGCTTCACGGGCAGACATCAGCACTATCTCACACTCACACTTGAATGGTTGTCAGCAGCGGTCATGGCTGGTGCATGTGAGCGCTTGCACGTCTTTATGGCAGGAGCGTGCTGCGTGCGTCTGTGTTAGCCCCCTGCCAACATAAAAACACAGACTTTGATGTTTGGCCCCCTCCACCCCATCTGAAGTCTGCGTGTGACAGAATGTCAGCGTATTCACCTGACATGAAAGACACTGTGGCACCTTTAGAGACGAAGGTGCAGATGCTATCGCTGACACGCCTCAGCAACGCCACACGAGCAGTCCCTAATGCCTCCCCACTGCTTATCAGGCCATCTGCAACCTGATTAAAGCAGCTTATTTTTTGGCGGTGGGGGGCTAATTTCCTCTGACCTTTTGTGCGTGTCTGCATTTGATTAGAAAAAGTGATCACACAGGGACAGAGCAATTCATCAAAACTTAATCAAAGAAATATAATAATGATTTTAGCCGTTCATCAAGCGGGGAGTACACGTTGTAGGTTTTGCATTACTTCATAGTTGTACGTCGCCAGTGGAGTTGTGTTCATGTGCGAGTAGCATTTTATTGTTGCTGCAATAAGGTTGAGGTGCATTTATTTTTTGTTGCACTATTTATTCTCAAAGTGTGCAAAAATCCCAATGTCATGAGGCCAACTCGGCCTATAATTCAGTACTGAATTAAATGTTCCTAAAGGTTAGCCAAAGAACCGACTTGGAATTGAGAAAGTCTAAGGTGCTGCCCTATGGGATATTAAAAGTTAAAACTCCGAAATGTAGCCGAAGTACAAGAAAACACTCCGGTAGAGTACTTTACAGTACCTGAAAAATGTATTCAGTTACATTCCATTACTGTTAAAAGGTTATCAAGTGTTTTGAATACAAATCTTTCAAAAGTATCTATACTAACTCAAGGTGTCAAAAATAAATCTAACGATAAAAGAATATTTGGCTCTGACATGTAGAAGTATTC
This sequence comes from Ammodytes marinus, assembly GCF_949987685.1. Classification (NCBI taxonomy): domain Eukaryota; kingdom Metazoa; phylum Chordata; class Actinopteri; order Uranoscopiformes; family Ammodytidae; genus Ammodytes; species Ammodytes marinus. Next base: position 10,244,792 of record NC_137234.1, read on the forward strand.
AGTAGAATTAAATAAATTAAGAGAATTTTGAGGTACTTAACTTAAGTACTGTACCTGAGTAAATGCACTTAGATTTCACCACAAACAAGCTCTCAGCAGTAAAGGTTTTGATACTGAGCCAGGGGAATAATATACTTAAGCCTCTCAGGGCAGCACAGGTAGCTTTAATATGTGTTTGTGTGTGTGACTGTGTGAAATGACTCCTGCCTTTTAAGCGTCTCGCTAATACACAGAGTCCATTTTTTCCAGGATTACAGGTGGTGGTGGTGGTGGTGGTGTGTGTTGGGGGGAGGGGGACGGTGTATGCTCTACGTGCTGCTCATGCCAATATAGGCGTCCATCAACAATCACTGCAGCTCCAGCTCCTTTTTATAGCAGCCTCCTGGGGAACAAAGCAATCATGGCCAAGAAATGCTGTAGCCTGGACGGGATTCTGGGACTATTTTCTTATTTTGTTTTTGGTCTTTGTTGTCCAACCCTGTTTTTATGGATTGTGGGTGTGTGTGTGTGTGTGTGTGTGTGGGGGGGGGGGGGGTGGGGGGGTGTCTCTGTCTGTCTGTGTGAAACATTAGGTTGAATAACATTCAAAATATCAACCCCTATGTTGCCAACTGATTCATACTGTCAATAACTTTTTCAAGCAAATGTGCCAGTTTGTCATATGTATGGATTTGACTTTTTTCTCACTATAAAAATCACTTATAAAAATGTAATATTCAATTTTTCTTGAGGCTGTTGGCTAAATAAAACAAGTAACTTGAAGATTTTGTGAAAAGTGAAGAAAGCAAATTCTCACATTTATGAAGCTGAAACCAGTTTATGTTTTGCCCTTTTTTGCTTAATGGTCTGCATAGCATACACTTACAACATCCCCACAAAAAGACACTTCCCTTTCCTTTCACATCCTTTGTCCCACATTTCGGCACACAAACGCCCCCATACCTGTCAGAAAGCCTGAACACTAGTACTAGCTGGGACACAGCGATGGGGGCGGGCGGGGGGCTGGCAGTCAGAGTGGCAGCACGGCTGATCATCTCTACGATTTCAAACTTAATTAACCTGGGCGTCACGCCACACGTCCTCCGGCCCGTCACCGGTGAGTGCCGGTTCACTATCTCCTCCGAGATCTGCGGAGATGGCGGCAGGAGAAAGATGAGGAAAGGCTTGAGATAAGACGGATGGGATCTTGTACCTGCAGCAGCACATCATTTCACTGGCCCTTAATGGATAATTCCAGTCTGTCACAACTTCAGTCTTTTTCATTGTTTTTGCCATCAATTTCCATCGGATATGACAATTTTGTAGTCGCCAAAGTAAATGCTTTCATCTGAGAAGATGGCAACACCACTAAAAAAAGCTAGACCGGTCGAAAGTGAGCAGTTAAAATGTCAGACAGGTCGTAAACAGTTCCGAAAACCACTCTATTTGGAGGTGGAACAGAAAGTGTGCAGCTGAAGTGTTTAGTAATAATCCCTCATTGACCAGGACAACTGTGGTAGGTCAAGGTTGAACCAGGATATTGGACTGTGATGGTTTGTTTTCTCTCCTCCAAAGAAGTCTGTCCGATGGTCGCACTGTTCAAGCTTCTTTCTTCTTTGAACTTCCTTTTAGGGTTGAGTTGCAAGCAACTAATGATAAGTATCCTCATTATTAATCTGGTAATTATACAATTTCATTGTTACATTGTTTTGTCTATAAAAAGACCAAAAGTAGTGAAACTGTGAAAAGACTTGTATAACTTGTTGCTTGCAGACACAAATGGATTATCAAAACATTTGCTGATAATTTTTTCTGTGGAACTACTTATTATTAATTAACACTGAAGTTGTAATATTTTCGTTAAGTTAAAATTTGAGCCCAAACACATACAACATACACAGACAGAGAAGAGCCCATGAATATAATTGGGCGGCTAAATAACCCTCAGCAGTTAGTCGCACAAAAGAAAACGCCGCAAAACAAACATGGGTTGCCTGCTGCTCATTGGCTCCCCGGAGGCCTGACTCAGACTGTCTGCCTCTCTGTCCGTCCAGGAAGTGCAGAGTCAACCATCTCTTCAGTGGAAGGCTGAGGTCTGTATACCCACAAGGGCCTGCGCTGTATTCCCACAACCAACCAAGGAATTTAAAAATACCTCAGCTTTGCTGTTTTCTCATGCAAAGAGGGCCAGAACCAAAACAGCAGATTGATCTTTGACAGCACTCTCTTTCTTTCAGTTTTTCTGCAAACTTTTTCTTGCTGCCTACTGTGAAAAGTAACAAATTATATTTAAACTTTAACAAGAACAAGAAACATGACAGAAAACAACAATAGAAATCCTGAAATACAGGGATTTTAGCAATCAACAACAAAAACAAAACAACTTGGTCACCTTTCCTCCCTCCTTCATATCCTATTAATCCTTCCCTCTTGCTCCTCCCTTTTCTTGCATCCTCTGTCGCCGTGTCTGTCTGGCCATCTCATTTAAGTCAGTGACATTTGATGTGAAGTGGCGCACGCCCGAGAGCTTACAGCCACTGACTCATAAAGACACACATGCGCACGGAGGACCTGCTGTGGTGGGAAAGGTCAGGCTTACTCTCCGAGGGGCCTAATCACCCACTCTCATTGAGTGGCTTGCTCACTCAGCCACACTTGATTAAGCGTGGGTGTGTGTGTGTGTGTGTGTGTGTGTGTGTGTGTGTGTGTGTGTGTGTATTATATACACATATATATATATATATATATAAGAAATGTGATCACGGGTGTCATTTAGTTGGTGTATGTCGGCAAGCTGGTGTGAGAGGGATAGATTGCGCCTCAAGAGGGGTGATTGGTGTGTGAAAGTGTGTATAAAAAATCTGAAATTCATTCCTGACTTGTGAACGTACGATTAGCAGTTGACCGTGTTGGGTCAGGTGACACACGCACGCACACACAGTCACACACACATACACAATCCTCTTGCCCAAACATGTGGTGTAATCAGCGGCCTTATCAGGGAAACTGTGGGGCTGTAACAGGCTCATTAACTTCTCCCTGAGCCTTTTTTAGAGGGGGGAACTGGCCAAGACAAGTGGGCCACACTTCTCTTAATACACTCTTTTCTCCACTCAGGTTTTGTGGTAAGTGATTGCGAGCGTGTATGCATGTATGCACGTTACTGCTTACCTCAGACCCTCATGTTTCTGTTCTTATTCTCTCATTATTGAAACCGTCAGTTCCATCCTTGCTTAGTTTAGAGCGGCCGCTAGCAGAACAGGGCAGCAGGGATTAGGTATTAAAGGGCCTCAGCTGCTGCCGTGCTCTTGTAGCTCAGCATTCGGCCACCGAGGCCTGATAATGGTGTTTGTTTAGCCATTAGTCAGGCCCTGCTTAGCAGCTCTGTCCCCCCTCCGGCTGTAGAAACACTGATAGATGATGGATGGAGATTGTGAGGGCCGGCCGACGGAGGGATGAGTGTCTTGGAGTGGTTTCGATAGCATCAAGAACATTTGGCATGAAGTGAGTGACACTAACTAGAAGTGGCAGAAATCCTCAAAGAGAAATATGATATTTTTCTTTATTATTAATTGGTAGAGAAGGAGGACGTTAGAAGGGGCCCCTGTGTTATAAGTTGAGGTTTTGTGTCGTGGGCATGCAAACGTTTCATCAATCCACCCCCTTCCTGTGATTAGTTCTCGTCGACCAACTAATTAAAAAGTAGCCCAGTCTATTTCCTCGTGCGCGGCCAGCGGAAAGCGCTCCTTTTCACCGAAAGCCTTTTTAATTCTATGAGGCATTTTTCGCAGCTAATTTAGCTATTACCTTTTTAAGCTCCAAACGTGACCTTTTCTCCATATGCTGAGGGGAGAGCGGGCTAATCTTTCGGTCATTACCCGATGGCTGTTAGTCATTACCGAGAGTTAGAATCTTTCTGGGCCTCAGTCGACACTTACATCCCTGGCATTATATTTCTCAGCCATCATCCGCACTCGTCACATCTTGACAAGTGACAGGCACCTGCCAACGCGCACAAAAGAGCAGTGAGGACTCAGTCGGTAAAGTGTTTGTGTGATTGAACCTCCCTGTGTTCATGTTTTTCTGTCTCTCCATCATCTCTCAACCCCCCTACCTTCATTCTTTCCTGGGGTTTGCTCCTGTCTCTCATGTCACTTCTCAAAAGTATGGACGGAACCAGAGAGGATTCATCTTTTCATTTTTTTCTCAGAGTTTGTATTCTAGCCATACACCTTCTGACCTGTTTGTAAAGGAATAGGTCAAAAATCATGCTTGTCTGCCTTCTTTCCAAGAGAAGGATAGGATTAGGGTTAGGGATAGGATTTGGGTTAACCCTAAACCTAACCCTGACCCCTTTAGTATAATGTGTTGCTGGCTGTGTCCAAAGTTAGAAAGACACAACAAACACTTGTAAGATTGACTCATTCACATGTTGAACCTTGTTTGTTGAATGTGTATACTATACACCCAAAAATGTATATTTATAAAAACAACGTGTGGTTCACTAGGATTTTTCTAAAAGTGTTTCTTTCCAATAACAGATGGGTGCAGGGACTGTGTGTGCGACTTCCCATTGCCTGGCTTTGTTGTTACAGTATTACAATGACATGCACTCCAGTAAGCAGGTTTCATTCAGCTTTCTCCGGCAGACTGATTTCTTACGTGTCACGCAAATGAGAAACTTACTTTCCGTAATTGGGGGAAAGGGATTGAAGAAAAACCTTGATTTCCCCAGGTAGACATCTCTTGGTGAATCTTCTATTGCTGCAGTCAAAGAGATGCCTTCAAAATATGATCAGAGCTAGGAATGAAATCTGATTACGGACCTGCTGCTCGTAATAGCAGTTCCCTGATCATTGGCATAACCTGATTTCTCCCAGTGACGTTGTTTTCTTTGAGTGCATGTCAAAACGCACTTAGCCAGTGATTCGAAAGGGAAGGATTGGAAGGTAGAAGTGTTAATGAAACCCATCGTCCAGGTGAGGTTTGGTACCCAAAGCACAGACACCAAACCTACGCTCACTGGCTTGGTCTGGAGAAGCACATGACGGATGGATAAACAAATTGTTAACTGGATGGGCACATTGCCTGTCTTTTTGTTTTTGTGTTTGTGCTCAGTTTATGCAAACAACAACGTGTTAATAATGGCAGAGCTCTTGTTGGAGGTTTTTGGTAGCTGTGTTTTTTTTTTCCACAATAGAAATAACCAGACTAGCTGAGTGTCTCCCCCTGTTTCCAGTGTTTGTGTTAAGCTAGGCTAAACACGTCCTAGCTCCACCTCCTGTGCTGAACACACAGACATGAGATTGATATCAATCTTCTTCATCTCACTCTTGGAACGAAAGCAAATAGGCACATTTCCCAAAGTGCGGAACCATTTCTCGATCCAGACAATGGGTTGTCTAAACACACATGAGTTACATCGCCTTTTTCCATTGTTACAGAGGATTTAACGTGAATATCTACAAGAGGGCGTGGGAGCAATCAGTCAGCGTGAGATCAGTATTCCCCTTGAAACCAAACTGTAGCCGGGCACTGAGACTAAACCACATTACAAGATACCTTCATGGCTCATTGGCGTTTATGCCGGTGAAGTGAAATCATTATAACCAATAAGGTGTGTAATGGATTCCTTCCCAGCAGTCAGTCTGCCTGCCTGCCTGACTTCTTAATTGTGGCTGCATGTGTGTTTGAACGTGAGTGTGGGCTTCTATGTAAGTGGAGCGTGTGTGTGCGTTGGGAGCAAGGGGACCGCTTCAGGGTGGTGTTCGGATTAGAGAAGCTGCCCTCCAACCAGAGTCAGCTTGATTTTTAAAACTGTTGTGTGTGTGTGTGTGCGTGTGTGTGTGTGTGTGTGTGTGTGTTGCTGAAGTGCCCTTGAGCAAGACAATGAATCATTACCTGTCCTAAAAATAAGGAGTGATAGAAAAGAGAAATTACCCGAAGCCATCACTCATCAAAGTGTCACAAAAAAATGTGTTCCTGAAATGATTAGTTGATGGACAGAAAATCAATGAAGTCATTCATCATGCACGATAAGCCAAACTTTTTCTGTTTTCATTTTCCTCAAGTGTGAGAATTTGCTGTGCTGTTGTAAGATGAATACCTTCGGGATTTAGACTGTTAAGACAATTAATAACCTAATAAAGAACTTTTCATTGATGATGAGAATAATCTGCAGGTGTGGATGACGTGGTGGCAGCATTTTTCATATGCAGTTACAGTTAGTGGGGTTGATTAGTTAGTGAGTGTATGCATGCCTGCCCCCAACAACTGTTTGTGTGCATTAGCAAGCGTCTGGATGTGGCGGCGATGTCGGAGGAACCGCTGGCTCCTGAAAGTAGCTCTTCTCCGCCAGGCAATGCCGTTTTAATCAGGTTCCCCCACATCCGCCAGCTGTGTCCACACAGCAAACAGCCACTCTGTCTCACTGGAGAGATGCAACATCCAGCTGGTCATGGGGGAGGCCAGTTAGCATCGGGAGATTAGCCCAAACTGCCGCTGTCCAGACCGAGACAGGTTGTGTGTGTGTGTGTGTGTGTGTGTGTGTGTGTTTGAGAGACAAACAGAGATTGACAGATTAGAAGACACATCGAGGTCAGCCGCTGAGAAAGGTATGAGGAAAAGTGTAGTAGTGAGTGTGTCTGGGTGGACATTGAAATCTGTAGTGTGTGTGTGTGTGTGTGTGTGCATTGGCGGCTTTGCATTCTCGCTGCTCAAGTGTCCAGCTGGCAGAGGGGAGATAGCAGGAGCCATGAAAATGGTGACGGAGCGGTAAACAGACACACAAGCAGCCGATCAGTCCTAATGAGGAAAAGTGCCTAAAAAAGGATTCTGTGGTGGTGGAAGTTACACTCACACCTCTTACACTTGGTCAAACTTCAAAACAAAAACATACATTAAAGAACAGACTTGTGTCGAGAAACACAAGCACACAGGCGTGAGAACTGGGACACGCGCACATACGCACAGGCACACATACACACACACAGACACACAGTTTAACAGGAGAGCAAAGTGGGATTCGCACACTCCTCGGGTCACGGGCCAACTTTAAAGGTGTTAGCATATTTAGGCCAGAGCAGCTGGAGTCCACTCTGAAATGAACCAGGTCCATCAATCCCCACCAATGCCTGTGCCTGGCGCTCTGAATACAATGGCTTGGGATGGCTGCTTTGGTGAGTGTGGTTCTCCCAGTCAGTCAAATTGAAATAAATGAACTGCCAACCCTGACGGCAGGGTAATTGTTCATATGCAAATGGGATTGTCGTCGTCACACCAGTCTCCCATTGCAACCTACCAAACAATTTCACTGTGCGGATGGGACAAGTGCGTTCGCATGTCAAAAAGAAAAAAGGAAAAGAAAAAAGAAGAAGCGAGATGGGAGACATGCAGAGAATGAGAGAGTTCTTCACACTCTCATACTTCATGTCTCATCTTTAACAATGCCTCTTGTTCTGCCTATCCTACTGTCGATGGCAGCAGGAAAATGAAGGGACCCTGGATCTGCACACCTCATTTCCGGCTCCATGTATGGCGTCTACCCACGTTGTCATGTTGCCTTGTACGCACTTTATCAGGGCCATTTCAGCACCTTTGAGACATGGCGAGATTTAGAACTTCACAACATAACAGCCCCTGCCCCCTCTCTCCGCCCTGCCCTGAAGGCCTCTGGGGACATGCAAGTAATTTTTATAGCAGCTCACTTTTATCTGTGTGCAACACTGAAAGCGGCTTGAGTGTTAAGACACCCCCCCTCCGCATCAATGTCAGACCCTGGCATCTGTCAAAGCCAGCGCTCCGATAAAGAAAGTGCTGAATATGAATGATCACGGTATGGGGCGATATCCTATTATGTTTTGCGGGGCAGGGTGTCTGTTTTTTTTATTTATTTATTATATCAGTCTCATTTTTTTCATATCTGTTTAAATTAGCGAGAGGAGCACTCATGCTGGTTCAAAACTTGCCAGGTCAGCAGTCGTGGAATTGTGTGTGTGTGCAATGATTAGATCTCTCAGAAACACACACACAAACACACACACACACACACACACACACACACACACACACACACAGTTTTCCCCTGTCTCTTTCTTGATCTGTTGCTCCCTTGCACAGGCACGCTTCCTCCATGGTGTGCTGTCGTCTTTAGAAAGGGGGATGTGGGTGCTGCTGTGTGGCTTGAGGATTGGCTGAGAGGCGTGTGGACTGCCGCGCAGGGTGTTAGTGCCCCCGTGTCAAAGAATCACAGTGTGGCAGTTTGAGGAGTTTCATTTTGGTCGGATTGGGATTACCTTGTCAGCATTTTCAACCTGCACCCGGTGCATAGCACACACATGTCTTTAAGCTGAACCTGTGTGCGTCTGTGTGCTAATCTGCCACTTTTCAATTATATTGAATTTTTCCTCTGCTGAGAGCTTCGTCTCCTGTCCAGACAAGTCTTGACATAGCTTTATATAAGTCCAAAAAAGGGAGGGTGTGCAATGAATGGCAAGACAACAAAGAGGCACACCTCCACGTGCCCGGCTCAAGCCTGCACGTGTAGTAGGCCTACATCAGCGTTATTTTCCCCTCTTGATGTTCCCTCCAACCATAGAAATAAACTCAAGGAGGAATTTAAGAATCACTGTTTATAATGGTGCAGTGTTCATAGCTGAATCTACAGTGTGTTGCTGTTCATTTCAGTAGCCTATAGACCTAGGCCGATAAGAGCACTATTTATATGTTCTTCTTGTAATGCAAGTTTATGATCAACTCAGATCTTATACCAACACATTCTGACATGTGGAATGAAATGACAACAAAATAGGAGAACATGGTTCAGGAATTTCAGAAATGGGAGGCAATCAATGTCAAGTAAAGGCTGCAGGGCAGGTTTCATGGCAAAAATAGTCCTATGTATGTTAGTCAAGAGTCAAGAACAACACAACTTTTTGCAACAGATGAATTTTGCTCTAATGTTTAGAGTTTGTTCTCAGCCATAGTCAAAGTCTATTTTTATGAAACTGACCCGTGGACATATCATTGGCACCGGTGCTTACACAGTCGACCAACTTTTAGAATTGAATGTAAAAAATATATTAAGATACGAAATAAAGAACTAGTAAAATGAAATCTCATGAACAAATCCATTTTTTTGTCATGTTGATACCTCAAGGGCAACATACACTATTTGCTACAGAGTTATTGCATTATAATCATTTGTTTTGCGGTCATATTTAATAAGATTTTAATGAGGTAGTAATGTACACGTTCAGTAGGCCTATAATGATTTGTGTTAAACTTCTCCAGAAAAAAAGAAATTATTGCCTTTTTTTGTTCTGTAACTACAAAGTGAAACATTTGCAGGGGAATGAGTTGAGATTTCTAATTTGAGGTCAGTTAAACCGGCGTCAATCAGACTTCAATTCATCAATTGTGTCTTTAACAGAAACACATTTTCCAGATGTGCCACTAGCTTCAATAAGCATGTGATGGGTTTCATTATTATTTATCCCAGGCCATTGGAGGCTTCATTAGCTGCGGGCTGATGCTAAATTTAGTAGCTTTTTATTTATTCAGAAGAATAACCACATGTTGGATGGTATGCCCGGTTGCCATTTTCTCTTACAGCAGCTTGCTGGTGAGAAAATAAAGGTTGGCTTGTCGGCTAGGGAGAAATGCGCCTCATCCCACCTGTGTAACCACCAACAGACGTCTGCCGTTCTTTTGGCTCTTTGAAGCCTCCTTAATTTCGGCAGTCAGGATTAAGCCTATGAAAAAATAATAAAAAGTGATAGAGAGACAGAATGAAAAATCCTAGGAGAGAGCAGGCTCCTTTTGAAATAGGTCAAGAATTCCGTTTGTGCTCTACAAACCCACAATGCAGCATCAGAGGGAAACTTTTATTTTTTCTCCGATTCGGGAGCTTGGGAAAGGATTTACATGAATTGGAAATGGACTCTTTGAAGGCGTGGAGTTAAGTGGATCCGGAGTCTTTTTTCTTAAACCTAAATGAGAACCCCGAGACATTGTCCTTGCATTTTACAATCCATGACTGAGACAGTGTCTTTGTCACAGCATGTTTGATTTGAAGTCAAAGGATTCGAGGCATTTTTTTTGTCACAGAAACCATTGACACAATCCAGCTTTTGAGTAGTTCCTCTGTGCGGGCCTGTATCATGGCCCAGTGAATTGATAGCAATATGGACATTACGGTGTTGAGTGGACAGCACATTCAGAGAGGCAGTCATGCTTCAAATACTGTCCATATTTACAGTCGCAACCAATATTTAGACAGCATGGCTTTCCTTGTTGTGTTCAAATACAGAAAAACACTTCCATTAGGCAAACAGCTGTTGTTTGATTTCAGACATTTTGCACAGTCACAGACCAACTGTAAATTTAATTGTAATCTATGGGAGCAGCTGAAGGTGTTACAGAACACTCATTTTTTTCCTGCCAGGTGTTTCCACACAGACACATGTACATTAAAGGTCATTGTGGCATGGCAGACTAGTGACTTAGACAATTCTCAGAATAACAACATATTGAGAGGCAATGATAATCAAATTCTTATACTTAACTGTAGCACCTTGCAGAAACGGATATCAATTCTTGACCAAACTTGCTAGAAAAACTGGGGTATCATTTTTAAATGAATGGAAAAAATTCATTGAGAAAAAAAATAGGTTCAAATAGGCTCAAAGTTCACACCCTCAGTGAACTTTGAAAGCACACAAATGACATGTTGGAAAATAACAAATACAAATGTCAGTTACCACAAGCAGCAGCGCGCATTCAAGCACTCGCTTTTTTGTGGCTTACATTGATTTTTCGGGACTGTTTGTCGGTCATGCCTTCATTAGAAGGCCATCTGCATTCTCGTTCTAACGTCTTACAAGTTGTTGCCAAGAGGCAGCCCTGCCCTAAATACGCCCTTAGTGAAGCTTTGTGAGGCTTTGTTAACTTTATTACACCAAGACCAAGAGTTCATTTAATTCTGTTTCCATTTTGCTATTTGCCACCACTCTTTGTGCAGCCTGACAGTGTTTTGTTTATGCTGTTAAGATTTTGAGGCTGCAAAAACGTTTTGCAGTTCATGCAGTTTTTTTTTGTGATGCTTCTTTGAAAACTCAAACATAAAAGTGAGTTATTGTGTCGCCTCCCAAAGCTGACACGCTAGTAATTGCCGTTCAACTCTGCCAGTGGGTCTGTCTTTGTAATTAAAGTTTGGCAACTTTAGTGCTGCGAATTGTCCTTTACATGATGTTCCTTTTATTTTGTCCAGCCCTGCAGTGTGCATGTAAACTAAGAGTTATTTTCTCTTCTCTTAAGTTAAAAGCTGATTACCGCTCCCTCTTAATTAAAGCTGGAAAAACTGAACCCCACACATTTGTGCATAAGTAAAGATTTGTATTGCTCTATTTCAGTTTTAATTAAAATATTTAAGTCTCTGGTTTGAAAAGAGCACAGCGACACGGGGGGTCAAAAGGTCTAAGGCAGTAAATGCAAAACAAAATAAAATCATCAAATAGATTAGTGGGCACATACAATGGGGAGTTGCCAGTGAAATTAAAAGGTTCCCCCTGGTCAAACATCAGTGATCTCTCCACTTATTCTAGTGTGGGTGTGTGTGTGTGTGGGTGTGTGTGTGTGGGGGGGGGGGCGGGGTGGCAAGGTTGAAATGAAAACAAAGCTTGGGAAGCAACTTCCTAGAAGATCTGTCAGGGTTTTTCGATTTGACAAATGTCCCCGTGGAGTTGTCTGGCAAAGTGGACTGAGGATAAGGACGCTATGGACTGTGTGCGACTGCGAGCCCAAAAACTGCATACAAACAGTAACGCTCATTTGCTGTGTGGGCAAGAGCGGCTTTAGAGCCACCTGCAGTTCCATATTTACCACAGCCTGTGCAAACAGCAGTGAGCAATGACTCCACACGCACCTGCTGTTAGACGGTACATGATGCTGTCTGTATCTTACAGGGATTGTTGGGATATTGTGTGATCATGTTTCCTGAGATAAAACAGTGTACTTTCATGAGTGCATTGAGCTTTGGAGCTGTTGTTTGAGAGAGAGAGAGAGAGAGAGAGAGAGAGGGAGAGAGGAAAAAAAAGCGCAAAGTGCAAATGAAGTTGGCGCGGATCCAAGCCTTTTAAATAGGATTTTACTGTGCTATGGTTTGAGATATAGCTCTCGGCCGTAATCTGTCTTTCCCCCCACACAGAGCAGTTTTATTTTTTTCACCAGCGATCATTTCTGATATTAAGTCAATTAAATCCAAAATAACATGCCCTTTATAGAAACTGGAGCAGGAAGTTGAGTCATACATGCAAAACCACTGCACTACATACTTTTAGCTTCAGGCGTTTTTTTTAAATAGTTTTATCCCCCAAAAAAGTAAATCTATGTCTTGATAATCTTCATCACGTGTAGAAATTTTTATATGGTCAGTACACCCACATTACAACAACAAAAACAACAGCCATGTAGTAGCTGAAGTTGGGATTTAATTCAACCTTAATGAAAAAAGTTTTACAGATTTTAAGTTTTAAACAAGAAGGTCAGTACACTCACATTACAACAACAAAAACAACAGCCATGTAGTAGCTGAAGATTGGATTTAATTCACCTTAATGAATTTTTTTTTTACAGATTTTAAGTTTTAAACAAGAAGGTCTCAGTGTAAACAGTTCTTAGGAAGGTCTCTGGATTGCTAAGAAAGTGAGTGCGACACGTATTATCGGAATGGAGAGACATCTTGTTGTTGCATTTCTAAATATACTTTAAAATGCTTTAAATGGCACAAACAACATGTAATTAACTCAATCAGCTTGGGGTGGCTTCGAAAATGTCAGGGAAAGATAAATGAATCAAGTCATATTATCATGGTTCGATACGACTCAAAAAAACATCTCTTAAAAGAATATCTTGACATTTTGGAAAATATACTTGTTTGCTTTCTTTCTGAGAGTTAAATGCAATGCTCAATAATACTATTCGATTTGTAGGGCAAATATGAAGCTGAATCTTGCAGATTGTAAGCCCTAGCTTAGCAGAAAGACTGTGGGAAACATGAAGCCTGCCTTTGTCCAGAGGTAAAAACATCCGCCTCTAGAGCTCTCTCATTAATGCATTATATCTTGATCATTCGATCGTACCAAAATAAAAGTATAAAAATGCGCCGAGCTGTCAGTAGTCTTCTCAGGTACATGTTGCCAAGAAAACTAACGAAGATATTTCCATAACACTTAACACTATATTTTTTTAAATCATCACGATTAAGCCCTCTGACGGCCATGTGGACTAAGCCTATGCAGTTAGATGGCATACGTATGTGAGTGTGTGTTTAGGGGCGTATGTTAACCACAAACCTACTCCACTCTGCAGTCTTGTGTTGCTGACAGTTAATGCACATTTTAATGCGTGCATTTAACTGCATTAATAATGAAACATGTCTCTCTTTCTGTCCTCTCCAGAGATGGCTTGCTGGGTCTCCCTCCTCCTCCTTCTTTTCTGCAAATCCCTCTCGCGAGCCCAGGAGGAAAGCGTGTTCACCTCCGAGACCATCATCAACAATGTGGTCCAGGACCCCCGGACCGGTCGCATCTACCTGGGAGCGGTCAACTACATCTACCAGTTGGGGCCGTCGCTACGCCAACAGGCTCGTGCTGAGACGGGCCCCAAAGCGGACGCCTTGACCTGTACGCCTCCCGCCTCCGCCTGCCAGGACACCAAGTTCATGAACAACAACAACAAGCTTCTGCTGGTCCATCCTACCAACGGCTCCCTCATAGTCTGCGGCAGCCGCTACCGAGGCATCTGCTCCCTGCTGGACCTGAGCAACGTGGAGAAGCTGCTGTATTACAGCGACAGCAAAGGAGAGAGGACTTACGTGGCTAGCATAGAGGACGGCGTGAACGTGGTGGGCGTCATGTCCAACTACACCAAAGATGGGAAGGCCGCCGGCGTGTTTCTCGTGGGCAAGGGCTACGGAAGCCTGGACAGCACAAAACTCATTAGCACTCGAATCCTGGAAGACTTGAACGAATGGGTGGTGTTTGAGAGCATCATCGAGGCGTCGGCGGTCCAGACCACGCCATTCGTTCCCAAGTACCTGCACGACTTCCGCCACGCCTTCAGAGAGGACGGTTTTGTGTACTTCCTCTTTTCGAGGACGCTCGACGGTACGGATAATAAGAACCTGACCTTTGTTTCCCGCCTGTGTGAAAGCGACGACTACCATTACTATTCCTACACGGAGCTCCAGTTGAACTGTGGCACAAATAACCGATACAACAAAGTCCAAGCTGCGTTTGTGGCTTCTCCCGGGAAAGAGCTTGCACGGGTTTTGAGCGAGTCGAGCGGGTACGCAAAGGTTTCTCCTTGGAGCAAGGTTCTGTTCATGGTGGCCAGCTCAGACGAGGACGAGAACGACTCTAATCTCTGCATGTATCCACTCAACGCCATCAATGAGCGGCTGGTGGATATCATCACCGCCTGCTACAGCGACTCGGGGAAAATCTCCGGTATTGCCGCAGTAGACCAACCATACTCGTCCAAAACTGTCGACGAAGTCTGCAAAGCACAACATGCGGTAAATGCCTCATTTTGTGTCAGCCGATTGAAGTTTAAAAAAAAATCTGTTTTTAAAATGACAGATCTGACTGGGATTTCTTTACTTTTGAAGATTGCTTTTGATGTTTTTTTTATTTTTTTTTGTTCTGTCTATCTAATGCTCTGGTTCTGTCTCACACATTCCATCTCGTTCCGGGTTTCTTTTCCCAATTCCCTCAACTCATCCAGAAATGCCATATAGGCCTGTAGGAGTGGTAGGGAAAACAACAGTTTTCCCTTTCACAGCTCCAAGTGCACAAACCTCAAGTGTATTCTAATAAATATGACTTAATAACATCTGATACTGTCCCGACATGAAGAGAGGCACATTACACTGGCTACTGTGCCAGGCCATTTAAACAGCGCATTAAATAAATGATGATGAATAACACTAATCATAGGAATTTAACATGCGTCATTAAAATCTAGCGAGGGGCCCTTGAATTCAACCACAATTTTTTTATTTCATGACTTTAGCCTGTTTGAACATTCGTGTCTCAAAAAAGCCCATAAGTATTGCTTTATTACCAACAGTAATGGCCACTATATCAAAAGTATATTTATTCAACCATAGTAGAAGCACTGCACTGTTCATCATGTGTGGATTTCCCATGAATAAAAATCCTCTTAGTGCAATGAAGAAAATAATGTATTTGCATATATGGGTCATTTCTTTTGCTCAATGATTATTAGCTATGAAATGCTGCATCTCTGTTATCTCAAACTCAAACCTGAGAATGAGAAATGCCATCCTGACAGTTAGACAGGAGAGTAGGGAGACACTCGCCACTCGCATAGCTGCAGGTCTTCACTGATTGTGTGTTTGTCTGTAAAGTGAGATGTGTCTTCTGCTTGCAATTTTCGCTTGGAACTAAGATTTGAGATGCATGTAATTGTTTGTAATTGTTATTTGAACAGTGAGTGAATAGCTTGTGATTACATTGCTAGGTATTTTTTTTATATCTCAGGTTAAAGGTGGAGCCAGCGATTCTTGAGAATGCTTGTTGTCAAAATCACTTTTTGTTGAAATCTGTGAATATCACCTAACACACCGCTACCTGTACGTACTGTGTGTGTGTGTGGGTGGGTGCTGATTTCTCTTTGATTTTGACAAGAATTACTGACTCCACCTTTTTAAAGTTTGCACTTGTATTCAATTTAATAATGTGATTTTCAGACTCCAGCCATTTAGCCCTTTTTTGTAGAGGACTTACAATACTGTTCAATTTGCCTTCAAATCTTTTGGAATGAATTGCAATCGATGTGTCATGATCCTTCTGTTCTTCCTTGTGTTGTACAGAAGGACACGTTGGAAGCATATAAGTGTGGTGGAGACTTTCTGCCTTCTCCTCTAGCCAGCACGCCCATATCCGCCTTGAAGGCTGAGGCTGTGCTGACCAATTTGGGCCCTCCGAGTCTGACCTCTGTGGCAGTCGCTATGGAGAATGATCACACCATTGCCTTCTTGGGGAACAGCAAGGGGAAAGTCTTCAAGGTGGAGTTGCTTTCTCATCTGCTGTTTGACTCTTTATTTGCCTGCTTCTCTCTGAGCTGGGCAGAATGGCAAGAATTTAAGATTTGCTTTTTGTGTTTTTGGCTCCAGGTACACCTGTCCGCCGATCCATATGTGTACCACAATATTTCTGTTCACACCAGAGAGAAGGTCAACAAGAACCTTTTCTTTGACATCGGGCAGAGCCACCTTTACATTACCACCGAGAAAAAGGTATGTGTGATAAGGGGTCTTTGGTAATTCATGCTTTATATCACGTGTCTACATAAAGCAGCACTGTTCAGGCAAAGTGCTGCGACTAAGGGTGTATTCACACATGGAAAGTCTGTTAGTTCACTTGCTTTGGTCCAGACCAAATAGAATTTAGTTTTTTTTTGTTTGGTGTGGTCCACTTTCATATTGCCCCTTTTGCAAGTGAACCAGCATTACGAAGCAAAACCACACGTGATCTGAGGTCATTCATTCATTGGACAGACATTCTGGGGTGGAGAGAAGCAGGAAGAACGAAGTAAAAACTGCAAATTTATCATTGATATAATATGGGGTTAAAAATAGTAAAAAGGCCTACATCTAGCCTGTAAATAAAGAAGAAAAACATCAAATTATTGTTGTTTCATATGGTTATAATATGTAGCCCTATGAAAATGCCACGTTATGTGGCTTGTAGTCTACGATGTGAAACATAATTTTTACTGTATTTTTGCTGCTGGACGTGTGGCTCGCGTGAAGAATAGGCTCAAGCTGAAACACAGCTGATTAAGCTGTGTATCAGCTCGGTGTAGTTCGGCGCAGTTCAGCTCCAAACTGACACGGGGACAGTATTGACAGTCCCGTTGGGAAGAACAATAAAAACACACACTTCATGCAAAGCGCAGCGTGAACCTGTTGGCACTGTAGGCTACGGGAGACGCTCCTCTCCATCTGATCGCTGAACATATCAGCATGTTTACGCGTCATTATCAAATGTAATATTTTCGCTGGGGGCTCCCGGTCAAACCACAACTAATCTTCCTAACAATGGCGACAACAACACTTTCCCATAATGTGAATCAGATGGCGATTTATTAAAAATGAAAAGGCGCAGTGCTTCCTGCAATTGGGTCGGATCGAGTCTGGCCAAATTCACACCACAAACGAACTGCAGCAGAGTACGTTTCGAAGCACATCGAGACCACCTCTTCAGCTGGGTCTCGGAGCGCTTGTTTGGTCCGCCCCCGAGTGCGATTGCTGTATTCACACATGTCTGAAAGATGCGCACCGAAGGCGGAAGTGCACATGAGTTCGTTTCAACCGAACTAAACACGGCATGTGTGAATACACCCTTAAGTTAGTTAGCCTGCATTTTGGAAGCGCTCAGAGCCCAATACACACTCACTGCATCCATTTAAAATGTATGAAAGTAGAGTTTGAATTTGGGTGATAGTTAGATACACTAAGACAGACGACTGAAAAGCGTGACTGAAATGCCTCCTGTGTAGACATAACGTAACAGCTGTTTCCTCACTAGCGCGTCTGTTATTCAACATTTTTATGTCTGGCACGGGGAGGGAGTATTAATCACATACCGTCCAACCTGTTTAGTTTTTTTTATAGAGGATGCAACAAGTTGATTCAAGTTTTAATAGTCAAGTTTAAATTGTTTAAATTGCTACTTGTTGCTCTTTGATCTCAATGAATATCTGACTCACAAGCTTATCTGTCAATGACTGCTGTACACTCATGTTATGACTAATCTGTTTTTGCTAGTACATCTGTGGTTGAAGTGAGATCTGAAATGATAAAATGTAAGGGTGTTCATGCAGAATGTTATACTATTAGACATTACATTATATTTACACTATTGGACGATAATTGCTGATGTATTCACATGGAGGCAGCAGTTACATGTTGTAAGTGGTTGATTTGGAGCTAGGTTTGAAAACCTAATGCACTGTTATGCTTCTGTGTCACATTTTATTACGTGGTTGTACAATATGTAGCCTCATAATAAGACTAGATTACAAATGTATTTCACTTTAACTCAGCCTATTTGATTCCCTGAGCGATAAATATCTAGAAGAATAGACATTCAGCGTGTAGACCGAGGAAATTGTTTTTGTAATTGAGCGCGGGGAGCAGACACGAGAGCCCATGTGCTGTGACAGGAGGACATATTTTCCTCCCACTCTGAACACCTGCGGCTAAACCAAGAGGCATTTGTAGCCGTAGTTAAAATGCTCCATATTTTTGTGAAGCGTCTCCCCAAAGCGTGCACCGTTTGATCACATTTCATATTCGTAATGCTCCAGATCACCAAGGTGCCGGTGCAGACGTGCCTCCAACAGAAAAGCTGCCAATCATGTGTGGAACTGAGGGACCCTTACTGTGGCTGGTGTGTCCTGGAGGGCAGGTGAGGAACATACACACACACACACACACACACACACACACACACACACACGTGCAAACACGTGCACACACACATATACAGACAAAGACACACGAACACATACACACAAACACACAGTAGGCAAACACAGACACAAAGACGTACACACACACATGTGCAAACACACACACACACACACACACACACACACACACACACACACACACACACACACACACACAAACATGCATGTGCTCATAAATGCAAGCACGCGGCGACTGACTAACACTGACACCCACACATGCAATCCCATCTGTAAGACACAGCGGGGTATTTGTTCAGTGTTTTATTGCAAACACTTTTAGTGCCCCTCTGTGTTTATATTCCATCTCCTGTTGTCCGTGCAGCCGTAAGGAATTAAAGCTGTTTGTCACCCTCATGCAGCAAAGGCAGTCTATGCAATTTACTCTCATCAGCCTATATTTATCAGGGTCTAGAGGATAGTAGGGAGTATCTATTTCAAGTATTGGCAGAGGGCATTTGATCAGGATAACAAGGGAAAAGCAGATAAACAATCGTGTCCTTCTAGAGGTTGTTGACACACCTCATTCAGAAACATAGCATGCGCTCTGCTTAGCTTTAGAGCGTCAACAAATAGTCGATTGTCAGGAAATTAATTGGCAACGAATTGTGATGATCAATTTATCTTTCTATTTCTGCTGTGTTTCTTGGTCTTACATAATAGTACTATGAATATCTTTTGGTTTGAGACTTTAAGTCAAAACATTTGAAGGTGACACCTTGAGCTTTTGGAACATTTCTGGTGTTTCAGTGACAAGCTGATTAATGTAGGAAATAATAATGAGATTAATAGATTAAATAAATAATCTTTGCTTGCTGCCCTACTTTCTTTTTAATCAAATATAGAGGCAGCTCTAATAAATTCACCATTTTATGTATAAAATGTCAGGAAATAGGGAAGAATGTCTAACACGGTGTCCTGAAGTCCAAGATGTTGTTAACAAATATCTTGTTTTACCCTAACCAACAGTCCAAATATTCAGGTAATCACCATTACATCAAGCGAAGAAGCAAATAGTCACAGTTGAGAAGCTAGAAGAAATGGGAATATTTAGCATATCTTTTTAATTTAGCTTTTGAGATCACTTACTAAATGATTATTGGATTATAAATATAATCCCTCCCGGTCTAAACTATTGCTGCGGTTACACTGCAAAACCAGCTACCAATAAGGGCATTCATTGTTTTTCATGTTTATATAATAGAACACCTAGTCTTGAAAATCTGCCTAGACCCTGCTGGATGCCACTTCAGCATATGGTTGTTATTCACAAAAGCACATTGAAAGACTCCATAGGCTTCCTTTTATTTTTATCTCGGCCTTGTGAAAGTGCTTTGGGGGGTGTGGTGGATCAGGGCCTGATGGGAGTTGTTCATCCTTCTTGTGAAGGTGTACCAGGAGGTCTGAGTGCCGACGGGCAGAGGAGAAGAATGGCTGGCTGTGGAGCCCCAAGCAGCAGTGCGTCAAGATCGTCTCCTTCTATCCCCCAAACCTCTCCTGTAAAAAGACTCAGAAGGTACAGTGCTGCTTCTCCCCTCACTCATACTCACTCTCTTTTCCCTTTTTATTTTCTCTACCTCTTTCTTTCTGTCTCCCTCACTCTGCCGAACACAACCCCACTTGCATGCACGCCACACCACCATGCACGGCCCCAGTGATAAACTGTTTGATTGTGAACCAAGAGACCCTGGGCCTCGAGGTCGTCCTGCTCTGTATTGATCCACCCAGAAAACTCTAAACTGCCTTATTATAACCGCGCTGGTTCATTGTGCTCATACTCTGAAGATGGAGGAGCCTTTCTTGTGTGCTTTCGCTCTCTCACTCTTTCTTTTCATTCCTCTGCTTCCCGACTACTTCTACGCCCCTCTCTTTCTAACTCACTCTTGTATTTCCATCAACAGCTGCTGTCCTTCTTTCTTATTTCTCAATCAATCTCCAGCGTTTCAAAGGAAACAACCGAGCGGTTACACCGCAGCGTTTGAATTAATTTCCTCTGCTCCGTGTATAATTCAATTCAATGTGAACAGATATTGCTCAGCCAAACAAATCTTAGGCAATAACCATTTTTTTTTTAAACTCTTCCATTTTTTTCTGTCCAGGTGAAGATCAACATCCCTTCACTTCCAACAATCGGGGCCTCTGACCGTCTTCAATGCAAAATCAGGTCGTTCCAAAGTGAGGGCACCATGTCTGACTCTAGCCAGGTCTCATGCAATCTGCCAGACCCTTCACTTATACCGCAAACCCCTGAAGACCAAGGTAAGCCCTTTATCATTAACCTCCACTCATGTAATACGTACTCCTTAAAGGTACATGTCTATTGTGTTCTATTAAAGAGGTTATTTAATCAATGTACAAAATAAGCATTGCACTGGTGCCATAGAACCCAAGGGCCCCAAAAAACCAGATGATTTCGGTCATTTGATTAATTGCGGATTTGTTAGTTGATATTACTGCAGTGTTTCCAATTCCCTAGGCCTTACATTGTCTTGTAGAGGTGCACTGCATTTAAAGTTATAGTGTTTATAGGCAAACACAAATGAATAACCATTCCAGCGCAGGGGTCATTTTTTTCACAAGTGTGTTATAATAGACGTGGGCCAGCTTGGTGAACGCACATACCACCATCATCTTAAAAATATAAACTTTGTGCAAGAGAAACGATGAAGCAAAAGACATCCCACTGCGAATTCCACATATTTGCTGCATAAGGCTATTTTTTTAAGGCAATGAAATAATTACTTAATTGATCACCAGGGGAGATGCGATTACCACCGCAGCTAAACCATTTCCTGTCCTCTAAGTTTTAATTTGTCACATAGTTTACGACCAAATGCCTGCAAAACAAATGGCATTCATTGTTAGTAGGGTGGTGTTACCATTTCGCTTAAAGTGCTGCGGTGCCAAAGTGCAGCCTCGTGGAGTTGGCAGCATGGCTGTAGTAGAGTGTCAGTCTTGTTAAGTTATCACATTAATACATAATTGGTATAAAGGTATTTCAGGTCATGCTCCGTCCACTAATTATTCAAAGTCATGTCTTGTTTTGTCTTCCAATGAGCTGTGGAGGTGTTACATATTCATTACAACTCCCGCAGACACCATCACCATTCGTAAATGTGTAAAACGTGTATCCCCCTCCACACCATCTAATGCAGCATATATTAACCGTCCCTCCTGCTGTGTCCTCAGATTTTGTGGCCGTGGCGCTCCGGATCTTTGTCAACGAGAGTGTGGAGCTGGCCACGCGGGAGTTCAAGTTCTACAACTGCGCCGCCACTGTGAGGAGATCCGAAAACACACCGTGAGTGGGACTTTTGTAATCTATCTGTTCTGCTCTGTCACTCACTGCAAATCCACAGTGACAGTGAACACGGCATCACCCGACAACCTTGATGCGAATGTATCGCCGCGCACGAACAGATGAGGGATCAAGGGCTCTGTTCGTAAATTGTGATGCACGGTAGTTTTTTGAATGCACCCCTTGCATTTTTTTCTCTCTCCTTCGTTTATTTACCAAGCCGAGGAAATTGCATCAGTTTCCTTTTCATTAATCAAAAAATGAAAGTCAATCTCACCCCCCCCCCCCCCCCCCCCAAACACACTCCTTATTTTTCCCTTCATTCCTTTCATGCCGAGGAATGTGTGATGAACGAGCTATGCGTATGTGAAGTTGCACAGATCCATTTGGTTGTCAGCGACATGGATTTTTGTGCCGGACGCTCTTTGATGAGTTTGCACGTTTTTCACTTTTTGTTAGTGTGTGCGTTTATGCCTAATTATGTGTGCCAAAGCAATTTCTCTTTTGGTTTTGGTGTTTATGTGTGTGTGTGTGTATCTCCGTGCGTGTTTTTCCAGGTGCATGTCCTGTGTGGCCAGTCAGTGGGGCTGCCAGTGGAATACCCGCGACCACACCTGCACAGACATGGATGACGGCGCGCTGGGTAACCACATCATCAAACAACGTCAGGTTAGTTAGCACGTCAGTGGCATGTCAATGTCTTCTCGTTTGTTTTTTAAGATTTTATTTTAGGTGTTTTAACCTTTTATTGATAATTGAAGGTTCAGAGATAGAGTGGTAATGGGGGAAGAGAGAGAGAGAGAGAGAGGTGGATGACATGCAATAAAGGTCCACGGGTCGGATTCGAACCCATGACCACTGCGACATGGACTGAGCCAATATGGTACGCACTCTAGCTACTACGTCACAGAGCGCCCAAATGTCAATTTCTTTTGATTTGTTTTGTACAGCACCATGGTCAACTCCAGTTGTTTTTAAATGTGCTATTTACAGTTAATACACTTGCCCTTGCCCTCTAGTGTATCGATAAATGCTGGAAAACGTGTTGCAGAAGATCCAAAAGACCAATCTAAATGCCACACGTAACGCTGTGCCTGAGCGATCCAAATTCCACCTTGAAAATGAATTTAAAAAAAATAACTAAATTCCTGGT
This sequence comes from Ammodytes marinus, assembly GCF_949987685.1. Taxonomy (NCBI): domain Eukaryota; kingdom Metazoa; phylum Chordata; class Actinopteri; order Uranoscopiformes; family Ammodytidae; genus Ammodytes; species Ammodytes marinus. The sequence goes on from NC_137234.1 coordinate 10,267,780, forward strand.
ATCGGCCAGAACCATCTCGCGTGACAAATTCTTTAGAGTGGAGGATATCAATTTAGAAAATGGCAGATGTTTCAGAGATACACTTATCTGTTGCCACGGATAAGGGTGTCAGTTAAGTGGTTGGCATATTTAAAAAATGTGAATGATTGAAAGCGGGAGTATCTGATGATTTTATTTTTGATGCCTTCTCAGGGAGCCAAGTGTCCTCAGTTTGAGAATCCAGATCCTGTGTGGATCCCCGTGGGCTACAAGACTCGCATCAGCTTCGAGGGGATCAATTTGGGCCTTTTCCAGGTAAAGCGGCACAGACACAGAATTTTAAAGCATTCCTGGTCGATGCTTTGAAACACGTCTTGAGGATTGTATCAGGAGAACAGGGAACATTGGATTGCACATAACAAAAATGTTGACGCCTTTAAAATGTCTTGCAACATAACTTCATATCAGCACCTTTTCAACATGGGTCCCTACAGGTCGGCACGTTTGTTTTACCAATAAATCACCCTCATGGGTCCGATAGAAAGTAAACTATGCCAACGTGCAGCCGAGGCACTGCCTGCCTGATGCTGTAAATTTTTTCCATCTAAATAATTGTCGTCTTGACTTGTGAATGTGCTTTGTTTAGCCGCCATGCTGTTACATTGTGAGAACAAGGAAATAAGCCAGTCATCCTATCCAAACTTCTCAGAGTGAGACCCAACAGTCTGCAGTTCCAAGATAGTCTTTTTATTTTCTTGCCCTGTAGTGAATATAAAAAGGAAGAAGAGGAGGATCGGAGAGAAAGCGTTTTTGCAAATAGGATCTACATAAATTGACACAGCAATGTTGCTCGTCTTTTGTATTTGTCTCTGGGTCTCTCTCAGGGTCGTGTTTTCACCATCGGCACAGAGCTGATGAAGAATGCGGAAGATGAAGTCCTTTCCGAGGAAGGGCCGTTCTACACCTTCAGCGGCTTCAATGTGAGTACCGCTGTTTTCCTAGTTGCTCGACACTTGACCCCTTCGGCGTCGCTTTCACACTGAACTGCCGATTCTGTTCCTGTACCACTCAGCTTGTTCAGGTAGCTTCTGGGCAATTTTCCCTCCGTCCACTCAACACGAGTCCTTGAACTGTGGCTGATTCGTGGATTATTAAAGTGCAATGTAGAAACAACCGTGAAACTGAGTTGAAAAATATTGTAGAGTACCTCTTGATTTCAAATGTTTCAACTCTGAAACTAGTCTAAATGCCAAACGTATCTATGAGACAGCTCTCTTTATCATGGGGGGCTTAGAAATCAAATCGCCCTTTAGCTGGTATTCACAGCCCCCTTTGATATTCTCTAGCTCCCTCTAATGGACAGACTTTCCCCACTGGAGTTATTTTAGCTCACAGTCTACACATTGTGAATTCTCTGATTGGGAAGCTCAAGCAGTGCCTAGCCCCCAGCTATTTTCCTATCCAACATTGATTTCGCCAGCTAAAAAATCTGCCGGACTCGGTAAATTTTTTTCCCTTCCATTTTTTTTCTCTCTCTCTCTCTCTCTCTCTCTCTCTCTCTCTCTCTCTCTCTCTCTCTCTCTCTCTCTCTCTCTCTCTCTCTCTCTCTCTCTCTCTCTCTCTCTCTCTCTCTCTCTCCTCTCTCTCTCTCTCTCTCTCTCTCTCTCTCTCTCTCTCTTGGCATGAGGGAGTGTCAGCCCACACACTGTTTGCAGAAAAAGGGCTTAAGTACCATTAATCACTTGATTCTGAATTAATAATGAATTTTCTTTGAATTCCTTAGTTTTACTACGAAAAGTCACCGGAGACCAATGTTCTCTTCTACGTGAAGGACAAGGAGTCGGGCAGGAAGATGGACAGCACACTGAACGGTATGCTCTCTCACATCTTAATGTGGGGATTTTGTTTGTGATCGGCTGTGTGTACACATCTAGTCCAAGTGTGGGGCATTCAAATTAAAATAAAGCATTCTTCGTCATTTCTACACAATACACTATCTATCTATCTATCTATCTATCTATCTATCTATCTATCTATCTATCTATCTATCTATCTATCTATCTATCTATCTATCTATCTATCTATCTATCTATCTATCTATCTATCTATCTATCTATCTATCTATCTATCTATCTATCTATCTATCTATCTATCTATCTATCTATCTATCTATCTATCTATCTATCTATCTATCTATCTATCTATCTATAGATCTATAGATCTATCTATCTATAGATCTATCTATCTATCTATCTATCTATCTATCTATCTATCTATCTATCTATCTATCTATCTATCTATCTATCTATAGATCTATAGATCTATCTATCTATCTATCTATCTATCTATCTATCTATCTATCTATCTATCTATCTATCTATCTATCTATCTATCTATCTATCTATCTATCTATCTTTTACTCATTCTAGTGTCTTTTTAGAAATATATTCACTGTAAATAAAAACATGCTGCCGATAAGCTTGTAATAGAGAACGTGAAGGTACTTTTTTCTGCAGAGTCAGCCCAAACTAGCTTCCTCTATGAAGTTGGGCAGACTCAGTGTAGCCTGCCAGGCTGACCCAGGGCAAGGGAGTCTGCAAAGCTTGAGAGCTTTCTTCTTCCTTGTCAAACCCTGGCGCCTTCATTACCCACATTACCCACTCAATGCTGCTCTCTTATGTTTTGCAGTGGCCAAATGTGGGAGATGTTTGTATTAGTAGTTATCACCCTCAACCAATGCTGACTGGAATAACTTTAGACTGTGTGCAGTTTTTTTTAATTTTTTTTCCTCTCACATTTCGCATATGAACAACATAAGCAAATCCACTCTCTTATCTCATTGGGATTTTAGTTGTCGAAAAGATTTTTAGTGAAGACCAAATTTAAACTATAAAAGCAAGACCTTTTTTTTAAGAATATAAGAAAGCTATAACAATGCAAACTGTCCCCCCCCCCCCCCCCCACGCTGCCTCCCCTACAGTCACCCTGTACAACTGCTCCATGGGGAATGAGGACTGTAGCCTGTGTAAGAATGCCGACCCCAAGTACAGGTGTGTGTGGTGCACCAGGCAGAAGGCGTGTGTGTACGACAAGTTGTGCAGTCCTGACCAACAAGGGTTCGAGTGCCCCGACCCCATGATCACTGATGTGAGTATAGTAACAATGTCCTCGTCTCTTTTATATTTTCTCTCTGTTTTGAACTGAAAACGTGCACGATAGGCTTTTGATGAGCGCTGTAGAGAAATTGACTTTGCTGATTGGAGTATTGATTTTCCACTTTACTGTCCGTGTGTTTTTTGGTCCTTATGTTTCTGTCCATGGGTAAGTCTGTTTCTCCTTGAGGGCGTGTTGAGCTGATCTACAGCACGTCTAGATTGGATCAATACTTTCTTTGCTCACTTAATTGTTGGTGCCTCATTGTCATTGACGAAAATCCATCAGCAACTGTTGTCTCGAAGTCAATGTGAAAGAGAGGTTATGACCATACATACAGGCAAACTGATGCATTGCAAGATAAATGTATTACAGATAAATCGATGTGTGTGTGTGTGTAATTGTATGGCCTATTTTTTATGTATATGATGGGTATTGTTCTGTCTGTTGATTGATCCGTCCATCTACCACCTATGTTCGGACTTACTGTAAATATCTCAAACAACTATCCAATGGATTACCATTAAACGTTGTACAAACATTTATAGTCCCCAGATAATTGAATCCTTTAGTGATCTGTAACATTCCCTCTAGCGCCACCAGGACGTCAACATTTTTGGTTTTTAGTGACATGTCTAACTGCAGGATTTTTTCAAACTTTAGTGATTTTTCATCCAGCACCGTCATTAGTTCAAATAAATCTTTTGACTAATTACTTTTTCCATCAGCATTGGCTGTTGTTTGTGATTAAAGTAAATGCTATGTTTTAGATGGTGTAAATGTATACAGCTAAATATAGGCATGTTAGCATTGTAATTGTGAACATGTGGTGCTGGTGTTAGAGGCACCGCCAGCTGGCTGCTACTTAACATTTTATAATGTTTTGTTTCATGTGTTTAATTTATAGTTATTATTCAATTATTTAAGATTGTATAATGTTTCCTGTAAAGTTTCCTGTTATCTATTATTTACTGTATAGTTAGCAAAAGTATTGTTCCACTATAAAGTATCTTTCCTCAAACATGTCTTTATCACAAACATGTTTGTCTATGTTATGTGTTTATGTCGAATTTCAGCCCATGTGTTGCAATATGATTTATAATTATCCGAAAGTATCTTCAGTATCAACATAAAAAATCCAGCATCGTTTGGAGTCTAATACATACGCGCATAAATGCAAACTTGATTATGGATATGGATGTAATTCTCAACCGTGGCTTTGAATACTAAATACATTAAGTCCAGTTATTCAGCAGAATTAAACAGTCTGTGTAAATCTCCTGTATGTTCTTTGTGCACAACTAATCTGTCTAAATCCATTTCAAATCCTTTCTTCCTATAAACACCAAACCCCACCCCCACCCGCCACCACTCTTTCCCCAACATCAAGATCATGCCGCGTTTTGGACCCACAGGGGGAGGAATCTCAGTCACTATGAGAGGCACCAACCTAGGCATCCATAAAGAAGACATTAAACGCATCACAGTGGTTGGGAAACCTTGTATCCATCAGAAGGAGAAGTACTCTGTCTCCACAAGGTAATATTAACACACATTTTATAAACCGCAACACACAAAAACTCACTCACTCACTCACTCACTCACTCACTCACTCACTCACTCACTCACTCACTCACTCACTCACTCACTCACTCACTCACTCACTCACTCACTCACTCACTCACTCACTCATTCACTCACTCACTCATTGTCTTTCTGTTGTTGTTGGATGTTGTTCAGAGCTGTGTTCTGGCAGGTTTAAGTTTGCCTTGTTTGTTTTTTTGTAAACTTTTGGATGCTTTATCAGCCACAGAGTGCTTTGCCTTTCCCTGGAGGTGACCTGGGTGTTTATTTTAATTAGCTCATTATGCCACTCTATTGATCGGGAAGTCTCAAGATGCATGTTGATTCAGAAAGAGCATCTCTCTTTTATAGGGGAATTTTAATGATGGAAGAAGTATTCTGATCCTTTTTTTTGTAAGTACCAACCAGGGATGTGTAAAGGGGCAGGGACCCAAATTCATAAACGTATTTTTTGTAAATAATTAAATAAATGTATGTGTGGATTGACTGCGTGTTAACATATATTGAAATGTATGTATTTAAAACAAAGCTGTGAGTAAGGTTTGTGCAAACACTGTCAAAGTGAATCAATGATAACATGCAAAGAATACATGTTACCGAGCCCTCCATAACCAGCTACGTGGCACATGTTCAGCTATTATCTCAAACATATGATACGCGTATGCATGTGTGTGCGTGCATTTTTGCATTCTTTCAAACTGTGCTTGCCTTTGTGGCAGGAAACCAGGAGGGAAGGGAGGGGGAGGGGGGGGGGGTAATAGGGTGGGAGCATCCATCTCCTGCCGTTGATTCAATCAATATATCTGTTTGGCAGGGCATGCTGTGCGACAACAGGAAGCTATTTATTTATTGAAGAAAAATAAATTAATAGGCCAAACAGCAGGTGCCAAAACCCCCTTGGAGGTCTATGTGTGCACATTCCACAGTCAACACGTTAATGTAAAAAAAAAAAAAAAAAAAAAAAACTTTGCTTAGAGTGAACCATCTGCAATCACGATTGTAATTTAGAGTTAAAGTACAGTAATGTTTTCACAAAATATTCTTCAAATATCAAAAGGACTGTGTGTCCTGCAGTAAGATGGCAACTGTGACCGATATAATATGTTATATCATTAGTTTGTTCAAACTGATGCAACAACTTTAAGTAGCATTTTACTGTTGTAGCAGCTGTTTGGGGTGGAGCTAGTCTTAACAACTTTATATACAGTTTGGAGTTGTGAGTTGTTCGAGTTGTTCGACCGATTTGTATTCACTTATTGCAATTTTCCCTAATCTTTCCTTTGTCTTCTGCATCACATATTGGATATTCTTTTGAACTGAACTATCTGAGAAAGTTAGTGGGGAAATGTCTCCTTGGTGGAACTGCTCATAATTCATAGACATCTGAGACATGACAAGAGGCCCCAAACTAGAAGAAGCTGCTCTTTCATGAAAAGCCAAACCAAATAAGTCTTTTAAAGGTGTATTGTATTTTTCCCAAGCTTAATATGTTTTTTTTTAAATGCCAGATCTTAATTTGAAAAGCAATTACAGCTGTCAAATAAGGGCAGCGGAGTAATATTTCCTTCTGAAATATATTGAAGCAGAAAAAAATAAAGTATCAAGGGTGGTCTATTCACGCTGCAGTCTCTCATTATTTTCCCTCAACCCAACAATGCTTTAATGATCATTGCAACAACAACAAAAAAAAAACAGGAATAATCTAGAGCCTTTTGAAATACACTTCAGTCACAGCTGTTTTGAAAAGTGTTCACTTCATACCAATTGTCTTTTAAAGGAGGAAACAACCACATTGTTGACCAACAGTCACTAGCCAGAGCTGTAGAGACACCTGGCAGGATCCATCCACGTTTATGACAGATTCTTGCCCCCCGCCATCTGCACGACGAGGCATAAACCAGGATTTATGAGAGCAGATGGAATGTTTTTCACCCTTAAATCATCCACTCTTGTGTGCTAACGTGCCTGCTGTGATCTTCATCTAGTTGTTAGTTCCTTTGCATGGTCTGCTGCGTGTTGTAGCTCGCTTGCTTGTAGCTATATTTGGACGTTTTCTTTTATTCTTTTTTTGGGGGTGATCATTTCTTTTCCCTTCACATCACTGTTTGAAGCTGTTAATTATCTAATAGAGGCCAACCTGTTAGCCCCCTGAAGGAGGATTGCCATTTTATGCTGACCTCTTTCATCAGCAACACATTTTTTTCCCCCTGAGGAAAGCAGCAGACGTGGACGTGTCTGGTTACTCACATGGTTCCATGTTAGAAAAAAACTCCAGGCAATGCAATGTGGGAAAATTCCTTGAGGGGTTTAATTTTTTTCTAAGATGCTAGAAGCAACCAATCTGGCATTAATAATCGCACGGCGCTCATGACTGCTTAGAACCGAAGAATATGTGTTCTATTATAATCAATATGTGCTGAGCATGTTAATCATGTCTTACCACTGCAAAACATGAACAACAAAACACATTTCATTTCTTATTATTTACTTCAATAACTCCAAATAACTCAAACAAGGCGTTTGTGCTTATTTTCTTGCCAATATGCAATAATATATCTGCAATATTCTAACCTCATTTGAATGGATACATTTGAAAAAAGTCTGCATGAGGCCATCTGTTTGTTCTGCTTGTCTGTTTTTCCATTTCCAGTCTGGAAGTCAATGTGGTGCAGACGTGATTTTTTTTATTTATTTTTTATAAAGTTGTCGAAGCTCAGAAAATGCTGATCCAATTTCCACAATTGCTTTCACAAACCGAGTGAAGCGGATCATTAATCTGTAATACAGGTCCTTAATAGAGGATGAAAAGGATGAGACAATTAATCCCTCAGTTGATTGGCAAATACTTTTACCAGCAACTGTTTAATTTGAAGTAATTTTCCATTTTCCAAGTAAAAATGTCAAATATGCTCTGGATCCAACTTCTCTAATGTGAGTGTGTGCTGCTCCTTCTAATAAACTTTACAGAATTTTTGGTTGAGGATCGAACAAAACATGCAATATAATGGATATTATGTCCATGTTTTCATCTGACATTTTGTAGAAAGAAATTATAAATGTATTATGGAAAGAGAAAATAATCGGTACATTAATCGATTTATAAAAACAATTGTTAGCTTCAGCCCCTGTCTTACTTCTTTTGTCCTGTTCAGTGTGGTGTGTGAGATCAGCCCCTTTGATGACCCAAGGAGCACCAAATGGGGTGTGGTGGAGGTGGAGTTGAAGGGGGGAAAGAGAGGAACCTCCTCAATATACTTCACCTACAGGGTAAATACTGCCACACACACACACACACACACACACACACAGCTTTGTTGTTTCACAGTCTCTGTTATGTTTCCATTTCCTAACCCCTTATCAGAACATACCAGGGAAATGTCATTAAGGTGGAATGTACAAATCCATATCCTAATGTAATGCTAAATTAGGCACTTACATGCTGTCATACTACAATGTTAATGCACTTAAGGAAGAGTCAGAATGTGTTTGCATTCGTCTTTAACCATATTCTGTGCAGTAGGCCCCCCTTTTTTCTCTAATACTTTAACAGGCTACAGTGTAGCTATTTAACTGGCTTTTCATATCTCTGGCTCCGCTAAAGCTTCCCCACAGGGGAGTGCTCCGCCTAACTGTTTGCTCAGCAAATTGAGGCAGATGTGGTGCTTTTGTGTGTGTGTGTGTGTGTGTGTGTGTGTGTGTGTGTGTGTGTGTGTATATGATTCTGATAGAGAACTGGGGGAAGATCAAGGAGGTTGAGAGGAAATGCTTGTGTGTGTGTTGTTATTGCGTCTTTGAGCGAGTGGGTGGGAGCTTGTGTGTGTGTGTGCGCGCATGTAAATTCTAGCCGGAGGAAAATATGAGTATGTATTCATGCTGTATCTTGTGACCCTCCTCCTCCTAACCCCCTCACCAGGACCCAATCCCCGAGGCGGTAAAGCCCTCCAGAGGTCCTAGGGCTGGGGGCACTCTCATTACAATTTCTGGAAGGTTTCTGGACACTGGCAGTAAGGATGATGTCCAGGTCACAATCGGAGGGGTGGACTGCACTGTGTAAGGATTTTTTTCCCTCAAGAATTGTCATTCACGCCAAAAGCCCAATTCTGTTATAATTGAGTTGTATAACTTGTTATTCAGCCAATGTATTGTATGCAAATACTTCAGTGCAGTATAAACCATTTGACGCCCATGAATTACTTTTTTTCTTCTTTTACATTCCTGAAAAAAAATTGGAATTGATCTCAACTTTGGTGTCACGGGTAAAAGATAATTTTCCTCATAAAAATTTGGCTACGCTGTTGTGACCACTAGGTGTTCTGTCAAAACCAGCCCATGGTGACATTTTAGGCAGAAGTAACAGAAAATAACGAGCTAGAGAAGCAGCAAAGCCAGGATTTAACAAGCTGTCAGGCTGCAGACATGTTGGCTTCCGATGCCCACTGACCTTGTGGGACCCTCGCTGCTCCAGCCCGCCAGTGATTAGTCATGTCCTTGTCTTGGCAGGGAGCAATTCAGAGCGGAGATCACCTGCAGGACAGGAGAATACCCAGCAGATAAGGTGCCCTCCGACCTTCTCGCCGTCACAGTGAAGTATGGAAAGAAAACCACAACAGCCATCCCAAGTGCCTTCCAATTCTTGGAAAACCCGAACGTGCAGGACCACCGACCGAAAGGAAGCTTTGTCTGGTCAGTATAAAGTAGAAGTGCACCCCCTTTTGCAGTTTTTAGTGCTTTTACGTTAACTGAACACAAAGGGCTTTGAATGATACTTCAAGGCAAATTGTTGTATTTGGCTGGTGTTCTCATGTTTTTGTCCATTCTTGACTTGTGTATATCATGATTACACAAGGTGGAGTCAGTGATTCTAGGATATGCTTGTTGTCAAAATCTCCTGCAAGGTCTGCTACATGTTCTGTGTGTGGCAAAAAAAAATCCAGAGTTCATACACAGCCTAGGCTCTGTAATCAGGCATGTTGCCAGCTTACAGTGGGCCCGCTTTGTTTACATACCAGTTTCAGATTGTAGGCTGTGTATCCACACTGGATTTTTTCTCAGCACACACACAGTACAGACAGGTTGCAGATTCTAAAGAAATATTCACTTACATTCACATGTAGTTCAAACTGTTTAGTTGATAAGCTGTTGGACATTTTATAAACCCAAACAACAGATACAGTGAAGTCTTCTAGTCTTATCTGAATAAAATAGAACAATAATACCAAGGTTGATATTTCACACTGTGCTATTGGTGTGAATTGACATTGAGCAAAAGGTTGCCTAGCGTGGTACTGACTGTTATGGAAAATTGAGCGCTATAGGCACCTGCCTTGTTCTCAGCCCTGCAAGCTTCTTTCTTACTGTAACCTTGGTTGAGGTTTTCATTGCCGTGAGGAACCTCTTTGCTTTTTAAAAGTATGAATTGTCCTCCAAGAGTTGCTTAGCACTATGCCCATGTCTGTGTATTTGTGCAGAATATTTTCTTCATATTAACTTCATATTGGCTTAAGGGGATAAACACGGCAGTCTTTGATGTTGTACCAAACTGCTTGATGATCGCTGAAAATGAGTGCATTAGACAGTTACCTTGTTTCTCTATGTCCAATTGAATGCATCAGTCGGCATGTGATTAAGCAACCAGACTGGAGCAACAGGCTGCTTGCGGGCTAAACTAATTTGTTTTTGTCTCTGATGAAAATGACCCCAGGTGCAATTTAAGAACTGTTTTTGTCTTACTGTAACTCTTCCCTATGAGCATGTCTTTGTGTGGCAGTTGATATCTATGCTCATAGATGTGCCTTCTTATGTTGTTGGTTGTGTTTGTACGTCTTTTTATACGTGTGTTTTAGTGGAGGGAGGAACATTGTTGTGACCGGCTCCGGCTTTGACCTAATCCAGAATGCTGTCTTAACTGTTTCCGTCGGAGACAATTTGAATGTTTCTGAGGTGAGTGTGTCATCCATTTCTTCTTTTATTCCCTTCATATATCAGCGTCGTCCTCCCAATCTTTCAGCCTGTCGGGCCACCGAAAAGTCCCCGCCATTTCTCTGCTCTCTCTTCATGCTATGATTATTTGTTTCAAAGAATTTCTTTGTTTTTGTATTTCCCTGTCTCCCTGGCACAGCACTGTCCATGGACATCAACACATCTCATGAACCCACAACTACACACACACACACACACACACACACACACACACACACACACACACACACACACACACACACTCTTTACCCCTCCTTGTGTCCACTGATCAGTGAGATTCCATAAACCAGAATTACTTACTTCATCTCACTTCTCTGGCCATAAATCCTTAAAACCTGCAGGACTGCAAATGGCAGTTTCACCCTCACCAAATTATGACTATTCTCCCATACACCATGCGTTTCCCCCTCACTCAAATATAACTATGTACCTCGTCCAGCCTAATCAAGTAGGATTGCCTCTGCCAGGGAACTAGAGGGACTTGCACGTAGCTTGCCAGCGCCTGCCCTTCAGTGTACTGGGCAGAGTTAAGCAGTAGCAGTTTTGCTCATTTCATTCAAAAGTGCTAAATTTAATACCGGCATTAAGGTTTCAGGAGATTATGTGACTTTGCCACTCCGCCCCACTTTCCTCCTGGCCAAGTCCCTGCTCCCTGCTACCCAGAGACGGGAGAGATTTTGAAAAGACTTCTGGCTGCCACAACCTAGAAGCGGGAAATAAAGCTTTATCTCAAAGGCCTTGGCTGGTCAACTTCATAAGCTTCTCTTGGTTTAAGTCTATCCACTGAACTAGACCCAACTATGTGGAGTAATTATTGCTGCTGGCACGTACTGAAAACATGTTGATTGCATTTTGGGTCAGGTTAGCGGCTCAAGGCTGTGATGTTTTTTCTTTTGTTTTTTGTTTTTTTTGCTGTAAATACCCTGCAGCTCTTGTTTGTAATTGTAAGCAAAGACTTCCAGACTCATACAGCTGTTCAAACTTAGCTTAGTCATAATCTTTTTAAGTAAAGATTATGACAATGGGTCGCAGCACACAGTGGTGTTCTTATGAAGAGATTAGCTGTTTCTAAGTATTTGCAATTTGATTGCCAGGTGTAACTTTTGCCTAGCTCATTGATCAAAGTTATATAGAATAAAGTTACTTGTAAATACTTGTTTTATAGTAAAGTGTATTGGACATAACTGGTTGTACACTCAAAATCCTTTTAAATTAGGAAGATTTGAAATCAATTGATTAGATTAGAATAATCACATATTATGGTGAAATTCAAGTCAAAGTTATATTTACAAAAGATTGTGAGTTGGATTTGGTATATTGCTTGCTGGCTTCTTCAACTCCTAGTTTAAGTTTACAGTTTATGATGCTACAGGGATTTACTGTTTACTTAGTTTTTTTAAGATTAGACGGCGCCACAGAGGCTTCCTAGCAACCCATTTACAATGTACTAGGGGTTTTAATTTATTTTATTAACACCACACAAGCAACTCTATGGATGGGATGGTTGGTCCATTGTCACTGTTGGTCTTGTTGACACACTTTTAGCATGTTTGCCTTCATTAGGCTACATGTGTGTAGAGAATTGACATGATATAGTGTGGGAGGAAGGAATGACTTGCAGCAAAGCTTCATGGTGGGGAATTGAACCAACAATGGCAACCATATTTTTGACATCTTAAACCATAACCCATCAGGACATATTATTACTTCAGTTCTTTACTAGCTACGACCTTCAAGTTTCAATGGCACCATCAGATTAAATCACTTGCAATTTGCCTGTTGTTCTTGAGAACCTAAAATGACCCAAGACACAAACAACAACCACTAGCCTCTGCAGTGGCTGCAAAGTCTGCTAACCCAGTACCTCTAGAGCTCACTATTAACATATTATATCTAATTTGTGGAAAAGTGAACTCTGGTTTTATGGGTGGGAGCTACAAGTAACAATTTCCTGGCTGTGACCAGTTGCCAGGCAACCAGTGAAGGCTCCAGGAAGTTAGTGCTCCCAGAAGAAAATAAATATCCCTTTTTATATAGACTATCCCTGTCGCCTGTAAAAATGGTCAATGGTGGTTTTTGTACAGATTAAATAAAGATCTTAATAAGTGAGTTAATAGGTACTGGTTGTTACTTTGAAAGGAGCCAAGCTAGCGGTTTCCCCATTTCCTGTCTTTGTGCTACAGAGGAATTACCCAGACGAGTAGGCTAGTACGGCTGCTGGCTGTATCTTTTATATAGGAGTGGTATAAATCCTCTCTGCCATTTCCAAGTGTTGAACGGCTCCTTTTAACAGATCAATCTATGATCGGATAAGACAGACATATCATACAGCTACTGTTAGCTGACAAAAAAACACTCAAGATTTATAGTAAGTCTGTTTGAGTTTTTCAAAGCATTATCTGATGTAGCCTAGGCATTGTGCTGTGTCATTTTTGAAAAATATAAACTCTGGATATGACTAGGTTTTAGCTGTCACAGACACACATTACTGTCAGCCCTGTACCGAAACAATCAAGAGTGTGACAAAAAATAGAGCCATCGGTCCAGTTAATCAAAAACAAACAAACGAAGCCAGAGGAGGAATTACTCAAAATGAGTTGTTATTCATCACTGTTACTACAACGGCAGAATGATATTTTAATAGAATGACAGAACAACAAAAAGAGTAATTCACTGCTTTTTATCAACAACAAAAAATCCCTCAACGCCCACTGCTTGCTTTTCTACAGTATCTCACCATACTTTTTAGGTTGAATACTGCTAATATTGTCCCTCAATTGTCTTTTATTGCTTACTTCATGGACGCTACATGTCAACATATAACTCTGAATTGTTTCTGACAACTTTACTCTCCCTCTGACACATTCAGAAAGCCCACGAGAAGAATGATACGGTCATGCAGTTTCGGTCTCCGGCGATAAACCAGACAAACCTGAACCAGCACACATACAAAACGCACATCCACCTGGACAACTGGTTTAAGGAACTGACGTCCTTCAAGTACTATGAAGACCCATCCTTTGACAACATGACCAATAAAGTCATCTCTGAGGCCAGCATCATCATCGTCACTGTAAGTACAGCTTGCCTGGCCCCCCTTTCTTATGCTGCATTTGTAGTATGAGAGCGCTGTGTTTCTGAGAAGTTGTTCAAAGAATTAAGACTGCAAGTGTTGTATGCTGATCTCTTATTTTATTTGTGTTTTTTTAATCTGCATGCATTGGTGTGCTTTTTGTTGTTATCTATGTATTGAGTCTATTTTTTATACTTTGTACTACGGATCTTCTTGTGTCCTGAATAAAATCATATATATATATATATATATAGAGAGAGATGCTGAATTGCAGTTGCTGCACCACTTTTTTTTATACTCTTGAGCTGCGTAAATTATAGTTAGGTTTGATTGTATGTTAGAAATTATGCAAATAGCAGCACAATTCATTTAAGCCAAGTGGTGTGGTTGTTTTTTTTAAAGTCAAATTAAGTGAGACAAATGGATGCTAGTAGTAGCATTTGTTTATTTTAACACTCATCATTGGATAAAAAGGATGCTCAAGTCACCCAAGTACCTTCACCCAAAACCTTAGGTATCCATCCAGTCTAGATATGAACTGAAATACACATTATTCTGCTGTTGTGCAGAAGGATGTGTCTTACTGACAAATAACTAAGTTTTTAAAACAAGGTTCTTGTATGTCATGTTTCCTATATTGGAACTACTGGTTTAAACATGTGAGGAGAGGACCAAACACACACGAGTAGATATGAATAGAAAGGTAAAAGAAAGAAAGAAACTATGACATAAGAAAAAAAAAGACCAAATCATAACAATCAACAAGCCGGAACTAGGAAATGCAGGACATTAGTGCTTGAAAAATTACCGTCTATGAATAATAGTAACTGTTACATATCAGATTCTTTGTAAAACAACTCATCAATTGTCTAATCTATTCAGCTGTAGATTCGTCTTAAAGTTTCTCGCTTCTTCAAGTCAGTCAGCAGTTTCAACAGTATTTCTTTTATCTTCTTTGGGCATTTTAGTGAAATTAGTCTGGAGAGGTGTCTGCAGAAGGAGGTCTGAGGCCTTTTCAGTGACTCAGGCGCTGGTTTACTTAAGCTGATTTCACCTTTCTTATATCCCAGACTGCATTAGAATAATTGAAAGCGTGTGTGTGTGTGTGTGTGTGTGTGTGTGTGTGTGTGTGTGTGTGTGTGTGTGTGTGTGTGTGTGTGTGTGTGTGTGTGTGTGTGTGTGTGTGTGTGTGTGTGTGTGTGTGTGTGTGTGTGTGTGTGTGTGTGTGTGTGTGTGTGTGTGTGTGTGTGTGTGCTTTAGAAATGCTTATTACAGTGCCAAGAATGTAAGATTGACTGGAGCCGTGCCTACAGTGTCTTAAGTAAGAAATTACAAAAAAAATAGCTTACAATGAATATAATCTTAATCTTGCTAATTGCATTTGGCACACATGGTAGAACAGTGAAGTGCTGTTGCAATTTATCCACCCATTTGTAATACTCATCATACAATGAGTCTTAGTAGTCCATGTATTAATGCACTAATTGATTTATCTGCCATGTAGTTCAGTCCCGGGCACTTTTAAGCATTATAGTCACTCTTCTGCCTGCAGGGTCAGGGATTCTCCAGAGCCATGACGGCTGGAGAGGCTCAAGCGTTTGTGGGCGATGTTCCCTGTTTGGTCAACACACTTCAGGATGACAAGCTATTTCTGGAGCCGCCCTCCACTAAACCCAGAGCTCGCTCCAGACGCCAGCGCAGAGACACCAGGCCTGAGCTGCTGGACTTAACGGTAAGATCAGACAAAGACAAGCAGACACACTCGATTAAGTATATTAAGATACCTTACTATAAACAAAAGTTACAATACCACGTTGTTGAAATACTCCGCTACAAGTAAAACTATGTAACTAAAAGGGGAAAGTATTAAAAGTATAAGTTCATCATTTAGAGATATTCCCCCTGTGGGTTTTCTATTATTAACATTATGTAAGTTTATTTTAATTCATGTGTCAGTGCTTAAGTTATGAGTAAAAGCGGCCTTTTACTGTTGCATTGGGTCTGTATGGAACTAAGATTCAACTGTTATGTATAAGACCTCAACTAAGGATTTTATTTTGTATGATTAATCTGCTGATTTGTTTTTTTCATAAATCATACAAAATAAGAAAATTGTTAAAAAAAAGTTGTCATTATTACCCAGACCCCAAGTAAAACCTTAACAATGTTTTTTTTTGTATAACCAATAGTTCAGACCTGTACAAAATGAGAAAAATTTGTTAAACAATCAAAGTAGTTGCCAGTTAGTTTTCCCATAGTAGTTTAATCTGTCATAAGGTATGATATTTTTTTTTATATGAGCCCTCCATAGGTTTTATATGCACACATTTAAATGTATTAAGTAACTACAAAATAAAGCTGTCAGATATATTAAGGGCCTCTCAAATCTAGTAAAGTGGAACTATAAAGTGTGATGAAAAGAAAACACTTAAGTACAAATGCCATAAACATACCTTACTTGAGTAAATGCACTTTGTTACATATTACCACTACAGATACATACACGACTTTCAGATGAGAGCACGCATGCATCATGAATCTTTACTGTTCTTTTCTAGGCGTGTCCTCTGTACATCCCTAAAACCCCTATCTTTTTCACTGGTTAAACAGCTTTAATTTAGCTACAGGCCCCTTTTAATTACAGCCCAGCCACAATTGTGAAATAATACTGTAACCTCTCCTCTGGGTGATTCCCTCTAAGTGGGCGCTATTGTTTTATTTCTGTGGCTCTGTGCTGCATGAATAAAGTAACACCTTCAGACTTTCAATGGAACACAAGACCTCCACAGAAAGAACGAAAAAAGATTAATTATAAAGCATTTAACTCAAAACATTCATGCTTTTTGTTCAGATAATGTGGGGCCGACTTGCACATAACCACGGCAACCGAGGTCCTGCAGCTACTTTAGCAAAAACTGTGACCAATTATGTGTATGTATCCATAGATCAAGTTTGGGAAAGGGGAGTGGGTGGTCTGCTCGGTGGAGTACGAGAAGAAGAATGATTTGCCACTGTACATCATCATTCCCGCTGTCATTGTGCCAATGCTGCTCATCATCGCCATCTCTGTCTACTGCTACAGGTAAGTGAAGCTATTTTAGGCTTGGGAAATAGCCCATACACTGTTATAACGAGAGAAAAAGTAAATCCAGCTACTTCGCTGCAGAGCCATTTAATAACTGAACTTCCTTACCCTTCACCTAAATGTCACATAATACTCCATAGTAAATACTGTGCAGTTAAGGCCATTTAAACAATTTTACACACTTTTCGAAATCACTTACCTTTTCTCTGCAGTAGAAGTTATTTTTGGGTGCTGTTAACTGGAAAAGATGTCACCCAGCTAACTTACAAACCTGCAATATTGTATGAACGTGATACCTAACTTCAGCTGTTTTGTCTTGTCACCCTTTTTTTTTTACTATAAAAACCTTATATGTAAAAATAAAATAAAGAGATATCTTTCTTCCCTGTAAAAACTGGGCTTGCACATCTCATTTAGGTGAATATATCTGTTTGAAATATCTGTAGAAAAAGTAATAACCTTAATTTTAAAGCTCTGAGACTCAAAGCAGAAATTCTGTGTCAATTTTTCATTGAGCGGGTTTCTTCAACCTATCATCCGTTTGTAAATGTTTTATGTGCAAATCTCATAAAATTAAGCAAAATCCTGAAGTGTTCAGCTGATAAATCGTTAATCTAGCTCTCTTGGCAGAAAGGCAGAGGTAGCTTTTAAATGTCTGTTTTTATTTAACTGTTTTGTGGCTTGTTTTATCATACATACATACATGCATTCATGTAGACTTTTGCATTAGCTTGTCGGTGGTAAACTTGTTTAAAATGTTGAAATGTTATTTTTGCTCATGTAATTCAGCAGCTGGTTCCGCACAACTAGCACTGGCCAATGAAATAAAAATGAGCCTGGTGGATTTCCTGTGTATCATCCATAGATGATCCTTGGCTTTATTACATAATGTTGCTTCACATCAGGGAGATTTTCAGTTCACCGAAGCCTCTGTGATTTGATTTGCTTGCGGGCTGACTTAATATCCTAATGGCTTAATAGCCTTATGCACATTGAATGAATAAACATTATAATCTGCTGGGTTAGAGTTGTGTCTTATTGTCAGGCTTTATGCTTGGCGAGTATTCTAAGATAAAAAATTTTTTAAATTTTTTATTACAGCACAATACATTTTTTTTTAATTGTGTTCAAGTCGTGATAATCTGTTATATCCAATGTTAGGACTTGAGAATGATCTTTATTTTTTGTATGATATTTCAAAGTGAAACAGACTTGTTAAAAAAGGTTTGTTTAATTTATGATTTTTTTAAAATATTCCTACTGTAACTGTGGGATGTTTTTCTGTCAACATCAACTTTTTCGGTATTTTCCACTTTCTGAATCCATTAATAACGTTTGATTTTTTTTTTTACTTTACACCTTGAATAACAAAACTTCCTCTTTGTTGTTCATGTTATTATAATGTTAGTGTAGGGACAGTTTTAAAACTTTTATAGCATAGCCTCTTCATTTTCACTTCATTTAATTTATTTGTATCCTAAAATCTCCAAGAAACGAGAACAAAAAAAGTTAATTTGTTTGTGCTTGTCACTGGCAGTTATGCATTAGTTCAACTTGTTCATTTCCTGCTGAATATTTATGAAGCACCTATATCTGGAAAAACAAGCGCTTTTTTTTTTCTTTTTTGTGAAACTCAGAGAAGAATAACTGGCTAAGCCAACTCAAACAACAATCAAACAACAATTAAATAATGATAATTCGTTTTGTCTTTGTGGAATCTGTGCAGGAGAAAGAGTCAACAGGCAGAGAGGGAGTACGAGAAGGTGAAACACCAGCTTGAGAATCTGGAGGAGAGTGTGCGGGACCGCTGCAAGAAAGAATTCACAGGTACCAGCCAACACTCAGGGATGTGCAGAGGATGTTAGAGGGGCAGGGGGCCACATTCTCAACAGGCATTTATTGCAAATACATAAATAATATGCCTGGAATGACTACCGGTAAACGGCTATAACTTATACATGCATGGAAAAAATAAATAAATTATAAATTCTCCTCCCATGGCAAACAGCCCAACTTATTCCTAGCCCTCCATAACGAGCAAAGAGGCACATTTCCAGTTGCTAAATAACATCAAGCAATTCCTAAAGGCATCAATATCAATAAACGAAAACTCTTGGAAACCTTCACACTGACTTTTGAATGCATATGTATGCATGTGTGTGTGTGTGTGTGTTCTTTCACACTGTGCTTGCCTCCAGGTGAGAGGGTGGGAAAACCAATCCCCCCATGTTTAGTCAATCAATATATATATCTATTTGGCAGTCTATGCTGTGCACAAACAGGAATCTATCTATCTAGTTATTGAAAAGAAAAAGAAAACACTCTGGCAAAAGGGCACCTTATCTCTAGAGGCCAAACGACAGGTGCCCAAGCCCCCTTTCAGGTCTATGTCTGCGCGTGCAAGATGTGCAAGAGCTCGGCAGCAGTATCACTAAAGCCCCTCAAAGGATCCCATGTTTCTAAGAAGTGATGAAGTGCTTCATAGCTCTGATTACATTTCTATGATGTATTGTACAGCGGTTGAATAAAATAAATTCTCCCGCCTAACATCATGTTATCATCATTATGAGAAGCCGTTTTTGCAGTTAAGAGTAACACAATACAATCTCTAATAATACAGCTTTCCCTCCTCGGTCTCTCACTGTGTGGTAGCGATTCATTTAGACGGACTGACAGAAGCTGCTTATTAAAATATGAAAGAGGTACCAATTAAATTATTTTTATTTATTTATTTCAATCTCGCAGACTTGATGATCGAGATGGAGGATCACACCAACGACCAGAGCGAGGGCAGAATCCCCTTCCTGGACTACAAAACCTACACGGACCGCGTCTTCTTCTTGCCCTCCAAAGACGGCGCCAACGACGTGATGATCACGGGGAAGCTGGACATCCCGGAGGCTCGGCGGGCCACGGTGACTCACGCGCTCAACCAGTTCTCCAACCTCCTGAACTCCAAGACCTTCCTCATCAATGTAATTATACCGCACCTGAACGCATCGCTTGAGTTTACGGCGGCGGTTGTAAAGGAGCGCAACATTAGAGCGTCATTAAAAGCAATCGACGTGTGATACTTGTACAACACATCCAGACTTTAAAAAGGGGCTCTACGGATGGTCAGGCCACAGCTTTTTAGTCCAGTCTGAAATACCTCAGCAACTATTAAACAAAATTACATTCAACTTGTATCCAGACACTCATGGTTCTCAGAGGATGGATTTGAATGACTTTGGCAATCCATTGACTTTCCCATTATACACTGACAGCAGGTCCACATTTTTGCCACTGATGTAAATGTTTGCCAGCTATAATGGGATCGATTGCCATGAAATTGTGTGCATTCCTGTCTCCCACAGGATAATATGTAATACATGTGTTAACCCCCTGACTTTCATTCTAGCACTGTAAGCAGATAAAATTACGGGTAATTAGCCAAAGCCAGCATGCTGCTAACACAAACTAAACATATATTGAACATTTCCTGCTTCAGCAATTTCAGGATGCTAGCATTGTCATTGTGAGGTTAGCATTTATCTCAATGCACTGCTGCGCAGATTACAGCCTCACAGCTAGCAGCTCAGCGTGGCTACAGATTCCTAGCCTTTGTTTTCTTTAAACATCATTCAGTCTTCATTTAACCATGCAATAAACAGTACTTGTTCTATGTATACATTATAGCACACAGAATACAGAACAAAGACGTAAAACTTGAGGCTGGCCTTATTTTTTTTAAATATGTTTTTTAACATTCTCATCTCAGCCTGTCAAATAAGTTTAGCAGCATTGAACCATGTCTTGCAGGCATGTTTAAAGTTCTACGTTCTGTAACTGCCATAGGCACAACAATTACTGGAGCAGTTGTCGGCAAGGAAAATGTTGGTTCTCAGGAGTGTGTGCATGTCATTTGGGAGATACTCAGAAATTGAAAATACATTCCTGAAAGCCAAACTGGCCTCATTCATCACGAAGAAGGAGTATGTACAATATAACAATATGTCCCTTTCATGTGGTTTGACATTGTTATATCAGGCTTTGGCTACACAGGCAATCCTCCATAAACATGTCAAATACATTCATTGTTGGTTATGGTGTCTTCAGAGGATTTGCTGATAATGGTGCACACATCTCTGTTAGCTTGCAAAATGTGCTGTAATCATATTCAATATACTGTGAGGTCCTTTATATATCCTCTAAATGTACGGCTCTCTTCCCCTCGATTTAAGGACTTAGTAATGGTCTTGTTAGTGGAGTACAGTACAGAAAGGAAAAGCAGAAGACACAGCAGAGGGAGATGTGTGAAGATTGCTAATAATCCAATTTTGCTGGAACAGAAACAGGCAGCTGAGGTGTTAACTGCATATGTGTGGGTGATTCTATTCCACTAATTGGTGTTCTTTAACAGGAAATAATTGAATTTACTTTGATTATTATTGATTTCCTCCAGCATTATTCTTGGATATGGCATGGATATATTTAAAAAGCATTTCATGTTGGATTTGCTTCGTCAGAATCATTAATTTTGCTTGTCATTTGTTCTGTTTCTTTGTGTGCGTGTGTGTGTGTGTGTGTGTGTGTGTGTGTGTGTGTGTGTGTGTGTGTGTGTGTTTTTAGTTTATCCGTACCCTGGAGCGCAGTCATGACTTCAACGCCAGGGCCAAGGTGTACTTTGCCTCCCTGCTGACAGTGGCTCTGCATGGCAAACTGGAATACTACACCGACATTATGAGAACACTGCTGCTGGAGCTGATGGAGGAATACGTCCACAGCAAGAACCCCAAACTCATGCTGCGCAGGTGAGCCAGGAGCGAAGCAGTTAGTACTGGATAATATGACCAAACTTAAGTGTCAGGCTTGGTAAGTGTCAGTAGAAGTTCTGTACGGCAAATCTATCATGGAAAGCTTTTAGCTCTGATTTCAGAAGATATTCCAATGAAGTTAGCGAATAAAGACTTTTTCCTCAATCGCCAAAGTTAGGCGACATTTTTTGTAAAATGTAAATTTTTGGTTGGATATCACTGGCATTCATGTCACTTTCAGGATCATTTGTAATGACTTTGGTGATCCATTTACTTTTCATTGGTTTGTGACCAAATACATGCAAAACTAATGACATTCCCTACATTGTATTAAGTGCAAATCACCAAATGTTAGCATTTTCATCTTGATCATGGCGGCCTCACTAGCTGTGCTGGAGGGAGACGACCTTATTAAACAATATATGCCCTGAGAATATAAAATGTCCTTCTTTCTTAGCTGTATGATTCGAATCGCTCCATGTTTAAATGACTGACAGAAGTATATTGAATCATTTTAGAAGGATTGGGATAAGCTTCAAGATGCAGTGGACACTTGTATTCTGTTGCCATGATTTCTGTTGAATTTCTGCAAAGACTACTGTAGCCCTCCATCAAGAGCCAGACTGCTGCTTGATCTATTCAAGGCCGCCTCCTTCTGTTTCTCCCTCTGTTTTTTTCTTTACTCCTAGGAGTCCAAGCATATCCAAGTGCTGGATGATGTTTCTTTCTCTGTTTCCTCTCAGCGTCTCCTTCATATTTTTATTCTAAAGACGCTGAGCAATGCAGCCAAGGCTAAAAATGACTTTTGCTCCATTATGTTTTTGATTGCCTTCGATACATTAGTCAAATTGTATTGGCCCTCTGCCTTGTTTCAGGATGAATGTTCAGTGGACATTTCTATTGAGAAGAGGGCATTCATTCTAATGGTGGGGCCATTTGATTCTATACGTGCGTTCTTGCTCTTAATCCTGATCAGATCAACTTTCATCAGCTAAATTGTAAATTTCTTGCGGTACTACTGTATAGCCAACATCTAACCTAAAAAAAATTCTATTATAATAATTGTCCCTTTTTCCAAGAGGAGAGATCAAAATATTAGAAAAAGGGCTATGCATCATAAAAATAAAATAATAAAATAATAATAATAATAAATAAAAAATAATAATAAAACATAAAAAAAAGTAATAATAATAATAATAAAAATGTTGCGATTGGTATAAACATATAAATCTTTATTGTTTAGGAACATTGCCCTGAAACTATGAATGCTTTTTCTTTGAAATTGCCTAATCCCTTGGCAACATGTCATTAGTCTAAGCGTCTCTAAACATCCAACCGACTCATCTGACTGAAGTAAATAGCCTCTAGAAATAGAATCTCCAATTTTTTTGCGATCTTTGTTCTTTGCCCTTTCCACCACTATAATGATCATGTCAAGGACAGACCATCATCCACGTTTGGCTGCCTCCCCTCCCTCAGCAGGGCCCAGTGGTCTGACAGTACAGTCGCTCATCACTGCTGAGAGGGGGGTTATGTGATCTGTCTGTGTGCTGTGCCTAGGCACGCTGTGACTCGCTGTTATGTGGCAAGTACACATCTTAATTATCCCCCAATGGAGAGACTCATTACGCTGATTAAACCATTGTACCAACACAGGGCCCCTTATATACAAGACATCTAATTAGGCATGCTAGCAAGCAACTAACCACACCGCCAGTGGATGTCTGACATTATGATGGCCGATCTGTCAAATGACCACTGACATGAGTTCTGGATAAAAATGTCTCTTGACACTGTCAAACTGTGCAGGAAGTTCCCCTCTGTTGACATTTTGTAGAAGCGTTGCTTTTAAAAGCTGAAAATGAAAATTCAACTTTAACTTTATTAACTATAACTTATTTAACTATATTTATTTGGTACATTTTCAACCAGGTTAAACAGAACACGACTTAACCATGAAACATGATAAATACATAAAACCTAGTTCAAAATATGTGAAGAGAAATGCTATCCCCTTGCCTGCAGATCTGTAATTTAGGTGGCATGATAATAAAACTGATTAAATATTTCACCTTTTTCCCTTTGGCTTTCCTACTTCAATGTTATTTCTGCACTACTTGTTAAAGCACTGCATTAATGCACAAAGATTATTACATTTTCTTGTTAAGGTGATATTAAAAAGTGCTCGTCAAATGTGTTTTTCCAGGTCGGAGACAGTGGTGGAGAGGATGCTGTGTAACTGGATGTCCATCTGCCTTTACCAATTTCTGAAGGTAATTTTGTGGGTCAATTAAAATGTCATGACATGTAATATGTTAGCTATAACCTTTCTGAACTCAAGTTAAAAATAGTCTTAGCATATGTATGTATTGTTTTTTTTCAAATTGGTCAATCATTTACGTAGTGATTTGTCCTTTATGGATGTTCGCTAATACTGCATATGTGTGTCATGAGATGATGCAGCATCAAACTATTCGCTCAGTGCATGGATTTCTCCATTTCTTCCATTAGTGCCTGGTATTGATAATGTGCATGCATCAGTCATCCAACATGCTAATCACAGCAATTAGCTTCTTGACAACATCTAAGATGACTAAATAAATAGCTCTGTGTGTGTGTGTTCCAGGACTCTGCAGGCGAGCCCCTGTACAAACTGTTCCGAGCCATCAAGCACCAGATCGAAAAAGGACCCGTGGACGTCAGAGTGAAGAAAGCCAAGTACACTCTTAACGACACAGGCCTATTGGGTGACGATGTAGAGTACTCCGTCCTGGTGAGAAAGATGGACACACACACACACACACACACACACACACACACACACACACACACACACATATACATACAAACAGAAACACACACACACACACACACACACACACACATACATACAAACAGAAACACACACACACACACACACAAACACACATATACATACACACACGCACACACACACAGTGCAGTTGCCATGGTAACCACCCAAAAACCCCACGGGCGAGTTCCCGCTTTTGTGTGACATCCATTTTGAGTGTCAATGTTCTCGGCTCAGAAACTACACGGGCATCACATTCCAGTATCACGGTGAATGCATGGCTGCGGTGAAAAGTACTTCAAGATGGTACAAGTTGAGAACAAAAACCACCTCCACAAACCACCCTCGACCCTTCCAATCCGCACTTGCTCTGTATCCATTTGGGCGGCATTTTGGAGTCATGAAAAACCTGTGGGTCTCGCTTTTGGTATTGTGTTTCAATAATGGGAGCTAATGTGAACACAGCTGTTTTCCGTTAAAGTCAGCGCAAATAAAAAGACCCATGGGTAATGGCTTTGTCGAGCACAATTATCAAATTAGCCTGAATTACACGTCTGTCTCCTGCCATGATGGATCGCCCTCTGTGATTGAATTACAGAGGGAGAAATAAAAGCCATGAGCTAGATTTCACAGACAGACAGTGTTTTGCGATTGCCTTTAATTCACAGCGTGCTCTTCCCATTCATTTGATTGCAGACGTGCTTATGAGGGGTTTGCTTTTGCAATCGCCTCCCCACCGCTGTTGGAATCTGTGGAGTGGTCAGTTAGTTATTTTCTGACAGCGCGACTGAGTGATAGAGGCTAGGGGGGAGGGGTCAAAGTTTACTCCGCTGAGTCTTGGTCATTAGTTGGCCCAGCTGACAGGAGTCCACTCAGGTGTGAGGAGTCCACTCAGGTGTGTGTGTGAGAGTGTGTGTGTGTGTGTGTGTGTGTGTGTGTGTGTGTGTGTGTGTGTGTGAGAGTCTGGTTTAAAGGAAGCTTGGTTACCATGACTACAAGATCCTGACAGAGTGACTTGGTTGTGTGGGTGCGTGTGCGTGCGTTGATTGGTTGGTTGGTGGGTGCAATGGCCATGTCTGAATATTATTGCATATTTGTAATTTGCAGGTTCATGTTTTCTGTGCATCCTATTTCCGCATAGGCTTAATGTTTGATGTGTGTGTTGTCTGTGTCTTTGTCTGTGTTTGTGTTTGTGTTTGCCAGACCCTGCAAGTGTTGGTGCAGGGCGAGGGTCCAGATGTGACGCCCGTCAAGGCGCTGACCTGTGACACCATCTCACAGGTGAAGGAGAAGATCATAGAGCAGGTGTACAAGAACCTGTCGTACACCCAGAGGCCCAAAGTCGACAGCCTCACGCTGGGTGAGTAGATGAGGGGCCACCCTAAAGGGGGGAAGGGAGGATGAGTGGAAGCAGGAAAACATCTAATGATGATGAATAATGTAAGGGTTACAGGGGAGTGGCAGGGATGTCAAAATGGAGAAGCTATTTCAGTCCTGACAGAAATTAATTTTTAATTAAATCAGAAATGCATTTGTCTAAATACGGAATTGATTATTTATGTAATTTTAAGGCCATCGAGCAAAATAATCCGTCTTTTTTTTGTAATAATAATTTAACCGTGGTTTAGAAGTTATTTAGAGTCGGAAACGTGAAGAAAGCCTTTCCCTAAACAAAGTTTGACTTGCTACTGTGGCAGGGAACCTTGAGGGACTGACTTGAAAGGCTAAAAGCTCTATAGACGTTTTCCGACTTCAAAGCCATTTCTTATTCCCACGCATGCTGTAGATCTCATTCCTTTATACATTTTAGATAAGCAGAGATCCGCTTTCTTTCATGGTGAATCAGAAAGATAACCCTCTTCATATTGGGTGGTGGCTTGTAAAAGAATCAGACGTCGCAGATGGTGTCGAGAGCTTATTTCTGCGGTGGTGTTGAATTGAAAAATGCTGGGCTGCAAATCACAGTAAAGAAAATGGAATGAATTTATTTAGACAAAGACTGATCCATCACTTCTTGATCCAAAATGTACTCAGTGTGTAACTAGTGGAGGATAGAGGGAGCCTGAATTTAAAACAACATTGTTACATGTTAACCTCAGGGTAATAGTGAAGAAAATTTTAAAACTAGAATATGTGTATTGCAACAATTTGCCAAAACAGTGCCTCCAATTTGCTGAGATAACTTCAGCTTTGATTGACTTTACTCTCCTTGTCTTTTCATCACAGAGTGGCGCCCGGGTTCAACGGGGCAGATTTTGTCAGATCTGGACTTGACGTCTCAGAAAGAGGGCCGGTGGAAACGCATCAACACTCTGGCTCATTACAACGTGAGTACTGGCAAAATGTTTGTCTCGATGAAACTTATTTAAAGAAAAAAGGGAGGGCTGAAAATAGTATGCGATGTGAGAAGGCAGAAGGGAAGTACATTGCTGTATGTGGGCGTGTGGACGTGAACGGGGCTGCTTATTTTAATGGCATTTCAGAGGCTGAGCTTCACATCTTGTGTCTCAGTGGCTATGAAATCATTTTTTGGGATCGAAACTCTCAAAGCCTTTTTATCACAGAACTATTCATTGGTTTATTTTTTATATACGTTAACAGTCAAATCAATGTGCGGATGTAAACACGTGTTTGCGCTCTGGCCAAAAGTTCTGTCCATCAAATATGAAGCTACTTCCAGCATCCAGTTTGCTTAGCTTAATTAGCTCAAACATTAGAAAGGGCTCAACAGCTTGCCTGGCTCTTCATTAGCCAGCGTTAGAAGTGCTGGTGCTGGGCATACTTTGTTACTGCTGAAGCCAGACTAGCAGTTAGTCAATGTCCGGTCTTTGTGCTAAGCTAACCAGCTAATGGCTGTAGCATTATATTTAATAGCCATACATGCAAGTGAGTGGTATTGATCTTTTAAACCGACTCTTTGCTATACAGGGAAAGTCAAATGATTATAACAGTCTATTGTCTCCTTAAAAAATACATTCATTTGCATTTGATAAGTCTTTATATGCCTCTTTTAGGGCGGTGCATAAGTGGCTCTTTTAATAAAAGCTTTTAGGAATTTTTTGCTCCGAGCATTTCCTCTCTTTTTCTATTTTGCATAGACAATGCCTTCTTGAATAGCAAGCAAATATATCCTGAGGAAGCTGAAAGTTCTGCTTGTGGAATATGCCTTTTCGTTCTTCTTACAAACTGTATTTTTAATTTCAGCACTTACAAAAAGCAAATGAACACAACCCCCTTTGACCACTCACCCACACAAATCCTGCCTTTTTGACAATAACATCTACAGATAGGAAGGGAAAGGGCTTTTTAGGTTGTAAAACATTATAGAGAGTGAGCTCTTAGTATAGCATCTGTGAAATATATCGTAAAAGTAATTTTTATAATATCAATGTATTAAATGGCAATGTGAAATGGGTCGCTCGTTGAGAAACGGGTCACTCGTTGTGAGAAGTATCATCTGAATTGTCAGCTCTGTCTTATTAGTGAGTTACAGCTTGTTGTTTAGATGGCCACACCTTTACTGTTGTGGTTGACCCTCACCGCTCTCAAAGCTTTGTTTTTCAGCCACGGCAGGCATCTGCTTTCAGTGTCTCAACCCCTTAGAATCCCCTGTAGTGTGTAAACCCCACCTGCTCAGCAGCAAACAGCAGACAGACACAGTCAGGGACCAGCTGGTCAACACAGGGGAACATTTAGCACCTGAAGGGGCCAGCTATTTCCCTTGAGTAGGGGGGTAGAGACCAAACACAGAGGTAAAAGAGAGGAAATATTTGAGTCACATTCACAATTGTGGCCAGAAAAACGAGTCAAAATAAATGATTATGTTGCTCTTTAACTTCTGGATGTATTAACAAAGCATCTGTGAATGTGTTTATTGGGCTCACAACCGGTTCCCACAGGCTGTGTCTATTTTGGATTAATTTCCAGAGTATTGCTTACATTAATGACATTGCCAGATATTTCTTATTGTTAATTACAGAAAGTAAAAACAGTACACGTGTAGCAATCAATACTGTTCGTAACCAGCTTAACCTTATACCAGTTTTTTTTATCCCTTTTAGATAAAAAACAATATTTATAAAATAAATAAATTAAAATAAACAAATAAGATATAAATATATACATACCTTTTCATTAATATACACATGCATACTTGTACATATAAGTGTCTTTGAAGGTTTATTAAGCATTATGCAATGCATGAGCTTGTATCTTGAGTGATGGTGGGCAGAGATGGTCCATTCACAAAAAAATTGAATATCAATATAAACCTGTTTTTGTCTGTAAATCAAAAGAGAAACCACCACATACTGTGTAGGCCTTTTCCTCTTGTTGTTTTCCTTTGTCACTTTGGCAGCATGCAGACAGCTTTTAATTTCTCACCACCAGGCAATTGAATGTGCCTGCCCGGTCTTGGCTCGCTCTTTGTCAAGCCCCCAATGGCGACAGGCAGCACACCACTAAATCTTCTCGGGCGCTGTATTGATCCTTGGAAAACAAAAGTCACTCACAGATATTGCCTACTTGTCCTGCTTTTTTCAACCACTTAAATCGCCCTCTTTCAAACGTGCTTCTCTTCCATTCTATTGGACGAGCCAATGTCTTTGAGGACAGGAGAGGAGTGTGGCTGCCATAGATTCATTGGCTGTTAGAGTAGTGCTAATCACAGTATTTGTGGCGTCAATAAAAGGAGTTGACGCCAAAGAAAACAGGCTTTAAATACCCCAATAAAGACCCACTGTTGTTGTCCACTCAGTCGCATTGATTATGAATTAGATCTGGCACACTAAAAGAGACTGCTGACCTCAGTCACTGTACCCAATAAATTCAAGGTGTGCAAAGTGTGGTGTGTTGTGTGTGTGTGTGTTTTCTGCCTAACAATGGACTATTATCTGCTTTCCAGGTGAGGGATAACGCCACAGTGGTCTTGTCCAAAGTGCTTCACACTCAGCAGAACTTCTACCAGAACCAGGAAAACCACGAAGAGCGTATGTGTCTCCACACACACACACACACACACACACACACACACACACACACACACACACACACACACACACACACACACACACACACACACACACACACACACACACACACACACACACACACACACACACACACACTTACTTACTTGTTGAACCCAAAGGAGCATAGATCAGGAGTGTACTTGAGAATATAATGCCTGCCTTTGTTTAGTCTCCCCGGGGCTTTTGTCAACATCCCTGCCCTCATTTGACATGCAAATGCATGCTGTTTTATGTATAACATGCTTTTAGATTATGCTGACATAATATGCACTTTTATCTTTTAGCCTTTTTTATGTGCATTTCAGAGTAGGTGATTGTTTAGCATTTCCACTTGAATATCCTCTGTGTGTTCTAATTCAGATGACACCCTTCCTCCCTTTTTCTATCATCATCTGAATATGTTCTGTGAGAGTGTGCATGAATAAATAAGAAGTAGAATTATTAGAAGAACAGTTTAAAGCGTTGTTTCCTCCCCCGCTCCCCAATAGGTAACGCTCTGCTGGACGACGACAAGGTGTTTCACTTGGTCAGGCCGACGGAAGAACTTGACGACTTCAAATCCAAACGAGGAAGTATGAAGGACAAGTCTATGACCAAAGCCATTACAGAGATCTACCTTACACGACTCCTCTCTGTCAAGGTATACAAGCACAATCACTAATTGAATCAGACATATCATTAATAAGTAGTTTTAGTTTTCTGGGAATGGTTTGAAGTTAGAAAGTCTGCTTTAATTGATGGCTTCTAGGTTTGAATAGAGCAGAGAGAGAGAGAGCTGAAATATTCTCAGAAACGCCTGAATGTCTACACTCAAATGATGTGGAAATAGCTGTGTCTTGGTGCTTTGATATCTCTGGCCTTGCTCTCTGTCTCTTTCCCCCGTCTCACACTATTTGCGGTGCCTTTCAGGGAACGCTGCAGCAGTTTGTGGATGACTTCTTTCGCAGCGTGCTGTGCTCCGGGGCAGTGGTGCCACCGGCTGTCAAATATTTCTTTGACTTCCTGGATGAGCAAGCACTCAAACACAACAATGTGGATGAGGAGACCATCCATATCTGGAAGACTAATAGGTAAGAAATGACTGCATGCCCTGCACACACTGATAGTCAACCCTCAAAGAATCATTTGCATGTACTGTAACAAGTAGTGTAGGAAGTTCTGAGATCCTTTACTAATGTAAAAGTACTTATTCCACAAATAAATGGCAACTTAGACCTCTATATATTCTTATATTTTATAGTATTAGATTAATAAGTAGTTAACCAAGATGGAGTCACTTTTAACTTATTTGTATACATTTGGGGAGTTTAGTCCAGTGGTTCTCAACATAGGGGTCAGGGACCCTTAAATGAGATCCCAAATTAAAAACTGAGATTTGACATAATAAATGGGGTACCCAAGAAGAAAAACACAGATACATTTTCTTTTCAATTAAACATTCAAGGTTTTCCTTTTTACTTAAATATGTATTGGTAAAAGATTGGAAAAATTAAACAAAGAAAGACAAACAAAAATCAAAACAAAAACAACAGGAAACCGTTTCGGGAATTCTCAATTTGCATATTTACCATAGTTTATTTGCAGCTCTGTTCTGAGTTGAATTTTCACCATTGATGTAAAAAGTGCATAATTTCCCTCTGTAATGTAATGGAGTAGAAGTGGAAAGTAGACTACAATGGAAATACTCAAGTAAAGTCCCTTACAATTTCTACTGAAATGCAGCACTTGAGTAAATGTACATTGTTACTTTCCATCACTGACTGTATCTTAAAAAATATCTCCACTGACCCGCGGCCACAAATCTCACCGCCTGAGATACAGATAGAATTACTCTCCAAGAAATAAAACTTACTTTTTCCAAGAAAGAGCTGAATACAAATGCAACATTTCGCTCACTTACTTTGCATTTGCAATCCCTCTGCTCCCATGTGACATTTAAGTGAATAAATTAGTGTCACGTCGGCTAAGGCTCAAGCATACAAGACGACGTGTTGCATGTAGATGCCGGTGATTGACGTTAGGCTGGGCGAGAGAGCACCCACACAAGGCCCGGAGATGAGCGATTTAATTAGTTACTAGACTCAGCACCACATTCTGCATCCACCCGTTCTGTTTATCAAATCAACCGAGGGGCCATGTATTTAATATGAATGTGTGATTGAAGCACAACAACAAACAAACATGGTAATTATGTCCCAGGCTAATTTAATTCTGTGATTATAGCAACATCGCTATTTTTATGCTCCTATTGTTTTCTGCATGCAGCTTTTCCCCGGAGACATCGCCAAGCCAGTACGAATTTAACACGGTGTGCGTTTCATGTCTCAGATGGCAGGGCATTCGCACCCATCAGGGGAGGAGAGTTTTTGGGAAACTACTGTATTTTTTTTTCTTCTTCTCAATACATAAGCTGACATGACGTTGGAAAGAAGTGCACCGGGTGTAGGTTTTTCTTGCTCAGAGGGGAAATCAGCAGGAGTACTCGAGCATTAAAAGTTGTAGTTGTGCTACTAAAAAAACGTGTAAGATCCAAGTTCAAAATTGTTGGTGTTAAATTAGCATTTCTAATCACAGTTAAAGTAGAGAAACATGGTTGGCTGTTGCTCGCATGTGAATCCATTTTTTTCTTAGAAAAAACCTAATCCTAAATTATTTTTCACTTTTTTATTTAATTTTATTTGAACGAAAATGATTCTCAGTGAGGTCACTATCATATAAAATAGTAATGTTAAGTGACTGACACCTACATGAAAGGCTTCCCTTCCATCCCAGTTATTAACTTGTACTGCACCCAATTGCACCTCAGGCCAGTGCTCTGCTCTCACATATGAAATGCTTCCTCTGTCAAAATTATTCAAAGTTGAAATGTGGTTTCTTCATTCTGAAGTAATAATAATAATAATAAAAAAATGAAAAAAAGATTAAAAAAAAACTCTCTTGCCTATTCTTTCCCCTGCAGCCTTCCCCTGCGGTTCTGGGTAAACATCCTCAAGAATCCCCACTTCACCTTTGACGTGCATGTGTCTGAAGTGGTGGATGCCTCGCTTTCAGTCATCGCCCAGACCTTCATGGACGCCTGCACCAAGAGCGAACACAAACTCAGCCGGGTGAGTGGGAGGGAGGGAGGGAGGGAGGGAGGGAGGGAGGGAGGGAGAGAACAAATGAAGTGAAAGAACAAGAGCGAAGATGACAGAAGATGAGAACAATAAGTGGATTACATGAGAAGTAAAGTGAGGAGTGAAGAAGAGGAATGGCAAATGTGGATCAATCTAAAGTGCCTTTGTTTTCTCTCCGCTGTGTCCACTTGTGTGTCTCTAGGACTCTCCAAGTAACAAACTACTCTATGCAAAGGAGATCTCCACCTACAAGAAGATGGTGGACGAGTAAGTTCCACTTTACAGTTCTTCACCACATCCAATCAATCTTAAATCATCAGTCTTATTAAATGCTTCCTTTTACTTTACTTAATGTTGTTATTAAACCACATTATTTCTCCTCTGTGTGTGTGTGTGTGTGTGTGTGTGTGTGTGTGTGTGTGTGGGTAGTTACTACAAGGGCATCAGGCAGATGGTACCCGTAAGTGACCAGGACATGAACACTCATCTGGCAGAGGTGTCACGGGTGAGAAACACAGCTGTCATTTTCTGGTGCCACTTATAGTTTACTCTTCTATAAAAAAAAAGGTTAATCCTTAAGAGTTCAGTTCACATTGAGTTGGCCAAACCTGTGGTTGGTGAGTTTAAACCACGACATCAAACACTCCCTGTCAGAAATACAACAGAAAAAGCAACAAGTGTATCTATTCACAGTGCAGCGAAACGAAGATTAATCTTGTCATGAAAAAATGCAAGTGTGAAAGTAGTTTCCCACATAACAGGGGTTTGATAGCTTGCCGAGGAAATGGGGGTCTGCAGGATGCAACTCTTCCATCTAAAAGTTCACTAAGTGCACATTTTCAATTTGCACATAAAAGAACTATAGGAAATGCTGCAAAATTCGAGAAGAGAAACTGTAAATACTGCAATTCTTTTTTTTTTTTTTTTTTTACGATTGGCTGAAGCCAGTGTATGGATGACAGCTTAATGCATCCCAGTGCGATGGAAACAGACTTAATTGCGAATAGACATGTCATGTGATCTCTAAACGTCCACTTAAGACTCGAAATAGCAGCATACTAAACATCAGATCTGCGTGGAGTGAAATGGAGGCTGTAATGTTTCTCAAATGAATACATGAAACAATCAGAAATGCCATTTTTCCTTCACGTTTACCCGCATCATATTATACAATCTGAGGTCTGGCATGACCTTTTATAATGATGTAGTCTTTTTAATTGTTTAGTCATCTCCCCTTTTCACTTCATTAAGGTTCCATGGCATACAATCAGAATTAGCACCAACTGCTCTTTATCTTGATGAACCAACTCCTAACATTTTAGACAGAGTTACCAGTACTCCACGAGGTACATTGTATTTTTAACCCAAATTTCACTTGCTTTTATTGTGAATTAGCTGAAGCTGGATATTCTGAGTTGTTTGGAGGTTCTATTTGCATTAACAGTCATTTAATACATGTCTCCTTACCGATGTAGGAGATTGAACAGTAGACTGTGAGGCTGATATTAGTGAGATAAAACTCAAACTGTTACATATTGCATGAGTTGTGTCGGTGAACCTCTAGTGCGTAGGTGGGTAATTTAACCTTTGCTGCGAGTCCACCACCAACACTTGAAACTTGAAAAGTAATGAGTTTATTTAATACATTGAATAGGCAATGCTGAAAAATGCACAATTAGAATCAAAAGCCCAGTTTTATTTCATGAAAATCTGATGGATTATAACCTTAATTGTAACGGATTGTGAATAATAACAGCATATTTCTTCACCATTTTGTTAAATCCTGAAAACAAGAATTAGATTGCTTATTCTACTCTCTGTACTTTTATGGTGTTGTTACATTTCCTCTTTAACCTTCAAATTGTCTATTACCTTCTCCAGACTCACACGGACAAACTGAACACGCAAGTGGCTCTCCATCAGCTTTACCAGTATGCCAGCAAATACTATGACGGGGTAAGAGGCTCTACTCCTTCCTATCGCACCCAAAGGAGCCCATTCCACTGAATGCACTACTGCCCACCATATTATTGCTTTTCCTTTTTTCTCTGTCTCTGTCTCTCTCTCTCTCTCTGTGTCTCTCTCTCTCTCTCTCTCTCTCTCTCTCCCTCTCTCTCTTCACTTGTGATATGCCAAAAGAGTGATTGTATGAAATTTTAATTGAAAGCATTTCTGTGGGATGTGAATTGGAAAATTGCTCTGGGAATTGATTTTTTTTAAGCGTCCATTGTGCATCGCCACTTGAGGTCACGGAAAAACTGGGATAAACAAAACCTAATGAACAAGTTGGATAAACAAATGGGGCTGTCAGTCTCCCCTAAGTGGGGCCCTCACAAACAATAACAGCTTACATGACGTGACTGTGGATGTCAAATAACGCCATGCTCTCCCCTCCCACTCTCCGCCCCTTTTTTCTTCCTCTTTGTCCTTTGCTCATTTCCCGTCTGTGTTCTTCCTCTGTTCCGATATTCCCCCTTTTGCCCTCCTCTGCCCACTTCTTTCCTTTCCTCTTGTTATTTTCAATTTCCTCCTCATTCTCCTTCATTTGTGCCCTTCTCACCTTCCATCTCTCTTTTTAGATCATTGCATCCCTGGAAGAGGACCCAGCTGCCCAGAGTAAACAGCTGACCCTGCGGCTACAGCAGATAGCAGCCGCCCTGGAAAACAAAGTGACTGATCTCTAACCCACCTATCGGAGAGAAGGAGGGATGGGAGGGGAGGAGAGGGAGGGGAGGGGAGGGAGGGGACCGCCAGTGACTACAGGGGCTTATTTCTTCTTTAAGAGAATAACATTGAAATAAGGAAAAGGTGAGATGGACTCTAATGGGCGTGTGTATGTTGTATAACTTTGGCCCTGGAGCAATTGTCTGAACTGTGGAGTAACAGGGACTGATGAAATGCAGATCAAGGAGAGCAAAACAAAAAAAGGGGAAGAAAATGATGGGTTACGCTGTCATAGGTACGCCTTAAAGCTCACTTGTCAAACCTTAAAGGTCTGCACGCTCTTTCACGCTTCACCGGAATACATTGCTCCCACAATGCAATGCGGGAGAATTAAGCCCCTCTGTGGAGCACTGGCACAGGCCGATAATCAGATGTTCAATTTCTTTCTGTGTAGAAAAAAAGGTTTTAAGAATTGTATTATATATTTTTTTTATTGTGCAGTCTTTATGCGGAAAGCTTTATAAGGAAAAAAAGATTATCTTTTTAAATGGATCACCTTGTGGTGCGGATAGTGTTTTTATTAGCCTGTGTGTGCGTAGATGTCCGCGTGAAGTCAAGAGCGTGCATTGCTTAACCTGACTGTGTGTGTGTGTGTGTGTGTGTGTGTGTGTGTATGTGTGGAAATGTGTGTGCACACACAGGGTGCCTACTGTCTGGGCGAAGGGACGCCTGCTTTCTGTCATTTTAATCCCCTACTGGAGCCCGCGCCCTCACAAGCTCTTTGACAGAGACCAAAGGGTCCTCACAGGGACACTGGTTAATCTAGCGATGTGCTGGCTCGTATGAAAGCCAGGTCAGTGGTAGATTCAGAAATGTTTGAGTTGAAATTCTTTGCGCTTGACTGCGATTTGCTCCGAGCTGGATTGCCATTTGTGCTTGTGGAAGTCAATAATAGCACAGTATGTATCCCTTTATTGTACAGTGCCATGATACATTCCACTTCAACTAAAGCACAGAAGTACATTTCAAAGTTTTTTTGTTAAAAAAAAATACATTTCAGTTAACGACTGTCTCCAGATTATTTTTTTCGCTGTTATTTGTGTCTGCAACAAGCAACTTTATTCTACCCCGGAACCGTGTCACTCAAATTAGCCCTGCAATAATGTATGGATATCATGAGCCACAATCGACAGCTTACTTAGCTTACTAAATGTATTTACAAACAGTAGCAATTCAGCAATATGTTGAGACATTTCCAAATTGATTCATGCATTTATAGTGTTCATGATGTTTTTAGTGCCATTTTTTTATGTACCACTATTGTAATGTTCCAAATAATCATCAAGCATTCTGCCTCTAAAGCTATAAAATAGCCTAGCGCTGATGTTAATTATGTGCAGTCGGTACTTTTGAAAGGTATGTTTTGAGCAAATTACAGTGGTTTTAGCCTTTTTGTACAATGTCGGAGAGGTCACGTTCAATCATGTACATAATTGTTATAGTAATTGAAATATTAATGTGTCAGTGTCGGAGCCGAGGTTGACAGGGTAGGAATGAGGGGTTTGATATTTCTTGGGCCATTAAACACACCACCACCGTTTCATCCCTAAATTGTAGGTTCTAGCTGTTGACAGATGATTTAATTGTACTCCCCTGTATCTGATCACGGGTGTGTGTAGTA
This sequence comes from Ammodytes marinus, assembly GCF_949987685.1. NCBI lineage: Eukaryota > Metazoa > Chordata > Actinopteri > Uranoscopiformes > Ammodytidae > Ammodytes > Ammodytes marinus. Next base: position 10,304,732 of record NC_137234.1, read on the forward strand.
GTTGACGGAGCGTAACGAGACCCCAGAATGTTAACGATTCCTGCCTTGGCTAGAGAGAGGTCCGCACAGACCTCCAGCCCGCCTGCCCGCCCGCCCGCCTGCCATCTCAGCATGGCACCCTGGCATCCCCGACCAACAGCACTTGGCACTGCCCGCTCAGCGCAGTGCAGAGTGGCACTCTATATAATGGAATCAGCAGGGGAGGCTTTTGATCTTAATTGCATGCCGACTGCAGACTCTATCCGTGTCTCCGCTGTTGTTTACCGCTGACTCCTCGCTCACTGACAGAGTTGATGCAAGACGCTTATTTCAGAGCCTTTCTTTAACCAAAAATGTGCCTTATTGAATAGGATGATGATACATATATATTGTTTCTAAATTATTCTATTGGTAACCTAGGTGATTATGATGGCGATAGTGCTATAGACACAGCAATGTATTTGGAATTTGTGATTATTATGTGTGCCGTCTTAAATGCGTGCCAATAGGCTGAAGACACTTCAGTATGATTTTCTTTTTATGGTTGCAGTTTTGATGTGTGCATTTCATTTGGGTGTCTGTGGCGTGTGCTTAGTAGGTCCTCGGTGGCTAAGGCATAAGGCCAAAATGAATAAATGTAAAACAGTGGCCAATGTGATTTGGGTTTCCTTTTGAAAATGTCTGGCATTTCCAAATTAGTCTGAAATCAAAAGGGTATCCTTATGTAGATTGAATATAGCGCTAAATTGTTCCAACGGTGTACATTTTTCTTTTGCCCTGTGTTTCTCAGCTATTCCACAGTGTGTACGATAAATGACTATCTATACTCGACAAATGACCTTTCTTACTGCTGTGCAGTTATTATTTTTATTTCCTGTTTCCTATACCATATAAATCTTTGTAAACATGTTGAAATACTGTATCTTAACTGTATAATCCTATGCATTGAGTCCTGGGTCAAAAAAACACAAAAGAGAAAAAAAACTGTCTGTGCAGTTGTCGAGACCTTTTTTTTTCCAGTTTGAAACTTGTGAATGTGTTGTAATGATAAAAGAAATTGGGACACTCCAGTTTTCAGTACAGGACCAATAATGGAAGCCAACATTTTTCCCTCCCCATCCGAGGCAGCTCAGAAGATTCTCAATCTTATACTTGATCTGCTCATACTGAATGAAACTTAATTTAACAACGTTGTGTGTGTGGACGGAGCAGTTACCCACCGGTTTCATCATACACTCCTCCATGAATAAACTCAGAGACATATACGCCCTTCATATCTGCTGTGTTTTCTTTCACTTTTAAAATATTGATTCGCTTTAGTCGACCTCTCATGCATATTGCATGAGTTACAATCACCTTGGATGATAGAGTAACATTTGCCACAGGTAGCCAATTTCTCGTAGAAGTGAACTGAATCTTCCATGAATTTTTTTAATATTTATAATTTTATACAGTTAATTACATTACCCTTAGATTACCCAAAAAGTTTATGCATGGGCAGGCGCAATGGGTGGATTTATGAAAATGATCTCTTATTCAAGCCCAACCACTTCATTTACAAAGGAGAGGGCCAAGTGCTTGAGCATGACAGTTCTCTTTAGATATAAGTGCATATTATGACCCCAAACAACTTAGTTGAGTGCATCAGTCGCCATAAGCAGCATAACAAATCATGGCTGATGCTTTTCTTCTAAATTCCACATCAGGTTCCTGTCATATGGTTCAGAATACAGACTAGAAAGCCAAGGTCTGGCTTCATGAAACGAGTTGATAATGCAAATAGCCGCACATCATATCTGTCATCTGCAGTGAAGGTTGAAAAATTGCTGCGAAAACATTCATTATGTACTGACAGCTAAGAATGAAATTGGAGAAAAGAAAGATGAAAGGCAAAATTGCTCATCTGACTCCTTAACAAACCCAGACGCAGGGGTGGGGATATCAAAGACGGACATGAAGCCTGTTCAGGCCATTTTTAAACTGAGAAGATCATTGACTCAGCAACAGATAGAGCAACATCAAGGGACTGCTGCAAAAGCAGGAGTGATTAAACTTGAATTATATCGCCAGCACTGCATCTTGTACATTATCATTGATCACTGGTGGCCAATCAAAGGCAATCCTGTACTTTATATTTCTATTAAGATGTGCAGCTTACATCATTTTGGGAATCAACATTATTCACTGTGCGCTGCACTTGCATTAGGATTTCTAACCATGGCCTTCAATGTCTAGAAATCAATGATCCTGCACACTAAAAAATAATTATTTAAGTCATGGTCCCTGCAGGGTTTCTTACTAGAAATTGGGTTAAAATCTGCATGTTGTTAGCTTCTGTTCTCTTGCCCATCATGCGTCACACAAAGCAGCCAGCCCCTCCTTCAGCGGGAGATGCTTGTGTTTACCAGCAGGTTGTGTTTCACTTGCTCAAGTTTCAAACCTTCTAATGAGATTTGGCTTTGATTTCCTCTGCCTTAGGGAAGGAGAAGGATGAGGAGGAGGAGAACTTGGGTGAAAATAAAAACAATGATGTGTTGCGGTGTCATCTTAAACAGTTGTTGTGATGAATAATTTAAAAACCCAACAACAACTGATCCAGGGCTCTCTAAACTCAGTGTGTAGCTTGCATTTTAATATACTGAGAACTCTATGATTTTGCTGTGGTTTAAAGTGAACTAAACTAGAGTATCTGACTAGCTGTCAGGTCAATCAGCTTTAATCTTTGTCTTTTTAGTTTAATAGGCTGGGAGGAGAGTGCAGAAAAACGTTTCACTAGGATATTCAGATACATGCCACAAATTCAGAACCCTATATAGCCTATTAAAATGGAAATCCTGTCTGTGTATTTGAGATCAAGGTCTCTTTTTAAAGAAAGCTGTGTGCAAAAATAATGATGTACAGTGCATAGGCAAACACAGAACTTTGCCACACACAAATTAAACAGTATTTGGTTCAACATTAAAGAAACATAAAAGTTGTGGCATTCAAAGTGCACAAGTGTACCTAATGGTTTGAAATCTGAAATGGTCTTCATCTTCAGTTTCAAATTAATTGTGAACATGCAATTCAGATTTAATTAAAATCTATATGTCATAAACTATTAATGTTGGTTACAGTATGTACTTCAACCACTACATCCATACTCCTATAGGTGTGGTTACCACAAAAGTAATGTTGTTAGGGAGATTTGCAGAGGTAAAAATATCATACATGCAGAAAACACCACTTACCAAAAAAAAAGGCATCCAGTATACATTGAATGTTAATCTCTTTGTGGGACAATATAGATGTTCCTTCTGCTTCTTATATTGGTGACAGCCAGTAGGCAATGGAAAATATACAGCGACTATACCTCTTACAAATGTATTTGTTGAAATGTGGAATGTCCTTTAATTTGATGCATTAACCAGTGCGTAGTTACGCAAAGCGCACCTGAAGACTGTCAAGTGCTGTATTTCCTGTCTGCTGCTGCAAGAGGATCATCTAGGCCTACAGGTATTTAATCAACAAATATTGAGAGATCATAGTCTACAAACACGTGTGTATTAGAATCTACAGCCACATGAAACAGTCCTGTAATGTGTGAATTGTGTGGCCCTGTACTTGCTAACGAAGTAAGCAGGTGTGTTTCTCAATTACGCGCAATACCAGTTGCTGCATTCAGGCACGTGGGAGTGACGAGGCCATAACTGATGAGAGCGAAAAGGAATTCCAATAATGTTAAACGGGCGTGTGAGATCTGCATTTTTTGATTGTTTTGTTTTGCTGAAACGTGCTAAATGGTGGTTTTCCAACTACCTCCGTACATTTTTTTTTTACAAAGAGTAGAAAGCTGCTATTTTAATTTCCCCAGTTTCTTTGAATGCGGCAAAGCGCGGTGACAAACGACAGCGTTACCATTCTGTGATAGACTAACAAGAACGACCAATCAGCGTGGTTTTTGATGACCTCCACAGCCAATCACCAGATGCCAAACATTCTATTGTCCAATCACATTCAAAGGGGCGGGTTCTATTTCATGTTGTAGCCCCGCGGTCGATGATGGAAGATGAATGAAGTGAAATTAGCTCACGACAACAACATTATAGTATATTAACTGTCACTTATATGTAGGAACAAGAGAACCACTTAATAATAACGACATTTAGGAGCTGTGTGAGGACACATTTGCTCGGTTACGCATGGTTAGTTAGCACACAAGCTAAGCAGGACAGCCAATGTATCCTTGGCTTGCTAATAATAACAAACGTTAGCATGCACGGGAAGCAGTCACTGCGGGTCTTTGCAAGAGTGAACGTGTCTGAATCAACGGAAAATACACCGTCTCGAGAGGGTAAATAAATACAAGATGCGTATTTATGAGCTCGTAAGGGAACTGTGCTGCTGGCTGTTTTATTATGTACTTATACAGTAGTAAACAGTAGCTAGGTGTTGGCTCAACGTGTTACTGTTAGCTGGCTGTGGTTCAGTTTCTTTACTGACAAGTTTACCTGTCGTTCACTAATTTGCTAGCGGTACGTGGTAAAGGGTGAAGTCTTTTGTAGGTTTCTGTTACTGCCTTAAATCAAGCTTAGTGTTTACTATGGCATTGCAGCCATGAACTGTGTAGCCCAGTCCAGCTCTTTTCCTTGTCAAAGCAAAACAGATACACTGCACTGTTTAACCCCATTTTGTTTCACCCAACCAGGTTAAGGCGGCAGTGCCAGCATGTATCAGAGCCCTGACAACCCCATGAAGCCCAGCTGCCACAACAACAACAACAACAACAACAGCAGCAGCATCACTGAGCTGCTGGGCGCCCTGTGTGACTCCAGCCTGTCTGGGACGTCATGGAAACGCCGTGCCCTGGGTGGCGTCTCCAGAGAGGGTTTCCGCAGAGACCTCAAGAAGTGTGCCTACGGTGCCCTGCTGTCCAAGCTATTTCAAGATAGCACCAAAGGGCCTGCCTCGGGACCCAGCGCCATGGCCAACACGCCACCCAGAAACAAGGTGCTGATGATATGTTTCGACCTGCGGGTGGCCGGGTGTCGAGAGGAAGCAGAGAGGTTGGAGGAGCAGCTGGAGAGGCTGCCGGAGGGAGCGTCCTCCTCGGGCCTGAAGGAAGTAGACGCCGTCCTTGAGCTCATGGTCCATCTAGCTGGTTCCCAACCTCCTCCCCCTACGTCTTTCAGCAGGGACTACATGAGACGAGACAGGCCAGTGCTGCGAAGGCCACAACCCTGGGGCTACCAGAGCGAGGAGCTGCAGAGACTAGAGGCCCGGGCGTGGGCTCTAGTGTGTGCGGAGGAGTGGGGCACACTGGAGAGTTTGTGCGGCATTCCGAGACTGATGGACGCCCCTCCAGGCACGGGACTGCTGGCTCTGAGGACCAAATTGGAGGCGGAAGAAAGGTTCGAGAGGGACACGAGGCTGACGCTGTTTGGAGCGCTGCAGCACACTCGCACAGAAGACATCGACATAAGGCTGGACCTGCCCCCTGTCCCTAGCAATATTGATGTTACTGGGCTGGCTATACGGGTATGAGACTACGACTAGTAACTAAGATAATGCATGTTGAGTTGTTTTGTCATACGGCCAGATGAATCCCAAAATATGGTGGAGGCTGCAATTCTGGAAAACGCTTGTTGTCAGTATCACTTTTGGTCCAAATAATGAGTATCTCCTCACTATCCACCCCCTGTACTGTGTGTGCACTGAAAATAAAGCTAGTGTAAATACACAGCCTCTGTAAACAGAATTCTCCAGAATCGCTGACTCCACCTTTTAATTTTAACATGCCAGTGGTTGATATTTGTTTGATTTACGTATAAACCCCAGTGTTATGCAACATCATCATCGGGCTTAATTGTTGTCCATGCAGGTCCCCTCCAGTTTAGATCAGTCTGAAGATGAGGGCTTCCAGTCGGCTTCCAACTTGACTCCAGACTCTCAGTCAGAGACCAGCCCCATTCCAGACTTCGATGTGTGGGAGGCTCTCCGCACGTTTGAGCCCGGGAGACGCCGCTGCTGGGAGTCTGTTGGCTGGTGAGTGACACCACGTCAGTGGCGCTGTTGAAAAAGTTTGACCATAAGTACCTGAATCTACTGTCCAAAGAAAATGTTACCAAAATATAACGAGCAGCAAATTATTATTTAATGTTTAGGTGTTTTAACGGCCATTATTGAATTTGTAGTAGTATTGAAAAAATACCCATCATAAGTTCCAAGAGTTTAATGCAATGTTTTCAACTTGTTTGTTTTGACGGACCAAAGGCCTGAAACCCAAAGAGATTTATTAAAATGTTATAAACAGAGAAAAGACATGTTTAACAAATGACTTTTTTCTAATACATTATTAAAGTTGTTGGAAAATGGCTGTTGATTAATATGGGATCCAACGCACTAAAGGCAGACAAAAGGAGCGTGTACCAGTACAACCTTAAAAGTTAATAATCTATTCTGTACTTTTCCTATAGATCTGTACTTATAGTAACTTTTCAAAACCTCTCTCCCTCTAACATCAAATTTGTCTGCATTTGTCCTACTAGCCCACCGGGGAAAAGGGAGTCCCTGTATCTGACAGAGGGAGGCAGGGAGGCCTTTGACCAGCTCTATCGTCTGTGGGAGGGGGAGATGAGAGTGGTCAGCACAGGAACCCCCTCTCCTCTCATCCCACTGCCTCTGGACTCACAGGCACAGCTGGTGAAAGACCTCCTCAACGTCTTGATCGGCGTGGCATCCACCACCTTCCCTCTCAACCAGGTACATTTCGTTATTTCTAAAATGCAATAAAAAAAAATGCATTTATTTAGTTTACATTTTTAGTTGGAAGTGTCTGTGTCGGAGAATCAAAGAGCAGAATCAATGGATAATCAGTGTAAGTGTGACGTAAACAAACCGAATCGAATGATAAAAGCATATAAGTTCAAAGGGACGAAAATACCATAAGTGAAACAGTCTAGTCTGTAGCCTAACAAGGTGCATGAAATGATGAGGAAATAGATGAAAATGTTCCCATTAACGCCAGAAGCAAACCCACAGGAGAGCTCGTCTGTTGCTTTATTGTTTCCCATTAAGTTTTTATATTTCCAGAAGATTATAGATATTTACAACATAAACTGAATCCTCTCTTGTTAACTCCCTTAGGTTGTCTCTCCCCACCAGACTTGTATCATTAAAATGCAGACTCATACCACAGGTTGACACAATATCATGGACCACTGTATAATCTAACACAATAGTCCTGCATCAGACACAACATCTAAAAAAATCTTATAATGTTAAATATTTTTGCCAAAAGTGTCAGAGAGGTAAGCTATTAAACTGGAAGGTAATCTTAGTTTGAGGCTGTGTGTGGCTTGTAGTCGTGTTGTGTGCTGCATTGCAAAAATATTTATGTGTTATTTTTTGTCCGCCTCCCAAAAGGATCCTGTCTGGGAACTTTGTATCCAGTTCTCATAAAGCAACCGTGAGAGAGGGCAATATAAGAAACACCTGATTATGTATTGCTGTCAAATATAATAACACCACACAAACCATGCCGACAGAAATCACCATGGAGGTGACTCTCTTGACAGCCTCCAGAAAAAATCCAATATTATAAGCTTTACAAAGATCCCCTCTGCCACAGGACTGTTTTATTGGACGTTATTAGAGTGTTCAGTTATTCTTTTTTTTTTTTTCACCATCTGTACATTCCATATGTTCCTCCCAGAGTGTTCAGTTTGATGTCAGACCTGGCGTGTGCGTGTCTGGAGCTTCTGCAGAAAGTGTGTCCCGTCTCTTGGGAGAGCTGGCTCAGTACGGCACCCACTACCTCAGGCTCAGTCGCTTCTCTCTGCAGAGTGCCGACAAAAGAGGCCTAGTCTTTCAGGTCTGTTTGTGTAATAATCATCATGAATACTGTTGAGACTTCACTTTATTCCCCCCTTTTATTCTGCATGGAACAGTTGTTGTGGTCATTAATTAAATTCAATTTAATTCAAAATGCTTTATTCGACCCTTCGAGGGGAAGTGTGTTTTTAAACACAGAAAGACAAACAATTCATTCACACACTGATAAGAAATACAAATATGAAAATGTTATTATTATTTTTTCACATTAACATATTTGTACTACACTAGAAATAATGGCAGCGGGAACAGGCACATTAAGTCAAACAGTACAGATGCCTTTATCAATGTACAAGTTTATGTGATTTTACATCAGCATTTATAATTAAATCCCCCAAAATGTTTGGTGTTTTTTTTTCAAGGCATTTACAGGCGGTCTGCGCAAGTATCTGCATTACTACAGGGCTTGTGTTCTTTGCACACCACCCATCCTCACCCTGTTGACCATTGGCTTCTTGTTCCGCAAAGTGGGCCGCCAGCTAAGGTGAGGTCATACCCGTTCAGTGTATAGTGTTCATTTTTCACACAGACATGTCCTGACAAGAGAAGACCTTGATCAAATAGCATCAGATCAAAAAGAAAAAGAAAAAAAATCCCTGCTTTCTTTTAATCTTAGGTACCTGTCAGAATTGTGCTGCGTAGACGGGCCTTTGGGTGCAGGCCAGGCTACCTTCCCCGTGGTGAGTCCCTTTCCTTTTATCTGCAAACTGCAATATGTCATCCATCATGGCTGTGTTTAGCCTATCAGATGGGATGTCAGCTCAGTGCCATGTGTCTCTCCCCAGGGTGTTAAACTACTGTCCTACCTGTACAATGAAGCCCAGAATAACTGCAGCAACGAGAACTATCCGGTCCTGCTGTCGCTGCTGAAGAGCAGCTGTGAACCCTATACACGGTCAGTCACTGTGCGCCCCTAATGCAGATATGTGTCCGGGAAAACAAAATAATATTAACCAAGGACATTGCTTTTTACTGTGCTTCACTTAGGTTTGTATCCGACTGGGTGTATAGCGGCGTGTTTCGAGATGTTTATGGAGAATTCATGATCCAGGTCAATGAGGAGTATCTCGGCTTCAGAGGTGTGAGACACACACACACACACACACACACACACACACACACACACACAGGCACATACAGGCAAATACAGATTCCGTCGCATAAACACTTTGGCTTCAGTCAGCAGGTTCTGAAAATGAAAAGCCTGCCTGACAGATTGTAGAGCAGAAAAAAATATATTTCATTACAGCTTTTATTGCCTAGTTGGATTTGTCCTTGTTTCTGTATAAAGGATTTCATGAAGTTATTGGATGATGGTCAGTGGGAAACCAAATCAGCTTACCACAGCTGTGGGGACCAGCAACACTGAATAAGCCACAGGGACAAACACAAATAGATAATGGTCCTCTATTCTTTTCAGTTGCTAAACCATGCTGGCTACAACAAAACATGTAATGGAATCAACTATTCTTTTCTTAATTTTCTTCTCTTGTAATTGACAAATCCACACTGGATATATATATATATATATTATTATAATTTTTTTTGTCCAGTTAATGACTCTGATTTTTAAGGAGTACAAAAGAGTTGTTGACACAGCAGGATGATCCTGGCAGAGCATATGAGATAAACAAAACTTAGGAAAACTTGAAGATATAATTGATTTTAATATTAACTGTTAAATAAAGAGACACAATCATTTGATACAGCTCAAGTGAAAATGTTATAGTGCGGGCTGCAACTAATGATTCTTTTTATTATTAATGAAACCACAGATTCATTTCAGATTAATCCTTTGGTCTGCAAAACAGAAAAAAGAATCTCATCATTAATGTTTAATCCTACTAAAATCTCAGATGACTTTCACATATAGGCCCAAAAAAAAACACTGAATTCTCATATTTATCAGTCTGGAACCATCGATCCTTTTGTCATTTTGTTTTCTTGAAAAGTGACACAATTATCATCACCATAGCTGCTGAGGAATTTTCTAAAATTGTACTACAGTTCTACTTAAAATTATGATTTTTATTTTTTTATGAACAATAAATTGATAAGAAACAAACGATATGGCAGTCAACAGAAAATTAATTAGCAACTATTTTAATAATTGATTAATCATTTCTGTAATTTTTTAAGAAAATCCTTTCCCTGGCCTTTTTTTTTTTTTTTTTTGGGCATTTTTATGCTTTATTGATAGTGCAGAGAGACAGAGGTGAAATGGGGCTCATGCAGAGAGCGACCGCGGGCGGGAATCGAACCCTGGTCTGCTGCTGGGCCCGGCCCGGGGGGGGACGCCCTACCAACTGAGCTAAGGGCGCCCCGGCACCAACTTTTCAAATGCTAGGATATGTTTAAATAATATTTCTCATATCATATTATACTGAGTGCATTTGGGTTTTGGAGTGTTGGGCAACAAAACATTACATTTTATAATGTGACTTTGGGCATATTATAAAAGGCTTTTTCACTATTTTAACCTTTTATTGACAGTGATTAATCAGTCTAATCTGCAGATTACTCAACAATGAAAATATTTAGTTGTAGCTTCATATATTTTTTTCCTTTTACAAGAAAATAATAATCTTGATTTCCAAGTACACACTGTAACTACTTACCGTGGACAGCTTTCGACATAAATACGGTTCAAAAAAAGAATCATTACCTCCTGTCCAAATCTGGTGTGTCATGTAACACCCCATTCAAGGTCAGACTATCACCTCGGCTTTGTCTGGGCTAAGAGGTTCATTTGCTCATCGGCTACACCTCATCAACTCCTGCAGTGAACCTCTGCACTTCCCGCTCCCTGCTCTTTTGGAGGACACACGAATGTCATTGTTCTCCTCGAAGTCTGTCGGCCAGGGAAGCAATCAGAGAGCTAAGCTTTCTTGGCAAGCCGCGGGCTTTCAGCAAAGAGCCCTGGAAGCTCAGTGCATTCGTGTTCTCTTAAGCTTTTTTTTTTTTTTTTTGCTTAGGATCACTGAACTAAACGCTAAATATTTCTAAGAGTTAACTCAAGCAGCCAGAGTTTTGCCAAGCCCCGCAAGTCATACTAATAAGGAAAAGTTTGAGGCCCAATGCAGGCTGAGTACAACTCACAATCACTATTATTGTTTGTACTACAGGTAAGAGTATGTTGTGCTGGTATCTGAGGCATAATGGACAAGTAAAAACTACTTACCAACATGTAGAGCAGCATGTAATAGGTGTCTTTTAATATCTACAGACAAACACTTCTGGGTCCAAGGCTACACTCTGATCTCAAAGGATGTGGAGGACTGTGTGCCTCTCTTCCTGAGGCATATCGCCAATGACGTGTATGTATGTGGAAAGACCATCAACCTCCTCAAGATCTGCTGCCCCCAGGTTGGTTTAGCACATACAGTCATAGCACATTCAGATGGGGGGGGGGGGGGGGGGGGGTTCATGTAGAATGTTGGGTACAAGATACAGATAATGATAACAGAACTAAATTAGCTTACTGCTCAGTAGAAAGCAGTGAATAAACAAGACAGCAATATGGTAATCCTTAAGATTAACCTACACATTCTTTAATCAACTTTTCGTGCTCTTAACAGCCATTCATTGTGCTGTAATGGCTAAAAGATGCAATGATCGTCTCACATTCCACATGCACTCCACATTTATCTGCCGGTCGCAATAATCATTCTACCAATTTGGCAATCAATATGGCCAAAATAATCAATACTGCTACATATGGAGTCACAAGATTTTTGCAAAACATCATCGGTATTGTGATGATTTCTCAGAAGCCAGGGTGATTTCTCCAATTTACTTTAATGTTTTGTCTAATCAACAGTCCAAAACTTACAGCTATTCAGATTCCTACGATGAAATCGCAAATTGTCACACTTGGTAAGCAGGAACAATAAAAATATTTTTTTTTGTTGAATAAAACAAAGACACATACACCCAGTACACAAAAAAAAACAAAAGGAAAACATAGCTTGTAGGTGGAAGGTCAGTATTAAGGGTAAAACGGTCAATACAGAATAAACTCAAATAAAAATACTTACAGCAGCAAAGCACATGAATCAAGAAGTTAAGTATCATCCAACAATGTCAAGAATGGTTTCGGAACAATCAAACATTTGACTTTAAAAATGACTAAAACCATTCATCATGATGCCTATAAACTTTCTGTCAATCAACTTATTGTGCCTATTCTACACGGTATTCTTCCAATATATTTTATTATCTCAGAAATGCCTGAAACTGCCTTTACTTATACTAACTGTATTTTATTTTCTCGCTCCCTCTGTGGCTCTCCTGCGGATTCACTAGCACATATTGTTTTTATGACTTGACCTGCCTGACCTGAGCCGCAGGGCCTGTACTCCTGACTAATTGGCATTCTGTAACTACCGCTGGGGACTGTTATTCTAGACAAACTGCAGGGATGGCCGTGAACAAAATGTGATATATTGAAAAAATTTCAAAGGAAGTGCTGCTAATTTGCAAACAAACAGCTACCCGGCCGGTTTGATGTTGCTAGACATTTAGTATATTTTAGAAATGAATACATTGTGGCTGAAGTTTTGAATAAAATGCCCAATGCACTACTGGTTTACTATATGGGAACTTTGTGGTCCGTCATATAAAAATGCATGATGTTTCCAAAATAGAGAGAGACTGAAGGATTAACAAATAAAACATTTTGATTAGTGCTGACTCTGTTAACTGTGTGTCCACAGCACTACATCTGCTGGTCGGAGCTGCCAGTGCCTCGCATTTCTGTCACCTTCTCTCTCCCGGAGGTGGAGGAGATAGAGAGGGACTGCGCTGTGTACCGAGGACGCCTGGAGAGGGTTGCTAAGCACAGCGCCAACAGCAGGGAGGCCCAAGTACTGAGACGCATGCATATTGTGCTCCATGCAATAGCTTCTTTACTTTGATGTATTTTTACACATTTTCGTGTCAATCAACATGGTGCATTGGCTTAATAAGGAGACTAGTGTGTCTGTAATGGATTTTTCAAAAAACATTGGAAACCTTCGAGTTGTAACACAAGCCTGCAGAAGGACAAGTCATTACATACGTTTTGTCCCCTAACACAGAAAGAGTTTTTTTTTTTTTTCTCACATTACATGATCCATGATGGTGACAGTGCCCCTCGAGTAGTGCGAGTTTCATCATTAAAATGATGCAGCTGAAGTCTGGGGCCTGCACGCTGCTTGATTTAGTGTAACAACCTGGTTCGCTTGGCCTACATCGTGTGTGTGTTGATGGCTGTGCTGACTGGCAGAGGTGGGGGGGAGGAGGGCGGGTTGAGCTACAGGGCAGGCGGATAGATCTTTGTTAATGATGATTTCTTGTCTGTCTATTGCAAGGCCCAGCGAGCGGAGCAGGCACGCCAGGAGCTGATCAATCAGGTCAGGGAGTCGGCAGCCAAAACCCTGGAGAGCATCCGTGGTTAGTGTTACACTTATTTACAATTACACACCCACACAGTGCGAGCATAATTTTATGTAGTGCTTGATATGTATGAACACCCACCCCCCTATCCGCACGTCTTGCCGAGTTTACTTTTAACAAATGGCTCAGCTCTGAGTATATCTCGCTTGTTGACTCTTGACAGCAAGAGTGTCTTTCTGCTCCCTTCATTTCTCTGAGGAGAAGCGGCAGACATGCACAGGGGCAGTAGCAGTGAGGAATGCTTTGTACGGCTGCCACTATTATGGGCTGCAAAATCTAATCATCCCTTGCACAGTTCAGCAAACTCCTCACATATTTTATTACTTCGAAAACGTGTGTGGCAAAGTTGTGGAGGAGCGGTGCAAAAGCCGGGCCTGATGCTCTATGTGTGTCTCTTGGCATATACATATTGTGTGTGTGTCTGTGTGTATGAGAGAGGCAGATGGTTGATGTTATTTAGTGTGTGTGTGTGTGTTAGTTATGCATGAGAGATGGAGATATTATGTACTTTTCTATGCAGGGTGGTAAGCAGCCCACTGTTATCTCTCGACTCCTGTAGGGCGGCAGGTGTCACAACGTCTGGCTGAGGAGGCCAGGAAGAGGGAGCGTTTTGAGGAGCTGAAACAGCACTTGGAGCAGGAACAAGAGGTGTGTGTGTGTGTGTGTGTGTGTGTGTGTGTGTGTGTGTGTGTGTGTGTGTGTGTGTGTGTGTGTGTGTGTGTGTGTGTGTGTGTGTGTGTGTGTGTGTGTGTGTGTGTGTGTGTGTGTGTGTGTGTGTGTGTGTGTGTGTGTGTGTGTGTGTGTGTGTGTGTGTGTGTGTGTGTGTGTGTAATGTAAAGTGACTGAGAATGTGCTGTGTGAATAAGAGTAACACATTTGAACGTGCTTCTGCATGTGTTCACAAGATCAATGTGAGAGAAAGTAACTTTGGTGTGAACATGTGTCTGCAAGAGAGTAGGAGAATATGTGGGAGGGTGACCAAAACAAAACATGGCGAGTCTCTTATTTGGTACGTTTTGGTTGTAATCAAATGTTAAATCCTGCAATTATTGTGTGTAGAGTCGTTTTTTTTCTCATTACCAGCTCCTGGGGGAAATATCTGGCTTTTTAGATGCTAAATGGTCCACTATGTTAACCAGTCACTTGCTTTGTCTGCCAGCTTGTTGCTGCTGAGCAGGAAGTGTTAGGTGTATTTTTTAAGTTTTTTGCGACGGACGACACTGAGCCTGCACTCACTTTAAAGCTCTATACAAGCCAAGTGGAACTGCAGATTCAGCTGATAATGCTTTGCGTTAGTCACTACTGGAGATTTTTCACATTGTACAATACAATTTGATACATAGTATACAAATATCAATTGCAGCCTCTTTCAAATGTATCTACACATCGTCCGATCAGAAAAAGGTATAGTGGGGAGACAATTACTATATAAAGCTGGATTAAAACACCTCAGCCACTGATTTTAATGCCTATTTTAAAAAGCTGAAGGCATGATGTATATGTATTTGTTTGTGTTTGGCACCAGTGGCAAAGTTCAGCCACAAATACGATGGAGGGGGATGACTTCAGCTTTGCCAGAGAGGTGAGGGACAGGGAGAAAAGACTACAAGCCCTGGAGGAACAGCTGGAGCAGAGAGCCAGGTCTGACTGTTGTTACACTTGCTACTAGCGATGATAATGTTTTATTCATGATTGATTCATCTCTGTGAAGATTTGGTTTCATCTATAGCTTTACTGACAGTGTGCAAACATGAGGGGACATCAGTTTCGATCTTTGAGTGATTCTCTTTCTATGTGTCTCTGTCTGGACAAATTCCATGCAGTCAGGATAACAGCATGACGCCACAGCGGGAGGGCCTATAATGCTTGCACAGCACAAGTGGATTTCCATGAGTTGGCTCAAAGTTGTTAGTTAGTTCGTTGTTAGAGGTCAATCAAAGGTGGCTTCCTTTACCATTCCTGGCTTGCATTTTATATTTTTTAAAGTTTCAGTATTTAAATAGCTTATCATTTTGGATGATGTTTGAAAATAGTCCATTGATTCTTGAAGATAAGGCCTTCATTGAGAAAAAGTATTTAAAACTATTACCATTTTTCACATATTTTTGAAATTTTTCTCAACATATGATGAATTGATTAATCAACAACGATTCAGAATAATCGATAATACAAATAATTGTTAGTTGCAGCTTTATGTGACATTAACCCTTTCCTAAAGATGGCATTACTGCAAGCCTCTCTAAAATAACTCCCTCCACTCAAGTATTTACTTGCAACTTGTCTCTAACAACAACACCTCAAACTGCAGGAAGGAGCTGATTGCTCAGTACAGCCACCTGTCAGAGGAAGCAGCTCGCAGAGAGAGGCGGGCCTTGTGGCGGGTCCAGCGAATGAGGCTTGACGAAGCGCGGGCTCAGTTCTTTATGGGTGACACGTTGCAGACTCAGGTTTGTATTAATAAATCATGATTTGAAATGCACACTGAGGAAAAGGGAAAGATGATTGAAGAGATTGTTATTATTTAGGGAAGATATATAATAACCAAAGCTCCCATGACATCTTTCCAGGCAATCCTCGAGAAATATCCTTTAGGCCAGGAGAGACCTCCCATGGAAATACTGCCATCTGTTCCTCCGGCACAACAGACTGCTCCACAACCAACGGCGGTACGACAACACACTGTTTTTTTGACATCATTCCCGGTTTTCTTTCCACTTCATACAGCTCTTCAGAATGTGTGTGCTGTAGAAGTGCTCATAAATATCTTTCTCTCAACAGGAATCTCAAGCGGAGAGTCAAGAATCTGACACTAAATCACCACCACCTGACACATCTCCAACCACAATCACTGCAGACCCTGCCCTCATCGCTGATTACATTGACATCAATGATTTCCTCCCTAAATCACCAAATCCTGACAGTCAGCAGGTGGACACGGCCCTACAGGATATCGGCTCTGATCTACTTGAAGCGTGTCCCACAGCACAACTAGTAGACTATGACTTCAGTGCCCCCTTTAGTCCACTGGAGGGTATCACTGGCCAAGCCTTGGTCCAGCCCCGGCCACGATGGGGACCTGCAGTCCAGCCTGACTTGACCCAAAGCCACCCTTCTTTTTCTCACATCCCTATTGGGGAGAACATGTCTCAAGTGCAGGAGGGTCTCCACATAGCCAGCGCCTTTGGACATGCCTCCGAATCCAGCTTTCAGCCAGGCAATTTCAACTTAGAAGATCCCCAAAATATATCTAAACCAAGCGTTTATGGACATCCCTCTCAAGCTACAGTGCAGCTCGGAGATGGGAGCGGTCCAATGACAGACAAGAAGCAGGCGGAAGTCGCGTCTACGATGGAACTAAAGACTGAAACGGGGAATTTGGAAAGCATAGCAGAGGGAAATGAAGACGGGGGTACAATAGATGATGTTTTTACTGCCCCTTCCACCACACATGAGCAAGAAGGTATGGATCGTGGTCATCTCAAAGTATTGACAAGTCTTTCTGATTCGGATGGCATTATACCACCTGATGCAAGTACTCAAGACCACGGCTTAGATGCTGGAGATAAAGCTGAATCCAGTCCAATCCTTAAAGCTGTAGAGCTGGTTTTGGATGCCGTTGGCCCAAATCCCTTACCTAGCAGCCATGGACATTCCTCTGACGCTCACATAAAGGTTGGGCAATTTATATCTGAGGAAACTGCTCATCTTCCAACCCCCAACATCCACGGTCATGCCTCAGATTCACACATCAAGACTGGAGAACTTGTATCGGAAGTTGAAGCTCCTCCACCTTCCTTCTGTGTTCACGGCCACTCCTCCGATGCTCATATTAAAGTTGGGGAAAACGTTTGGGAATCTGTCGCTTCTTTTCCTACACAGAACGTTCACGGTCACGCCTCGGACGCCCACATCAAAGTGGGCGAGCATGTTTCGGACGTTGACGCCCCTCTGCCCTCGCCCAGTGTTCATGGACACAGTTCAGATTCACACTTTGGAGTTGGGGAAAATGTCTCGAATATCGCCACGCCACTCTTCGCACACGGCATCCACGGTCACTCCTCTGATGCCAATATAAAAGTCGGGGAGTACGTGTCGAACATACCTGAAGCGAAACATCTTTTGGGCGAACACGGGCACGCCTCAGACTGCACCCTTCAAGTAGGTTGTGTGGTATCTGGAACCGAGCCCTCGTTGTCCGCTCTACCAGGAAGCTCTTACGGTCACTCCTCAGATTCTGCCATGGCCCTTGGATGTGTGGTCTCAGGTGACGAACCCAAACATGCTCCTCTACCTGGAAGCTCTTACGGACACGCCTCAGACTCAGCCATGGCTACTGGGTGTGTGATTTCAGGAGAGGAACCCAAGCATTCTCCCCTACCTGGCAGCACCCACGGTCATTCTTCAGACTCCACTTTAGGCATAGGCTGTGTCGTGTCCAAAGAGGAACCTCTTCTATCGTCGCTACCAGGCAGCACCTTCGGACACTCCTCTGATTCCACGCTGCAGGTGGGTTGCGTTGTATCAGGGACAGTCCAACAGGCCTCTGCACTACCAGGCAGCGCTTACGGCCACTCATCAGATTCTTCACTTGGAGGCGGGTGCTTGGTGAAGGGCATGGGAATTCAACAGAAGGCAGACGACAATGAAGATGGTAAAGGTAATCAATAATATTAAGGGATACAAATTTAAAAGGGACACTTAGCAAGATAGTAGTGTTGAGAATTATGAGCAGATGTGGTTAAAGTTATGTATATTATTAATTTGAATGAAATTATATAATATTAGAAAAATATGTATTCATTATTAATTGAATTAGTTCAACTAATTAAATGAATTAACTTAATACCTACGGAGCACCACCGTGGAATCAGGGAACAATAAACAAACTAAAACAGTCTCTATATAAAAAAGGGTAAATTTACCTTAAAATTGTCAATGTTGATTACAATGTACATTAAATATATATGTATACAACACATTGCACACTACTAGACACACGTTCCGTAATTACTAAGTAGGCCCATCCTGTACCGGCCCAACAGTATTTTGTGATTTTCAGATTTGTGACATTATTATTTTTTTACTTCAATTTTGTTGTTTGTTTGCTTCCTTATAATACCCTTTTCTAACCTGTCTTTACTCTAGTATTTTCACACAAAGCGTAGTCTAATATAATTTGCATGCACATTGATAACTGTTCTTCTACCTTTTTTGGAGTTTGTGTCAACTGACTCTGACTTAAACAAATTGAGTTGTCACTGCTACAAACTGTTCTACCTATGTTAAAGTAATGGTTCTCCATCTCTCTTCAGGTTCTAGGTTGGACTGCCACGGAGAGCAGCTGGCAGAGGGTATGGAGTCCTGGGCAGCCGGCTTGGGTTTGTCCCCTGGAGAAAAGTCTGAGCAGGAATACCTCTCGGCTCTGTCTGCTCACTACCAGGTGGAACACTACGAAGACTGCTACAACCTAATGGGTTAGTCGAAAATCTATGACTGCTCCAAAGGAACAATTAATCTTCATAATTAATGTGGGCAATGTCATGTTCAAGACATGAAAATTGTTTGTGAACATGCTAAGGGGAATCTTGTCGGTAAGGCATTGTTTCTGGCTAGTTCACTGTATATTCTCCCTGATAATCTGCAAAATAACTTAATGAGAAATTAAACACATCTTGAAAGGCAGCACAAACAGTGTAAAATTGCAGAGAAAGATATACGATACACCTTACAGCTTGGCGGCGCTTACTTCATGTGAATAAAAAATATGTTCGCTGACGTTTCCAGAGGCCGTTAAATATTGACTCCCCCGGCAGTCACTGAGTTTGCATGAAAAGCCGGTGATATTTCATAAGGGTATTAAGTCTGGTTTATGTCTGTGTGGGATGCATCATGGCTCGTTGAAGTAATATGCCATCCTTTCACTCTGCTTGTGTAGTTCAGTCATGCTATTACTCATGCCAGCTTCCAGGGACTCCATGAAATCAATCAGTACCTACTCAGCCAAATGCATTTGCCACACCACTGATCATAGATAAATATACATATAGAGGTCGGACAGAATAACTGGAACAACTTACAATATAGAGCTTTTTAATGAAATCACTTTTCAGTTAAAACTACCCCATGTGAAGCTTTTTGAATGTTGTTGATTTTATTTATTTAAGGTTTTATCAGAGGTCATTTGAACAATAATTTGCGACTTACAATTATTGTTTTATTTTCAGTCAATAGGGGATTACTTTCTCAATTAGTTGTTTAGCATTTTTTTTTTCACAACATTTTTGAAAATAGTAAAAAGCCCTAGATTGCAAATGTCTTTTCTTTGGGTCCGACAACCAGTAGAAAACCTATACATTTTCAATTCAATATCATAGATGGACAAAGAACAACAGAGAATATCAATATTTAATAATGTGGGAATTCATGTTTGGCAGTTTTACTCACAGGATTAATCAACTATGAAAATATTTGGTGATTCATTTTCTGTTGATCGACTTGTTGTTGCAGCTCTGCTTAGTTTAATCATTTCACAAATGGTTCAAACATTTATTTTGCGCCGTCATCCATTCTGGCAAAAATATTTCTAGGACCTTTTTCAGTTCTGTGTCTTCTTCATTCCACTCCACCTGCTACTTTTTCTTTGCCCTATTTAAGATGATGTGTTTTTTGTGCAGTAGTCAGGTGATATTTATTCAGCATTGTGCCTGTCATCTCCCCCTCCCACAGCTTCGTCACCCGAGTGTCAGCTGCTGAAGCAGGTAACTCGGGGCCCCTGGGGGCTTCCTATGGACCCCACACTCCGCAGAGCCACAGACACCACCTCTGTCCAACTCAGCGAGATGGTCTCCCTGCCAGTTCTGATAAAACACTCTGTCACTACCCCCCTCATCACACAGTGAGTGTCTGTCTGAAAGCAAAGCTGCGGGAGGGAAGGGGGATGCTTTGCGTTAGAGAGAAGCCTTGAAAAACATCACATTAGTAAGCACAAAACCAGTGATTGTTTATATGTATGATCAAGCATCTGTGAAAGACATCTAATTATTTAACCTATAAAACGAATGCTATGTTCAAAAGAAATGCCTGTCTGAGGTTTTCAGTGCTCTTGTAATTCCTCTGCTACTTCAGGGCACTTAAACAGTAGCGGAGTGCACATTCTGCACTAGAGGACTAATTAAAAAAAATTCTTATTACTTTCCATCTTCGTAGGAACCTGTTAGTCTTCACCTACAATTATTTTGCACTCTATGCAGTTAAGCCTATTGTGTGGGAAGACAAATGGCTTTCTTATCCCTTTCTGCACGCAGAGGGTGTGCT
The DNA here is from genome assembly GCF_949987685.1 of Ammodytes marinus. Taxonomy (NCBI): domain Eukaryota; kingdom Metazoa; phylum Chordata; class Actinopteri; order Uranoscopiformes; family Ammodytidae; genus Ammodytes; species Ammodytes marinus. The sequence goes on from NC_137234.1 coordinate 10,325,333, forward strand.
GTATATTTAGAGTTGGAATTCATAGATCTACGTTTTTATTAACACATTCATCCCATGCTGGGATGACACAGTGGAGTTTGACAGAGATTTCCAACTGCATGTTATTTCCACTCTGATGAGTTTTCAGTTAAATAGAATGTTCGCTAAATCCTCACTTTTCTATAAATTGCTTCGGAATATTGAAGTTATGGGGCGGAGGAGGTCATCCAAAAAGTGCAGAAAACGCTAGGAAATATAAATTTTTTTTAATAGATGATATCTATCATTGTCACAACCTGTAAACAATATGAAAGTCAACATCATTTTGCAGCCCTTATTTTTGTATTGAAAAGTTTTTCTCTCTTTATCTTGGTCATCCTCCCCTCCATCCTCAGTGTATCTTTGGTGAACAAAGCAGTGGTGGACTACTTCTTTGTGGAGCTGGGGGTGGAGAGACACTTTGAGGCACTGCGCCACTTCCTGCTGATGGAGGATGGCGAGTTCGCACAGTCCCTCAGCGACCTGATCTTTGAAAAGGTGAAGCTCGTAAAGAGGTGTTGCTGTCATCTCTATGCACATTTAGAATAGGGTGATTTCACACACACCTATTTTATGTTTTTTTTTAATAGTCCACACTGCATTTGGTTTTATCTGTTTATCTGAGAGCCTGCATGGGTAACCTCATAAACCCATTGATTGTGGCATAAAGTACACACTGAATTATACACTTAAGAACAGTCACACACCAAAACTTGAGGACACAGGTTCTGTGGAAGTAGTTACACTCTTGTGTGAGGGTTTATATTTTTCCCTGTTAAATGTAATATAGTATCCTAGAGCCTGTGTGTATTGCGGTTATATAATACATAGCTGCTCAAAAAGCATTGCTGAAACGGAGCATTCTGAAAGCCGCTCTGATCAATATTGTTGTATATGAATAATGAATTAAATACTGCGTGTAATGCTAAATGAGTAGCTTGTCGTGACACACCTCACAGGATAGGAGATTATAGCCCGACTCTGCAGTTCCTCTTCAACCTTAATGGAGTTTTTCACTGCTTCAAGCTCATTGTTTAGGTTTACGGCCTGCAACTTTATAGCTTTGGTTCACTCCCCCCGGCTCTTAGCAGCCTCATTTCAGCAGCAGCAGGCGGCTGTTTGAAACCCACGAAAAAAAATCTCTTAAAAGGTAAAAACCAACTCTACGCTACCTGTTCAACACACAGACAAAGTAAAAGACTAGCTGGTAAGAGAAGCATTTAGATGGTGATGTACCATTTAGCTGCTAAGCAGCCAGATTTTTTGGTGGAGAAGATGGCGCTAAAAGTCACATGGACACAAACAGACGCCAGGTTAAAGCAGTACCATTTTGGGGCCACTTAGGGGCAACCGAAAAACAAGTTGTGAACACATCATACACATCGATATCTGTTTGAAGTTGATATGTTGAATTTTCTTTTTTACATATTGTGAAGTTACAGCGCAACATTCATTTGAAGTCATGTGTCTGTCCACCTGATGAATGTAAGTCTAGTATTCACTTTTTTTTAGCTCTGTTGTTGGTCTCAACCAACTTCTGAGGTTAATATCTGGCTCTTTAGCTGCTAATTGCTTCACTTTGTTTACCAGCTAGTTGCTAACTGTTGCCATCTGATGCTCAGCAGCCAGTGTACGGTGGGATTTTAGAGCTATTTTCACTGAATACAGCTACTTGTGGCTGAAAGCTGTGCGACTTAATTAAGACCGTAAAGTTACAAACCTGACAGCTAAACAATGAGCTGAAACTCTTTATAAACAACTCCCTGAAGCCTTTGGGGCGCAGATGATACAGATAAATAATTCTTGGTGGTTTCATCACTACTGCATGAGAAACCATTTTTCACATTGTCTTTACCTTTTTGATTTTTAACAATGGTATTATAAAAAAATATCTTGGAGACATTTTAGTATGGTATACTTGCTGTCTGTGGCAGTGACTCATCGTGTGCATGCAGTCTGGGCACAGATTCCTAGCCCACTTCTGTCAAAAACCTGAGCTTCCTGGCGTGAAATAACAAGCTGGGTTGCTGTTCTACACAACCATTTGTGTACGATTGTGTCTCTGGAGGCCCATCAGACAGAAGGTATTTGTTGCAGCCAAACTCTACACCAACCGATTCCACTGATAAGCACCTTCATCTGGAAAGTGAGCTAATCATTGCAATCAGCTACCCGTCGTGTTTGTTTGGAATTGAAAACCTTGATAGCACGTTTGAAAAACAACAGGTGTAGAGATAGGGGTATTTATTTGTATTTGATCGTTGTGTATTTATTTAACCCCCGTGTCTTCTCCCCCCCGCCTAGATGGGCAGTGGCCAGACTCCCGGTGAGCTGCTGACTCCCCTGGTCCTAAACTCCATCCTCAGTAAGGCCCTGCAGTACAGCTTGCACGGGGACACGCCCTTAGCCATCAACTTCACCTTCGCCCTGCGCTTCCTCCCGGAGACCTTCCACCCACACGCCCCGGATTCTCTCAACTGTCTGGAGCTGCGCTACAAGGTGAGGCAGTGTGCTTTAAAGGTGCAGTCAGTGGTTCTGGAGAAAGCTTGTTTTCAAAATAAATTTTTCGTCAAAATCTGTGAATGTAGGCGCTGAAAAAAACTCTGGTGTTAATACACAGCCTATGCTCTGTAAACAAAGGGTAAACTAAGGAGGCCCATCTTAGCTATCAAGATACAAGTTTATAGAGCCTAGGCTGTGTATTACCACTGGATTATTTTTCGACTAACACAGAACGGACGGACCGCGGATCGTGAGGAGATATTAACTTATTTAACAAAGTGATTTTGATAACAAGTTTTCTCTAAAACAACTTACTCTATCTTTAAGGTAGTGAGTAACTGTGTGTGTGTGTGTGTGTGTGTGTGTGTGTGTGTGTGTGTGTGTGTGTGTGTGTGTGTGTGTGTGTGTGTGTGTGTGTGTGTGTGTGTGTGTGTGTGTGTGTGTGTGTGTGTGTGTGTGTGTGTGTGTGTGTGTGTGTGTGTGTGTGTGTGTGTGTGTGTGTGTGTGTGTGTGTGTGTGTGTGTGCTCGTCTCGGCGTGAGTGGCAGCTTAAATATGACGACTTGTCATGTTCTGACAAACAGCTCTGAGCTTATCACAACCTTAAATGGTTGAACCTGGTGGATTGATGTCTTTTAAGGATGACACGCACAGTAACTAATGCTGAACATGTCCTCTCCTGCTGAATCTCTCCATATTGTACCTTTTTCCTGAATCTCCCTCCTTCTCCTTATAGCTCGCAGTTGCTTTGTGTATTTTTGCCCGACTCTCTCCCTCTCTCTCCCCAGTATATCTCTTCCTCTTCCACATCCGCCTCCCCGTCTCTCACCACTTCGTCTTCCCTTCACACCTACTTTATCAACTTCTTTGCGATCGCACCTCTCTCCTCCCCTCATCTGTCACTCTCTCTCTTTTTAACCGTTTTTCCTCCTGCTCTGCTTTCCGTTTGCGTTCTTTTTCGTCTTTCACACTCAACACATTGTCACACCTTGACACAACTTCCACCTGTCCCACTCTGCTGTGCGTGTGTTTGACTCTTTGTCTTCCCTCTCGTGTCCTCTCCCCAGGTGGACTGGCCGTTGAACATAATCATCACGGACAGCTGCATGAACAAGTACAACCGTCTGTTCTCCTTCCTGCTGCAGCTCAAACACATGGTGTGGAGCCTCCGCGAGGTCTGGTTCCACCTCAAGAGAACGGGTAGGGGCTAAAAGCATTGTTTTTCTATTTGCTATTTGATATTGAGATCACACTTATTTAACACAATAATTACATTAGGCTTTAGAAACATCATGTATTCAGTCAATTAAGAAAATATATATTGGAAAAGCTGTATTTTTTTTTTAACGGTGGATTTCCTTGAATTTAAATATAGTTCAACTGTAAACTAAAAACATGACCTTGCTCAAAGGCTTGACCTGACTTGAAAACATCATCTTCTAAAAGTCGATTATCTTCATAATTGGTGTAGGTTGAAATTGTATTTGCAATTCAAATTCACCTTAAATGTGGTGACAGCGAAGGAGCAAGCTTTTACAAGGCGCAGCTCAGACTCCACCTCCGACAGGGAATAGTTAGGATTCCTCCTGTTGTGCTTCAACTGTTAATAAAATATTCATAGAGGGGGAATGCTGAGATCCCTTTGTTTTATTCATACAAAGCTCAAATCTCCTAGCAGTGGGATTTTTGTAAAACAGCGGGCTCCACTTTAGTCAGATAGTATTGATCAGTAAGAGCCTGCGCTCAGAATACATGAATGGATATCCTGAAGGGTAAAAAACAGTGTTAAGGTATTAGAGGGGGGCAGACTTCAGCGATTATAACATTAATATTGCTGATCACTCAGGAGAATGTGGATAATTCACTTAACCAAGGTCTGTCTTCAACTCTAACATCAATTGTTTTCATTATTGATTCATGTGTATTGATTTTTGCCTAAATTAAAAATGGAGATGAATTCGATAGATCCCAGAGCCCAAAGTGACCTCAAATATCTGGAAATTGATTTTAAAGTGAAATGATGACAGAAAGTCATTACCCGAGAAAAAAGTTTGTCCCATTGAGTATTACCCTTTGGTACAAAGAGGTGTTTAACACTTTCCCCCCATGAAAGATTGCCTGCTGTCATAAAGGGTAAGGATGAGCTGTTTTTAAAGGTCTGCTCACCTTTCCTGGATTATTTACCAGCAGACCTGAAAAACTCACTTCTAAAGGGAATACACTTCTCTGGAGTGGAAGCCACGTCTCATGACCTCTACATGATATGGCTCTCACAACTGGTTACTCACAGTTTACACACAGTGGGCTGGAAATATTTAAGCATTGTTATGGTGAACTGTTAATTATTAGAATATGTATTATGATATTTTTTTGCACACTTGCTTTTCGTAATTATATCATTTATATTAACGCTGCTTTTCGTAATTATATCATGTATTTTACACCTTTTCATTGTAAGACTATCTAGATATATTGTTTGTATTTGCATTGTCTGAACTCAATGAAAAGTACTCATTTTCAATCCTGGCAGCACTGACTCCTGTCCCCCTCTGTCTCCCTCAGCGCTGGTGAAAGGTGCCGGTCGCTCGCTGCAGTTCCATCAGCTGCAGCTCTACAGACACGAGATGCAGCATTTTGTCAAGGTCATCCAGGGATACATCGCCAACCAGATCCTGCAAGTGTCCTGGAGCGAGTTCACCGCCAAACTGGCCACTGCCAGCGACCTGGACGCCATCCACCGCATACATGCAGACTACCTCAACAGAGCCATCTTCAGGTGAGAGCTGGAACTGCACATGTGCACAGTGCATTATTTAAAGGTCATTGAAGATATTCTTAACTTAAAAAGGACCTATGATGCTTTTTGACTTTTATGACCTATAAACGTTGTTATGATGATTCATAGTCATGCTTAACCATACTAAATTATCAAATAATGACTTACATGCATTTCGACGTATTCCCTGCTGACCGTCTGGGGTGTCTGTGCAGAGCACTAAACACTATTCTAGCCAGTCGAGAAGTCACGTCTTCAAAGCGGTCTACCCTTTGTAACTTTGTGACGTCGCATGTAACTTTGTGAAGTCACCACGCGGATGTTCCATGTATGGTAATGCTGTCACTTCCCTGTTCGCGTCTGCCTCGCGTCTGCCTCGCGCCCTTATAGGTCCATGCTCGCGCTTCCCGCCACTGAAAGTGTTCCGGAAGGAAGGTAACCAATCACAACGGAGTGGGGTTTGCAGGAGGAGGGGGGGGTAGCGGAGATGGCCGATGCACAGGCAGAGGGAGCGGAGATTGCCGAAGCACACACACTCAAGTGTTGACAGGACGTGCTGGATCGTCAAAATAAGAGAAAGAGCTTCCCGAAAATCTACATAGTTTTTTGTGATGTGATTCGTGTCAGGTTGCTCTATAGCAGTGTAAAACAAGAAATTAAGACCAGAAAAGTAGTATAATAGGTCCTCTTTAAATGAATTGCTTTGAAAAAACAAAATGCTGTCGTCTCCCCCCTTGAATCCAATACATTTGAATTGTTGGTCCCATCTCTCAGGTATTCAGTATTATCTGCTTGTAGCCTGTGCAATTCATGTGAGAGAAGGCGCGTGTAACCTTGTAAATTCAAAGATTTTATTCATAAAGTACACGAACCTAAGAAACGCTGAATACTCTTAACACTACAGAGTTGGCTTAAAAATGCATGTGCCACAGTTAAAAAGCAGTGGTTCTCTCCAGGAGGTCACTCCATAACTATTTGCATAATTTAGTATTATGCTTCTATATGAGCCCTTGGCCCCTCTTGGTGTTGCTGCCTGAATCAAATCTTTTCAGCTTTGACATGCTCCAAATTGATACAGATTTGAAGGTTTTCTGAAATTGGTCTGGGGGCACCATCCAATAGCAGTGATACTTGCCTCATTAATCTGCTTTTACTGTCATTATAAAACGTATTGTTGCCGCTATCAGTTACATTTCTGAACCATAGCTATCACTGGCCCTATAGTATTACCATACTAAAATATATATTTCAATGTAGAAATGCACAAAATGTCCACTGACCTTTCAAATACGGAAGGATTTAAAACTACAATTTGTTAAAGGGGTTGTGAATGTATATGTCGATATGTAAATGCATTTAAACCCACAGGAATTTAGGCTGTGATAAAATGGCGAAATATTGTGAAAGAGTTCAATAATTCCTTGAGGCTCTGCACAGGCACGGCAAGTTAATGTGGAACACTCCGCACCCATGATTCCATATAAAAATTAATCCAACCACCCCGTTACAAATTAATTAAAATTCCAGCTGGATCGGAGACTAACTTTTGAACCCCGTTGAATGATTTAAGCTCATTAGGAGAGCTCGTCAAGTATCAACACTCAACACTCTTCTGTGTATAATTTCAGCGCGTCTGAAAAAAGTAATTCCAAAGTTCCTTGTTCAAGTTTCCTAAATTGTTGCACTGTGGCCCTCCCCAGGGGTTTGCTGACGGAGAAGGCGGCTCCGGTCATGAACATCATCCACAGCATCTTCAGCCTCATCCTCAAGTTCCGGGCGCAGCTGATCGCACAGCCCTGGGACAGCCAGCAGGGGGAGGCGGTGCACCCCAGCTTCATTGCCATGCAGCAGTCGTACAACACCTTCAAGTATTACTCTCATTTCCTCTTCAAAGGTAAGCACCGACTACTGTTTCAGAATTTGGAATTAATGGAAATGTTCCCTCTTTATTTGCATCCACCCACATTTCAGTTCTGGTAGAAAGGAGAAGCTCCCATCCCGTTATGTTTTTATTGCGTAGTTTGATGATGACAATGACTCATTTGTTGCTGAGTTTAATGATTATTAAAGCAAAGGATGTTCTAAAAGACATTCCAAAAGAGGGGGCAGGTAACCACGTAGAATATTCCACCCAAGTTCCTTGCATATCATCCACTTATATTTCTATAGCACTATCATTTTACCAAGGTATAAGTTGTTTAAAGGTGATGATCAGTGATTTTCAAGGAACGCTTCTTGTCAAAATCACTTTGTCATAATCAGCTAATATCTCCACTATCCACTACCTGTCTCTGTTGTGTGTGAACACAGGATTTCTTTCTTGCATGCATACACATTACAGACAGGTATCGTATCATGAGGAGATATTCACTGATCTTGACAAACTGATTTGGACAACAAGCATTCTCCAGAATACTGACACCACCTTTAAGTACATAATTCCTCCTTGATGTTTCCACAGGTAGTTTAGCAATTAAACCATTACAGTGAGACAGTGAAACAAAGAGGGAATTTTGTTCTAAGAATAATTTTGGAATATTTTTCTTACTCGCACTGCTCATATTAGCTTCAGCTGGACTTTGTAAATGAACAAAAAGGAAATAATAAAACTGTATTCATAAGTATTACTTTAAATCTCCTTTTTTTGTTTCAGTGGTGACCAAGCTGGTGAACAGAGGATACCAGCCTCACCTCGAGGATTTCCTCCTCCGCATCAACTTCAACAACTATTACAAAGACTCCTGAGCTGTTTACTGTTGTGAATGTTGTACATAAACTATGTGTGAGTACTTGACATATTACAGGTAATTCATTATATACTCACTATCCAGTGCACAGTTGTGTACCAAGAGTGTTTACATTTTAAGAATCCCTTATAGATAAGATGAGACATTGTCAGATGTATAATACATTCACTTCTTCTGGCCTTCATTTCACGGTCCAAGATATATTTAAAAACCCACGAGTACTATAAAACAGGGCATGGATTGGACTTTCAAACCAGTATGGGCAATCAGTGTGCCGGATCTCAGCTACATGTCTGTGTGCTATCTTAATGACTTTGCTTCTAAAATTGTATGCAGCCAAAGTTTCTACCCATGCCTGCTGTAATGACTCCTATGTTCCATGTGTGCCTCCAGCTGTGTAGATTTTAAGTGCATATAAATTAAATTGTCAATTATTTGTAAATACAGAAACCAAATGCTTTGTTTAATAAATGCTCAACATTTCTGTTCATCTGGGTTATGTTGTGAACTTTTCTAAAAAAAAAAAAAAAAAGCCCTGTGGGTAGTGTATTCTGTCGACTTCAGCCATTTTCTGAAAGGGAGAGGGAAGAAAATGCAGTCCTTGCCAAATTACTGAAAAGTATTTCAGTAATATGGCACTGTGAGTATTAAGGTGCATTACTGACCAAGCAAAAAATATATCAAGAGTCAGACCAATATGCAGCACAGTTGTTATAAGTGTGATGAGCTGCAGCAGGCCATGTACAGAAAGAGGATTTGGTTCTTTGAATTGTAAAGTTGGAAAACCTTTTCGCACCAACTGAGCCGTCAATCAGGAGGACACAGGCACCAGCTCGAGCAGCCAGGTTACCAATCGAAGTGGAAGAAAATCCCGGACTTTTGTTCAATGATGCAATAAGCATGTTTGTATGCATTGCTGTAGTTTTATTAATGGTGGGTTTGAAACAGCTCAACCAGCACCCGAGGAAAGAAGGTACAACCAACCCTTACATCAGCCAACAAAAAGAAATGGTTAAGACTGAAAGCAAAAGTTTGACAGAGGAGAATATTGACAACACTAATAAGTCAGCCAGTTGGCATTGCAAAAAGAACGTAAGAAAGGAGTTTACAGCTATTCTACCATTATAAAGTGTTAATTAGTGATATTTAGAGGTCCACTTAGACAGATTTGGTTACCACATGATACACCTAGTCTAACTCTTTCCACTCTTTGTGCTAAGCTGCAGCTTTACATCTAACTGACTGATGTTAGCATACATCGAGCTAACGAGAGAGTGAATAAGTGCATTTCTCTAAATGTCAAACTATTCCTTTGATTAAAATGAGCAGTGTCCAGAAGAAAACAACATTATCAATACAAATAACTTTACCAGTAAAGCAAGTGGTCCTTACACACTTCATCATTATTTAACATGTGTTTCTGCAAAGAGGGCTCTGATGTAGAGTAGAAAAAGCAAGCAGACAAGCAAACACACCAGTCAACTCAATGTAACTTTTACGATCAACGTCAAGTCAGTGGTTTTGACCCCGTCCATATTACACAGTACAAAACATGTCGGATTCACATAGGCTTCCGCTGTCCCTTTATCATTAGTGTTACAGCTACACTGGGATCCAGAGGGAGGGCAGAGTTTCACCGATCAACCGGCTCCCCTCAGTTTTTCTGTTAAGATTAGCTTTTCATGTATAATATAGCAATATATATATTAGCAAAAAGCTAATTTATTTTAATGTCATGTAAGTAATACCCCACTGTTGTGTGCCTACATGCCTTACTCTAACATTTCAGTGAACTTTTTTTTTTAGTCTAGTGTGCAATGTTGAGGGTTTAATCTTAAGACATCATCAAATCATGCACCACTTCAGCCCTACCATATTGAAGGTTTTTAATGCAGCCAACTCTGAAACACCATACAGACAGTTAATATTTACAGAATCTTCCAAGAAACCGAGAGCAGCGTACTTATAGATTTTACTTACGAATATTTGGGCTGGAGAATAATGTAAAATATGCCAAATTCAATTCAGCGTAAGGTAGTCAGGGTGCCATATTAAGGGAACCTCATAGTGGTAGGAGTGCAGAAAGAACAAAACAAGTTTTGGTCGAAGCAATAATGCCAATTATGTCCAACCTTCATATTAAGTAACAGTGATAACAAGCAATGCAACTGCATGTCACTGCTCAGCAGATCAAAGGAAGTGGCAAAGATTTTAACTGATTTGAAGTCCTTCATTGTATTAAAAGATCCCTTACATTTCCCAATTAGTGCATTCTGTAGCCATCAAATAGATATATAGCTTTTAAGTGCAATAACCGTTATGTATAAACAAAAAAAATAAACGGAGGGCAGAGTAGTTGAAAGCCTAAAATACAAGTTAATGGTTCTAAAACAACATAAAAGGAATAACGTTTCCAAGCTATGTCAACCTAAAGATGAACATAAACCCAAGCAAATGTTTCACCACCTTCTGTTAGATGGCTGGGAATATTGTAGACAACAATGAAACAAGATCGATAGCTTATATAGTGTCCTTTTGAAGTAAGTACCGCCCAAAGCTGTGTTGAAATAACACCAGATCCAAAGAGCCATGCTACAGTCTGCCCGTGCAAAAGCAGATCTAATGGAGCGCACATGGAGATTATTTTTTTTTTGGTCCAGGTAACCCCCCTACCAACATCTTCTGCTTTCACTACAGCAAGAAACTGGAGATGCAGTTAACAGTTACAGGGTAAGTGGAAGAGAACTACACTCTCTAATATAAAGTGTTACAGTACCAGAGTTTGGGTTAGGGGCTCATGATGACATTTTGATCCAGGGAAAGCCTTCTCTCCTGGGCAAAAGTCGGACGGTGGCCCTGGTCTTGGTTGTGTTTTTTGTTGGTCCTAACTAGGCCTCAGACTCCAGATCTTCTTCTCCTTCTCCGTTGGTTGTGTCGCCCGTCTCAGGCTCCAGCAGCAAGAATTTGCCGTCATTGGTTAAAGGCATGTTCTTCATCAACTGGGCCAGGGCCTCTGGGTCCTTTAAAATCATTTAAATAGAGTAACGGATAATAATTAAAAAATGTTTCTTTCTTATATTGATCTTGATTAATATCTCTGAATTTGTAAAGATATTTTATTTTACTTCAAGGTAAAACTAATTAACAGTAAATCGATTATATGTATTGAGGTCAGGTAAAATATAGTAAAAGTTTGAAATTGTTCATATTATGGAGAAACATAACAATGAGAGGGTGACTATCACTTTTTTTGCCACTAAAAAATACATCTTGTTTATGCATTTAAAATCAATTACTTTATCAAAAAAACAGATCTTGAAATGGGGGAACTTTTTTCTAAAATGTTTCCATAATGAAGGAAATACCTTCTTGGCTTCTGTAATGTCCTTCGCCAAGCTTATGGTGTAACATATCTGTCAATAAAGACAAAAAGATATACGTCAGTCAGTATACATTTATGCATCAGTTGAAATGTTCCCCCCCTTTAAAAAAAAGAGAAAAAAAAAATCAATGTTTGCTGCATCAACCTTTTCTCCCTCTGTGTTGCTCTCGAAGACGAAGGCGCTAAACGAAGGCTCTCCCTCCTCATCTCCGTCGCTCCAGTCTCTGCCCTCCACCACGAATCCCATCAGCCTCCCGTTCTCCTGGTGCGCTGCAAACTGACACACCTCTCCAAGCTGGAACTGATAAAAAGAGGAGAAGAGAGTTGAAATACTACATGGCTACAAAAGAGAGATTAAAAATATTGACAGGATCTTTTGTCATACTTACACTTGTTCTCGTAACTTGAGTCTGAGGATCGATCAACCTATTGCCAAGACAAAATAAAGACAAGAATATAAAAATGTGAAAAAGTTGTTAACCTTTGTATTTGTTGTCTTGTCTCTTTTTCTGACGAACAATGCTACAAAAGGTGAAAGAAAAAAATCAATCAGGAGTTAAACAAAATAACGTTTTTGTTGGATAACACGTGTTTATCACAAAATAGTTTTTTTTTTTTATGGACAATTATGCTTTTTCAGGTACATTCAAGGTAATGTTGAAAAAGTATTCCATTGTTTTTTGATGGAGTATAGGCCTAACTGTTTAGAGGTGTCTATCAGCGGATTGATACGGCAGGCAGTGATCGATCAGATTGATGTCCGTAGGTCCAGAGCAACGGTGAATTATGCTTAACGGCAGGCACTAACAGACCGTAGACTGCCGTGATTTACCAAACAGAAGACAGTATTTTAATGTGATGAAACTTACCTGAGGCTACTGCTGGTGACCATGAGGTGGGACTCTGTGGTCCTGAAGATGTTGTGGATGGCTCTGGCAGCCAGCACCTGCCTCATGGCCTCATAGATCACTTCCTGGTTGTCTCCACAGCGCACAGCCATTGATCCCAGGAAACGCACAGCGAATACCTGCTGCAGGAGGGAGTCTGCAGGGGGGGAAAAATTTCAAAACGTCAACCGCTCACAATGTAATGTTAGTACACTCAAGGACGACAAACAGAAGGCATTTTGGAACGCTAATGCAGAAGGGTTATCTCAAGGTACACAAACAAGCACACAAAGAGACAGAGTGGAACATTTGTGGAATGTTTACCGTCACTCTCTGTTGAGCAGTCATCATCTGTTTCTCCAAACGGATTTGTTCGTCTGTCAGAGAGAGAGAGAGAGAGAGAGAGAGAGAGAGAGAGAGAGAGAGAGAGAGAGAGAGAGAGAGAGAGAGAGAGAGAGAGAGAGAGAGAGAGAGAGAGAGAGAGAGAGAGAGAGAGAGAGAGAGAGAGAATTGGCAAACCAGCGACAAAGAAATCAATTAAACCCCTGCATTGAGCAATTATGAAGCTTCCTGGAAAAATGATTTAATAACCTCATGGAGGCCAACTTTCGGGGAACTAGCATCATGACCCACCAGTAGCCTGTTACTAACCCTGTGACTCACAAACATGCACCAACAAACAACAACCTTCCGGCCACCCCCCTACGCTTTTTCTCCTCACCTCCCGCCGGCTCTGTTCTGGTCCTGGAACTCGGAGGCCGGCAGCATGATGTCAAACTGGATGGGTGTGCCGGGGGCGATCAGGTCGGCTGGTTCAGGACCAGCGTCTGACTTCTGGGAGTCGCCCCTGGAAGGATATACACCTCCTGGCTTTGCTCTGCACCAATGAGATACAGTAGAATGAAGATGAGGTGGAAGGAATAAACCATGTAAACCACAAATCATCAATGAATCTTGAATGAAACTTAAAGGACAAGTTCATATTTTTTTAAAGTCAGTCTTCAAAATACTCACATGCCGATATAAAAAGGTCCATTACCTATGTAGTGTTTTTTTTGTCAGGGTTTGTTTATATAACTCATATTAAGCCTGACCTGTCTGGGTTGGGGGAACCTTCTGGTCTCTTCTCAAAGCTGGTGATGGGGGTTACTGCCTGGATGGCGGTTTGGTTCAGTCTGATGGCCACAGCCTAGAAACAATAGGGACAGCAGGTCAGAGTCATTTATAGAACCAGAACAATGTGGAAATATGACTAAATGACCTCATGTCCCTCACCCATCAAACAAACGTAACCTTTCCCCGGGTACCATGAGCAGCATTTTATTCTCCAGCAATCCTTTCAAACAAAAGGCTTCCCTGGTTCAAATTGTTCAGGTAAACACAATTATTTAAGGACCAAAATTAGCCTTTCTGGACCAAGGCGTGTATTTTTTTGGGAAGAATTTATAGGGGAAGAATGTTTATTTTGCTTCATACAGGCTGTACTAACACATATGTTAGTGCTCCTTGGCATGTAATGATGTTAAAACAAAAGATTGACAACTTTTTTTAAATGTACATTTGATTTGTGGAATAATTCAAACATTTTGATAATGTATTATCCATGCTTTAAATCTCAAACCAAATACATGTAAATGGTAAAAGATGTTATAAATCAAAGATTTAGGCGAATGAAGTTTTCTTTTTAAATCTAATTTCTAAATTTTTTAATTTGTTTGTACACAAATGAGACACCCACACAAGGAAACAACGAGGTAAACATGTTTGGCACTTTCTTTCACAACTAAATAAGCTTTGTCTGAAATCCTTCTCCATTTGATGCTAAGTGCACTTTACTTTTCAGCTTTTCAGGTGTGTCTCAATTCTATAAAGCACCATGAAAAAATAAACCCTATTGAACCGAAAATATTCAGTAGTTCACTCAGCGTGTACAACTGTTTGCTAAAAATCCTACAATGACACAGCTAAATTCTGTTTGTCTCTGGAGAATCTGGAAAAATAAATATTTGTAAATGGGGTAAACACTCCTGTGAACATGCAATATTCTGGTAATTAAGAAGCAAGATCGTCTCCATTTTTGTCTCTCAAATAGACATTTAAGGTTGTCGAACCACACTTGTCTAAAATGCCTGATCAAATAATGTGGTTGATGTTCTTACTGCCAAGATCAATTAAATGTTTCTGGATTAAAGTTAGAATTTCACAAGTCTAATTCTTCGATATTTGGTTTAATTGGCGTCTTTTCTTAATGTGTGTGTGTGGCGACTATGTCACTGTGCAGTAGTGTATGTGTGTGTGTGTTACCTCTGGGTTGTCAGTCAAGTAGATCTGTCTGGAGATGTTGTTCACAGTGCAAATCCACTGAGAAAAAGAAACACAGAGATCCACATTAGGGCTTCCTGTAGCTCTGACATGAGCTGCCTGAAATCCCTTGACTTATAGCAGCTGTGACAGGCTAGAGCGAGGTGGGAGAGTGTGGATGTACACAGAACCAAACATGAAAACTACTGAAATGAACCTCGACAGCTCCTCCGACATCGTTCTATGACCGACACTTGTAACAGTAGGTATCAATGGGATCATGATGCGAAACACGGGGGAAGATCAAACACAGCTGTCTCTATCACACCTACCTCTTCATATTCCCTTTTGCTCTCAGCTTGGAGTATCATTGACCTGTAGGCATGGAGGAGAAAAATGTAAATTAAAACATCGCCAATATTTCATACATGTTTGTCATGTAGTTCCCATGTCTGGATATGTGGTAAAGTCAGTGTACATACGTTTTGCCCGAGGGGGAGGTTATCTGAAAGCAGTAGCGTCTGTCCTCACACTCCACAGCCATGACAGAGCTGTTGTCCAGGTCCAGCACCATGCCCCCCGCCACCGCCCCGCGAGGCTGGCACATAAGGTTCCCTCCCTGGGTGAAAAAGTACAGGCGGTCCCAGGCTGTGGTCACTAGGCCTGTTTTACTGGAGCACAGAGAGTGTGGAGAAAGGTCAGCTTTAAAAGGTGACACATGAAAGGCAATAACATAATTTTTTCAAGCATTTGTCATATTGAGATATTTGGTTATTTATTTTGCATCCATAACATGTCGTCTTCTTTATTCTAGTCAATAAAAAGGTCCAAAATGTAAATGTAGGTGTTTTACTAAATCTACTTGTACTATACATAATCGCAACTTGTTAAACACTTACTGTATATAAAACAAAACTTAGTTTCCATAATCATTCTTAGCACTACTCTGAAGGGTATTTCAGAAGGATTTGTTCATATGATGTTAATTGTCGGATTCATGATACATCTGTTCTTAAAAAACATGCGGAAAATGCATATTATTTTTGGATTCATGTAATTTTGGTTTTTAAAGAGATGCAAATGTACACATAATTAGTTAGATTTGCATATTTGTACAAACATTTATTAGAATTGTAATACAAATAAAAATGCTGGTGAACTGGAAAAGTTTCATGATAATATATTCAAGATAAAAAATGTTTTCCTTCTCACCTGCAGATTTTGAGCAACATAATTACAGCTTTTGAAGTCAAGTGGTATTAAATAATTAACTACAGTGCAATTTAACTCTGACTCAATGTGACAAGACAAGGCAACACGTGTATGACTCATTTGAATTGCTCGTCATTAAACCTTCCTCTTGTACCTTGCTAAATGAATGTCCTTTGGGTAAAATGGAAGCGTACCAGCTCGTTACAAGGCGAGTGACTCAGACCCTTAGTATTGAGAAAGCGTTCCAAATAACAAATGCTCTCTGGACTCGGCTCTATTTGACAGACGTTTTGAGGCTGCTGGCAGTGAGCGTCATTAAATTGAATGGCACTCTGTGGAAACCTTTTTCTCTGGTGTCACAGACGTTTGTCAAATACTTTGAATGTATATGAGGGAGATACCGAGTTTGACAGCTCTGACATTTCGCTAAATCACATTGCCGTCTACGCCACCATTCTAGCCCCCTGAAGCCATTAAGGAAGTTCCCCCTTCTCATGCATCCACTGTGCAATAAGCTGACAGCACAGTGTCAGCATGTCACCTGGCCCACTGTCTGCTGTGACAGACTTATTGTTTACTCTGGGTTCCTGCATATATCTTTAACAACTTTAACAAAAGCAGCCAAAAGAAAATTCTGATGTGTTTGGCTAAACATTCAAGATCTAATGCAGGTGATGTATACTGATTAGACCATCCTTAGAAAGGTGGAGTCAGTGATTCTAGAGAAAGCTAGGAGTTGCCAAAATCTTTGTCAAAATCAGTGAATATCTCCACATGATCCACTACCTGTCCATACTGTGTGTGCGTGCTGAAAATAAATTTAGTTTAAATACACAGCCTAGGCTCTGTAAACTGGTATGTAAAGAAAAAAGGGTATGTAAACAAAGGGGGCCCCCAGCAACGTGTCCGTTTACAGAGCTCAGGCTAACACTGGACTTTTCTTTACCAGCTAACACACAGTATGGACAGGCTGACTTGATTAAAAGTTTATTTTTCACTTCTTTTTTTTTGTTCTTCTTCCCAGACACCCTTAAACATATGGACTAATAAAGAAACGCGACGTGAATAAAGAAGTGTCCCTGGGTTTAAAATAGGAGCATAATGAGTGTAATTAATCTTACTTCCTAATGTTGAGGTAGCCAGCCTTCTGGATAAGTGTGCGATTGACCGGCTCAATGTCCTTGTCTGGCATGTAGACCGTGTCGTCCACAGACAGGAGCTCCCTCTGGGTCGCGCGCATGGCCTCCGCCTCCACATCCAGCTGGGCCTGGATACTAAACACAGGAAAAAAGTTTGAATATAGGCCGAATCCATCAAAACTGACATTCAGAACTTAGTTAAGTATTATTGTATTACATCACAGCTGCATTGCCTAAAAAAAAAAGAATACTTAATATTTGTGTTGACATCACAGTAAAACATTTTCAGTAAGAACAGACTTAACAGGCCACTGTGTGTTATACAGTTACAACAAAGTATGCTATGGTTCATCACATGTATAATGCGAATATTAATGAGATAGTATTTTTACCCTTGCGTCATTTTGGACACAGAAAGGAGAAAGTTGTCCATCCTCTTTGACACCATATCCACGCCTTTCTTGAAGAAGCTGATCTGAGAGATTGGAGATAATGAAGCGCAATTAATCTGTGTTAAACTGTTTTCATTATCAACTAATCTTGCCCTTTCATTTCTGAGATGTTTGTTTTGTCGGTAAAATGTCAGAAAAATAGTGAATTGAAAAAAATACTAATTTTTCATTGCCCAAGGTGGTGTATTCACATTGCTCGCTTTATTTACCAAACAGTCCAAAACTAAATAATATTTTGGTTGATCATCTGAAAATGACAAATAATTGGTAATTTATCAGAATAATTGCTGATACATTTTTTGTTGTCGATTAATGGACTACTTTTTGCATCTCAATTTACATGCTTACAGATTGAGGCCTTTGGTAAAAAGAGATAAAATGTGTCCCAAATGGAAAAAAATAAACATTTTCAATGAGGAAATCGCCTCTCACGTTTAAATATTGAATTTCAACACAGCTATAACAAAGCGGTCTGGCCGGGTTAGAAGGCCAACAGCTGCTTCATTACCTGTGCCTGTGTGTAACCCAGCATAGGTTCCAGCATGGCTACTCTCTTGCGATACTGCAGGGCGTTGAGGGCGCAGTAATACTGCAGTGAGGCCTGGTGCTGCTTCCTCCTCGTGTAGGCCACCTCCTTCACCAAGTCTGACTTCACCTGTCCAGACAGTACAGAGTTAAACATGCAAATGTGTACAAATACATGTGGCAAGCATAAACTCACTACCAAGCTCTGCACAAACACTCACACGTATGCAAACACTTGACCTACTGTACCTTCAAACACATACAAAAAAGCAACATGTTCAAATTACCTCGTACTTCCAAGAAGACATGGAGACACAAGCAAATACAGTGATCTTATCTCTGTAGCCATCATAGTGCATGTCTTACAACAACAGTGCAGCAGGGCAGAATAGGACTATTTAACTTCATGTAACTGCTATTTGTATTGTGAATTATTAGAAAACATTCCCACCGCATTACCAGAGCATTACTGCACCGCAAGGCCTTATAATGCTTGTGATGATCACTAGGGGAAAAGCTCCATCAGTCAAACTGAGAGAGAGAGAGAGAGCACTTGGCAGACAGCCACTCTACCTTCTCATTCTCCTTCTTCTTGGGCAGTCGGCTGTATTTGACCATGGCTGCCTCGTGCTCTGCAGAAGAGGAGGGAGAGGAGGACACAAGGATCAGACCGTGACTGCAGGTACTTTTTTTTTTGGATGACATTTTTCTTTGTAACACAAACAACAACAAAGGCATGGGACAAACCCACGAACCCCCCACCCACAGGACTTGCAGACAAATGATTCATTATAGTAATGTTATAACACTTTTCCACGAATCAACTAAAACATTCAAGTTATTAGTAGTAATTGTTTTTTGAAATAGGTTGGGATTTGAACTTACCATCTGTGGCTATGCCGAATATTTCCTTCAGCGTGCTTATCTCTGCAAACATCCAATACATTGTCAATTTTGTTAGAATATCTCATTTTGATTTCACATCGTTTAAAAAAAATGCATTATTGCTTACTATAGATAATTGATAGTGTTGGTCTTAAAATCTGAATCTGAAAAAAGTTTCAAAATTGATTGAACCTAATGGTTACATCTAATTCCCTCATCATCTCTCTACTGTCAACTTGATAGTAAAATATTAAAATAATTATGAGTTAGATCTGTGTGTGTGTGTGTGTGTGTGTGTTTTTGTGTGAGTTTATTTGTACCTGTGAGGTCTTTCTCTCGAAACTGGATCAAGGGGAAGACCATGCTGTCAGCCATCTGGTTGGCCAGTTCGGAGTGCAGCGAGTTCAGCTTGACGACACAGGAAAAGATTAGCCAAAAACATATCAAGCTCTGCACATGGACACAAACAAAAAAAACGTACCCTCGCAAAAAACATCTTGAGGGATTTCAATTTATTTTAATAAGCACAGTGACATTTGCTGCCAGTTATTCCCGCAGCAATCTGGAAAGAACATTTTCCGAGAAACGGGCACGTAACTGCTGCAGACAATGCCTCTGCTACATTATAAACCAACAATACAATCTGTGAAGGGAGTAATAAACTCCTGCTGCTTAGTCTGATATTGGAAAAACCAGGAACATGTATCGCGCGCACAAGCAAATCCTGCCATAATTCTCTACGCTTTATCAACGCGCTACGGTCCAATATCCAACAAAGCTGACAGTTTAATCTGGATGATTTAGCAAGTGCTGAAGTTCACAGGATTAGGTGCAGTTGTTGTAGGCTTAATTCTCACTGTGAAATGAGTTCTCCCCTGTAAAAAAAAATCAGCGAAGGTCAAACAAACGATCAACCTGTGTCCTCTGAGCGTGCGAGTGTGCGTATATGTGTGTGTCCCGAATCCTGTTGAGTGCTGACAGCGCAGGCTTGTGAACCCCCCCATGGCTGACAGTGAAGGGCCCATCTGTTGTCTACAGTATATACCTGAGCGTACACACACACACACACACACCATCCATCCATCTAGTCGCCCACTGCCGCTTCCATTAGATGTGATAGGCACCGTAAACACCTTACCCATCGGTTCCATTCCTAGAGCCAACACACAATCTGTTCGGGTCTTATAGGGGAAGATAATGCTCAGGTGTTTGCTATGAGCTCATTTTCACTAGCGTGTTATGGGAGCGCAGGTGCAATATCCGAATATCCTCTGCAGCATGATAAAGAACTAACCATTGACCAGGCAGTATAGTTTATCTTTCCCCTCTTCTGCTATAATTGTAAATATACACACACAAAGACGCACACACACAAAATACACAACAAAAGAAAAATGTAAACACAGGCCTCACCTCCCCTACAGTTTTGGCGAAGCTCTGCAGAGTGGTGACTACCTCTTCATCTCCTTTTCCAAGGGCAAAATTCTAGACAGAGGAATGGAGGAAGTGATTTTAAAATAACCAAACTGCATAATGTATGTAGCATAGACCTAGCCTCCACCAGGGGCTAAGGAGACCATAAATATCCTCTTGTGCTTGGATTCCTGGCACATCACTCTCATGGATGGAACAAGGCCAAAGGTGCTTATGAACCTCATGCTGAGATGCTGAGATTTAAGCAGCTAAACAGTGCATCCATCACAGGTCAATGCATATTTGTAGTTCTTGTTAGCAACATTTAATACCAACAGATGCACTTCTAACTTCAAGGCTTTTTCATAGGATTTCACAAAGTCACACCAAGATAATGAGTTGCAGACACATGCAACACATGACATTTAGGTTAGAGTTAACTATTTAAAGAAGAAATGGAAAATGCACAAATTTGAATTTTTGATTATCATTTATCATTAGCTACTGCAACAATACCATTTCCCGTCTGGGATGAACAAAGAACAAATTGGTCTCTATCAAATGAAGATACAATTGGTTATAATTATATTTATTTAAACTGTGCGGACTATATTAAGGGTAGCTTAAGAAGAAAATAGATATGCAATGTAAACTTCTAAAGCCTTTATTAGACAGACTTGTAGAGACAGAGTTGAAATGGAGCAAAGAGGGGAAGACATGCAGAGAACTGACCCCGGGCGGGATTCGAATACAATTGACTCATAACAATTGTTGGAAAAGATCATTGCGTTGAGAAAATGATAATAACTGAAGCTGACTCTTGCAAACCTATAAGCCATTGTTGTGTCATCGATTCTGCTCTTTGATCTGAATTATGGTAGCTGGACAGTCAGTAAAAATGTTTAAAGATGATGAGTAGTAGTAATAATACTTAAGTAAGAAAATGAACCTTGAAACATCAAAAGTGAGGGGGAAATGTAATTGTGACCTTTGAACATGGTGGCACTACCATACTTACTTTCTTCTCATAATCCAGAAGTTGTTGTGAGAGCTGCTCTGTGGCCAACCCCATCTCACTCTGTATGGGGCAAATAGACAGAGAAAAGAGAAAAACTCAACAAGCAGTAAGAGGGAGCAACAACAACAGGTGAATCAGAGTTCAAATGAAAAATCACATGGCGATGGGTCACACAAATGGCAGGTTTTTTTAAGGCAAAAATGCAGCACTGTTCAAAAAGGTTTCTCATCGGTTTCCTTCAGTAGCCTACATACTGTTTCACTTATCAGTTTGCATGTGTGAGCACTGCAACCCAAAACAATGATCTAATGGAGTTCAATAATGCAACTGTTCAACCCAAGAGCATTGTCAAATAAAATATGACTTGTATATAAAAACAAAAAAAACAACAGCGTAAACTTACACAACGCCAGGGAAACAGAGTCTGTTTGTGATTAGTCAAATACCTGGGCTCCAAACACGCGCTGCATGGATTGTAGCAGCTGACTGGCGTAGTCTGTTAGCATCCCCGAATCCTCTTCAAACACACTGAGCAAGGAGCGAGTCTGTGGGCCAACACATTCACATTCAACACTCTTTTGATAAATACAGGAGACGAGCAGGAGTAACAAACTGCTGGATAACAGTAAACAGAGCTGAAACTATTATTCTGCTAACTGAGCAACATACTCCTTCTTAATGGTAGGTTTAAATGTGTTCAAGTCCACCTTAAAACAGTAGTCAATAGGGACCCCAGAAGTATTTTGTCTGCTGCAATCCTTCCTCCAGTCTGCCCTTCTTATTGCGATTGCATTGTAATTTATGAGGGGTGAGGTGGGGGGAGGGGGGAGACCACATCTTGCTTACAAAAACACGTTAAAGTTGATAGGAAGTTAATATGGCTTCAGCAGTCTGAGCTAGAAAAACAAGTTCATATTTTCTAAAACAGCATTTTAGTAAAAAATGTTTTATTTGCAATTTTCCTTCAACTGTGTTTCTAGTTGAGCTGCCGCTGGAAGTGTATTCATCTTTGAATGGGTGTTGATGGTTCTAATGGGTGTGTTTATTACATCAGAACAAATGAGGTGGAGCTGGGAATATCAAGAGCTGTCATGACAAATGTTACTTATCCAGTTTTATTTAAGAACACCAGTATATCAAACACATACGCCCGTATAGTGCCTATGTTAAAAACAAACACCATTTGAATCCGGTTTGGATGGGGGATCTGTAACTAAAGATGTGTGAAGAACATTGCTGGAAGTGGGAAGTGGACATAAAATGAAATAAATTTTTTTCTACAGAATGCAAAGGCATGTTAAAAAGCTGCTTTGAAGTGAAAGTAATGGCCTCACAATTTAACTGGAGGCTTGATATGCAAACGAAGAATATCCTGTATGGGTGTATTGTTTTCTTTCTTTTCATAAACAGGTGCAACAAGGCAGGGCAGGCAGAGAGAGCAAAGAGGAACACACCCATCGGCTAAAGTCTCTTTACAGTTCACTCAAGTTGAGTGAGAGTGAGCATTTCACATGAAAAAGAAATGTCAACCTTGGCGGTGTTCACATTGCATTTTCCAGTGAAAATAAAATGCACCATCAGGCCTGTTTGTTGTTGGAAGAAATTGCATTTCCAAGGGGGGAATGACCCTCCAGCATATGTTGCACTTAAGCAAAGAGGTTTAGAGAGTGATGCAACAGAGAGCAGATCTGCACAATAAAAGACTGTGCATTTCACTCCATCATCACTGATATCCTTGCACGAGGCTAAGGTTAGGCCTACATATTTGGTTTTTGTCCCACTGCATTTCCGACCTATACAATCATCAAACGACATATGGTTTTCACTACTAAGAGCCACCACTGCTGCTACTCAGTTGCAACAGGACTAATTCCACTGGAGTCCGATAATGGAAACCCCTCCCACATCATGTGGACCAGGCCCAGTTCGGCTCTAGAACAGGGTCTAGCCCCAAAATTCTCATACGACACGACAGTGAAAATTGAAAACAAAAATATTGCAGGACATTGCTTCTGTTTGTGCTATGGCCGTGACATCTTCCACAGAGTCAGAGAGTAGGCTACATGGGAACCGTATGATGAAATGTAGCTTTGTAAACACACAAACACCAAGAATTTTGCCTAGCTGTGAAAACTAGGCTACATTGTTAACAGCGGGAAGGCACAGCCACTTGTGAAAAGAGGTTCATATTGCCGTAACAATGTGTCAATTGAGAGCTGTCATCGACCAGTGGAAACAGCCTACAACGTGAAGGCGATATTGTCCGGGGGCTAGTTAGCTAAATGCAAGCGCTCGTAGCGTATTTTAATGTGACAGTTGTGTCCTTAAACGTGATAAAAGCCACACAACAGGCCTACCTGAGGACTATCCTGCAAGGCCTCCTCCAGGAGCAGTTTGTGATGTACGGCCGGCATCTTGTTAGCGGTGGAAGAGAGAGATAAAGAGAGAAGGAGTGGGAGCCTGAATTATCTAGTGCTTGGACTCGGTTTCCCAGAGGTCACTGCGCGGGCGAGAGTAACACGTAGTAGTTGGAGGCGGGCCCAAGTCTGGTGTCATTCACAGCTGTGGAGACTGGAGCCAGTGATTACAGCTACACTCTCTGTCTTAACTAGCCTATATACTTCTACGTTTTTATATTTAATGTGAGTCTGTTCAGAAGATGTAATTTGATGTAGGCTATAGCGAAGCTTCGACAGTAGTTGGCAATTAAATTGGAAGTAGGCTCCGTCTAATAGGCTATCACACCATTTTAGATTCAACAGCGACCCCATGTGGACTTTTGGAGTACTGCATGGCACAATTTCAAAATGCAATATTAGTCACTATGAAAAAAGGTGACATTTCTAACAAATTCACTGATTGCACAACATTAGACCACCATAAACCTGAAAACTGAAGACTAATTTAATATCAACAGGTAGGCTGGTTAATCAAAGGTTGAACAGAGCAAGTCTTATAACAGTGGTGGAAATAGTGTTCAGATATTTTAGGCTACTGCCGAAGTTATAACACAACAATGTAGAAAATAAATACTATATTGGAATTAATGTTGTGTACTAAAAATGTTACATAAAAGTACAGAAATATCATTATCATGTTGTGACGTGTCTGAAAACGAAGCTCATAAAATCCACAAAATACAATATTATTATTTGGAAATTTGTTCACTTACAGAAATTGCCACAAAAAAAGAAGCTAAGCCTGTAACAGCTAACGTTTTCATTCATCCAATAATTTCCTTTCCTTGAAAAAATGATTTGATTAAAACATTGAGCTTTTTGATTTATAAGGTGATGCCTTCAAATTACTTTATTTGCAGTTTCAGTCCAAATGTTTTGACCTGTTTACTTCAGCATCATGTGCATTTTTGTTGGTTTCATTAATTTCTCTTTACATCAAATAAACGTCATTTAGATGCACAGGTTTACCATCAGGGCCTGTCGACATCTGTGTTAAAATGCAGATATGCACAACAAAGTGGTTGTCATAATGAAACAATTAAATAAATAAAAATTCAAAAAGAAATGGATATGGTATGAAAAAAAAATACATAGATGGGAAGTACTGCAAGGCCTCTTTAAAATCACATCTCCTCACTAAGTGCGGGAAGCAATCATTGTCTCCACTCGTCTTGTTTTGTCTCTGTCATAATTGCCAAGTAACAGACAGAGCATGTGATGTACTGCATATTGTTGGAGTTACTGGCTCTCTAATGACTTCACACTTTCTGCAGAAGCCTCACACATCCAGAGAGAGAAAAAGAGAAGAAAAAAAGACTGATCCCTTCCTGGGTAAAACAAAGAGTGTATTCACCATGTTGTTGTGCTATCCAAATTTCAGATACTGGCATTATGTCCAAAAGAAAAACTATCTCTGACATCAAAATCATTCACAGATGTACGTGTTTAATTAACTATAATTCTAGAGCATTACATGTCCTCCTGTCTAATTACAAAATGACAGTGTATAAAAGAACTCCACCAACTAATTGCTCTTTCATATTAAAATGTACTTGTGTCTTAAAAAAAAACCCACAGATTTGTGTTTTGATTAGCGCCGACTGGCTGATACAGGGTTAGCGTTAAGGCTGTCTGTACAAATGGATTACAAAAGGAGTTGGTAATTTTAAAAAAAATGTATGTTTCAGTGTGGAATTTCTTTTGAAAAAGAGAAGCATGTTTCAATGTTAAAACAATCTGTGTAATGGATGTGTAATTTGATGATGTAACTTCAGAAGAAAAAAACAGGTGTCTGGATACAAAGAATAATACAGTCGATGCGAGTTTTAGGAATTAAAACTGTAAATAGTGACTGCTATCTGGAATCAGCACAATGATTAGAATGGTAGTATGTATGAGATTGCCACACATAATATTTTGGCATTCAACAGCACAACAGAGAGCAAGTTCAACATCCATTGGTTGTTTGAAACCTAATCTCTTTAGCAAGGTTTATGGATAATCTCATTGTTGAATTAAAGGTTTAAGTGCAAGTTTTTTTTTTTTTTTTTACCTTTATTTATACAGGTATATCCCATTGAGGCCGAAGACTGTTTTGCAAGGGAGACCTGAATTCCTTTCCCACGTTACCATTCACACACCGATAGCAGGCTAACTATCGACATTCACACGAGGCAAGGTGGGTGAAGTGTCTTGCCCAAGGACACAACAACTATGACACAGGTGGCAGGGCGGGGATCGAACCTCCAACCCTTTGATCATCAGCCGACCCGCTCTCCCACCTGAGCCACAGTCGCCCCAAAGTTGTCAAGTGGTCTGTGGCTTACTTACACATAGAGATGAATAGAAAGTAATCCAAAAATCATCATACTACCACACTAACTAACTGACTAACTAACATCTAATATGGTGTTTAGGCTGGACTGTAAAATTAACCAACAGTAGTTTGAAAATGTCATTCTGTCATTTTTACCTTTTTCCAATCTAATACAATACATTTTGAGTAGAGCAATCATACCATGTTGATAGGGAGGTGACTTTATAATCACGGGATAATAATTTTCTCTCAGTTATTGATCCAAGACATTTTATGGTCTCAATAACAGTCTAACTGATTCGTTAAGAATGTATGTTGTGTTGTGATAACGTGTAGGCAAGCTGCGACAAGCAAGTGTCTCCTCATCAAGCTCTTAGGCAGCCCAAGCTCTCTCCTCCCCCAGTGGACTTGTGATGTTTAATTGGTTAAGTTGCGGCTCTAAATTAGAGAAGGCCTTCCAGTACTGACTTTGACAATTAATTGTGTTGTGCTGGCTCGGCTGAGTTTGGCCTATAAAAAGAGATGCCTTATGTCACCTGGCTGCAACAAAAGCAGGGATTCAGCTGCTGACCATGGAAACACACTCTCAAAGAATGTAGTTGTGTGGGGGGATGTAGCTCAGTGGGTAGGGTGGTCGACTGCAGAGTTGTTGGTTCGATCCCCTGTCTCCCTGCCACATGTCCAAGTGTCCCTGGGAAAGACACTGAGCCCTAAATTGCTCCCAATAGTTAGCTTGCACCCTGCGTGGTAGCTGCTGCTATTGGTGTATGAATGAGTGTGAATGTAATAATGTACTGTAGAAGCCTGACCGTGACTGGTTCATTATGCCAGAACATGAAATTACCCTAAAGTCACTTATTGAATACTCCCCTTTGTTGAAAAAGGGAAGTGGTCAAAAATCTGCCTTCAATGCTAGCATTTCTGTGAGGCTGTAGGCTACTTGTCACAATAATAAAAAGCATAAACCCATAGTGGACAGTTAATGCCTGTGAATGCCAAGATTGAGCCATATCTGTTCTCTGGAGTCCACAAATGTCAAAAGTTGTATGCTATTCCACCCTGCAGTTGTTGAGATTTTTCAGCTAAAGTAGTGGAAAGACCAACAGGCTGTCACTGTCACCAACCACGCTGCTAGTACAGCTTAAAACCTGTCTGCTACCTATTGTTCCCTTTTCTCCCAAATTTGTAAAGAGAAATGGCTCCAGTGCTGCTATCCTTTATGCTTTTGATGCCCACTTGTTGGTCTGCAGAGGCTGTAGACAGAAGGAGAAAAACCAAACAAAAGGAGTTACATGTTATATACCAGCACTATTGATTATGTCTAAAATAGTCACAGTTAAAAGCCCAAATAACATTGTGTGTCCTTTTCTTCAGTCTCTTTTCAGTTGGATAACAAGCCAACAGAATTATTTACTGTATATCACAGCCAACATCTGGTGATGTGTTCCCATGCAACCAAAGTGGTGTCTGATTAGCTAAATTGACAAGCAAGATTAGAGAAGCAAGTTCGACAAGCACGATTAGAGAAAAAGTTAGAGGCAACAGAAAGTTGTCTTCTTTACTTTTCCCTCATCAGTTGCTCTCACCTCAACTGTGTTTAAAACTAAGCCACATTCACAGTATAGTTGTTCTCATTTACATATATTGTTACTTTCGATTGTCGGGAACCTGCATGAGTTTGAATTTATTATTTAAGTTCATGAAAATTAAATGAGCCGTTTTACAGTGGATGATGTGCCAAACTGTTTCTTGGGACCCAGCAGAGAAGATGCCTTCACATAACCACCCTTTATACAACAAATTGTACATTTTAGAATGATAACTTTTAAACATAAACTGTTCAAGGTAGATAATGTTTTAATTAGTTAGCTTTAGAGGTGCTACTACATGGAATGTGTTAACTTTGGAGTTTGGACAAAAGCAGGCCAGCTCTTTCCTTCCTTTCCCAGTCTCTGTGCAAAATGCACTGTATATGTCTATAGGGTTCTGGCCTCTATTTAAATGGTAACATGGTCTAACTTTTTTGTCTAACTTTGCAAAGAAGCCAATATGTGTATATCCCAAAAATGCTGGGTGGTGCAAGATTTCACACATCTGTGAAAATGAATTCAGCTTACTATATATAATAATAAAAAAAAATTAACCAACAAATCATATCATATCGTGTAATGATGAGAGCCTTCATTGGAACATTAACCATAACTACTATGTGTAGCAGGGTAAGAAAAATTCCCCCACCATAATGCTCTACATTACAGGGGCATTAAAAGCCACTGTCAAATAAATTTTAAGGGCGATTTCAGATTTTTCAGGGAGTCCCTGCTAATTTCCTACCCTGATGTGTAGCACAAAAAGAGACATTGAGAACCTCCTTGAGATTAAGAAATTCAGGGAAAGCTGCTATAATAGTACCATAACCAAAATAAGCCAGTTACTGCCACTGACTGAATGTGAGAATTATCTTGACCGTAGCAGAGTGCCAATGTAATGCTTCCCGCTGTCTGAACTCCACTCTTATGAATGCACTTAGTGTCAGTCAGAGCACATGACGGCTTGACATTTATTGGGGGCTTTGAGCTGACCTATATATGTGTGACCCTCGTGGTTTTAACAGAAAACACTCCTCGATTTGATTTTTTTTAAAATCTCGAACAATCAAAATAGTTCAACTGTAAAAGCAGGGGGGGGGAAAAGAATATGAATCAACAAGATAAACCACAAAACATAGATAAATAAATCAGATTCCATCAAATAACTAAAAAAGGATGCGTTCCAGAAGGAGCAGGCAGAAAAGTAGACCTTATACTTATACTAAAATGCAGGTTGTGCAATACTGTAACATACAACAATACATTGTGACTACTTTTGACATACAAGTAAGGCTTTGTTTGATTTCATTGTTTTGTCCATTCCATAAGGTCACCCCACAAACTGAAATACAAATGCCTTAAAGAGTAGCTTGAACAAGAGGTTGTTTTACTGTAATGTAGATTTACCTCTATATAGTAAAATAAGCATGCAGATAGTACAGAGTAGCCTATGAAGTGTTTTCTGGTTCTCGATGTATCTAGTTTTACTCAGTATTCAAATACTCCAGTTCATCTTAGTGCAAAGGTATTGAATGTATTGTTAATGTTAAAGTTTACACTTCAAGGCTTTTCCACACGCTTGCACTCATTGCTTGTCAAGAGCTTAAACAAGTGTGCTGAGTACCATAGGAAAGTCTGTGTGTGTGTGTGTGTGTGTGTGTGTGTGTGTGTGTGTGTGTGTGTGTGTGTGTGTGGGTGTATGTGTGTGTGTGTATGTGTGTGTGTGTGTGTGTGTGTGTGTGTGTACAGTATGTATGTGTGTGTGTGTGTGTGTGTGTGTGTGTGTGTGTGTGTGTGTGTGTGTGAGAGAGAGATGGATGGAGGTCCTTCATGCTTCAGCACACAGAGAAATATGAGGATTGTTACAGTTTGTCACACATACAGGCTGATATATACCCTGCATTCCAAATCACATACTTTTTCTTTTTACTACGCTACATACTAAAGTACAGAAGAGTTTTAGGGCCACAGGAAGGGGAAAAAAATCAGATAAGGAAGATTTTTTTTTGATTATGTCGAGAAATGTCGAGAATAAAGACAAATACTCCAAAATGCTTTGAGTTAGTGGGGCATTTGTGTATTTTCAGCATACTACAATTGACGTGCATGTATTGGGTCTTCCTAAATCTTTTTCTGGCATGCTAAATAGAAGGGAAGTATGTGATTTGGAACGCAGGGATAGATGCATTTATTTTATTTTTTAACTCCCCACCTTTAACTGAAAAGGGACCTCCCTCCCTATTGGTTGACTCTCACCCCACTCTCTCCCCCCCCTTTCCCCTGGTTTCCCGGGCAACCATATCCGGGCGGAGGAAAAGAGCAAATCATGTGAGGGCATAGCATCTTTCTTTCTCTCTCTCTCTCTACTAGTGTGTGTGTGTGTGTGTGTGTGTGTGTGTGTATGTATGTGTATATATAAGCCTCTCTCTCCAAGCTTTCACTCTCAGCTCTCCATTGCTTTGCAGAGAGGACCGAAGTGAAGCGTGGGGAGGACATCCCTGTATTACAGTGGGAGACTTTGACCTTCCCTCTCTTTCTCACTTCCTCCCTCCCTCTACCAATGTGTCCATCCTTTCCTCCCCATTCTCCTTCTCCTTCTTCTGGTTCTTCTAGTTCTTTTTCTTCTTCTCCCTCCTCTTCTTCTTAACTGTCCTCTGCTTTGCTTGGACGGTGGCAGCATCGATGCAAAATGGGTTGTGGAAATTCCTCGGCCACCAGCACCTCAGGAGGGGGTGAGTGTTTTTAAGGAACATGAGTGTGTGTGTGTGTGTGTGTGTGTGTGTGTGTGTGAGAGAGAGTATGTGATAATAGGTGAGTGTGTGAGAAACAGCGAGGGAAGAGATGTATGTTCACCAAGGCAAGAAGGTGTTTGGAATGTAAATGAAGTGTGTCAGGGTTACCCTCGCATTCTGTGTCCTCAGATTTTTGTTATGTGTGTGTGTGTGTGTGTGTGTGTGTGTGTGTGTGTGTATGCATCATATGTGTGTGTTAATCTTTAGTGTTTTTGATTTCATTAATACATTAATAGACCACACACAGTATATCGTCACATATGTTTGTGTGTCAAAATGAGTGCAATATAATTTTTCCCCCAAAATGTTCATCAGTTTGCAACATACTGGTTCCCACTATGTAGTATGTGTGTGTGTGTGTGTGTGTGTGTGTGTGTGTGTGTGTGTGTGTGTGTTTGCATGCATGCATGCGTGTGTGTGTGTGTGTGTGTATATGTGTGTGTGTGTGTGTGTGAGTACACGCGTGCAGTGGTTGGTCGATCATAAAGGCTCTCCCATATTTTATCATAAAACACCAGATTAGTAGGCATGTGTCGTTTGATAACAATTTCTACATTTCCTAGAAAGTGAGCCCCTACATGTCACCTGTGTTTTCTTTGAATCATGTGTTTCTCTTTCTCTAGGCGTGTGATGAAAGGCGAGCCGTTTCAGTGACATTAAGCCATCTTTGTCTTTCCACCTGACAGATGCAGTTTGACAGGCGGCTTTGACATACTCCATTAATGCTCAGGATTCATATATCAAAGCCTGTTGAAAAATACTGCATCTTGTAGTTTTACTTATGCTCATCCAGATCTCCTGCTTTATCGTGACTTGTACTAAAAACACAGAACACAGTT
This sequence comes from Ammodytes marinus, assembly GCF_949987685.1. Lineage (NCBI taxonomy): Eukaryota > Metazoa > Chordata > Actinopteri > Uranoscopiformes > Ammodytidae > Ammodytes > Ammodytes marinus. Next base: position 10,356,585 of record NC_137234.1, read on the forward strand.
CTCTCTCAGTTGATGCAATATCTGTTCTAAATCATACCGAGCAAATCTCTGGGCGCCACAGTCAAATTAATAATTGGATTGAAGTACCTGCAGGATTACCTCACCACCGCTGCCCATTATAGCAGTATGCTGTGTCTTTGTGTACATGCGTGTGTGCTTGCAGGTACCCTAATCAGTGCTTGCCAGACAGACACAGGGAAAATATGGCCTGGTGTTGTTGTTTTTGTATTATGTTTTTTAAATTCGAACTACTTCGAGGTCGCACAAACAGAATCAAAGTAGGTGTCTGAGTTTGTTGTGAGCGAGGCTTGCTTGTGTATGAAGGACGACAGCTGTGCCTGTGTCTATGCAGGGGGTCTTATCCATCTGTCTTCTCTGTTTAGAGGTCAGCGTTAAGCACTATGTCAAGGGCGTTTGACATCCTGTCACATTGACAAATGTTGACTAATAGTGGCTGCACTTAATTGACACTAGGTCAGAGTCGAAGGATGCTGTAATTATTACCTTTTGAAGAATTGGAGTTTTCATTTGAACTCCACCTGTTTAGTATTTTAAGCAGCATATAGACATTTAATAAAGAACACTATAATTTACTTATCAGACATAAGTGCAGATGATGTAATTGTCTATACCATAAAGTCGTTTGTGGACATTCAATATTGAAAGTCATAATATTGAAAATTACTTAACAATAAAAAAACATGTCTTTACATCGACATATAAATATAGCTCTTATGGTCTGTCATAAACTATTTAAACACGTGCATGTATAGCATATACCGTTTGTAAATGCTATATAGGGGGTTTGAATAAAGACTTTTTGCTTCCCAGCTATAACCTAATCACAACCGCAATCAACAATTCAATGAGCTTAAAGGCCTACTTCACCGGTTTGAATATGAAGGTGTATTGAATTCTGAGATCCTATGTAGTATAAATGTGCGAATTTTTTTTAAATCGGTTCATCCTAGTCTGAGAAAAGGCAGAAAGTGTTTTTTTTAACCCTATATTTCTCTTTCTCGTGACATCACAGAAATAGAAATATAGGGTTAAAAAAAACTTACTTTGTAAATATTACTGTGATGTCTTTTACTGTGACATCACAGTAATATTTACAAAGTACATTTTTCTTAACCCTATATTTCTCTTTCTGTGATGTAACGAGAAATATAGGGTTAAAAAAACATTCTTCCTCAGTGCACTCTCTATCACATTGCTCATCCTTGGGTCTCATGTGCCCGGATGTGCACCCGCCGGTATGAATAAGCTTTTTGTCAGGCTTCTGAATAGCCCCTGTGTCATGTCAGCAGACTCAAAGATTCACAGTGAAATTAACTGTTTATCTGTGTAATGCGGATTATCCAGTTTTGCTGTTGCATGTTAATTCTTGTAGTGTTGTATTCCAAGGCACATGTCTACTATGACACACGTAGGGATTTTGGCATGAAAAACACCATTGAAGAGCAGAAATGAGGCCCTTGCCCCCCCCCCCCCCATGTTTTTTCGACTAACACTGTACCTTCACGCAGGAAGTTGCATTAGGACTGAATGTATTATGATCTCATCTCGATTCAAATCAAGTTCAGCGGACTGCCTGTGGTTCAGAGGAGTATGAGCCGTTGTCTGATCATTAAAAGAGTAAACACAGCCTTGGGATGAGCACGATGGCCTTCGTTTGACACTGTGTATGTCTTAGGTCAGTTTGTCCTCCATGTACTCTGTTACGATTCAAAGTGAAGCTGTGCTGTTTATATGTATTTTCTTGTTGTAGTTTTGTGTATTTCTTTTTTAAAGATATTTATTGGCATTTTTATGCTTTATTGATAGTGTAGCTAGACAGAGTTGAAATGGGGCAGAGAGGGGAGTGACATGCAGAGAACGACCGCGGGCTGGAATAGAACCCGGGTCCGCTGCTGGCCGAGGCCCATGGAGGGGACACCTTACCAACTGAGCTAAAGACGCCCCTCTTTCGTGTATTTCTAAGGCCTGTCTTGGGGGCAGGCCTTGCAAACCTAAGCTATCAAAGCAGTGGTATGAGGGATTTTCTTTATGCTATGTACGTGGGCTTATAAAAAGAGACATAAATAAATGAATAGTAACATTTGAGTTAAAATGAACTAAGAAACGTGAAGTGCAAATCAAACAAAATACCATTCCACTTCCAAGTCTTCCTTTATTGTACAAACATGACACGTATCGACACACTGAGTACTTGTCTGAATGCATTCATTCACTCCCCACATTTAAGTCTACACACAAACCCACTACATAGTTTACTTAATTTGGCCCAACCAATTATCAGTGTTCATTGGCAATGTTTTTTCTAAAACTACATATTAACACTGCACACCACTGCAAAGGATTGTGGGTCAGTTCATTGTGAACAGTCAATCTAAGTCAGTTTGATTTATGTAGCCCAGTATCACTAATAACAATGTGTCCCAGGGGTGGCTTTACAATCTGTACAATCTGACACTGTCAAGTCAGTTTTGACTTTTCAGAAATAAACCTTGATCTCTCCTTAAAACTAACTTAGTGCCATAACTGAGTACATTTAGGAAAACAAGTGATATGCAGGGAATATGTAACACACATTTTTTCATTAAAAAGTTTCTTCATTGCAGCGTGACATGTACGGTATACAAAAAACACAAAATACAAGAAGGCCCCGTTACGTTTGGTTGATTCAGCCTAAATGAATAAGAACGAAAACAGGCGGTCCTCTGGAGATTCACCTCTTGTGATACCGCTGTCCCTGATTACTGAGAAAGCCCTCACACATCTCCCAGGTGGTCTCTCCACCATACCGGCTCCCTCCACTAACAGCCAGGGTCAACACCTTCATATTTGTCACCTAAATCAGTGTTACCGGTGTTGACTTCAGTGTTAGCTTATAATAGCAAGAGGTGTGACCAAGACCCAACCACAGAGAATTCTACCAGCATCCAATGCGGAAGTGAAAAACATTGCAGTAGCACCGGGTGGCCACTAAGGGCAGGTTGCAGAACAGAGCAATTTTTCATTGACTCCCATGTTAAATATACCGTTTTCACAGCATTATCAAACCTATTTAAAGCTGGGGTGGAGGATTTGGGGAGAAAATGGCAGTTGGGATAGAGATTCGAATCCAAATACCTCAACCGCTCCACTTGTTCTCTTTGGTCCCTCCCCTATGGTCCCTCCCTGACACGCTCTACACCAACAAAACCGTGCCAAAGTGAATGGACAGTCCCAACAGCCAATAAAAATAGAGAATCGGAGCCTCTCTCTGATTGGTCAAAGTGTGCAGCTCATGTTAACTTTGACCAATCAGAAATCATATACCCCAGCTTTAAGGCCTGGTTTAAAAACCCATTCTAGTCTGTATGTTTAGTTCATATCTCCATGACAACGCTGAGGGGGGTGAATTTTTTTCTAGCTGTCTAGTTTTTGTTGTATTGAAGGTTAAAATATCTGAATAATTAGGGCGCGGTCTCTTGAGTGACAGCTAGCCGCCCGTTAGCCCTCACTTTGCCTCGGAGGTATACATCAGCTAGATGGGTGTATCTCCCTCCCCCCGACGTCACATCTATCTATGCCCTTTTTTGGCAAGAGGAAATGAGGTGGAGTCAAACTCTGACAAGATGGCGACGCGCATAGGCCAGGACGATTGGATGCAGTTGGAATAACTGAGGTCAGCCCGGATGCTACATCAATTTTACATACTATCTATGGGTGTGACATAGAGTGATTAGGATTAAATTATTAGTTTAATAGTAATTGGTTCCATTGGTTTTTAGATTGTAATATTTGCCAGGCTTCATTGTTAATTGTTGTTCATTAAATTGCTTGGTTGTTGGTTGAATATTTTAGTATTGTTAGCCATTATGGCAGGTCCTCTCTCCTGCGTTGTGTTCTCTTGCATGTGTCTCCAAGTCCTCTTGGTGTTTTTTTCTTTTCTTTTGAACTTCTGTCTTTGTTTGCCCAGGATATTCTATTGTTTGTGGTGAAGCAGAAGAAAATGTTTTCACTGTGTGGACAATAAAGTTTTACCTTGACCATGTCTTATATCACGGCGGTTGTCCAGTCTTCTTTTGTTATGTGTTTATGGTTCTCTCACACTATGGTCTTTGAAATAAACTATTGTGTGGTCTATTCATTGTAACAACGCTGGGATAAATTGCTTTGTTTGTGAAGCACATGTCCTTCAAAACTTTTCATAATACAAATGATTCCAATCTGATCTTCTCATCTGTTTTCAGGGCCAGCAGACGCCTCCAAAGATGTGTAAGTATATCACTCATTTTCTAACTCTTTAAAGTTTTGAAGTCAATCTTATCCAGCCCACGCTGTATTGTATATATCCAAGCAATGCATTCTCCATTGCCTCATATGTGGTATTGAACAATAAAATTATTTTCATAATGTGTTTTGGAGATGAATTATACTGTATTTGTTGTGTGTATGTGAGCGACTTACTGTGTGTTGTTTAGACACATATATAGATATGGACACATAGATATTTGTTATTAAAATTCAGATGACTGTAGGAAAACACATACATAAAGAATTGTTTAGACTGTGAGGTTCTTTTGGACAATGAAATAATGTAGTAGATATTTTCTGATGGGACTGGGTCTTCTTTCGGTTAACAATTGGCTTTAGACAACAGGGTCTGTTCAAACCTGTCAAGAGTAAGACGACAGCTTGTCCTTTTCCATCAGCAGTTAACATCTATCAAAGCTTTGGGAGAGGCAGCATTTTCAAGGCATTTCCTGGAATCAGAGAGTGTTATTGTGTGTGTGTGTGTGTGTGTGTGTGTGTGTGTGTGTGTGTGTGTGTGTGTGTGTGTGTGAGTGTGTGTGTGTGTGTGTGTGTGTGTGTGCTCCTTGATAACTATCTCAGCAGCCAGGACTCACGAGAGCTGACATAGCACACTACTGCCTCAGTTATGTTAATCACAGCTCTCGTAGCACTGAACTACACAGCAAAATATCACACACACACACACACACACCCACACACACACACACACACACACACACACACACACACACACACACACACACTCACACGCACACACACACACACACACACACACACACACACACACACACACACACACACACACACACACACACACACACACACACACACACACACACACACACACACACAAATTACCGCTATGTGAAACACAAGGTCAAGGGAATAACATTTGCTAATAGTAAAATATAAGTCTTTTAATTGCTCTTAAAGATGGATGAGTAACACACAGTGAATTCAATGGAGAAACAAATGAACAACAACATGTCAAAGATGGAGAAAAAAAAAGAGCTGAGGTCATTGGAAGGTGGTTGTTCGGCAACAAAAACAGGCAATTCAGTCAGATCATCAGTTTCTCAGAACTCCCTAAAGGGAATTAGCAATGTTCCCTATAAGGCTAATGCAGCACATACCCTAGATGCTATATGCAGCTACGTGAGTGCACATCCACAGACCAGGGTTGTTTTTTTGTGAGCTGTTGTTTTGTCTGTGCTCCATAGAATAAGAGCTTACCTGACCTGTGATTCTTCTCTCAATCAGGACAGACGATCCCTTGGCAGAAGATGAGAAGAGAAGGTATTTTTCTCTCAATTATTTACTATTTGACTTGCATTTTTTCTGGTGCTGTTGGACAATCAATACACCTTTGCTTGCAGTAGGTAATTGAAAACTGCTGTTGTTGTTTTCTTCGTAGCATGCACATTATGGAATGTCTATATCAAGTCTTTATCATTGAAAAAAATCAAGGCACACCTTTATTCAATTCAATGCATCAAATATAAAAGTTAGAAAGAATGCATTGGCAGAAGGGGAAACTGTATTCAAACTGATAAGAGCAACATGACGCAACATAATTCAATCCCTACTTGGTCTTTGAATTACAACAATTTTCTTCTCTTCTATCAGGAACTATGGCGGCGTATATGTGGGTCTACCATCAGACATGATCACTGTCGCTGCTAGTCAGTCCAAGTCCACACATAAAGGTAAACTGGCTTATACGGAGCAGCTCTAGGCCTGGAGAGAGAGATCATCCCTAATGGCCGAGCTACCACCCCATGAAGCCGCATGCCTGCCTTTTGTTTTTGTTGAATCTTAATGACAAGCATTTCCTATCACTATTATAGTTTGTCTACTCATATAGTGTAAAGATGAACATGGTTACATAACATTGAATTTGACCAAATTACAAAATCATTGTTTTTTTTATTCATTCAGCAGAATTGCTTTCTGTCATTGTAGAACAGTCTACAGTGGCATTATAGCCTTCCCAACAGAGCTATGGAAATAGAAAAACATTATAGGCAACATTTCGTACTGTTATTGTACCAGTATTAACGAGTTATCATACTAAGTAAAGTGCTATCTTGCTGTTCGATTTTGCAGTCCAACTGAAAGCTTTGTTCCTGTTATGTTTGTCCATGTGCTCATCGAGATTAAATATAATGAATAATCCATTGTTATAAGTAGCGAGAATTTTGAAAATGCTGGGCAGAGTGTGTGGGTTTTTTCTGAGCACATTCTTGACATTGAGATTCTTGAAAGAAAGAGAAAAAGAAAAACGAGACCCTTGTCAAATGATTGGACACTGATTGATTTTTTTCCTCTTGTTTGCAGACTAGCAGCTTCTAAAGAGGAACACAACACAGGTACTCCAAAAGAAAAGGCTTTGCGGTAGCTATAACTTCTCATGCTCCTTTTGTATTTAGTTTCAGTCAGTGATTCTGGAGCATGCTTGTTGACGAACATTTTTTGTCATAGTCAGTGAATATCTCCTCATGAAATGCTACCTGCCCATACTGTGTGTGTGCTGAAAAAAACATCCAGCTGTTAATACACAGCCTAGGCTCTGTGAACTGGCATGTTGATCAGTATAGTGGGGCCTATTTGGTTTACAGGCTGTGTATATAAACACTAGATTTTTCTTCAGCACAGACATAGTATGGACAGGTAATGGATCCTGTGGAGAGATATTCACTGATATTAACAAAAGGTGATTTTGTCAACAAGCGTTCTCCAGAATCGCTAACTCCACATTTACAATAAAGTGCTGGTACAAAGACTTGCATGAAAGGGAATGACTTCATTTTTTTGTCTTGACAGGAACCTGCATATTAATTTACCGGGAGACACTCACGTTAAAAACAGAGCATGTTAAGTGCTCCGATACTGGACTAACTGGCTACCTCATGGTGTCAGGGTTGGCACGGTGACGCAAAGACACAAAATGGAGGTCTCCATACACCATCAATAATCACCCATCACTTTGCAAAAAAAAATAAAAAGATGGGCACCAAAGTGGATCAGCACCCACCCTTTGACTGGCAGTGTTGGAATGCGGCAGCGCGCAATGTGACGACCATATCGGCTTCTCAGTCAAAACACTGGTACCTATTTTTTTTCCTCTCAGGAGGAGACAGAGGACCAAGCCAACTTGGTAAATAACTGTCCGAGACTCGCACTACATTCATATACACGGACCCATTCTCAATAGTCCTCTGCAATAAAAGAGGCCATCAATGATTCAATGTTTCGAGGAGACGAAGCGTTAAAGGGACACAGAGACATCTTAGTTTAAACAGAAAAGCCTCGCATAACAGTGTTACTGTGAAACACTTTGGTTTCAATCAGGGACATGCTGCTGCAACAAAAGAGTCTGAAAAGGAAAGTGATTTAAAGATGTGGTCTGAATGCTAGTAACAATCATGGGTTTTAGTCCATTGCTTATTTACATGGACATCAACGGGATCTTGTGTTGTCACTTAACCTGTGCCCCAGAGTGATTAACATGAGCACATGACTGATGATATAAAGAGGATCTGTCTCTCTCCCATTCACGCTCTCTCTGCAGCGTGTTGTTTTTACCCCTGAAGAGTTCTAATTATAGTGTTGTGTGAATCACATACAGCTCTAATAATCTTTCTCAGAAGCGGATTTTTCACAGTTTGCTCATACGTCAAGACATGTGATCTACTGGTAAATGATATTCTGGTCTGCAAATGATTTTTTTGAAAAAAGGAACCATGCTCGGAGAGAGACAGAAAATGTGATGTTGTTTTAACCTACTTTATATGTACAATTCCCATCACAAGGTCTACTTACTTGGTGCTATAATTGGAGCCTGTGGAAATAAGTATAAAGTTCTGTCGTTTTTCTGGTCGTATATATTTATATTTTCATCAAACTGCTGCTTCAAAGCTCAAGAATGAACCTTCAGGCTCAACAATGTTTGAATGGCACTCAGCCACAAGCCCATTTGTTTCCACTTAGAAGGTAAATTGATATAAAACAGATATGTAGATAAAAATAAAATAATAATAATAATAATAATAATAATAATAATAATAATAATAATAATAATAATAATAATAATAATAATCTCAATCATTTCCTTATTTACTGCTTGGCGTTGTAGTTTTTTCTGTTGGTTGCTTTTTATTGCAAATTTCACTAAAAGAGGGATGAATAGTGCATTTGTTGGGGACTATTTCAGCTGCAGATAAATACGAATGTGGTGCTCTGGTAAGTATTGACAGCAGGAGGATTTTGTGTGAGGGACTAAAAATAATCTACAGTGCCCAAGGCATCTAAACGGGGTGACAATAATTGAACAGAAGAGTAAAGCTACGTATATCTGGCTTTTGTTAATATAATCGGTTAATTGTTGGCTTTTTCATGGTATTTGTCGCAAACTAACAAAAAATATAGAATATCACTTTCTTTATAATTTCACAAAAAAAGAAAATCCCCCTAAACAGCACGGTGTGCGCAGAAATGGAAAAATAAAAAAAACACGTTACAGCTGGGCGTTGATTGGAGGCCAAGGTAATTTGTCAGTCAGGCTCTTGACAGTTCTCTCTTGTGATGATTGTACAACATCCTCCACTCAACAGGGCTCTAGAGGAAGGTGGAAATAGGCCAACTTTAATCACTTGAGATTCAAGCAATGTCCTCTCCGTGCTACACAAAACGCTTTCGCTACAACTGCCACCACAGACCAGTTGCATAAAAATAAGGATTTATTTCACCCTTGCCTGACACACTACGCTACCTGTTTACTGTGTGTGTCGTCAGAGTGACACCAACTAGCTGCCATGCTATGTTATCAATCAGTCACATTGATACCAAGCTATTTCATTTAGTGTCTTTACATTACAAGCCATTTCTTCAACTCAAATTGTCGCTGTGTTTACGCTGTTCCCTTGTGGTAGAGGCAGAATGTAGTGGATAGAGCTGCATTAAGTAATGTGAATAGTTTACAGCATAGGCTGTTAAAAGAGATGCAGTGCGCCTTCAGTCGGCGCAGCACCAATTTGATCACGAAACCACCTGAGACATTATATTTTCTGTGTATTTTCTCCTTGAGATTGACATTTCCCCCCTGCTGCTGCCGCCTCAGTATCTCTGCGTGAGTCCTTACAGGAGGCCTTGGGCTTTGACAGCATGTTGTGCAACCTGTCTCTCCCTCTTGTATCAGACCATCTTTGCCCTTTATGGTCGTTCCTCCTTTATAAGATAGGCCTAAATGTCATTGTCTTTACCTTATTCAGTTAGTCTAACAGGGACAAGGGGTGGATGAATTACACAATCTGAGGGGAAGCCCTCTACTTAAAACTTCCACTGTGGACAGCTGTACAAAGCTGTGCAGAACAGTCCTATGTTGTTTTGTTTGGATGTAACATTGGGACCTGCTCAGAGAAGGAACACACGTTGTAAAGGTGTATTTTTTAATGTAAGGTTAATTTGCTTTCATACCTCAGATCGTCTGTATGCTAAATATTAAGCTACTGCCAGCAGCTGGTTATCTCAGCACACAGACTGTACACAGAGGGAAACAGCTAGCCGGGTTCTGCCCAAAGGTAACAAACCCCCCAACTCTAAAGCTCACTAATTACAGTCACATGATATTCCTTGTTTGTTTAATAAAATGACACAATGTGATTTACATTGGGGTCTATATGTGGAATTAAGCTAACTTTACAAGTCTCAATCAGCACCAATCCAAAAAACGAAGTTCTCCAAAAAATGCCAAACTATCCCTTTAATATTTGGAAATATAAGATATTTCAGGACCACTTTGGTCAAAGCAGGGTCAATTGTTATTAACATGCCAATTCACACACTGGAAAGACCTGGAGTGGTCATTAAGGGTCCCACTGTCTATTTATTCTGTTGAATGCTGGGTTGTTCATTGATGTGTCATGCTGAAAACTTTTGTCTGAGATTCACACAGACATACTCAACCTTGTTGCTTGCTCATTTCAAACTGGTTAAACACTTTATTCACCAATGACATGATGAGGAGGGGAAAAAAATCTAATTTAACGTCTCTGTGAAACTCATTATTTATGATTAAAGACTTTTATATTGTCCCTGCACAGCTGTGGTTATTGATTGTGGTCTCTGTTGTAATGTATCTGCCTTTTGGGATCGATAAACCCAAGACTAGAGGGATTACATGTGTTCTTAGCGAGGGTCATAGACAGACTGCCTGACAAAATCAAGTAAGGATTGCAGAGGAGAACATTTGTCATTATTGAACAGGGTGCAACACCGGAGACACAATCAATCAGGGCTCCATCTTTGTAATTGACTGTGTTGGGAGTGTGTGGAAGAGATGTTATCTCAGTCCTGTCTCTCATTGCACAGCAGTTTGAGCCCCTCCAGTGATCCCACATCATATTATGCAGCTCTTAAAAATATGCTGCACATGTCATACGGAGCAAGATAAAAACAGAGCTTCCCTAATAAGTCACCAAGGGACTTATTGTGCCTGAACCAGCTTGTTTATGCACTTGTAGTGTAATACAAAAAAACTGGATGGTTATCCACCATCACTCCATGTGGGATTTAATGTTATCCCAAAAAATATTTAGGACACACATCCAAATGATAAGAAAAGCGGCATTCAGCAAATACCAGATATTTTGATTTTATTTGCCCAGCTTTGTGACATTAAGCTGCCTCCCTTATTACAGACGGCTAGAGAGATGCAACCTCCACTGTGAAAACCTATCCCCCCTCCATTAAATGATTCTGGGTCCGACGTTACAGAAATTGTAGAAACTACTGCATAGAAGCCACTTGAGGTGATTGGGAAAGATACATAGAGGCACACTGCAATCTTCCAATGCAGCAGTCTCATATCTTCTTCTCTGTGGATGTTGAATGGATATGGTTAAAACAAAAACTTTCCGTTTTGTCTTCAGTGTACACACCCATCACTTTGTTATATCATAAAGTATTGAGTGTGATCGTCATCTCAGCGTCATTTTAAGTCAATGCTACCTAAGCCATTGACTTGCTATCTGTCAAACTGAACTTCCCAAAACATGGCACAGTGAGGGTGTGTGTGTGTGTGTGTGTGTGTGTGTGTGTGTGTGTGTGTGTGTGTGTGTGTGTGTGTGTGTTTGTGTGTGCGTGCGTGTGTGTGTGTGTGTGTGTGTGTGTGTGTGTGTGTGTGTGTGTGTGTGTGTGTGTGTGTGTGTGTGTGTGTGTGTGTGTGAACTGTGAGAGCTACGTGACCGAGAACACATCCTTAATAAGATCATCTGTGCATCTGGCCCACCACAACATCACAGCTGCTCTTTCTCCATCTGGAGATTTCTTGTCAACATTGGCGTTTCCTCGGATCCGTTCCTCTCTGTTGTCGACTCTGTTGTCACTCAAACCAAGTTCACCTTTATCCAAATGTGTAATACAATGATGAGGAGCAGACAGTTACATTTTTTTCTCAAAATGTAATCATATACTGCAAACCAATAGATATGTACTGTATATAGAATATCCTAATTTTCATAATATTGCCAATGCGTGCATTTCTCCTGCTCTCCCGGAACACAATTATGCCGGCCCATTATTTGCAAGGTGACAACCAATATAGGCAATAAGCAAAAAAACGTAACAACACAAACCTCAATGTATCAGGAGCAGTTAAACCTCCATCCACATTTATTTTCTTGCTGAAACAGCTCCTCCCTTTTGCTTGTGCATTACATAGTAGGACAACAGCAGCATCCGAAGAACACTACAAAATCAATTGTTTTGTTCAATACGCACACTGTAGCATACAATAAGCCTGCCCTGTAACTCCACTTATCACCATCAGATGTCACTGCTGCACAGCCCACGCTTCAACCCTACTGGAGCCAGCTAGAAAGATGCAGGACAGCCAAACACCATGGTGATGATGATACCTACATTCCCCCCTGAGTTACAATGAGAAGCATGTCCTTCTTCTGCCCTTCAGGCCCCCGCATCCTATTTAAAGGTTTAAACAGCGATACAATGGTACAAATCAGCAAACAGCTCCTACAATCTACTCCAGATGACTTGTGAAGCCAGAGGGTTGGCACTAATGTTTGGCGCCAGAGTTGTTAATCTAGCCCAATAACTATAACAGGGTGCTAATCACTGTTTTGGTGGAAAAACCTTGCCAGCCTTTCCATGGCAATCAGGCCACTTAGAGGCCCTTTAGCTTACTCTGATGAGTTTACAGCTGATGTCAGGCTCAATCAAGGACGCTACTTTATGGTTTTTTACAATAATGAGGCTGAAACCTGAAAATGGGTGTTTGGCGGGCCCAATATTCCCGGTAATGACTTATCTGGCCATTACTGTAAGCGCGGTACACAGAGAACAAAAGAGGGAAAGAAATGCTTTGCTGCTAAGTGGCTTTATAACAATATTTACAGAAATACCTACTCCTGACTTCATTAATTGGTATTTCAAAACTTCATGCCTTATGTTTTCATATAATGTTCTGTCTGACATAAACAACATCTCTACCTCACTGATGATCAAATGCACCATAATATTTTGCCCGCATCTTGTCTCACTTCTTGGATTTTTGTTTTTTTTTGGGGGGGGGGGGGGTATTGTAGTTTATGTCGGTGGGTACATAAACTACAATACCAATTGTAGTTTATCAAATCCTTTGATTTACTGCCATCAGGTCGACGCTACAGGGTCCCGTTGGCACGGAAAAACACCTACAAAAAATCTTTTATCCCCACTGCCATCACCACACTGAACAGTCACAAATAGGCAACATATCTCACTCCACTCAGTCACCCCTTTGCACTGCTTGCATTTGTTGGTATTTATTTATTGTCATTGTTTGGGACTCTCTGTTTTGTATGTATTTATTTATTTTGTGTACATTGAACCTGCCCTGTCAAAGATGAATTTCTGTCAATTGTGACAGACAATAAAGTTTTTCTTATCTTATCTTATCTTACAAAGGTTGCTTCAGACATTAGATTTCAATATATTGAAAAATAATTTCCAGATAACTTTTCAAGACTTATGAAATATGCTCTGCTTTGAATACTATTTGGTGTCTTATATGTTTGTTTTCTACAAAAAAACAAAAAATTATCTCACTCTTTAAAAATCCTTTGAAATTAAATGTTTTATCTCCCTAAATGATCCCTTGGCTTTTATTCACAATATTTGTACTACTTCACTTAAAAGGGCAATTATAGAGTCTCTAGTTCCCACAATACACGTGTGTCTGTTGCATATTGACACTGACACTGCACTGATTGCCTTCCAAACAAAATCTTGCACGTACACGTCTTGAACTAAGATTTAAGATGAAAAAGAAAGAAGCTTTTCCCCTTTCTACAGATCAATGTTAAAGCATCCTACCAGTTACAGTCTCTGCACATTCATCTGCACGAGTATCTAAAACATCCAGGCAGAGTAACACTAATCAAATCACATTTTTGAGTGGGGAATTCAAATCTGACAATAGTAAGGCCAACAAATGCGCAGAAAGCACTAGACCTTGTTACGAAAAACAGAAATTTCAGAAAATGGAGTCAAACAGTGTTTATTATATGACTGTAATAGATAACATATAAAAAAAATCCTAACATTAAAGGGAATTGAAACACTCATCTTTTGATGTCTGGCAAAATTATTTTGAGGGAGTGGGACCCATGATGATTTAAAATGCTGGCTACGTCCCTGCAAACAACCCTATAGGCATTTGGTCGAGCATACAGTAGAGACCTTAGCTTCTCTCCCCCTGGATATTATTAAATGATCCCTCCCATACATCGTTGACAGACATGTGAAATTAACGTGACTGATGAGGTTAATAGATATCATACATTCTTTCCTTATGCAATCTTGCTCTGGTACAAAGCAGTGATGTAAGAGTTGGTGATACTGCTGCCCCGGCTGCTTCCATGGTCTGTCCCATCCAGACATTGCAGACCGTGGCCAATGGACAGTACAGTATTGCTGGTGTTCTCAAAGCACGTCAGACTCAATGTCAAGGCCTCCTTCCTCAGCAGACTCTAGACTGCCACTCAGATTTCAGTTCCAGGGGCTTGAAAGACTCGCCAGGACACACGATACAGTCGTCCCATTGAACTGAATTTGACGTGTAATGTCAGGTCAGTTATAAATGCACTGTGGCCTGCCGCTTGGCCCGGATCAAAATGTGACACCCCTGACCTGTGGAGAGCGGGGGCTGTCGGTTGTGGCGGCTCCACACTTTTTTTACTCTTGGCTTCACTGTGCATGTGCTTCCAATTACAGACAAAGGAGAGGCGGTCCTGTGCAGCATGTGGTTCCATTTAGAGCAGGTGAAACAATGTAGGAAAATAGATCCGTCATCCATCGCATTCCAGAGGCCAGTGAGAAACAGCGCTAAATCATAGCAAAGTTAATCCTGAGAGGAACGGGCTAAAAAAGAAAAGGCATTTTGAGGGTCCTGGCGGTATCTTCAACAAGGGGGCTTACTCACGTTGGTTAATGTGCTGTGCTTCAAAGCATTGCAAGGACCTGATAGAAACATTCCCCTCAAGTGTTATTTAAGATTTTTATTGTGTTAACCCAGTCCCCATATTTTCTGGACATGGGGGTGAAATATCTCAACAACTATGTGATGATGGATCACCATTACGATTTAAACATACATTCATGGTGACCACACGATGAATCGTACTAACTTTGGTCATCCCTTGAGTTTTTCTTTAGCACCGCCATGAGGTTGACATTTTTGTTTTTGAGTGAAATGTCTCTACAACTATTGGATGGACAGCCATGAAATCTTGTACAGACATTTATGGTGCACAGAGAATGAGAATCCAAAAGACCTCAGTGATCCCCTGACTTTTCTTTTCTTTCTTCTAGCTCCAACAGCAGGTCAAGGTTTTCACAGATGTAGTGAAATATCTCTAGTAAATGTATTTTCTACAGACATTTATGGTTCAAATATGATGTGTCCTAAGGACAAGTTGAAATCTATATTTTTGAGTGAAAGATCTCAACAACTATTGCATGGATTTTCACGACATTTGGTGTCCAAGTCCCTCTCAGAATGACTCATTGCAGCTTTTGTAATCCCTTAATGTTTCATCTAGCACCAGGTGACTTTACATTCTGTTTAATACATATATCCTACAAACCCCTCTGACCTTCGACTGAAGGTCAGAGGGGTTTTCAGAGGGGTTTTCATTAAACCAAAACTTTGTTTTTTGACCAACTTTCCCAATCTAATGGCATGTCCATCACAATCAGCATTAGTTTGTGTTCAGTGCTAATTACAATATGTTAGCATGCTAACATGCTCAACTAAGATGGTGAACATGGCAAACTGTTTACCTTTAACACATCAGTATGTTTACACTGTCATTGTGAGCATGGTAGCATACTTTAGTGTTTAGCTAAAAGCACCCAGCCTCACAGAGCAGTTAGCTTTGATGCAGACTCCCGGTCTTGTTCGCATTTGGTCCTGAACATGGATCCCATTGGCACTTCTCACTTTGACGTCTCGTCACTCGGGACAGATATCCCCAGGTGTTCCATGCCATAGACACCTGAGGAAACATTCATGATTTGAGGCCAGAGAAGTCTTTGGAGCCAGTGTTGTGTAGCAGAAATGGAATGTTATTGACTTCTGTGTATGAGAGATCAAGTAAGCAGCTGATTTTATCAGACCAATATTCCAACCCTCTATCTGCCCTTCACATGAGCTCTCTGTTGGGGCCTGGAAAGTTTGCCTCTCTTCGTCATGTGGTTATAGTCAGATCATGCAGCCACTCAACTCTTTTGGAAAGAATGTAAGTTAATATAGCAAGTGGGATCTAGACATCTCGCTCTCATTCGCCTTTTATAGCCCATAGGAGCAAAGGCATAGCGTGTGCTCCAAGCTGTAAATCAGGTTGTTTGGCATCCCACTACATTACAGGAGGGGGGCTTAAGGACTCAGTTAGGCCACGTACCAGCAGCACCCAGTAAAGCTCTCACATGCAGAATGAAAGGGAGGAGAGATGAAAGAAAAGGAGACACATTTTTAGCTTGGGTAAAAGCCCAGTGAGTGTCAACTGGACTCTGTGCTAACAAGGGAGTATTTGGGTGATTATTTCACAGCTCAAACTTTTTCAGAGGTTTTCTTTTATTTCTGTGTGTTTCTGCTAGTGCCCACATTAAAGGAAATAATAAAACAGGTATAGATTCCAGGGTGGTGTTAGGAGAGCCGTTCCAAAGGTGGCAGCTGAATTTTCCATCACCTCCGTCTCCACCTTCTGTGGTCTGGTTTAGATTAGCATTTGTTAAAAACTGAAAATTAAAGTTGACATTAATTTCTCTTTCAGTCCATTTTAGAATAATGAGCAGGAGGGAATGCGTATCATTCATATTCTGGTTTTTCCTCTGCCCACAAATCTGTCAATTCAGTTTATATCCATTTCAAGATTGGTAAATGGCTTTTAAAAGAAAAGTAGAAACTGCATAAGAGTCTATATTATGAAATGTGTTTTGACAAGGTTTTGAATTGCGAAGGTTGATTGGTAATTGTAGTTAATATCAGGAAGCAGAAGATTGCGGTTCATTAGAAATATACTCCAGGACTAAATATACCAATCCAGGGTTTGATCCTACTTGCTTTCTGTTAAAGGGTTATTTCCTGCAAATGACATGTTCTCCATTTGCCTCAAATGGTATTGAGACATACTGTATTAGGGGGTCATGTGGCGAGGTTTTACAATATTTGTCTCTAAAATGTCTGAATCCAAATTACTATCTCAACAGCAATCCAATCCCGTTGATATCGTGCATTTGTATGTCATGTTTAGGGTTGAAGTAGTGATCTCAAAACGTCAAGAACCTTGAGGCACTTGAAACCAAAACTACTTGCATGACTTGATAGCAACTTGGGTCAATTAGAGAGATATGTTTTTTTTTAATAACTTGGGTGAACTGACCCTTTAAACCACAGGGTATCAGAGACAGAATGACAGGGTTGAGGGGTTGACAGGGTTTGAGGGTCACAGCCACCAGGAGGTTGTTCAAGGCTCCTTGATCCTTGAAGCTTTATGGTAGACAGACACCGTACAGCTGGTCAGCACAGGAAGTGTAAAACAAATGACACTTAATTAGTGCAATATAGCAACACTCCCTCTATTCCCTGGACTCTAACCTTCCCTCCATGGCCCTCAGTTGTCCAGAGGCAGGGGTGGGGGGCATCATGAGCCCCATTAAGAAGCTAATGAACGGTATGCTTCAAGCAGGTGAACCCGCAATCAAAGCTTGAGCTAGCAGCCTGTGGGTACAATTCATGTTGTACCCAACAATTAACCCAGCGATAAATCATTCCACAGCTGCACCATCACATGGGGTCCATTGGCCTCTGCAGCCTCTCACTCTGATATGGGGGCTGACGATGGAGGGGATAGCACCCAGAGGTTGGGGTTACAGATGGAGCGTTTGAAGTCTGAGATGTTTTGGTTGGTGTTAGGAGGGCCCCCCTAGAGAGCCTGTTTAGGGTTTGGGATGAGAGACTTGGAGCGGTGTTTTAGATTAGGCTTCTAATCCCTCTAATGAAGGCCAACTTTAGTGCTCCATTGTTGTGTAAACTGCGGCGCTTGTAATGCCCGCGCGGCAGTGACAGATCCAGCTCCTTGTCTTTCATCAACAGAGCGGTTGCACACTCTGCACCAGCTAATCAAGTCAAGCTGACGGTAGGGAACGGCGGTACGTGTCTGAGAGTGAACACAACACACACACGTGTATGAGTGCAATTAGCTCACAGTGTGTTTCAAAGTGTGTCTGCACACTTGCTAGTGTGCGTGTGTGCAGTGTTTAATCCGCTCTTTGTTAACGGAAATGGCAACCCCTAAATTTGGAAAAGGCATGATTACGCTTTTGTTTTCCGAGGAGAGAATCAATTTGCCTTTCACGGCTGCACCAAATGTTCACTTCCTATTTCCTGAACGAAGCTTAGATATGTGTTTAACCGCCATGATCACGTTCACATTCTCCCGGCGAGATGTGATGATTAGGCTTCTTCATCAGTCTGGTGTTTACCTAATGGACTGATTTCAGTCAAGGCCCATTGAATGTTTGTTTGAGATTTCTTGATAAAATGTTTCCTGCGTTTACAGACAGAAACACAATGAATCTAAAGATCTTTATATCACTAGCCATTAACAGTGCTGGAGGAAATACCCAGATATTTACCTAAGTAGAGGTAGCAACAGTGCAGTGTATGCAATAGTAAAATACATTGAGATGAATAAGTAAATAAGCTTTTTCAACTCATTGTTTAGGATTAATGCCCCCATAACTTTACTCTTCACTCTCACTTCTTTAACGTGTTGTTTTTGGAAGTTTTTCAGGAAAAGAGGCTCTAAAAACCCATGTGCTACTTTCCCAGGAAAAAAACAGCAGATAAAATTGAACTCTCTCTTCCAACTCCTTACGATCATGGATATAGTTATTCATTTTTTATGGTTTATAAGTGAAACGAATTTACCTGGGATGCTTATAATTTCTCATGCACCAGAGAAAGAGAAAAACAACACTCCTACACCCACTAAACGTGCACTGCAATGCACACACACTGAGAGAGCAGGGCCTTTCTCTCTAATTATGCTATTCCAGGAGCCATAATGATCACTCTCTCCCTCCTCTACTCTCACTCTATAAAAGCCATCCAATGCAGGACTATATAGTATGTTGTTCACCATAAGCCAACGAGGGCCGACTCTCACCCACAGCGGCCTGTGCCAAGCCACAACTGTCCTCCCCACATCCTCTCACCTCTCTCCTCCTCCTCTCGCTACCCATAGCTTCCGTTCAGCAGAACCCACAGTCTATACAAACACAATTGCCTGGCAACTGGCTTTTTTCTCTCAGTGCTGTAGGTCATTAAGTCTGCCCAGGGTCGTGCTTTCTGCCGATGAAAAAGGATGAAATCAGGAATTCAAAACAACTGAATGTTGATGACAGATGTGGTGATTTGGCTTTGGTGGGAGACAAAAGCTTTTTTTCTATGCTGAGTTCTGTAGCGGAGGTGGTGGCTGGAGAGTTTAAGGAGGTTATGTAAGATCAAAGATGCTAATCTGGCGTGAGTGCTTAGTGTGATGGCTGCTGAGGAACTATCAGCATGGAGGGCAGTGTGCAGAGCTGCCCAGTAAGCCCATATATTTATTGCTGTTGACAGAAAAAGTACGGTTTCAAGCTATTTCTCAAATTTTTCCTCAATGGAAGAAGTTGAAAGAGTCATTTAGCTACTTTTACCGTTGCAACATGCAACTTCAGACTGAAGTTGCGAGATGACAACTGAGCCATCTCCATGACAACTGCGCAGTCCAGCCAATGATGACGACTGTGGGATGTGCTTACAAGCTTGTAATGGATGTATGAATGAACTTTTACACTTATATATTTGATTATTTTAGAAGTTGCAAGATTTGCTGACAATGATTTTTTTTTTTACATTCATGGAAACAAGAGAAGCTATTAGCAGATCCTTACTAATTTGATTGGTTGTTTAAGACATCCACTGCTTGATTTTCCATGTTACATTATCATTGTGGCGTGATGCAGTTGTACGCACCTGAATGTCATGCAACTTAAAAAGTAAAGAGGACTTGAGGTCATCTATAATGGATTATATAATTCAACAGTCCGGAATCTGGAAATTTCTTCTTGTATTGAAATCAAAAGGTGACGGAAACCGCAGAAAATACAGATTCCACTTTGTTAACCATGGTGGTGTAAAGTACATGTGTTTAGTAGGAAAATGGGATAAAACATTCAAAACCACTGATGACGTCCCTTATGTAACTCAAGGTATTTTTCAGTCACACTTACATGGTATGTCTTCTACACTCATTATTTTATCATCACAGCTCCTATGTCAGGGGTCCTGTCTTCTCTGCAGCTTATGGAGGCCTGGTAGATTAGGCCTGGTGGGTGTTTACAGTCAGCAGAGTCGCAGAGGATGGTCTCTGTTGCTGTACCTCCACATTCAGAGCTCCATAGGCTCACAGTATCTCAGTGACCAGAGATTTCCACTGCAGCACTGTTGAATAAGCTCTGACAGGGCCTGTAATCAGCAAGCATATATGAGATGTGTCTGTGACAAGCTGCTAGACAGTTCCCTCCCTCCGATACGTAACCAGCCGTACTTCAGGGTCACATAGACGTACACACATAACACAAATGAACCCTGGCTGTGTCTGTGGTACTATCGGGAAAGGACAGTAGTTAAAAATAGCACTCGGTGATGCTGGTATCTCATAATGACATCCTGGCTAGACCTTGAGGACATATCCGCTCGCTGTTTGCTCCACTACACTTATGACATCGCCATGAGGGAAATTTGGATAGGGAAAAAGTATAGCACTTGTTGAGAGGTATTTGGTGGTGATGCTTCGTATAGTTGACATTTGGACGCACCATTTGCGATCTTATTTTTTTCCAAGCTGAGGACACAATGTGCCTGCACCGTTACCACGCCCTACTGAGGGAAAGCAGCTGCAGGTCCTAATATACCTGTAGTCTGCTCCCCCCCCCAACCTCAGATTAACAGCAGTTCAAGATAAGAACATACAGGTGGCAAATGTTCATTTCATGTCAACAGGCCTTGAGTTGACTTTAGGCTGCATTTGATTCACTTCATTCATTTTAAAACAAATCTCTGACATCAATTGTTAACAGAATTTAATTTGCTTTATTGTATAATATTTTAATGCACAATACATGCTTTCTGCCTATTGAACTTTGTCCCAGAACCTGAGAACTCCAAAGTGTTTTGCTACAAGTTTGTTGTTTAGCCTTGAAGAAGATTTTGGCCCATACAGAGGTATGACGCATTCATGCACAGTAGTTGAGGAGAAAAGACTCCCTAAATTTCCCATACCCTGTTATCTGCCTAATTGAGAACATTTCTGCTTTCGCCAGCAAAACAAGGGCTGGACACACCAAACTTAGTATGTGTTTGCGCACACACCACCTTCTCTTGCATATAATCTCTGTACACTGTTCATTCGATGTATTCAACCATGTATCAATCCAGGTACATTGTTGTTTGACCCTTGTATGCTGTTTGCAAGTAAATTCACCTGCTTCCAAGAAGGCCTGACTCAGTTTCAATTATTCAAACACTTGGTGAAATAATTCTAGTAACAAATGGTCCTTCGAGTAGCCGGATCCAACATCTTCTTCTCTGGACAAGACGAGCCTGCACCGTGACGACGGGGGAGTCCACGACTCTCGACAAAAGACCTCCAGTGAACATTGCTACAAAAGAGGCTGTCAGCAGACTCGACTTGGACGGAGAGGGGTGACGGAATCCAGAGCCTGAGCGAGTCGAGGCTTTCTTGAAATCAGGTGAATATAAACAGCTGATTTTGTTTTGTCCAGGAATTAGGAATTCCTTTGTTTTATGTATTAGGTAGATAAACTAGTTTATGAAGCAGTATTTCTCATGGTTTTACCGTAAGGGAGAATAACTGATCGTAGTGTTTGGGAAAATGCACTAAAGAGAAAAATATTTCAACCTATAGTGTTTGGGGAGATGCACTAGAGACAAACCTATCTCAACCTGTAGTGTTTGGGGAGATGCACTAGAGACAAACCTATCTCAGCCTTTGGTGTTTGAGAATTTACACTGTCAAAAACAAAAGTCTCACGTACGTAATTAGATGATCATTAGTGTGGGGTCGAGGGTGGTCCCTTTATTCTGACAGGTATATTTTGTTCCATTAAACTGAGAGTTCTTTGTAATTTGGGAAGGTTTTATGGAGG
The DNA here is from genome assembly GCF_949987685.1 of Ammodytes marinus. Classification (NCBI taxonomy): domain Eukaryota; kingdom Metazoa; phylum Chordata; class Actinopteri; order Uranoscopiformes; family Ammodytidae; genus Ammodytes; species Ammodytes marinus. Next base: position 10,378,662 of record NC_137234.1, read on the forward strand.
CAAAGTATATTTTGTTCCATTAAACTGAGAGTTCTTTGTAATTCGGGAAGGTTTTATGGAAACAAATTGATATCTGGCTGCTTGTTGTTACTTAGCCTGGGGATATAGTACTGCTCCAGGGAGTTAGTCTATGACAGGTTGTTTATTTGTTTTGTTTTGTTATGTTTGTCAATAGTCTACAACTGCAGAGTAGACTTATTAGTTTTGTTTAGAATACATCAAATAGAGGGTGTTCTAGTTTTAAATTGGTGAATTTTGTTAATCAATTGGAGGGAATAGGGGTGTTCACCCTGTTTAAATAGATTACTGGGTAATTTGATATTAGATTTTACATTTTAAAAAATTAAATTACTTGTAAGCGCAACTGCCCCTCTTACATATGATCAAATATCTGACTTTACATTTGATCCAAGCCCCCATCGAGAACAGTAAAGAGAAAGGTGGTGGCCAAAGAGATGAATAAGAGAATGTTGTTGAAAGTGTAAGAGGAAAAAGATTGTTTGGAACTGATTGTTTATGGATGTTATAAAGAAAGAAAAAGTATGTAGGGGAAGGGAGATAAAAGGTTTTAGTAAAGTGTGCATACAATTGTTATGCTGTTATGATGGGTTATAAAATGCTTGTCTCCTAAAGATGACCAGAGTTCTGACTAAATTGCTAAAAGCTTTAAAGTTTAGAGCTAAATATCTTGCCAAATCCAAGCCCCATAGTGAACCTTAAAGATTAAAGGTGCAGTCAATCATTTGAAGTCCCAGCATAAACTTAAAAAAGCGTCCCTTTGTGTTCTTTTTATGAAAATGTTCACTGAAAAGACTTGTTCAATGCTTTTGATTTGAATTACAAGTTAAAGGGGATTTTTATGCTGAAAATATGATCATAATGTGTATTGTTGATATAAATTGATTCAAAAACTGGTTAACTGTAAAGACACCTATACTTAACCTACATGTTAACTTTTGTTATTTGAAGAACAAACTATAACACCATGTCAGATTTGGAGAAGTGGAGAGCTTCTCATATCTAGAAGGAATGTGGTGTGTGTGTGATTCAGTCCCATTCAGAAAAGGGAGGGACTGACTGCCTGTGTGTGCTTGAATGCTGCCCAAACACAGACAACCATGTGGAAGAATGAAATCAAACCTATCCTAAAATGTTGTTGTGCGTTAATTGTGACATCTAAAGCAAGCAAAATGGATAGGATGATATTTTAGAAACAACCCTGGCAGAATGATGAGCATTTCTTTTGAGAACATGTTACTGCTCAAATTCATTCTGTTTCAGATGCAAGGAGAAGACGAAGCTGACCATTCTTCAATAAGGACAATTGGACACTGAGGAACAATCTGAATCGGTTATGGTAATATCCTACATAACCATTCCCCCAGTGACTGTGATATGAAGGACACTTTGCGTCAAAATGCCACAAAAGGACTTGTTGACCATCAAGACGATCTTGGTTCCTGTTCCCTGGCTTCTGCAAAAAACTGTCCTCTCTGAAACTGTACATAGACTGTTGCACCAGTACACAAACTTGCATTTTCACAACTGTGATGTTGATGTACTTGATATTATTCTGCTTGACTGAAATATATTTACTCATATGCTTTGCCCTTTTGCTTTGAAGTGTTGCAAAAAGTTGCATTAAATATTATAAAAAGGGTGGAATGTTAACAGAATTTAATTTGCTTTATTGTATAATATTTTAATGCACAATACATGCTTTCTGCCTATTGAACTTTGTCCCAGAACCTGAGAACTCCAAAGTGTTTTGCTACAAGTTTGTTGTTTAGCCTTGAAGAAGATTTTGGCCCATACAGAGGTATGACGCATTCATGCACAGTAGTTGAGGAGAAAAGACTCCCTAAATTTCCCATACCCTGTTATCTGCCTAATTGAGAACATTTCTGCTTTCGCCAGCAAAACAAGGGCTGGACACACCAAACTTAGTATGTGTTTGCGCACACACCACCTTCTCTTGCATATAATCTCTGTACACTGTTCATTCGATGTATTCAACCATGTATCAATCCAGGTACATTGTTGTTTGACCCTTGTATGCTGTTTGCAAGTAAATTCACCTGCTTCCAAGAAGGCCTGACTCAGTTTCAATTATTCAAACACTTGGTGAAATAATTCTAGTAACATCAATCTTCTCCTTGACAGAAGGAAAACGTTCACACCTCTCGTATTCTCCAACACGATAGGAAAACACTGACGTGAAAACTATTGTTATTTGTTTTTGTTTTTTTAAAGAAATGAGCGACCATTCCTACTTTTTGGGTCAATTTGGTAATCGGCAAAAACAGGAAATCTAAGTTGTGTTAATTTTTCTTCAGAAATACTTAACTACATGTTGCCTGTGATCACCACAAACTGGACACATGAAACAGGAGACGGCAAACTTTCTTCCACTTTCCAAGTTAGAGGTTGTTGCTTCGAATTTATAAAAAAACAAATAAGAACTTGTTGACAACTTAAATTGCTAGCTTCTGTTCTTCTATGAACTGACGTTTATCTTAAAGGTGTAGTGTTTCTTTGTGGGAAATTATGTTAGAACTGAACTACTGTTATATTATTTTGTAATCCCAAATCTAAATGTTATTTTGTTTGAGGTTTCCGTAATTCTGAAAATTAACCCAAAAATGAAGGTCACAGGGCCACAGTAGAAATGCCCACACAGAGGCTTGACACTTGCTGGAGGTATTTTAAGAATTCTATTTAACTGAAATAAAATAACAGAGGTACTTTGCCTATTTCCCACATCATCAAAAATATTATGGTTTGCATTCTTTCTTCTTTTTGAAGGGTTGTTTGACCTTTGACCCCAAAGGCTACAGGTCATCACGTTTTCAGACAGGTTGGGAGCTTATATAACCACACAGCTGCTGTTTGAGTTTATTGTGCATGTGCTGACCTGTGACATAGTAGCTGAAAGATCCCAGCAGAGGTGTGAAAATGTCTGAGTGTATGCTCGATGGGGACAGACAGACAGAGGGAGAACGTGTGAGAAAGCAAAATGCCTATTTTGATAAAACAAGCTCATTTGGACTGTGTGCGTGCCAGTGTCCCTCAGACTTATAACTGTATGTGCTTCTGTGTGTGTGTGTGTGTGTGTGTGTGTGTGTGTGTGTGTGCGTGTGTGTGTGTGTGTGTGTGTGTGTGTGTGTGTGTTTGTACAGCCCCCTGACAACAGCACCCTGTCATTAGCACCCTTGACTGCTGATTACTGGTACTGCATGGCCTGTGGAGCTGCACCTGGGATTGGAAGCTGCCCACACCTGTACCGGCCCTCCTCAGGTCTTAAAGTGATTTACAGGCTCCTTATTCGCTGCCTTGTCCGGGTCCCCCTTGGCATACTGCTCGTTTCCATGTTCTATAATGTTTTTTAGCACTTATGAATCAGCTTTGTAAGAATGCCTTATGAAAACTCTTATGTAACAGCATGTAATGCCTTCCTGTGTACAGCATTGTTGGGGCACATATAATGGAGTGTATTTCTGTCCATCTATGTGTGTGTGTGTGTGTGTGTGTGTGTGTGTGTGTGTGTGTGTGTGTGTGTGTGTGTGTGTGTAATAGCTGATAACCATCACCCCCTTGTAATACACAGCTGTGACGGCTGTGGTTGAAGTTCAGCGATTACTCTATAATGCTGACAGTGTATTACATTACATGACCACCTTTCTATGATGCATTATACACATATACTGTAACCTGTAGGGTGGACATTTAGAGCTAAATACAAATCAGTAATTCATTGGTAAATACATATTAAGACAACAAAATACACAAAAAATATAATTTAAAACCATGATTTGTATGATTTGAAAATGTCTGACTTTGGCCCCCTCGTGTGGTTTTATCAAAGAAAGTAACTCATTTACGCCACAAGATTTTAACCATGCTAGATGCAAAACATTTTGGGGGATTTTTAGGAAAAAATATGTTTTTAGGTTTTGGAAAACCATGAAATGGATGAATTGACATTGATACTTTCCCCACTGAATTGTTTAGGGATCTCCAGATTGCTTGTCTAACACCACCAGCTGGTCATAACTAAAGTAGTAGTTTTTTGGTTTATGACCAAATACCTGAAAAGCTAATCACATTCCCATCAGCCTCAGCTTTACTTAGTTTTGTATGCTAATGAGCGGATGTTAGCATGCTTACATGCCAAACAAAGATGGTAAATGGACTTGTATAGCACTATATCTCCATTTATCACAGACTCAAAGCGCTTTACATTGTTTTTTGTACACATTCACCCAGTCACACACACATTCATACACCGATAGCAGCAGCTGCCACGCAGGGTAGGCTTAGCACTAGGGTGCTAAGCTAACTAAGCTAAGCTAACTATCGGGGGCAATTCCGGGTTCAGTGTCTTGCCCAGGGACACTTCGACATGTAGCGGGGAGACGGGGGATCGAACCTCCGACCCTGCACACCAGAGGCAAACTCCCTACCCACTTCGCCACTGCCGCCCAAGATGGTGAACATGTTAAACATTATGTGTGCCAACATTAATATTTTCACTGCTTGTCTCATTTTTCCAAAAACAAAAACCGATGCCATCTGGATAATTAAAAAAATATATATATAATCGCATACGGTTTGTGAGTATAGTGGCATTTCGACAGTCTTACTATATATATATATATTTTTTTTTTAATGATCGGTAAATACATTTTTTTTGTGGAACAATAATTTGATTCACATGGTATTACAATGTGAAGATACAACAGTGAACAGGACACAGGGCTGCTGTATTGGGAATGTCATTGTTAAAGCTCTACAATATGTAAATCTAGTATTTTGAAGTGAAATGAGAGTTGAAGCATTAGGTAAACTCAATGCTGCTGGCACACACAGCCCCAATATCTGGGTGTATAGCAGACAATGTTTAACTTTAAACCTACATTTTAATCCTTAATTTAGCATGCGTTATGTCTATTATAATTGTTTATCTATTTTATACATTTTTATCTTATAGTTTTTACTTTAAATTTTGACATTTTTCTTTTGCATTTTAAGACCCCCATAGTTTCTTATTATTTTAAACTTTTCTTTCAACATTTAAAGGTGAAGACTGTATCAGTTAACACGTCAATCTGCACAAGTCAAAATGACAGAACATCCCTGTCTTTTGGTGTTGATCAAAAGAAGTGCATGTCAGTTGTTTTTCGACAAACTTGTGAAAAAGGTCAGAGGTCAAGACTGTAAGAGAAAACCCTTTAACTTTGTACAAACAGTCGATGATTCCAGGGGCTTTCCTCGAAAAGGTGGGACTTTCACACATTCTTTTTCCTGATGACTGCTGTCAGTGTTTTTGCTTCTGCAGAGCTGATGAGAGTTAAGCCTCTTTTGATTTATTTTAGTTTGGTCCACTCATAGCTGCCTGCCAAACTTGTAAGTTGAATACGTTGTAGTTTCAACATAAATCCTGCCTCTGCAGCCACAAACACATGGGAGGTGAGAGGGGATTGTGAATTGGCTCTCATTTTCAGAATGAACTAAATCTACTCACCTCACCCCTCCCCTCTCTACATACATGTAGGGTTTTCTGGTCACTGTTGATTCCTGTGCTGGTGATTTATGTCCTCCCCTGCAAAGACAAAGGCAGCATAGAGCTTGAGAGGTGAAAGGCTACTCCTTGTACATACACAGAGGTATGCAATGCTGCAGGCCCCCCTGCAGCCCCCACCACTACGCTGGCCCTGTTCTCCAAAAAGGCCGGCTCCATATATCATCTGTACACCACCTCGAAAGTAGGTCAATAAAAGAATTTGGACCGGAGTTCTCACAAACTAAAAGAGGACAAAGTCTCAGAGGTAGCTGAGAGTGTAATAGGCATGACCCAGCATAGTCTGGCATTATGTTTTTCAGGCCATCTTCTGCATGATGGAAGCAGGACACACACTTCACTTGGATGACTTCCTATACAAAGTTTCTTTTAGCATACATTTTATGATACTGTCAACTGTGAAACCACAGTAGAACAACTGGGGCAAAGTATGCCAAGTTTGCAAGGGAAGTTTTTTTGTTGTGTAGCTGCAGTATATGTAACATCATGATAGATATGATAGATGCTTGTACTAAACAATCTTTTCATGTGTGTTGCCACTTCTTAAGCCCATGCACACACACTAAAAATAAATCTACAATCTCACACTAACATGCATGTGCACAGAAAAACAGCATTAAAGTCACCCAACAGCAGTTTGATCCACCGTGCTATGCAGTTCGCTTCAACAGCTGCTGGGATTTCCATGGGACTACCTTTTGTGTTTACCTTCAGTCAGGCTCAAAGATGTATGTCTGTGTAAGGTATGCGGAGGGGCTAAACCACAGCTTAAACTCTCATTTTCAAAAATGTAACAACGTGTAGGACCTACTCAGGCTAGATGAATATCATGACAATGGTCTTGCTTAAAGAGCTATGTGGTTCCCCCTGCCTTTCTCTGGTGATAGGAGTGTTGGTTTGCAAGTTAAGATAAAAAGCTAGTAATCTTGATACATTGTTATTGAAAAATCGGCCGCAGCCCAAGTATAATACAGGTCCAATCCAATCCAGAGCTCACTTTGGCCTTGCTGACTCCGTCTCCTGCAGCCCAGTTCAAAGCTCTTCAGCCCGGACGTGAAGAATGCAACATCAGCTCTCATATGTCTGAGGGTCTGCAGGATCAGTTGCCTTGGAAGAGGAGATTTAAAACAAAAAAATGGGAAGATGAAAGAGGGACGGACATTGGAACGACCCAGGGAGGCTGAGGCACACATAGACGTGGCGCATGCAGGTCTGCTTCCACCCATGCATTCCTGCTAAATGAAGGCCAAGCAGGAGTGTTGGTGTCACACAGGGTGAGTTGTCAATCTGTTGGTCTATGGAGGCAATTTGAGGAAGCATGAGTATGAGACGGGTTTTGCTTTTGGTAAAAATAAAGAAAATATGTAATACTAACACGCATTCGCTTCTGGCACTATTTGGTGAGTCATCCTCGACATAATAACATCCAATAAAACTGATTTAATAAAGAGAGAAAGAATGAGAGAAAAAACATCAGAATTACAGAGAAAAATGCTGCTTTGCCAAAAAAAAAACTCCCGAGAACTTCACTCAAATGTGGGAAGAATTGAAGCAATTTGATAAATAAAACTAACAATGTTGGTTATTTTACAACTGGTACATCAATGAGTTATAATTATAGGTATTATCTCTCCACTCTGTGTTTTTTTTCGAATGCGTGTTTGCATCCCTTTACTGTGTGTGGATAGGGTGAAAAAGAGAGGCTTTCTCAGAGGTAATCTTTGTTGTTTTAGGACTCAACCTTTTTGGTTCTCCTTAATGCGGCGTGGAGGGAGGAGATGTGGAAAAGATGTCTGGGAGAGGGTAGGAAGTGAAAGGGGATGAAGAGGGGGGAGGCTTGTAGGTCCCGTTGGGCTTTGTTTTTTAAGACACACATCATCTTCCATCTGGGCCTCATTGAACAGAGAAACCTGAGTATCATTCCGGTTATGCAACTCAGTTAAACCAACCTAGACCTCCGTGCAGGAGAATCATCAACATCTTTTTTACAAGATGGACATCCAAGGGGTCATGTGTCCGCAAATCACCGGCAACTTTTTTGGGGATGGGGTTTGGAGATGTTGTGTCCTGTTTGGCGCTGTAGGTGAGCTAAAATCTTGAACTTGTGGGTAAAAGGCAGGGTTGGAAATTAGTGGTGGGCTTTAGGAAAGATGCCCCTGAGAATTATAAAATTGCCATTGAAATTTAATTAAAAAAAGATAATTATTTCTGGGCAATTTTCAACTGAATTTATATATGCATTTGCAAAGCCAGAGACGAAACTGGACAGCTATGCATCTGTGGTTATTTCCTACATACACAAGTCCTGCCTGTTCCTCCTACACATGCAAACATCATTGTCATAGAGGCAGCGGATTGGCCATGGGTCAATTTGTGTACAAGTTCCCCAGCTTGATATAAATGGTGTAGTTGGCATTACAATTCATTGTGAAAATGGTCTTATAAAGCCTTACATTTGATAAGGAGAACCCTGTTTGACAAAACAATGTATTTCCCAACATTTGATAACATTGCCCTTGAAATGATCCAAAATGCCACTGAAACATATTTCACAGTGGCTAAAAAGAAAGTCCATTGTGAAACAAAGTTTATTTCCTACCCTGGTCGAAGGTACATTTTGGGTCAAGGGTTGATGTTTACGAAAGTGTTTAGTGTGTATAGACCAACAGCAAGCAAGCAGACTATTGGGATCCTTCCCCACTGGCTCGAGGAAGCAACAGGAGTTAGAAGTGTGTTTGGGACTGAAATGAGCTATTCCTTAGTGGCAGTGGGTTTATTGTTCTGGTGAAAGGGGAGAGGATTGATGCCTATAGGTAGCATGGGAGAAAAGCTGTGTGCGGCCCAAGTGTCTGGAATGCATTACATATCGGTCTCCCCAGTCAAAAAATACCTCACCTCACAACATTGCGCTCCCCATGTGGTCCAGCTCGCTACACACAGGCGTCATGTTGCAGAAGGATCAGGGAATCGCACGCTAACAGTAGGACAGCAGTGGAACAACAGGAGCTCGGTTCAGATCTTCTTAAATGGCAGGAAACATTTTTGACGCCGATGCGCTGAGGACGTTGTCATGATCCCCTGTGAAACCCCTACATGATGATTAAACCAGCCGCCGCCATTTTTTTCTTCAATCGTACACCCAAGTAGCGCTGCTCTGTGTCCTTAATAAACACAGACATAAGAGTGGTTTTCATCTTTTCTATCTCAATTGCATACAAAGAATTGCCAGATTTTGACCCATTGCTTTACTGTAATGTACAATGGCAATCACCATATCCTTCACAGTTAACTATAAATAATCAGGTAAAGTCAGCATCATACCAACAAAAGAACAACATGCTTACATGCATGAGAATACAAAGTTCAACCTTTTATTCATACAACATCTCAACATACACTCATGGCTGGATTTCAGTCCATGTCCCTTTAGCCTGTCTGAGGATGTAAGCAGTATGATTAAATTCTTAAAAGTCAAAAAAAGATTATTCAGATCTGACTTTACCGTTATCTATAGCACTCCCCCACCCATTTTGACTGGGTGTCAGTACTGGCGCGAGTGGTTTAAGACAGAGCAGTGCAAATAATCAGCTGTATGCCAGCTGTGAGCGGCTCCACGATAAGCAGGGAGGATGTTTTAGAGAGCTACCTGGCCATGGCCATCTCCCCTGGCATTTCTGGAATCCCTTTGTACACAAGCATTTCATCTCAGGCCAATAAAGTGACTCAATTGCCCCCTTTTTCCTTTCCAAACAGATTTTATGGCAGCCCATCTAAAGCTATCTCGGCTAAAAACTTCCAGGTACAGGCTTGTGATCACGGTTGAGACTTTAAACCCGTTCATCCAAAACACGACCTCTGTAGCTTTCAAAGCCGCTGCTTGCACGTGCAGCCTGCTCCACAGTTTGGCTGAGTTTAATGATGCTGTACAGAAAGTGGGTCCAAAACACACACACACACACACACACACACACACACACACACACACACACACACACACACACAGGCCGAGCCCCATCTGTGTAATGTATAGGCTCATTCTAATCCAAACACCCTCTCAGTGCCTCAATCAGTGCTCATATAGAGTGCCAATCCATTCTTCAAAACATGCGGCCCAACATGATCTAAAGGCTACCAGCCTCTTTTGATTTATTATTGTGGGAGTGATCGAGCCTAAACACACACAAGAGTCAAAAACACAGACACACAATAACCACAATCCTGAATGCAGCTGCACACACGCCATGTCAAAGGAGGACTCAAATGAATTGGTCAATTGTTGGTAATCATGAGATCTATATTTTCCACAAAGGACCAGCAATCTGGCTCGCATTAAGCTGTCCAGGGGTAAAAAGAGCCCCCAAAAACTGCAGAAGGACATTACATTAAAATGGCTGCCCCGTCCACATGTTGCCTGGAAGTCTGTCGAACTACAAGACAAAAGCCCCTTCTGTTGTCTTTTGAAATGCTGCCTCTGCTTGAATGGACCGTGCCATGTTCACAAGACTATCTGAAGAGCATCCAGATGTCAGAAGACTCAAGACGGAGCGGCCGCCTTTCGACTGTGGGCATTGAGTTATTATTACACAGCTTGGGAAATTGCTCCGTTATTAAAGCTGCAGGCTTATTTTGGGCTTCAGCAGAACTCCATGTCCTCGCCACAACAGAGCAGAGTGTGCGTGTGAGTGAGGCACAGCACTGTTCATCAAAGAAACAATGGAGGCTGCTTTTTCAGCCTAGTAAAAAGCAAAGTCCACTAGCCTAATGGACCTCAAATTAAAAGGTGAACAGCAGGTGAAACGCTTTGCTGATGTAGCCGCTGAGGTCACACTTCAAATGTATGACACATTTTAAAAATCCAAATATGTCAGAAGTTTCCATTCATTTCAGTGGAACTCCATTTGAACACTGTACCATTGTCTCCGTGTGGGAGCCCTGATGACCACATTATTGTGTCCGTGGTCCATTGTCTCCTGTATTTCCCCACAGTGTCATATTACAGGACCTGCCTCAGCAGGGAGCCCATTGAGTTTGCAAACAGGCTTTTAATTGGCTTTAATTGCTTCAGTGTTGTTGCTTAATGAGCCATGCCTTCAGCCGCGCTCTTCGCTCACCAACAGTGAGATCTGGAACTGTATCAAACACATGTACATTTCACAAGGTGCTGTCCAGAGGACTGGGCATACCGGAGCTCAAGCTGTGCAGAAATGTGTTTCTTCAGAGGTGTTAAACAATTTGTTACTTGACGGATGAGGTAATGGCAATACAGCATTTCACCTGATATATTGCGCATATTAGGGAATGATATGTGAAATGAATTACAGCCATTGGATTTATAACCTGGCACACATTAAATCATTTCTCATGATTTTATGGCTACAGAAACTTTTACTGTATAAAAAACAGCAGCCTATCCATTAATAAAAAATGTGGCTGGTTTGGTTTTTAGTGTCATACATTTTGTAGAAAAGAGGTTTGACGACCACCCAAAGGGGGCGGAATTTTAATTTGAGGGGCAGAAGTTGATGAACAGGATAAGAAGGGAGAAGAAACTTTTTGATTTTTTTGCCCTTTTCTCAGTTTTTGTTCATAATTGATTTCTTTAGATTATCAAGTGAAACATCTTAACGTATATATTAGGGATTGACAAAAAACCTTACAGACATTCATAGCTCTCAGGTGATCCTCTGACTTCTTATCTAGTGCCACTATCATGCAGGTTAACATTTGTGGACACAGTGTCTCAACAGTCACTGAATGGGTTGCTGTGAAATTTGATACAGACATTCACTTTCCCCTCAGTAACAACTTTTTTTAATCCCCTGACAAGCGCCACCATGGATCAGAATTGAATGACGTCCAATGCTTTGGTTTATGACTTAAAAACTCCAAACCAAATACAAATCACATTACCATCAGCTGTAATGTGTCTTGACCTCTTCAGCCTGCTCAAGTTGTTCAAATCCAAGGAGATTTTTCTGGTTGAAATACAAACAACTCAAAACATATCCAACATTTGGCGAAGGGTCATGAGTTGACGTTGCTTCTCACCGCTGTTGTCGACAATTGTTGCAGACATGAGAACCTTTTTCCTTCTTTGCAGTATGTTTGAAAGAACATTTTGTTCCCTTTGTTTGAAACGTGTATTTTTTTAAACCACATATCTGTTATCTCCTTTAGATCTAGAGCCTGTGTTTGGCCAGTGCCTTAACCAGCACACTGGAAAGGTTTCTAAACCCAAACAAATGTGGAGATATCATACCAATGTGACATTCAGGGTCGCCACCATGAACATGTACAATAACAATGTGACAGTGTGTTGGCAGAAATACAGCGCAGGAATCAGCACCGTTTGACGGATAGGTTTGATAAACGGTCGCTCAGCGCAATGTTGAGGAAAAACACTCCAGGTCCTAAACCAATTGAGCTGCTTGCCTGAGAGTGAGCAACTGGGGCGAATTCTCCTCTTTTCAGTGTGTCTCTTATGATCTTTTAAGGGCGAAATGATCTATTTCTGAGTCTAAATTGGAGCACAACCTAGTTAAAGTTGGTCCGGTCTCAAAATGGGGCAATGTCCTATAGCTTAATCTTTCCCCACTTTTCACCTGAAGCAGTGTCAGCACCTCTCAACCATTCTAAACCTTTCAGTCCCACCTTCTCAATCTCAGCTGCCCAGGTATCACTCAACACACCCCAGCTTTATCCCCCACCTTCAATTTGGCTTTATTGCCGACCTGGAATGCTCGGTATGTCCACAGGCTAACCCGTCCACTCCATTCACACACACAGCATACACACACAGGTACGCGCACACACATGCACACGCACACACACACACACACGCACGCACACACACACACACACGCACCCACGCATGAACAAACACACAAACACACAGACACATACACACACACACACACACACACACACACACACACACACACACACACACACACACACACACACACACACAAACAAACAATCGACAGTGCAAGTGCACATGCCTGGGCTTGTACTAATGGTTATCCTCAGCAGAGTGAGTTCCAGTGGTTGCAGGGCTGGCACGGATACATACAGTCATGGTCCGATAGGGTTTAACCAAACCTTTGTCACGGCACCAGCCCCGGGGCCTATTTTTCTCTGCCTCATCTGTCACTGAGAGCAGGTGGTGCCTGGAAGTTCCGATCTGAAATCTCACCTCTGCTCGCCCCAGCCCCGGGCTCCGCCAGAGGGCCTCTCCTTTGTGTCGGGTGGCACTGAGGAATCATGTTGCCTGTTTGAAATATTCATGCTTGCGCCAGCCTCGATGAATGGACACATTCTTCTGGCTCCCACCTTTTCTCTGCTGAGGAAGTGTGGAAATGGGCCCGCCGGGGGCAGAAACAGATCCAGCCTGTGGATGCTGGGAAAAGTGTGTCAGGATCTGAGAGTCACATATCCCAAAGAGAGAGAATTTGAGTGAATGCATACCTTTAAGACGCGTACATGCCCTTGCATTTTTTGTTTTGTTTCCGCATACATACACACACACACGCACACATATTCATGCTTTTGCTCGCTGGAAATGATGGATGATGTGCATGAAATTCTCGTACACTCTGGAACACTTTTGCCTCCCCTACATCACCTCTCGTGGGAATAGGTTGAGGTCCTCTTACATTTTAGTTGTCTCTCGGGAAACGTAAAAAAAGGAGAGAAAAAAAAGAAAAGAAAAGAGGCCCAACATGTGGTACACATACAGACTCAGCTCGGAAGTTTACTGTCCTCATAATATGGCTAAACAAATGCCAAGTCAAACAAAGCACTCTCACCCTCCTCCTGTTGAGAAAGACAAACACAATGACAAACACTTGCTCTCGTCTGTTGATAGTTCGGTGAAGGGGTTTGTCAAATAGGAGTGATCCTCCAGGAATTGTCAGGAGTTTATGAGCCGAGAGAGGTTCACTTCTAGTTCTGAGAATGTGTTGACAAAATCCTCAGTAAGATACACAGCGAATGTGAGAAAGTTTATCCCTGGAGGCTTAACACACTAGGCACAGTTGCCCTGTACTGTGCCCAAGCACGATTGCCCCCCCCCCCCTGCCCACTCCCCCCGCTGGCCTGTACTCACATTGCTCTTATAGATCTGGGCCTAGGCACGATTGCTTCTTGCCCTATTTCACCACGTCTATACGCGCGTGGGTCAGGGATTTGGAGTGTAGGCTACTTTTAGGCTATACGATTGTTTCTGAATATTTTCAACCAACTAGAATCTTTCCGCACATTTTTTTTGAAGTAGATCAATGTTCTCAAAATGAGAAATCACACAAATCTAAAGACTAGAGATGATATATGGTGATCATCGAAACTGACACCGAGCTGGAAGTTGATACCTCTGGAGAGTGGCATCAGAAAGAGTGATCTTGGAGGGACTGTTGGAAGATAATTGCTGTAAACAAAAATCTGAGGCTTTGTGTGTGTGTGTGTTTCGGTCCACATCCGTCAGTCACCACGTAAACCTATGTAAGCAGACACTTTCTCTGTTGTGCGGCTTCGTTTGAGCACATGTGAGTGTTGTTTGTCAGTACACGTGTTGCATTCTTGTGAGTGTGCACGGTGTCCTCACAGCACCTCAGCTGCTTTGGGAGGTGCTCGATGTGCTCTTTGTGCACCGTTGACTCTGTAAAGCGCCACTTCAGTGGAGTAAGCCTAGCCTGTCATTAGCGAGCATGGCATGGGCATGCTGTTTAACCATTAGCAAAAAAGAGTGGAGCTACAGCACCGGGCACTGCCAAGATAAGCACCGCTGTGCCACGAGGACAGAAAAGAGAAGAGAAATGTCTGTTGCAGTGACTTGTGTATGATACAGTATCTGTTTGTGCAACAGATTTTACACTCGTTTTGCACATTTTGCCTTAATATGGGAAGTTTGACGCTTGAGCTGTAATTCCTTTTTCTCCTTAAACCATTCTCGCTCAACCCATTCTCCCCCAATTTCAAAACCACACACTCCACATTGATTGACGTCCCATTGGACCCCGGTCTCCTGCAAGCAAGCCTTTCAACATGTTTCGCAGGGTTGTGGGCAACATGGCGAATATGGACGAACGCAATTGTGACGCAGGCTGGCCGGGGGAACTGTTGAGTCTGTGCCTCTGAATTACAGAGTACGGCTGGAGGCGCGCTGCTGCAGCTAAACCACCTCATTAGATGGCGGTGACTGCATTTAGCCGGCATTTCCCCCCCTCACACGTCCAGAAAGGCCGCATCAGACATGGTGATTAACTGCAGGGTAAACACGTCCATCTCCGAGGTCTCAGGTCGCCGCCATGCAGCACAGATGGCAACACAGTTTACTGCCTAGCCAACCAAGAAACACTGAAGGCCCCCCGTGTAAGGAATAAACCATACATACCAACATTCATAACATTTGGTCACAACCAGTGTTTGGCAAAAAACATAAAAAAAAACAGTATGTTGTAAGTTTGAGTTCACTTGCGGTTATGTGTGATGCTGCTTCAAGTGCTCTGAGCTGCTGCCTGCAATAATCAACCTCCTCCTTTATTGAGGCAGACAAGAATGTTGTGTTTGACCTACCTCGACAATTACCCTGGAACTCCAAAAAATAACAGGGACGCAGCTATGTAAACGTTTCGGGAGAAACGAGTCTCCTAAATAATGACAAATAAGTTAGAAACACAATTCCTAAACCAAATATGCATGAGGGTATAGCTTAAAATGTTCCCCCTCTTGGAAAAAAAGACAATTGAGAGTTCTCCTAGTCCCTCATCTGAGATTGACTTGGCCAGCAGATACCACGGCAGAAAAAGCGTGCAAGGGCTGGATTAATTATTGCACTATCTGCAGCAAAGCAGGGCTAATTTGCTGCACACTTCATTTGCTTTTATTAGCCCTTGTCTCGTGGGGTGTTATAACGGAGTTTACCCTACTCTGGGGAAATTTCTGAAGGCCTATAGTCAGTGGTTTGCCTCTGCCAAGGCTTCCCATTTGCTGGATGGAGGAGAGAATAAAATAAAATAAAAAGAAAGACTGAGAAAGGCTGAGAGCCATTATTGCTACATGTCATGTGTTTTTACTGCACGTGCTCAAAGCTGTGGGTAATTTTATAGATTTTTTTTGTCTGCAGAATGTTTTTTTTTGTGTTGCTCGCGTTGCTGCTGTTTGACACAATATATTGTGTTGCCATGTATCTAGCACACACTTTCTTCTGCAGCGTTACCTCCCATAGACAACCTCTGTGCAGTGTGGCTGGGTGGTTTAGCTGAAATTCATGTAGTTGCGGTGTCAAGGTCAGGCTAGGGTCACTGGATGCTGCGGAGAGAGGAGACAGAGGTGTTGGGAAAGAGCTTCGGCGCCGCAGGCTATTCGACCCTACCTCTGGAGCAGCAAGGCAGCTATACGCTCAGACAGCTGTAGACACCCTGTCTGGATGAACAGCTGGCCAGGATGTCTGTGAGAAAAAGGAGGGAGAAAAAGGACTGAAAAAGAGATAGCAAGTTAGAGAGGAAGGAAGAAAGATGGATGGACATAAAAAAAAAGAGAAACAGGGAAAAAGGGGAAAAGGGGGACCGGAAAGGGAGCGGTAGACAGAGGTGACAAAAAGTAATAGACAGGGTCCAATACATCCAGAAGCTCCAGAGAGAGAGAGAGAGAGAGAGAGAGACAGGGGCCTCTGTGTGGGAAAAGAGGGGTGGAGAGAGCCATAAATCTGGCTAGGGCCTGGCTGGCGGGTCCCGGCTGCCTTTCGGTTCCACACTGGGTTTGTTCAGGTGGGCCTCTCCATCAGCCTTCCTCCTCCCGCTGCCGTTGATGCGTCCTTGCTCAGTGTGCTACAAAAGCCGACAGCCCAAAGAGAAATGCGTGGATAGGGGAAAGGGGGGAAAAAGAAGCACTTCACAGTTTTATGGTTTCCTCTTCTCCGCAGGCACGCTCACAGACTGAGTGACACGGGCTGAGAAGCATGACCCGAGAGCAGAAAGTCTGGAAGACCAAGAGAGTTATGGGGTTGAACTCTAGTGTGAACTTTTTTAACCTTTTCTTTTGTTTGGGGGAAGGTTTGGTGAATGGAGGAAAGAATTTGACTGTAATATGATCCGAGTTCACTTCCTCCTGAAGTTGTAAATGTGTTGCAGTTTCATATTTCTTCCTTCTAACGACAGTTTTCTTTCAGGTTTAGATATAAACATATGTATTTTTTTTCTTTTCACTAAAACACATCTGTCTGCATAAAACTAGACAGGAGATCAAAGTGGCTGGAATGTTCTCATGAAGAGCGAATGTCCGAACTGGGTAACAAGTTGACATTCTCCAAATACTTCACTTTCCCACAAACCCCAATTTAAACATCCTTGTTTAAGGTGATTTTAGATTTCTCGTAGACTATAAACATGTTTTTTTTTCTCTACACTGCCGGGCATCAGTTGAGACTTCTGCGGTTTCAATGTTCCCACAACAAAAATGCAATGCATAACTGATCAGATTTTGTTCATATCGTGATCCACTGTGCTCCAGGCATATACTGTATAAACCCTTATACTGTAACATTTGTTAGGATTCAGGTCTTCAACCCTTAACCATGAGGCTGGTTTCTCATGAAGCTGGAGGGTCGTATTCAGCGCACACCACTGGAGCCAGAGAGTGGCCTCTTGATGGCTGAGGGCCAGAGACGCTGGCCTAGTGGGCAGAGGATACGGAGAACAAGAGGCGAGAGGGGAATAGAAAAATGGAGAAAACAGACATTGTGCACAATTCAAATGCACACACACACACACACACACACACACACACACACACACACACACACACACACACACACACACACACACACACACACACACACACACACACACACACACACACACACACACACACACACACACAGGTTTACTACAAGTGGTCTTTCAGTGGCTCTGTTATCACCCACACAAACGTGAAAAAACACATATGCATTAATTCTTTTACATAAACACACATCCCCAAATTCACGCGCATGCAAAAAAAAATGAAACCCATATTAAAACATGCAACATAATGCGAGCGGAGGAGCTATACATACTTTTCCACTTTGTCTGACGTGCGGGTGAGACAGAGAGCGAGTGGGCCGTGCAGACAGGGCCCATTTTTCTCTTTTCCTGTGGTCGGAGTGTGTGACTGGGGATTTATTTTCACAGTTCTCTTGAGGGAGGTCACTATTTCTCTGCATTTGAAACATTTGAAGTATCCAAGCCCCCCCACCCCACCCCCACCCCTCCATCCCTGTTCCACATTAGAGCAACGGCCCATTCATTTGGACCTGTCAGGATGCATAATGGCTCTCGGATCGTGTCTGCTTAAACCGCTCGTCAAACTGGGTCACACAAACACTCCGGTCCTTGATCTCATTATGTCATTTACCTCTCTCCCTCTTTCTCCTGGACTCAATCCCGGTAAAAGATGAGATAGCCATTGACAGAAAAAGTGACTCGGTAAAAGGTTTTTAGAAAATGAAATTAGACAAATGGCCTCACGTGAGATACAGTAGATGTTGGAGTGGTTTCTTGTGTCAGATGACCTTCCCAAGTTGAAGCGGTCAGATGAATAGCCAGCGGATATTAAAGTAATTTGGGCTGGGCAGTTGGATTCATGGCTGTCTGGGCTTCCTACAGGTCATATTTTACTGTAATGGCTATTGAGAGATGTGGATTAAGCTGAGAAAGGAGGATTTCCAGACACTTCTGTCAATGCAGGACGATTATTCCGGAGTTCAAAGTGAAACTTTACCCCGGGCGACTATCCAATTAAGACAGCGATCGCAAGGAGTTCCCGATCCCCAGAAAAGTAGGGCATTGACAGTCGGTGATAATTTGCCATCTATAGTGACACTGCTGTGTTGAGTTCTAAACATTAACTGCTGATAGCCCCCTTTTGTCTGTAAAAGTCTTAATCTCAGCAGCACTGCCTCTGAGCTCAGATTACATTCGGCGAGGTAAAATGGGTGTTTTGTGAGTTGAAAGCGGGCCCAATTCGAAACAGACCCCGCTCATTTCGAGTTTGGTCCACTTGAGGTAATTGAATTTGACTCTAGCATTTTTTTTTCTCCTGCAGTGGCCCTGCTAGCAGCTACTCACTTCACATTCAAACTGAGAAGAGGAGAAGTCTTCATCCCCTCGCTTTCTCACTAGACCAATAATAACTGTTTTCTGTTTTAAAGTCATGTGGAAAGCCACAAGGGTGAAAACACGCACTCAATCACACACACACACACACACACACACACACACACACACACACACACACACACACACACACACACACACACACACACACACACACACACACACACACACAAGTAACACATTTATCTCTAAAGAAGACCAATAAACATTGAGGCCAGCTGCCCCTTGAGAGAAGAGTATACCAATCTGGAGAGGGATAGTTCAGAAGTAGGCCAGATATTCTCGGCCTTGCGCATACATCCACTACTCTGGCCGCTAGTTTTTTGTTTGTCTGCTCATAATATGGCCTTTAAAAGACAGAGATAGGTCAGTCCTGCTTCACCTTTTTTGAAAGAGGACAATTCACACTGGTGGTGGAGCCCCGGGGACAGCAATGTGGGTCGTTTGGTCCACCACTTTATCCCAGCCTGAAATATCTTGACTTCTAGGTCTACTAGATGTATACCTCATACTGTGAACCTATGCACACTCTTTGGTCAATATTTTTCCACACTCCTGCACCACCTATAGAGGTCTTGTATTTTAAAACAGATATTTGCACATCTTATACTATTTCCTATAATTAATGTTTCTATTTTGTATGTTGAAGTACTTGTATTTTACCTGTTATCCTCTATGAGTGTATTGTTCCGATCGTCTTGATATTCAATGTGTGCAACAATATACCAGAGAAAATGTCTTCTAAGTGAAAAAACACTCTGCAATAAACTCGGTTTTGATTCTGATTCTGATTGATGGGCGCAAAACCTGATACAGCCATTCATGTTTCCAGACAATTAATCCTTATAGTTGGAGATCTTTTGACTTTTTATCCAGTGCCATACCACCATGAGACTGACGTTTTTCAATTTTAGATGCTAGTAAACTGTCTCCACAACTATTGGCTGCCATCAAATTTGGCAAATACATTAATGTTCCCCAGAGGTTACTTTAATAGGGCAATCATCATGTCAAAATTCAAACTTTCACTTTAGCACACTAAAATGTTAGGCTAAGACGGTGAAGATGGTGAACATAAACTGTTAATATCATATTGTCATTACAGGCATGCTTTTCCAATATACGCCACCCATATTTCAACAGAATGTATGCAAGGAAGGAGCAGCCTGTATTATCAAGTACATTTCTTGGGTGGATAATAATGAATGATAAACAAACATGTCAACATCTCACAAATACAGACATTATGTTGAGAAAAACGAGAGAACAAAAAGGTGTATTTTTTCAGTAGACATATACCACCCAGTAATCCTCAGATATGCATGTCTTGCATTGACAACAACCCCATCATTACCCTGAGCAAGTGGTGACAGAGTCCATTATGTTAAGTTAACAGGGGTTTTGCTTCACTTGAAGTGGGGGTAATTAACAGCACACTAAGTGCATTGGCCCTTTTTATTGAGCCATGCCTAAGTGGAAACCCCATTTACAGGAGTCAATGGTTCATCCCCAAGCTTTTTGGGGGTTGGCCAGACAACACAAGGCCACTGACAATGATGAATGGATGCTTTGCACGCATAGAGCTTCCCATCTTCAGCGGCGAACACGGACTGGTTCACCCCCTCACTGATTTGGTCTCTATAGAAAAGCTCCTTGTGTGTGTGTGTGCGTGTGTGTGTGCGTGTGTGTGTGTGTGTGTGTGTGTGTGTGTGTGTGTGTGTGTGTGTGTGTGTGTGTGTGTGTGTGTGTGTGTGTCTGTTTGTGTCTGTGTGTCTAACATCCATTAAGTAAATTCTAATGGTAGGAGTTGACCAGTGGAGATGACGAAGTGGAAAAGTTCCTTAGCGTGGTGTGTACAGGTGTGCAGGTGACCTTTTCTGCCTCCCTAAAGCTCTGACCCGATCACCAGAGTATGTGTCAACACTCACAGCTGTGTGAGTCACGTTCTTCTTTCTTGTATTGACATGTGGTTTGTATGTGTCTCTGTGTTTATGTACAAGCCGAGCATGTGTGTGAATTTTATGTTCAAACCTCACAGCTGCTGAAGGTGCACTTAGTGACGTGCGGCTTTCTCACACATGGGGCAGCTTGTTTAACTCATTAACACAACATTACATGGCATGAAAGTTCCACTTGTCATTGCACATGTATGTTTTTCTGGTTCCCCTATGTAAACACAGCTTTTCTTGCTGCCTGCAAAGACGAAAGCGTAGTGCAGACCCAAGCCTTCCCATACCCCCCTTTTGCACCCCCATCTACCCATAGCCTAATTAATTATCCCAGTCAGATTGCTTGTATGCGGGGACAGACCATTTCATCACTCATACGATCGTTGGGTTTGGGCCATCATAGGCTGGTGGCGAAAGACATAGATTGAGTATGTGGGCTCGTCTGCCTACAGTAGAATGAGTAGTTCAGTTCAAGCTATGCACGGCCGTTGCCGTGACTTACCTGTCAAAAGGAACCAAACACAGGTGTCGGAGCTGAGGACGAAGCCACAGAGTAAACGGAGGACCAGCTGTGAAGGGAGTTCTAAGAGGATGGTGGTGGACAGCTAAGCCATGCTCCATCAGTTACATCAAAACTGTGGTATCAAAGGCAGTACACTATAGATGGCTCTTATTCATGAGAGGCAATGCCAAACAGCGTTTAACATCAAAGATTGGATGACCTCATGTGGGCACACGGGTGGTAGCCAAATTATGGAGGAGAGGATGAGCCAAGGCGTCAAGGACACAGAGGGGTGGAAGTGAAGGAGTCGAAGTAGGAAAATGGTAGAGCGACCATATGCTGAAAGAGCTGTCATATAAGAGCTCGTTATATAAAACAATATCTGATTTAGTGCCAATATTAGAACAGGCAAATCCCAAAACAGCACTTTACCCATTATTCCAGTCAGAAACCAAAAGAATCCCCAATGATAGTACATGACGTGCTTCAAAATGTTCTTCAAAAACCATGAAGTATGAGTCAGAGTTGTGTGTAAGTCAGCTTGTTATCTGGTTATTGTGCCACCTGGTGGCTAGAAACTGCTTAATGACTCTTTAATATAGGCTTATTTTAAACAGTGTGTAACTTAGTATTATTATAAAAGTAGTGTGCTAACAGGTATGCTAGTATCCAGTGTTTTTATTTTTTTTGAGCATCCTGGTTATGCGTGGCACAGGTAAACCTGGTTTCCTAAACCTCGACAAGCCCTTTTTTTTTTTTTTTTTACAAAACTGGGTAAGTTCATTGGAGTACTCTTATGGGAACTGGGAAACTGTGGCATTTAAACACCTTATCTGGTGTTGGAACATGGAATGAGGAGCTATGATGTAAAGAAATCAAGACACGCAAGCGATTGAATACATTACAGTTGCTGGCTGAGGCTTGCTTTCCATTGTCAATCTACAAGGTTTAGCTACTAGCCTGCATTTTTTTTTATGAAAACCTAATTGGCGTGGCAAGTGCAGAGACATAAATCATATTCCACTTCCCAACGAATTGGTATCAAATCAAATTGCAGGGTTGTAGTTAAAGCGGCAACGAGTAACTTTTAAATATCTTTTAAACAGCCTCATGTTTCCTCTCATAATCATAAATTACCTTTTACAGCAAACAAGTCCATCAGTGCAAAGAAAGACGTTTTTATATAGTTTTTATTACTGCATTTGATCTGGTCGTACACCCAGTCCGATTTTCGGTTCACGCGTGCATGCTCTATGGTCACATATCCGTATTGGTCGCAGATTTCAGTGTGGCGCAGGAACGTGATTTGAGAAGCCCACTCCAGGTGAGGGAAGGGGATAGGGAGACCAGATCCCAATTCACCAGATGTGGGACAAAGACTACGTTTGTGCGGGACAATGCGGGACAAAGTGCCGTTTTTTTAGCAAAATAAACTCGTGTCACCACCGGTAATGCCAGAGACACGGCTTTCTATATTAAAAAAACACTATCTTTAGATCAGCGCGCAGCAGTTAAGTTAGCTACTGTTAAACAAATAGAGCATTAAGGCTGCGGCTTCACATTAAAAGCATTTCACTGGCTTCACATTAGCATTTCACTTGACAAACGTGAGTTGGCTTTTATTTTGAAGTAACAGAAAGACAAACGCTGAAGCACTGCAGGCAGCACCTTCACAGAGCCACTGAGCCCAGCAGCCCGATACACACACACAGACAACCACACACACAGACAAACGGAGACTGCTGTCTCCTCACAGCTATCGGATAAATGCCAGATTATAAAACACGCATTTAAAAAGGGGGGCTCACTTTCAATAACAATGCTTCTAACTTCTAGGGTGACCAGATCGCATTTCCATTACTTTTCACACGTCCCGCAAATTGAGACGTTGTCCCGCGGGAGCCTTGTTTGAGACAGTTATTTGTCGTCATAATGACTAACGGGGCTGAACCATCAAAGAAAAAAAAGAAAATGCAATGTAGAAAAGCTAAAAGGGAGAGTGATAGGCGCGCGGGAGGGCGTTGCCAAGCAACCTATACACAATTTCACGCAGCCAAACTGGACTGCAGTGTTTACTCCTAAATGAATGAGCGGTAGCCTACTAAAACAAAGTTTACTTTGCCTCACCAGCATCATCAGATGACCATTATTCATCTGAAATAGTCATTATTTACAACAACATAAACACATTACCTCATCGTGATCCATTCTAACTAACTGCCGTCTCTCGTTCATTCGCTTTGTGTGAGGACACATACTCGTTCAGCTCCGTGAGAGGTGACAATGGATCAACTCATTGCAATCAGGTGTAGTTGATGCTGTGTCAACCACTCTCACCGAGCCGAAAAGAGTCCGGTGCCCTCACACTTTCAACACACGGACACGGCACGCACTATATTGCTTCCTGATTATTTGAATCTTGCACCCCCTGCACGAGCTTCACGACAGCTGGCGTCGTAAAAATACTACCGCTTTTGTTCAAAGGTGTCGCCAACGTGCCGACTTACTCGTTGTACCTTTAAGGTGGGGATGTGAAATCTGGCATTGGCATTACACTGTGCCTGTTGTAGTGCTGCTCTGTTTTGACTCAGTGGAAAATACTCCTCATCCATTTGAGAAAATTGTAATAATCTTTGTCTAGAAGTTACGGCCTGGTTATGCAAATTAACTGTAAGAAACCCACTTTATTTCCACTCACAATACCACTGCCAGCCCATTTGCACTGGCACAGTTCTATACTGCAGTGTGTGGAGACAGGTCTGGCAATGTGAGACTAATGCGGGTCTGGCTTAAGGGTGCAGCCACGCCACCACGGAGAATTCCCATCTCTAATTCTTCATGAAACACCACGTTTAAATTGCTTCAGCATCTGTTTCCCACCCCCCCCCCCCCCCCCCCCCCCCCAGACTTAAATAGCCTAAACAAGGGAGGTGACTAGTATGGAAAAGGGGATGAGATCAGTCTCTCCCTACGTCGTCCTTTTGGGTGTTACAGACTCACATGATCTTGGTTATGGAGCTTAAAAAGGGCTCACGTACCCCGTTATACCCATCTGCTGCTTATAGAGGCCTCAGGGACACGACACAACACACAGATCTAACCACAGGACAGAACAAGGGTGAGGAACTGGTACATTTGGAAGAGGATAAAAGGTGCTCGAGAGGAAGGCAGTATATTAGAAAAAGGAAGACAGGGGTCACATATGCTTGTGGAAAGGGAAGAATGCTGCCCTGAAGATCACAAGCAGAGAAATAATTTATCACTGCCCCCTCTATCATTTCTTCTGGCAGAGACAGATGGCCCGGAGTCAGATTGAATCACTTTCTTTGGATTTTTTTTGCCTGCTGTGTGTTTTGAGTATATATGCACATAGACACATTCATTTTCACTCACTCACTCACACACAAACATACACAGGAAGAGAGCGGCAAATTAGCAGCATCAGCTAAATGAACATCTGCTTTGGATAACGAACTGACTTCATTTGAGCACATGCTAATTGTAAAGACAGAACTCAACAGCATGAACCCATGCAAGGTAGTTAATCTTTCATCAAATCAATTAAAGGGTATATTTAAACCAGTTTTCATAGGATAAAGAATTTAGGGATCCATTGTTTGAAATACATCGTAATCCATCATCCTTAATGCCGGACAAATATTATTTTTTGGCTGTTTTCAATTTCCTGCCAGTGGTATAAAAGCAACATTTAAACCAGAGCGCAGCAGAGTTTGAAATGCTGTGGTTTAGTAATGGTGAGACGTAACTGAAAAACATTCTGCACATGGCCCACCAACCTGCTTCGTGTAGGTTTCAGATGTTCTGTTTCTTTTATTCATGAGCATGCTGATGCTGTTGGCCGAGTTATTTTTTTCACAGGCAAAATAAAAGTCTTGAAGGGCGTAATAACAGCCTGCCATCTTATCTTATTACACTTAACAACTTACAGAACAGAGATGCAATGTATGTATCTTGAGGGCTCTTCAACAAGATATATGCTTAACCACCCAGTAGCTTGAATCTTAGTAATGATTTTGATGGTTTTGTTCCCTAAAAGCATGGCTTGATCTGTCTCTTTTTACTAACCATAATGTTAGTGTGGTAAAGATACAAATGCAGTGACAACTAACTTTTACAATGAAGGTTGCTTTAGTTTTATGAGAGTGCATGCAGTACATTTACAGAACACAGGATCAAATGCAAAAGGCTCAGCTCATAAACCGTGGATACAGTTGTTACAGAGACGAAGCCAGTCAGAGACTGATGATTTTTTGAAACTTTCAAGCTGATCCAAGCTGTTAAAATGCTCCAACATATTCTTTTTATAGATATGGGCCTTTTACTTACGGTGAACTACAATATCTACAAACTCAACAACCATCAGCTATCTAACACTTGATTGTGCTGTAAAGCTCGGACACTTTGATGTTTGCTGGTTTTAGCTAGATTAGTTTACCTGCCCAACAATATATTCTGCATTCATGTGTCCAACTTCCAAAGTGGTGAACAAAGACGCTACAGAGAAGATGTGTTGTATTTTACTGCTACACGAATACGTGAGTTAATAAGAAGTCTCTCACCATCAACCAAACATCTACTTTAGTCCGCCATAGTTCTGCTTACATGACGTCAATGTCGGCATATCATGCACCAACATTTCGTCAATGTTTTGTTTTTTGGTTCCCCCTTGACGGACTCGTATTTTTCCAATTATTTCAACACCACATGAATGCTGCAATAATGCTGACAAAGGTTTCTTACAGTGGACAGTTGTGGACACTGTAAGAAACCTTGCATCACTCCACTGGCTTCCCATCCGTCACCGTATTGACTTCAAACTCCTTCTAACCGTTTTCAAATCCCTCCATGGTCTGGCCCCTACTTACCTCTCTGACCTCCTACACCACCTCACCCACACCAGAGCACTACGGTCAGCTGACCAACTGCTGCTTGAGGTGCCCAGATCCAGGCTAAAGACCAGGGGGGACAGAGCCTTTGCGGTCGCAGCCCCCAGGCTCTGGAACAGCCTTCCCCTCCACATCCGTGCAGCACAGTCCCTAAATGTTTTTAAATCACTTTTAAAAACCCACCTCTTCTCTCTTGCCTTCTATTAGACTACTCCTGCAGGCATTGTCGTTTTAACCTCTGTGTTGTTGTTGTTTTTATTTTCTTATTTGTTTCTTTTTAATTGTGTTAAATCCTGTTTTTACTGCACTAATTGTTCTTTATGTGAAGCACTTTGGTGGGGCTTAGCCGTCTGTAAATGTGCTATATAAATAAACTTGACTTGACTTGACTTGACTTGGACATTGACAGTATAACTAATCACAAATCCATTGAGGTATTCCACTGCCAGAGTTGTTCATACTGTTGT
Source organism: Ammodytes marinus (assembly GCF_949987685.1). Taxonomy (NCBI): domain Eukaryota; kingdom Metazoa; phylum Chordata; class Actinopteri; order Uranoscopiformes; family Ammodytidae; genus Ammodytes; species Ammodytes marinus. The sequence continues at coordinate 10,405,219 of NC_137234.1, forward strand.
GACTCACATTGCTTACAGGACATCTAGTATATGGATTGCAGCCATCATTAATATCTGTTACCACTGTGGTTTGTAAGGTGTATGGAAGATAATTAGTGCCTAAACCTTGTCACTTTGAATGTCAGCAACACTTGCAACGCCCTACTATTAAACAGTATTTGTGCCTATTTGATTCAAGAAACCATTGAAATAGGATTTATTCCACTGGTAACAGCAGAAAAAGCTATATTAAGATATTTTCCAATTAAAAGTTGCCCACAAGGTTAACAAGAACCAAAACTACCGCTTTCATCTATCTTTAATCCAGTGAGTGATCCCAGCCGCCATCTCGTAAACACACACTCGTAAACATGTAAACACCGCTGGGTATAAACATTCACAAGGTCAGTTTGCAGCCACACATTCATTGCTAAGGCATCCAAACAAAGCGGGCATGCTCCAGCAAAGGGGACACTCTTATGTAACGTAAATTGAACCAGAGAGGATGATGCCAAAGCACAAGAATGAGCTAATTGCTGATTTTGTTGTACAACACAAGGTGGAACTGCAGTTGCACCTGACTTACTTCTTTGATGTTAATGAAATACTGATGGCCTACTGGGCTCTTTACCCTGTACAAGGGCAAAGCCGCCCTATTATGAAATGGAAACAGTAATTTTATCTAAGGATGAAAGTGAGCACAAGGACAGTCAAATATCCCCTCTCTCTCTCTCTCTCTCTCTCCCTCCCTCTCTCTCTCTCTCTCTCTCTCTCTCTCTCTCTCTCTCTCTCTCTCTCTCTCTCTCTCTCTCTCTCTCTCTCTCTCTCTCTATTAATTTCCCTCCTCTATCGACACAAACAAAGAATTTCATGTGGTACAGGGAGGGTAGAAATGAGCCAGGTATTCAGTTGGGATAACCGACTTGCGGTAGAGATAGTCACGCCATGGATTTCCACAGCTATTCCCTTCACAAGTGTCTTCGTATCTTTAACTGCTCTTGTCTGTCAACACACAGATGAATCAGCGATTGGAGGAACGAGCGTCCATTGGACTTTCAGCAGGATGTTTGGAAATGCTGGAAGGCCTTGTTTTCATCTGAGTTCTATCTTGGCATCCAGGCTTTTGCGTGCATTTTGGTGATGGATATGCCTACAATGGATGCCAACGGTAACTCAAGTGGAACGAGTGGGAATGATGGGAAGGGGTGGAGACAGTGACTGGAAAAACACTGCAGAAGTCAGAAGTGGTGTTATGGATCCGTGATGAGTGGATATCGGATATTCAAGAGATTGGATTGAGAGATGGCTCATTTGAGAACCTCAAACACCTGCGTGCTCCAGTGCTCATCACATGTGAGCGTTAGTTTTGAAAATAAAAAAAAGAAGGGGAAGGGGGGTTATAGCTGACACTCGTGATTCACAGCTTGGTTGCTTTGACAGTGTTCAAGGGGCTGTGATTTTGAGCTGTTCGTCCGCTCACACCCCATCACATCACACACACCCTTGGGCAAATGCACATGCTCAATGCGCACAGAAAAGAAAAATATGAAAAAAAACCAGTATAAGATATATGATAGGCTACTCAACTCTGAAAAATTAATTTAAAAAAATAAAACACAGCCAATGCAGTCAGACTCTATCCACACCAACCCCCCTGACACACACATCCATCAGCCAAATCAGTCAGTGTGTCAGAGACATCGGCAGCCTCCAAGTGATGAATGGAGTGCAAGCTACCCTGAACTTTATAATTACAGTGATCATGCACGGGCTGTAATTCGCACCTAACACACTTAACACTTCAGGTTGGCTGTGCTCGGCTGGCATAGACACGCCACACCAATAAATATGCATTCCTTCTCTCCTATTTGCAAAGATTAAAGGGCCGATTTATGTGTACACTTCTCTGAAGCCGACGTCTCTGTGTCTGCTTTTATGAGTGTACAGTATGTGTGTACAGTGAGATCTACAGTGCATATAGTCATAGCTATTTAAATACATTTGGCAAATTACCTGTAGACTTCCTGAATGTATGTCTGTCATTTTAAGAACAAGTAGGTTACTATTATATAAAACATTTGATATTAAACTTTTTTTAATTGTTTGGAAGTAGCTTTCCTCCCCTCCTACTTTGTGTTCTTATCATAGACATCCCAGAAGCTTCCCGAAAACAAGCCAACATGCCAGCACGCCTCGCTCCCTCCACTACCACAGTCCTTATCTGCAAAGTAAATAAGGGCTCCCATCCTGCCTGGAGCGGTTTTGTCTCTTTCTACTCTGAGCTGCGTCTGTCTGTCTCCGGTAAACATGGTCAGGGGGAAGGAGAGGAGAGATGAGAAAGGGAAATAGGCAGAGAAAAACAGAGAAAAGCATTTTCCTCAAGCTACACAGAAAGTAACTATCTGTGTTGATGTTTAAAACGTTGAATTGGATTTTTCTAGAGTTTTTGAAACATTTTGGAAGACATGTCTTAGATTTCAAGGATTTATTTTTCAAAATGTGTGGGACATGTTTATGAACAGGTTGTGTCAGGTGGTAGTTTTGAAGAAGATATGGGTGCGTGTATATAGCAAAAACCGTCCGGCTTGCATACATACATACATACATCTTCAACCGCTTATCCGAAATCGGGTCGCGGGGGCAGCAGCTTGAGCAGGGAACCCCAAACTTCTCTTTCCCGGGCCACATCAACCAGCTCTGCCTGGGGGATCCCGAGGCGTTCCCAGGCCAGTGTGGAGATATAATCTCTCCACCTAGTCCTGGGTCTTCCCCGAGGCCTCCTTCCAGCTGGACGCTCCTGGAACACCTCCCTAGGGAGGCGCCCTGGGGGCATCCTTACCAGATGCCCGAACCACCTCAACTGGCTCCTTTCAACGCAAAGGAGTAGCGGCTCTGCCCCGAGTTCCTCACGAATGACTGAGCTTCTCACCCTATCTCTAAGGGAGACGCCAGCCACCCTCCTGAGAAAACCCATTTCGGCCGCTTGTACCCGCGATCTCGTTCTTTCGGTCATTACCCAGCCTTCATGACCATAGGTGAGGGTAGGAACAAAGATCGACCGCTAGATCGAAAGCTTTGCCTTACGACTCAGCTCTCTTTTCGTCACAACAGTGCGTTAAAGCGTATGCAAAACCGCCCCTGCTGCTCCGATTCTCCGGCCAATCTCACGTTCCATTCTTCCCTCACTCGAAAACAAGACCCCGAGGTACTTGAACTCCTTCACTTCGTCCGGCTTGCAATTTGCACCAAATTTGTCCCCACCAGATTATTTTGATTATTCCGATGTGAAGCTATTATATTAATTGAAATTCCTAGCTTTTAAAAGTTGTTTAAAACAAATTCTTCATAGTTTTTCATTTCGGTATCCTCATTCTCTTTTATAGTTGTACAATTGCAAAGAAAATAATATTTCTGCTGACACTTCCAAAGACAACTCAAACAACAACTACTATGTAGTAAATTCCCCGAAGTTGTAAAGTGTTTCTGTCTTGTAAATTCTTGACCCTCCTGAAGAAGCCTTTTCATAGCTTCTAGACTTCTATTCTGGCTATTTTTGTTTCGGGGAAAACACAGTCTGTTTCAGTTGCCAACTGGAGAAATGAACTGTAAACACTTGCATGCCTTTCCTTTATTCACATCGTGAGTGGAGATGCCAGAAAACAATTCAATTAATCTTTGGCAGAGTGGCGGGAAGACTGTGTAGAGGACAGGGTAAACACACAAACACACAGGGAGAAGGAGAGAGAAGCGATAGATTCCGAGATGTAAACACGGATTGTGAAGGGAGAATGTGCCATGGAAGCCACCCTGCCACACACAAGGACCACATAAACAGACAGGCTGCTAAAATGTTGGCAGGACATCACTGGTCAACTGTGGGAGTCCAGTTGTAAACACTGTCTATCAGTGGAAGGAGAGGAAGGATCAGTTGGGGATGCCAGACTGTGTGTGTGTGTGTGTGTGTGTGTGTGTGTGTGTGTGTGTGTGCATGCGTGCGTGCGCTCATTGCGAATATCCACGGACAGACATATTGTACATATTTGTGCATATTAGGGTGTGGAGGGTTGGATCTTTTTTAAGATTAGAGACCATGATGTTTATTTCTAGTCTTTTTAAGAGTCGATATAGTGTGGAGTTGCTTTACACAACCCCAAAACCCACAGCCATAAAGTTGAGTTGACCTCTTCAAACAGAGATAGGTCTCTATCATTAATCAACACAGACAAATGCCTGTATTTCTTGTGTTTGTTTTCTATGTGGCTGGCCTATAACATCTCATTTACTCTGTGTGTTTAATGTCACCACTTTGTTACGTCACCACATCTTAGCAACCCGGGACCATAAACAAAATGCAATATTCACCATCTATGAAGGCCTACGTAACTTGCACGGAGAGCGCAAAAAACAACATCTGAAGAACCTTTTTCTGGTTGCACTTTCACGTGTCCAAACACAATGTTATTACTTGGCACCGTGGAAATAAGTGGAGGTTAAAAATAGTCATGGTAAAAATAACACATTCCTAGCGAGTGACAGATCGACGTTTGCCCATTTAGCGCAAATGTTGCTGTACTCCTGCGGCTGCTAGGAGAAATATTGGTGGGAGGTACGTTCCCAGAAAAAGGGCCCTTTTTTTGTCCGTGTGCTGAAAAGGATAATTGCTCATCTGAGCTCACACAAGATGCCTCTCTCCCTTTCCAATGGCAACATAAACTTCTTCTACATTCTTGAGAAGAGTTATGTTGACCTCCTCTCCCTCTCCCTGGGTGTTTGAGTTTGTGTGAAAGAAGGACTGTGTGTGTGTGACTGTGTGAATGTATGAATGTGTGTATATACAGTTGTGTCTGTATGTATAGTAGGATTATTTGTGTCTGGGTTGTATTGGGTGCGAATGCTGATTTTTTAAAAACAGAGTGGAGGATAGAGAAAGCTTTTCTTGAGTGGTTGAATTGTGTGGAGGAGAAGGAGAAGAGTTTGATGGTGGTGATGGGGCTGGGAAGGAGGAAGAAGGGGGGGGGGGAATTCACTCGTGTTTGAACGTTTGTGAGTCAGACTTTAGCAATGAGGGAGTAACAGAGGCCATGAATGAGAGTGCTTGTTTATGTGGGTCAATGGGCTACCTTTTAACCCCTTCAGCCCTTTCTGCCTTTGCACAGGAAGTTACTGCTCCACCCGTGGTCGTGCCTGACTGAAAGACAAATCATGTGTAAGGGGAAAGGAAGTCAAACACAGCACCAGTGAGACAAAAGTCTTTGTAGTCTCCGTATAGTCTCTCAGCCCTCCAATAATTGCTGTGTTTACACTGGGGGATATGAGGCTAGCGTTTTCGTCACACGTGCTGCACAGAGCTTCTATCTCCATCCACGGAAGGCAAGAAGGTTAATTGGAGTGAGGTCGTCTTTCTATAGCGAGCCACCATAATGAAACTGTTCTCTCTGCAGGGGGGAAACTGGATCAGGATTGGAACTCTAAACTGTCGCTGACATTTCGCTGTGAGCCAAATGTGGCGGAGGAAGCCCCGGCGCTTAGCATTCGCATGCACACAAATTGCTTCTCCTGTTTATGCAGCTGCTTTATTCGTCGAAAAATTCCAGATAAAACAGCCATTTCAGGATGTGAATTAGATGAAGGAAAAATACCCTGTCTAAATACTGTGGGTGTGTGTGTGTGTGTGTGTGCGTGTGTGTGTGTGTGTGTGTGTGTGTGTGTGTGTGTGTGTATGCACCTGGTGGAACTCAATCTAAGCTCTGTGAGAGCTGACCCTTTAGAAGAAACTAAAGATTGACAAGAAGGATTTTGGCAGATTGGCAATGATGCATGCTGATGAGAACAAACAAGCATAGATTGCTTCTAATATTTGGCACTACTGAGTAGTTTTCAGTAAGAATGTATTGATTTGCATTAGACAATGGCAATCACAGCCAGCACTTTTTAGAGTAGTAGAGTAAACCATTAGAGTCAATTTGTGGGCAGTAAAACCTAACCAATAACTTGCTGAAACGACTAAAGATGCTGAAACGCTCCATAGAGCTAAGGGGAACAGCAGAGTCCGGTGGCGATTCTCCGTGGTTTATTCATTTTAACACTATGGTCATCTGAGCCATTGTTCATGTAAAAATATTGACAGGGTTCACATGTCTCTGGATAATCTACTGAATACACTGGTGACTGTTTTCTTAGGGATGCTCCATCTTAAAAAAACTGTTGACTGCGAGGTTTGAAAATGATCCAGACTAACTGAGACCCCCTTTCATATATCATATCTGTGGCATTGCTGTTGAAACCACCACAAATGAATTTCCATTCCCGTGCATTGTTTTGGAGGCCATCGTCTCGGAGAATCTGTCAAAATCTATTTGCATGGTTGGATACCACTAGATAGATACCTTGGCCTGATCCTTGTTGCTACCACAGTATGGTTGTTTTGATGATATGTGGGCTTGAGCTCTGTTCAGTAGTGCAGATGACCTGACCTTGAAACTACAAGCTTCAAGCCCCGCAGGGTCCAAAGTTATTTTTCCTGGTCCAACATCAGAGTCTAAATAAACTTTGGGCGGCTTTGAGATGGATGTGCTTCACAAGGACTCATACAGTGATTCACCACAGTTCAAACCACAGCGAGTCTGACAGAGGGAAACAACAATGATATCAAAAGATCCCCCTGTTCCGTCTCTGGCACCTCCCTTCATGCCACACAGGTTGTGAAGAGGACATCTGTCCTCAGTAAGTTCAACAGGACATCACCGTCGGAGGGTAGAATGTCTGGAATGTGCCCTTGTGGTCAGTGGGCCTGCAAACCAGTCATTTGACTAGTATATTGCTTGAAACAAAGGAGTCCTGGTCCACCTCTCACCTTTGTGGGGTTCTCTTTGGACCAGGCAGGCCCGAGGAATTTCTACCTCAGGAGTTATGATTTTGACCTGCAGGTCGTCCAGTTGGGGACCACCCTAGTCCAAACATATCAGCTCTCACATTGTCCAAGGGGTTCGTATTTTGGTTTCTAATATCATATTGAGCATATTCTGTGATAGAACGTTGACATCAGCTCCCAGGAATGTCTGTCAGTCCACTAATCTTTCCCACCCTGCTCGTGCATAGCTCACCACTACAGCGTGTCATTAGCGTATATGAAAGATTTGTGTTTTAAGAAGGAGACGTGTGGGAGGTGTGTGTGTCTGTTACCGTCTTTGATGTTGTCAGGTACTGGATGTCTTGGTGTAAAAAAAATCTGTGGTCAGAGGAACAAGTCATGACAGTTCCCTGCTAATCACAGAATAATTGTTTTGGAAGAGATGGTAAGGCTTGGATTCTAAACAAAGGGGAATGTAAAAAAAAATGCATTTGAAAAATATTTAGCTTAAGATTGATGGCATTGTTTTATACCGTCAATACATAGTTTCAGCATCTGAATCATGTAAAAAGTGTTTCTTGTAGAGAGTATAAACTGACTCTGTAGTTCCCCTTAGCACTACTCAACTTTTTAGCCTCATTTAGGTCTTTGTATTGTTTTTACAACTCAAAAATTCCACTCTCATTGACCTTGTTTCCGACAGTAGCAGCTGCTGTCAGCAAAGAAGCCCTGAAAAACCCAATGTAGATATGTCTTCTTCATTGCACCAAAAGGCAGACGGATGAAGTTAGCTTCTGGTTACTAAAGCAAGTCCAACATTTTCCTGTTCGGTAAATATGAAGTTACTGCAAGCACCCGTTGAAGGCAAAATAATCAACACATTATATCCTGTTTTTTGTATCTGTACATTAACCTAGCCTATATGTGTAAAAACTCAATCTTGTGGTTTTACAAGGATTTATGTGTTGGGCTAATTTTTGGTCAGGTGCAGGAACCTCCTTTGGTCACAGTCCTACAGACACAAGAGTGGAATTCATCTTTGCATATAGCTTTTGGCAAAAAAATAAGCGAATAAGTATATTTCTAGTATTTCCTTAATGTAGACACAACTCAAAATGAAAGCTAATGGTTGTGTTTCTGCCCTATGCCTTTCAACGCTTCAGCCATTCTAAATCTTCTCATACTTCAGCTGGCCAGAGCAAAATAACCCCCTTCTTTCTCTTTTTCCTTTTCTCTACGTACAATTACTCTGCCTTTTTTTCAGTTCATTCTTGCTATCTGCTCTCACCTACAGTATACTGTACTACACACTTTCTATCAACAGCCTCCTCCAAAAGGATCTTCCTCTAACCATCCCTCTCTCCTCCTCTCTTGTCTCCATCATTCACTCCTCCTCCATTGCATTCTTTCAATTTTACCCCAAACCTTCCTCTCCCCCCACCCCACCCTTGCGTGCGACGAAGAGAGGTACTCTTTCGTCAAGCCTGCACAAGTGGAGGGGAGAGGGGGTCAGAATTGAGGGGGAGGAGTAGGAGGGCTGCTGGGACAGATCCATTTTCAAAGCGCTATCTTCTCATTTGTTTTCCTTCAACATTTCCCTGCTATTTAGGAGGACGAAAAAAGAGAGGATGAAAAAAAAAGGAGAACCATACACATGCTCTCTCACACACACATAGACACACAGACACACAGACACAGACACACAGACATACACACACACACACACACACACACACACACACACACACACACACACACACACACACACACACACACACACACACACACACACACACACTGAGCAACGGCCCAGATGGCCATCACTCATAAAGGGAATCTTTCAGGAACGACTCACCAGTCTATCTACCATGTTAAGACAAGACAACCCCCCACCCCAACTAACCGCAGCTGCCAAATGGGAGATTTATATCTTTGCCTGGGAGAAAAAAGCACAACGCTCCCATCCACATGTCACCCTAAGTGAGCATCAAACGGGACTCACCTGTAGTCGCAGAGTGCTTTCTTTTATTTGAAACTCAACCGTTCCCAGAAGTACTTCCCCACCCCTCGTCTTGGCAGGCAACACAGACCGATATCTGTCTAGGATGTTCCTCTTTTCTTAAATCAATCCAAGAAGCGTGTATTCATCCCCCCGGAGGCTGCTTTTAATCCCCTCATCATGAGAAGAACCACAAAACCCTCCTCATAGTTGTCTCCATTCCAACAAGCATGCTTGGGACAAAAGCACATTCTCATTCATCTGGAGAGGAATCTCTTGTTGTCAGTGACAGACTATTGTGAATGCACACGAGGATGGAAGGATGGAAAAGAAGACCCAAGTGTGGAAGTGCAAGAAGGGCAGGGGAAAGGGTCACTGCTCCCAGAGTGATTACCTCAGTGGTTAGCACTTCATTACCTTGTGTCTCACGTTGTTTTATGTGCACGGCTGTGTCTTAGGTGGGCTGTAATGGGATAGTGAATGTCAGGCCCCACATACTCCTGGGAAGTTTTTCCCCCTTTTCCTTTAAAAAAGAGACAACGGTGGGTGGACCACCCTGACAGGTGTAATGGGAAAATTAAGCAACAGTGATATGTTAATAGTAGCAATAGGTTTTATTCAATCATAAAGCAAGGATCTCCGCGGAGAGGTCACAAATACAGACACAGGTTAGTATGCTTGTAGGAGTGACGACTTCTTCCTTAAAACGCCATGTATTTAAGGAACATTTGCCCCCCAGGGGGGGAGGCGTCTAACAATGGTTCGAAAGGGGAGACAGGTAGAGAGGCAGACAGTTCTAATGTACCTACTTAACCATGGGAGGAGTTTGGGCATAGGACAATAGGAGTAATTGTGAATAAGTTAAACATAGGCGTGGCTGTCCGAGTGGTGGTTTGGGCAATCTACATCTCAGTTTCAGTCACAAACAAACATGCAGTATATCCAATTACACTTATAAGTCTATATAAAACAATGGTTAAGTAAGCATTTCAATATATGAGTTCAGAGATATGTCATATGCAATATTTCCCACTACACTCCACTCTTTTTATCATATTATGATAACATAAAAGATAGCAAACCACAGTAAGGCAAAATATACACTAGGGGAGAAAACATTTAAACCCCAAAACAGTCAAAAGGTAAGGCAAAAGGAATAACAGGGAATAATAAAAACCTCGTAAGGAAAAAATATAAACCCAGGACACACAAAATGAGAAATTTGATCAATGGGAAAAAACCTCGATAGGCGTTGTTTGAGGAAAACATTAAACCAAATTTCTGTGTAAAAGAAACAAAACAAAAGTTTAAGGCCAAAGATACAAAGAAAGCAGAAACCAAAAGACGATAAGGCAAAATAGTCCTAGAATGCCTGTAAAGTTCAAAAAGCCCCAAGGGTAGCAGAAAAGGCACGGACAAGCAGCAAAAGCCACCACTGGAGGCAAAAATCAAGTTCATCGCCATCCAAATAAGGACAAACCTTCGCTTAAGGTCATCTGCCAGGGTGTAGGGAATAGGGGAGCTGTGGAGGATGTGGGGAGCTGATGGCAAATCCAGTCATCAGGGTGGTGGCTGCGTAGTCGGAGGAGTGGGAGGGGTTGGGGTTGTTGGTAGGGAGGGGGGGGGGGGGTTTGTGGAGCGGGGAGGGGGGGGGGGGCAGACATTTCCATCAGGTCTGAAAGCATGGAGGGCGCACACTAGTGTGAGTGAATCCGGGGAGGGGGGCATCCGTGGTGCAGGTTAGGCAGCCATTGCTGGGGGAGGTGGGGGTCGTCTGGCTCTCCTTGCGTCATCTTCCTCGTCGCTGCTGGTGCTGGTCCAGCTGATGTCATCTGGTCCATGCTGGTGGGCTGTAGTCCTGTAGGTGCCTCTCGTTCCGTTCGCTGTGACTGGCATGGATCCAGGTGGTCCGTTTCTGCAACCTTCACGGCCGTCATGGAGGAGAGGAGGAGTTGAAAGGGTCCCGTCCATCGCTTGCTTAGTCAGATCACAAAACCGATCCTCGGGTGGTGGCTGGTCGTGGTAGTGCATCTTTCACCAGTCTGTGGAGAGCAGAAAGAGAGGACAGGGGAGTGACCGTGATAGTGACAGTTGACAGTTGACAGCAGGCGTGCTTAGAAAAGTTGTTTGTGGGAAAACTCAAGTATTTTGTTTAACGGCAGTCATAGCCGCTATGGCAGCCAAAAGAAACAGTTTGTAAAGATGCGCTCTGCAACTACTTAGGGTAGGAGCAAATAGCATCAAAAGGGTTGTCACTAATGTGTGTGTTGGATGCAGAAATCACCGTGAAGCCAACTTGGCCTTGCTCTGAGGCCAAGTGTCGTGAAGCAGAGACATCCACCAAAGCTCCAGGTCTGGATGGGACAGTGGAAGGCGCCTTCAGATCAGGACAGGGGGGGACACGGTGACGCATCTTGCAGGAGAGAAGGATATTGTTCAAGTATAATCAAAGAGACAGCGACATGAGGTATCAATATTGCAAATTGAGAAAAGGCCCACTAAATTAGTTTAAAAAGGAAAGAAGATAACACATATAGCAGAAAGTCAAAACCATAAAGAACAACAATGTTGACTTGTCAAATAAACAAAGTGATCTTACCTTTTGGATGCAGTCATCAAGCAAAACGTAACCATACTAAACTTACCGATTGGACCTGCAAGGCCAACAATGTAAACTGTGGTGAAACATCAACAAGTTTGCAGCAAATAAAACAAAACAAATTGCAAAGTTAGTTGTGTTAAAATGAGTTGTGTTAGGATTTAGGAAAACCACAGAATGCGAGAAACAGTAAAAAGAAACATAAAAGAAACCAGGTATGGGAAAAGAATGAGATAAGCATATTTCCAGGGAAATATACAGCACCTAAGAGTCTGGAAGCAAAAATGAAGTTAGTAGCAAAACAAGAAACAAGTTTAAGTAAAACTTAAACGATCGCTGCGTGCAATAAATCAACTGAAATGCACACCCAAGTGCACAGAGTTAATCCAAACAAAATCAAAAATCAAGCCAAAAACAAGCCAACTGACTGATTTTTGGCAAAACCAGAGATCAGAACTCTGTGCTCTGACACATAAAACACCTCAAACTCAACCAAACTATAACAACAACAACAACAACAACAACAACCCTCTCACTGTCTCACATGTGCTGTGAAGCAATATGCAGGCAAAACACAGAACACAAATCACAAAATAATGCAACAAAGAAACTAAAATCTCTCTCTCTTTTTTTTTTTTTTTTTTTTTTTTTTTTAAACACAGAACTCTCCACTGTCAACAAAAACAACCAAAATTGAGGCCCAACTCTGCCCTTATGCTTTGTTCACAAGAAAGGAAAAGTTTCAAAGGAGTTAAAACCTGCTGGAGAAAAAGAAAAATTAGTACAAATGAATGCAATGTAGGAAAAGCTTTGAGGGAATTTGCTATACAGTAAGTGGGCTATCAGTGGGCAAGGGCAATAGCTTGTGTGGTGTGCAAAAGGTGTCGGTGCATCTGTGAAACAAAGCCAAAGAGATGCCTGGGGGGGGGGAGCATTTACATCAAACTGTGGCTGAAATGTTCAGTAGGCTAAGAAATGTAAAAGCATAGGTGTCTGTGCTTTTGAGAAGTAAAATGGGCAAGTCGGCTGGACCTAGAGAATGTGATTTTAAAAGACCAAAGGTTACTGTGCATGTTTATCCGGGGTGTAAAGAGATGTAAATGAGTGAGTTGGCTTGAACCAGGAAATGTAGTTTTTAAAGCAGATCAACTAGTCCCCTTTCTAAAAGGAGGCAAGATGTAACCAAAATTAATGCTAGAAACGTGGCAGAAGTGACACTTGCATGTATACAGGCTAGGCCAGCTAAGACAGCAAAAATGTGAGTAGCCTTCTTGCTACAGAGGATCCAACACAGGAGGTGTAATCAAAGGCATTTGTTAACAGAGTCATCTTAGGTGGCAGTGTCCCTGTCTTGTTGAAGGGAGACAACTGGAAAAGCGTTTGACACTGCTCCTCTGCTGGAGAGAGCAGTGGAAATGAACATGACGCCATATGAGCCCACAGTAAAATCATCTGAAAGAAATCACAAACTAGCAAAAACAAGTGAAAACACGTCAACCAGCCTCGAAGGCCGGCTCCGTTTGCGTGTGGCTAGTCCAGCCACAGAAAAAGACTTTGCACAGTGTTCCCAACAACAGGACAATTCCAAACTCAAAAGGAATTAAAAGACAGATAGGCTGCTAGCTTTAGACAAAGAAATGGCAAGGCCATCTGAACTGGGAACAAGTGAAAGCATGTTTAACCAGCGTGTGGCTGCATAACCTTAATTAACAAAGCAAAGGTGGCCTTTACTCCTTTTAAGATGTAAAATGGCAAGGCACTCTGGTCCTAGAAGATGTGAAGCTAAAAGCAAAGGAGCAAACAAAGATAACTAATCAGCCTCTCTAAGGGTGACTGCGCATGTTAATCTGTGGTAACAAGAGCAGCAAATGAGTGAGTCCGACTTGAACCAGGAGATGTAGTGGTCTAAAACAAATTAATGAGTCCCTTTATCCACAAAGGTGGCTGTTGAAAATAAGATTTATGTTAGAGTCAAGGCATAAAAGATGTACCCATTCTAAAAGGACAACTATGGAATATGGGTCAAAGCAGGTTCACAGGCTAGTCCTTCTAAGACTGCAAAAGTTTGAGTAGCCATTTGCAATTGAGGCTCCTTGTTTGCACAGGAAGTGTGATCAAAGGAATTGGTTACCAGAGTCAGCTTAGGCAGAAGGAAGACTGAAAAACAAGTAAAAACAAAATTATTTAAGATTGGGACAAAAACAAAAGCATTAAATCAGGCAAGTTCAGCAAAAGTTTCACAAATTCCCAAGTTGTCCTCTGCAGGACAACTCCAAACTTAAAAAGGAAAGGTAAAAAAAGAGAATGGAAAAGAGCAAAGCAAAGCTGGCACAGAAAATAGGTAAAGGAGGAAACATGAAATCCTACATTTCTCAAATGTGTAAACAAAAACATTACTAAGATGGGCAGCTGTTGCAGAAAGGCATATCCATGAGCTAGTCTATTTAAGACCAAAAAGGTGATCAGGCCTTTTGCCTTGTAAATCTGGTTGACTTGTAGCCTATATAGTAAATGAGGCATAGCAAATAGCAATAATGGGTGTGTGCCGTGACCAACCAATATGCAAGTGGGCACGACTACTCCAAACTCAAAAGGAATCAAAGACAGACAGGCTGCTGAATCTAGACAAGGGGATAGCAAAGCCATCTGAACTGGGAATTAAATGGTAGCTAAAAGACAGACGAGGCCTTAACCTCCAAGGTTGAAGCCAGCATGCAAAAGCAAAAGTGTATTGGCTGCAGAATGCGATGAGTTTAGAGCACTGAAAAACAGAAATGCTCTGGGGTGACAGGAACCGTTTGGCACTGGAGCTCTGGAGGGAAAGTAGCTGAAACACTAGCCCAGTCATTACCCAATATAGCGAACAAAATGAGTCGTAACTCAGCGGTAGTTGGTCTGAACTCGGCACAGAAAACCAGTAACGCTTCCAAAAAACGTGTCTCTCCAACATCTTTAAGTGCTGGGAGATAACACATAGCGGCTAAAAGCACATAAGTATCCCAAGGCCGCTGAACAAAAGCGGGTTCGGCGGCCTGGCCACTTCCATCAAGGGAAGTGCGTCCTCAGAAATTCTGTGAAGTAATGGTGCAATACTCACCGGGTCCAGTAGCTTGGAGGGCAGAACTGGAACGGGAACAGAGGTAGACGCCACCTTGTTTAACGCAACCACACTGAGGTGTCTCAGGTCTGGGTATAATGGGACGTAGGGCGGAGGCCCGCATGTGGTTTGTGCCGTGGGCATGCCGGCTGCGGCAGCGTGTGTTGTCTCCGGAGCACGTTGTTGTCTGGGGCTCCGGGCGACCTGTAAGCATAAGCCCTGAGACACAAATGGAGTTACTTTGTCCCCCACTGGCTGGCACCAATTGCTCCGTCTTGTCGCTTCGTCAAACCATTGGTAAAATGCCCGCCAGTCGGCGCTAAAACAATTTTTACTTTTCATGTGCGCCGTGCGGGTTTCCTCTGCCTGCAATTGTGTTCTAAGGTTGATTAGCTGAGTGACGCTGAAGCTACCGCCGACAGGGAAACCGAAACGAACCCATACATGTATTTGAGTCACAGCTGAAAGCCCATAGTGTGCTTTCATATGCAAAATAATTGGCGTATCTGGGATGGGAATATTCTCCCTCGCTTTTTTGCTAGAAGCCTTTCCCATGTTAAAGAAAACCAAAGAAAAGCACACACAAAACTACCAACTTACCTTTCCACACGGGTCGGCACGTTTTGTCTAGTTAACACAAAGCACAACAGAATGAAAGGAAAAAGAGAAATAGTTGCAACCAAACAATACAATAAAACAAATTAAAACAAATAAAAGACAAGACAAATAAACACTTATGAGATCTCAAAGTCCTTGCTCCATGATCAAAACAAAACCCCGCCAAAAACAACAATATCTTGGTCTGTCAAAGATAAACAATTCTGAAGGTCCTCCCACGGCGATATCTATATAACTGAAAGCCCCCTCTGGCCGAATTCTTGTCCCAAAATCCGTCGATTTAGACCCTTACAAGAAACATTATACGACAGCCTACCTTACCGATGGGCTCTGTTTGTCCGTCAAACTTTAAGACTGCTTCGTCAAAACAGTCGCGTGCCACTTAACAATCGAAAGGAATCTCAAATGTGTTAAACCCGTCCCCCACACAACATACAGAATCAAAACAAACTAGTCAATGTTAACTCTGGAAAAAAACACAACGGAGTGCTTCACCCTGGCATGCTGTATGTGACTTTTCCCACAGAGAAAACTTCAGAATTCAAATCTTTTAACCCAATCGTTTTTGCTTTTTAAATAAAATCAAACCCTTACTTACTGGTTCTTTTCAGGAGGAGACGGCAGAGTGTTCACGGGACGAGCAACAGAATTCCTCTCTCTCCCGAGTTTTAAAAGGGAAGTTTTGTGCGAGATGAGTTCAAAGAATCAGGTGATCAACCAAGAAAACTGTTGTCGGCCCCGTGTTGCTCCGGTCGTCTCTCCGTCCAACTAGCTCGCCAATTGTAATGGGAAAATTAAGCAACAGTGATACGTTAATAGTAGCAATAGGTTTTATTCAATCATAAAGCAAGGATCTCCGCGGAGAGGTCACAAATACAGACACAGGTTAGTATGCTTGTAGGAGTGACGACTTCTTCCTTAAAACGCCATGTATTTAAGGAACATTTGCCCCCCAGGGGGGGAGGCGTCTAACAATGGTTCGAAAGGGGAGACAGGTAGAGAGGCAGACAGTTCTAATGTACCTACTTAACCATGGGAGGAGTTTGGGCATAGGACAATAGGAGTAATTGTGAATAAGTTAAACATAGGCGTGGCTGTCCGAGTGGTGGTTTGGGCAATCTACATCTCAGTTTCAGTCACAAACAAACATGCAGTATATCCAATTACACTTATAAGTCTATATAAAACAATGGTTAAGTAAGCATTTCAATATATGAGTTCAGAGATATGTCATATGCAATATTTCCCACTACACAGGGATCAATGTAGACAGAGGGTTCACTACCGAGTTATCTGAATGCAGCGAGGGTTAAAAAAGGTCAGACAAAATAATAATTTAAAAAAATGCGTTCCCGCATGACATGCGGTTAAACATACAGTAGGTGTCCTGAGCAGATTATCATAATGGACTGACAGTACTTTCCCAAACATGCTGGTGAAACATGAGACTGGCTGAATTGGATTACTGTCCAACACGATGAATGGACTGGATGAGGAAAAAAAGGAACAATCTAAATTTGTAACGATGGGTTGAAATCTCAATTCAGTTTGGACTCCAGAGTAAATATGGACTTCCTTCTGGACTGCAGTTGAGTTACTTGGAATCATTGAAATGCGAATACACAAAGGCCAACTGTACTCGGATATGACATGGTTTGTTTTCTGTTTTGTCACAGCAGTTTGAACAGACAACACATTGAACTCACACTTGGAGTCTCATCAAGCCCCCCTCCGTGTGAAACAGCCACTTCTGGAGAGCAGCAGAGGAAGAGGAAGCAGGACAAGGAGTCCACACCCGAGCTTATATCAATCACTGCAACGTCACTTTGAGGATGGCCAGTCAGTTGGCATAGATGATAAGGCCATGCAGATATTATTAAGGGGGTGGCAGAGCGTGAGAAAGTGTGATAGTGGACGTTGCAACATTTTGTGTCAATGCAATGCCACTGCACAGAGGCAACATAGTATTTACTGTGAGCTGATTCAACACATCTACAAATCAAGAAGGATTATTGCTAGACATTTAAATCAACATATTTAGAGAATGAAAAAAATTAGTTTTTATGGTCCTGAAGTGGCACTATAGGACTAAACTGGATGGGAGTTTCCCTGGACATTTTTTTTTTTTGGGGGGGGGGCTATTTAAATTCACATGAAGAACAGACAGGCATAAAAGCCAGAGAGGAAAATAGCTATGAATGGAAAGTGAGTGGAAAAGCAGAGGGAGGGGGAGGGGGAAGGGGGGCTTTAATCACAGAAACACTGACCCATAAAAAAGGAGAAGCAGACACAAGTGGAAACCAGAGGAATGTTATCCAGCTGGGGGATCCATCCATCCATCCATCCAGCCACCCATCCATCCATCCATCCATCCATCCATCCATCCATCCATCCATCCATCCATCCATCCATCCATCCATCCATCCATCCATCCATCCATCCATCCATCCATGCATCCATGCATCCATCCATCCATCCATCCATCCATCCATCCATCCAGCTCTTTCTGCTGTATTTCTACTTAAAGCTATACGGGTGAATTGGATTGGGGGTGGGGGGGTTGGTGAAAGAAAAAGCCTCCGAAACAAAAACCAAATTGAAGGATGAGCTAAAACCAGCAGTGCTAAAACCCTGTGGCCACGGGATTGGGTCCCAGAGCAGCCAGGCCGCACATCTCTGAGCTTGTGCCAAGAAACAACTTTTGCTTCCCAGCCCTTTCACACTCTAGACTAGAGAGAGAAGAGAGAGACAGCTAGCTCTCATACATACAGAGTGCTGAAGGCCTGTTTAATAACCTGACTGGCCGCTTTGCTGGACGACTCAGGCCACAGCGTCTGACGGGCTTCCTCCCAGTCTCTCTGCTCTCTTCTCTTCTCAATGTCCTAGGCTGTGTCTGAAATCGGGCACTTCTGTACTTACACTTACTTTTTTGAGTGCACTTTGCGCAAAACCGGAGAGTGTGCCAAAATGCAGTGCACTGTAAGTTCCTCGGTCGTGCACTCAAAACGGTCTAAAACTTGAGTGTGGAGCGATGGACACTTTCCACACTCAACGGCCGCCATCTTGCCTACGTAGCGGAGAGGACGGGACATTAAAATCAAAATAGAGGAGCTTGAAGCAACTGTGGAGACGGACGCGCTCTACAAAAGTTAAATTACACATTTGTTTAGTTTTTCCGTACAACTACACTGTTTTAGACTGTATCCGACCGTTTAAAAAAAAATACCACCGAAGAAGAATCTTCAAAATACAAAGTCATTTCCGGTAGGTGCGCGACGGCAGTTTGGACAGTGCACTGTAGAAATGAGAGCACTGCGTCTATAAGTAAGTGTACTGTAGGGATAATAAAGTGCACTCAATGTAAGTGCACTTACGTGAGTGCGCGATTTCAGACACAGCCTAGACTCGGGGCCGCAACGTACTGGAGCTTAACCCACCACATCCCCTTATTGGGAGCCAAGGCCAATTAGCTGCACCCATCGCTAACAATGCTGACTGTTCATTTCTTTTTTATTTACTCGCCTGTGTGCATCCTAATGCTAACAAGAACAAGATGTTTGGTGATGGGAATTCTTATCAATAGTAGCTCGAGGATGGGCAGGATCCAGAGTTCACTAATCTACAATGAAAGGGGTTACATGCCATTGGAGCATTTCCTCCTGTTGGCTCCTGAGGAGGCAAAGGCTGCACCAATACACCTTTTAAAAGACTTGGCTTTGTCCCACTGTGTTATTTTTACACCCTTCTTGTTTATTCACAAATCACTTTGGCCCGCGGGGGGAAACCACTCCCTCACCGGATGAACTCTCACTGCCATTTTTGGGAAGAGCAGGTTTTATCTCATTAAATATGATGGAGATGTGTGTAAAATACACCTTTTGGATTCAGACTGTCAGCCGGGGGGGAAACATCTACAGGGCCATGATTTACTGGAAGTGCAAGCAAATATTTCTGTCATGTCTGAATGTCAGTCTGAGTGATAGAGAAACGTGAGCAGCACTGCCGACTCCCATTGCTTAGCAGTTGGGGCATGCCTAATAACGTACTTTGCATTGTAGTACATGGTCTCTGCTTGGGTAATCTTGTGGAATGAATGGGCCTTCCAGGTCCATTGATGTTATTGAGTGGAATACTGCAGTATGTCTCTCGACAAGGCCCAGCTCAAGCGGATCTCTGCAATCATGAGCAACAGGTGGGCTTGAACAGCGTTCCCTCCACTGCAAACAATTTTGCTTTGAAACCCCTAAAGCCTGATCCAAGACAGGAAAAACTTCCCATTAGTGCTGCTTATTTTCTTTTCATGGACCACACACACAAACACGCAGACATACACAAACACACACACACACACACACACACACACACACACACACACACACACACACACACACACACACACACACACACACACACACACACACACACACACACACACACACACACACACACACACACACACAGCAAAACATGTAAGGAAGGCGGCATTGCTTTGACTTTCATTCATTTCCTGGAGACTTTGCAAAACTTTAACTATAACCATGACATGCCAAACCCTCGATCCTAGCTTTTCCCCTTGAAGAAAATGTCCAACATGGCTTTCTGGTAGCAAGGTACAGTATGACAAAAAACACTGACAAAAACCAAGAACCAAAGGACTGGGAGAACGGGTAAACAGCTTGCCTGACTCTGTCCAAAGGTCCAACTACTAGCACCTCCAAAGGTTGTTTCTTTAACCTGTTTAATTTGATTACATTTTAGGAGTCTCGGCTGGTTGCCTAGCATTTGGTCCTAGCCAAGAAATAGTCCAGCACATAACCCCTTATAAAGCAGCAAATTGTTTCTACACCTTGCTTTGTTCACAGATTCAATAAATACAAATATATAATGTGTTTATTGGAGTTATTTAAAGGTGATGGGAGTGGATTTCGTCACCTTTGGGGGATATGAGACTGGTATCAATATTCTCATCTAAATCTCCGCCAGAAAGTCAATAATATTTCCCAAAATGTAGATCTATCTTTTTAACCACTAAGTAACCAAGTGTAATCCCTCAAATGTATTAACCTTGTACAGACTGGATGGGAGGAGTGTCCCCATACAGTGTGAACAGTTCAGATGTTTTGTCAGTATAGGCCTACATATAGCAATACAAGTACAAAAACCACGAAAATTGATAAACACAGATAAATTAGCAGTCATTTATGAAAGTTCGTCAGTGTTACAGGACAGAGGAACATTCTCTCCCCTCACTCTAGCTTTGTTTCAGCTGGAATAAGAGTAAGCTATGCTACAGCTACAGCTACAGCTACAGCGGGCTTAAGGTTGTAATCAGAGCCCTGAGCCGTCCGCCCTGCGCTGGGACTCTGGAGTGGTTTGAGAGTGGGCCAGACATTCCACAAGAGATCGCCGCCCAGACACCCAGCAGCAGCCAGTCAGCAACAAAATTCCAGAATAGCAGCGCTGCCTGCTAAAAATAGTCATCTGGACAGGAGAAGGGATGGAGAGCTGCTTGTGTGTGTGTGTGTGTGTGTGTGTGTGTGTGTGTGTGTGTGTGTGTGTGTGTGTGTGTGTGTGTGTGTGTGTGTGTGTGTGTGTGTGTGTGTGTGTGTGTGTGTGTGTGTGTGTGTGTGTGTGTGTGTATGGATGAATGATAGAGGAGTGGAAGCTGAGCAGGAAAAGAGGGTGGTTTATTCCATTCCATATCCAGTCACAATGTTATCACAGCGGCGCAGAGGAAAAGGAGTCCTGCAGGGATATGAGTTAGGTAACCCGTATGAGTGCAAGAAAGAACGAAAAGGGGACTTGTAAAAATGTGCACATGCGAGGGTGTCTGTGTGTTTGCATTTGTGTGTGTGTGTGTGTGTTTGTGTGTGTGTGTGTGTGCATGTGTAAAAAAGCATGGAAAGCGGCCTCTCAGACTTTTTATTTATAAAACAATGTGTCAGCTAACCGAGAGGGAACACACGCTCCACTGTACTTGTGACTTTCTTAAGGCCCGGCCCTCTGTTTATTTTTCCTGCAATGAACGGGGCAGCTCGGTTTACAACAGCCACCCTAAACCTCCACTGTGGAACATCCTGCCTGCAACAGCAGCCTAGACGCGCCAAGGCAGCACTGACCTCGCCAAGTTCTCCCCAAGCTTTTTGCTCAATTTGCAGAATATCCCCCTATAGGCCTACTTTCCCTCACAAGAAACTTTCTCTCTTTTTTTCAGGGAGACAAAAGGAGTTGTAAACTGATTCGAAGCGCGTGTAAATTCTTCAGCTTTCATGTCCCAAATCCCTCTGCGTGTGACGGGCTTTTATCCGATGCAGCTCGAGGGGGCTCCGAAAAAAGAGAGGCCTCCTTTCAAGTCTGTTCTTCATGCTGAAAGTAAAGAATAACTTATATCCTCCAACATTATGCAGACCTCCGTATCTGCAAGGCATGTAGAGTCAGGGTCACGTTAAAGGACCGGATGGAGTGGTTAGGGAGAGGGTCTGGGGTTGTTTGGCATTTTGAACGTGTATGGTCGGGTATGCCGTCTCCACCAATAAACCCCCACCTCACCTTCTGCAGATGGAGGGAGGAGGAGGGTAAAAGAGGGAACAGTTCAGAGGGTCTAGCAGCTGGACTTTATTTAGGGGTCAAAAAGTGAACCAGAAATTGTTCTGAAGATATAAAAAAAAAAAAAATCCCTTTGAAACTCAGATCATATCAGTGTCAGCGGGTGCAGCCGTTGAAATTTCAAAAGAATTGCCCCATTTTTCTCTCTGTAACACTGTCTGTGAAGACCTTTGCATACAAGTGACAATCAATTACCATTGATACTTAAATTGTTGCACAATTGCTTTGTTATTGTTTTTCTTCTGCTTGTTGTGTTACATTGGAACTTTGTTCTTGCCCGCCTTATAGACTAATGGAATTTTCATTAAAACAAAAAGGGTCCTGTGTATGTTCCAAGGATCATTATCTCTTTAGAGAAAACTTCCCAAAAGAAATAATGACTTTCGAGAGGATGATTGATGTAATTTTCTGTAGTTGATTGTCAGACGGACAAGAATGAATATTGATGTAGGAGGGATTTATAAATAGAAGGCTTAAAGGCTGCCTTTACATCCCAGACTGGCCTACAAAGGCCAATTTCAGTCTCGGGATAACAGTTTCAATGTGTGATTGAGGAAACCATACTATAGAAGTATTTGATGTTGTCTTCTTCCAAGGCCTGCAGCTTGTGTCTGGCCAGCACAAGCTGGGGGTGCTGTCCCGCTCATCAGTACCAAAGCCCCGAAAGGCTGCAGAGCTTCCAGCCAACCACCCACTCCCCCTCGCAGAAAATGTGGCTCAAATTAACCCAGCGGCAGCAATGTTCTCCCTCGACAATCAATTGACTCTCCAAGTCTCAGGAACAGACACTCGTGTTCCTGCTCCAAAGCCAGACATGAACTGTGTTCTGTGCTCCGTGTTGTCTGCTGCTGTTTGTTTGACTCTGTCAGTTTTCTAATGACAAAAAAATTGCTTTTCTCCAGAGACTGCTTTACAGTCTACTTTTTTAAATAATTACCCGCAGGTGTGCTGGGTCCAAATAAACAACACTATTCATTGAAGAGGTAATATCAACACTTCTGTCACATAACTGCCCCGGGGGTTTGTTTTATATTTGCTCTACTTCCAGCATTGTTCAGGTGAGCCACGACTTACCTGTTGGTTTTGGCACGAGTCATCTCATTAGGGTAACAAAGTTGTCCATCATGTAATTGGCAAAGTATCTCAATTTCCTCGATTGGGACTCGCTGTCAATCAACCACAGTCCATTCCCAAGAATGTTCAAGAGGATCCCAGTGTGAACACAGGCCCTTTTCTTCTGGGTATGAAAACACTTATCTTTCTTTAGAGAAATACATTTCATGGATGTGCCCTACATGGAGACTATTGAATTCAATAGTGACGAGTTTTAGGGGTAGTATTATGTCCGTGTTAATGGCTTGACCGGAATGAACTGAAACCAATCTGTGGGATCATTGGTGTGCGGTTGGCGATGTAATAAGGATGCCATGCCCCCAATAGAAATGTCTCAACTCCTGCAGTTGCATCAGTAACCATTCTCTGCAGCTGATCTACATTATGTTTGCTTGGTGTGTTTAGACAATTTTAATGTTGCCAAACTATGGCTAAATAAGATGATTTCATCTCAGTCCTCCTCACACATCGCTCACAAGAAGGCATGTAGTTTGCATACTTTGTAGCCCACACAGCTTGCTCTTCTATAAAAACGGTTCTGTCCCAGATCAAGACTGTTAAAAAATCCATTTTGAATAGAAATAAGCGCAAAAGTGACTTACAAACTTTACTAAAACTAAAAGGACCATGGAAATCCAACTCCTATAAAAAATTAACAAAAGAAAATCTGCTGACATCAAAATGTACCTATATGAGCACATATAAGCACTTGCTGATGAATGTATCACATTTTATAGAAGGTAATTTACTGCAGAACTAATTGACCTTTCCTCCACAGTGCCCATGGCTCTCTCTCTCTCTGCCAAGAGGAGATAATACTGCAAACCTGTTTTCACTATCTCTGATCTACGCTAACATGCCAGGCATACCAAACAACAAGCAAAAATAAACACACACACACACACACACACACACACACACACACACACACACACACACACACACACACACACACACACACACACACACATAGTACCGACCCTATTCAACAGATCATAATCCTATATGATTCAACAATACAACAAATAAAACAAGCTTGTGTTGTTAATATAACCCGATTTATTTGCTGAACTGAAATATTGGACTGAAATCAATTATTATTATTCATTTTTTTAAATGTTTTTTGGCATTTTTATGCTTTATTGATAGTGCAGAGACAGAGGTGAAATGGGGCAGAGAGGGGAGTGACATGCAGAGAACGACCGCGGGCTGGAATCGATTCCGGGTCCGCTGCTGGCCGAGGCCCATGGGGGGGACGCCCTACCAACTGAGCTAAGGGCGTCCCCTAAATCAATTATTATTAAAGACCTGGGAGGTTGGGAAGAACAGGGCCAAGTGAAAAGGGAGAAACAAAACCTTATCACATTTCTTTTGTTTTTTGCTGGCGTCTTTCTCAAAAGTCAGTCACTTCTTCTGTCCAATGGAGAAGCAGGAGGCTCCACTGTGAGTTTAACAGGGTTGTATTGTATGTGAGGAATGAAATAAAAATGTGTGCCTCTGATATCTTGGCAGAAATATGATGTGTGTGGAGCATTGTGAGCCTACAAATGTGACAGAGACCAAAATTGATTATCCTGCAGAAGTGATTAAAACCCCTCTATGGCTGTTTTCATTCTCGTTTCCACTGAGAAAAGGAATGGAATTCATTGTAACCGACAAGCTGCTTTGCTCTGTGAGGGACAATACTGCAAAAATGTTTACAGCCACCCTTCAAGCCTGCAGGCAATGACTTTTAAATACTTGAGGAAAAAAAGATTTTGGGTGGAGTGTCACTTTAACATCCATCAAGTTAATTTAAAGGCTCAGGCAAGAGTGGAAAATCTGGCTAATTTCAGTGCCCAGAACTGGCCAATTCTCATTGGTATTTCTGCTTTGGAAACGCTGGCTGCCTGCTTCAAAAACAGGCCACAAGAGCCTTAACAAATTCATTTAAACTAAGTAAAAATTATCTGTACTTTTTCAGTAAAGCATTTTGGCCCCTTTAAAAAGCTAAATCATTATGTCAGTGTTGAAGATACAAATAGAACACCCTTCTGCAATATGACCTTCTTTAAATGCACTAATGTAGGTTTTTGGGTCACAAAGTCCTAAAAAGGAAAATTAAATTAGGACGTCTCACCAACTTAAGTTTGAGTTACGCTTTTCCCTTCCAAGAAGGAGAGCGGTAATTCCCCTGGGACTATTTGTTTATGCGGTTCCACCACTGGATACAACCCAAAATAACTTTAAGATAATAAGGTTTAGCATATTCCCATTAGCAGCCCTTGTAGGTCAAGTCTGAACTCTGGAAAAACATGAAAGGGACAATAGTTTATGAGGAAGAAACAACAGTCCTGGAATATTGACCTATTTTGTGAATGGGATGGGAGACATTTATTCTTGTATGAATTTGGGCTTCTCCTTGTCCACTTCAAGGGAATGTCCTAATTACAGTTTGATGTGACCCAGTTGTTGAGCTTGTAGAGAACTATGTAAACTCAAATGACCACACGCAGCAATAAAACAAACACGGTAAACTTTCAAGATCCATTTATTTGAGTTGATACAGTACTACAGAGGCATTGTGATGAGTAGAAATACCACCCAAATGGATGAATTAAGACATTTCTGTTTACAGGATTTAGAGGAACTCTAATTGATTTGTTACTCTTACAAAATACACACTTGGCCACTGCCTTCACAATGAGATGATACCACTCTATTTTTGAACAAACACATTTTTTTTTGTGTTTGTGTGTGTGCAGTACGTCCTGACCGTCCAAAGCAGGCCAAAAGCATGAACAGGGAGTATTTTTGACAACAAATTAAATGGCTTGATCACCAATAAATACAAGTATAAAAAAAACATTGATAATAATTTTCATTATCAAAAAAATTAAAGTTCAAAAAAATAAAAAGATACCAAAGGCACACGACTTACTCCACCTTGGCAGTCCAGGATCACCAACAGATAAGACAAATAAAACCAAAAAAACTGTGGCTAAAGCCAACAATAGTAATGAGCCATAACAGAAAATAATACTTAAATAACATAATAATGCTAATTTATTATTATTGTCATAACAATATCCAGTCAAGTTTTCCTATGATTAGACTTTCTGCTAACTAACAGATATGCACCACTTATTTCCAGTTTGGCAGAGTTAATGTTTCATCATCAGATTCTTTCCATTGCTTTATTTCCTTTTTCTCCCAAAGGTTGTTCCAGCGTTTAGGACCTTCCCTGCTTTGGTAAGAGGTTGAAATGCAATTTTTAAAGGGTCAGCTGTTGATATATGCGTACATATTTTTGCATTTTGCCCCACTTTAATTAATTTATGAGAGTTTACCTTGATATCTGGAGGTTGTTAATGGGCCTCTCGTACACACAGGTGTATGACAACAGGGTAAAAACCAATTTCAGATCCGATTTGTCTGTTTCTAAGGGAGAAATTCTGACACTTCGAAGATGGAAGTATTTTCTGCCATAACATAAAGCAATATAAAAGTTTCTTATATTTTGGAAAATCAAAAACAGAAGCATAATAAAACAAAATACTAACATAGTATAATTTTCTCACTGTAAATCCAGTTGACAATAAAAATGCAATACAAAAAAAAGGCAATAAAATGCAATATAATACGCCGTCTTTAAAATCAGTACCCAGGACCTTTCCTTTCGCACGGGGAGAACCGCTGAAAACATTCAACATGTGATTCATTTCCTCAGGGTCCATCTACTGCATGGTTTTCCATCCACATCATTTGATATTTTGGATGATGTCAGTCACCCTTCTCCCACTTTATTTTTTTATTTTTTTACTGCTGTTAAAAAAAGAGTAACACACTTTCTAAGGCAATACCAGAACGCACAAGGCTCACAACCGACTGACCCTCAAGACAAGCTGTATCAACAGCCTCCGGCACCTCAAACAAAAGCCTCAAAAAAGAATAATAAAACAAAGCGTGAGGTAAAGCCAATGTAGGGATGATTTCATTCGCCAATGGGGATTCCCAAGTCAAAAAAAAAAATATCCAAAGGCCTCGTATTTAGTCCCTGACCCATCCATTCCTCTGAATCATGTCAAAACGTAATCACATCTTTGGTATTCAACAAAAAAAACTTTCCGTCTACTCTTTCTACACACTTTCTTTACTTTCACTATTCTACATTCTACAATTCCTTCGAAAAATAACCATCCAACTCCTCGACTTTTTCCTGCGTATACTGCGGGAGAGTCCTCTCTGATCTCGTCACGTTCCCATCCTTCACACTCTTTTTTCTTCTTCCTCTAACGCTATTAAATCTCTACGCCTCTGCCTCTCACTTACTGTCAAATGAAAACAATAGCTGGCTAATTGTGCTTGCTTGACATAATGGACTAGTATACACAGCTGGAGGGGCTGAGCACGCACTGCAGATCCCACCTGTGCTGACTCGGTCTGGGGCCTGATAGCGATCTCGAGCACCAACACGTCTCCAAGCCTTTTGTCTGAGGAATTTGCTGTGTCATCAGCCCCGGCTAAAACAAACCACCTTACTTGGCTCTTTTGAAGCGCTCCGGGGGGTGAAATATTAACTAGTCTGACAATGAAAACCAGCTTACGTTTCTTTGGTAAAATAATAAAAAAAAATCTCGAACTACAACAGCTTGTTTTATCAAAGTAGCCTTGAAAATGTGAAACAACCAAGGTTAAGAGAGCCAGGCACATTCCAGGACTGTGAGATGGTGTCTGCGCCATCTCCCTTGACTAAATGTCCCACTAGGTGAGCCCCTCCAGGCCTTTTGGTGCTGCCAGCAAATCTGGCCTCAACCAAGCCACTTAAAACTGCTGACAAACCCAACTTTAGGCTTAAGCACTAACAAATAACACATACCATAGAGGGGGGTCTTTTAAAGGCAGCCTGTGGAATCCTGGCATATCTGTGTGTGTATGATTCTAGGAACCGTGGGGTGAGGGGGGAGTTGGCTGCTTGATCTCAACTGTCTGAGATTGACCTCTGAACCCCCAAAACAAGTAAAGCTAGTCAGCTGTGCGCTAAAGGCCCTGGGTCTCTCCACATTCACAAACAACATAAAAAAATTAAAAATTAAATAAAAAGCACAACTGGTGACAGGTTGGCATGGCTTTTCCCTCGACTTTAAGGAAATGACATACATAATTGTTTATTATGAATCAAAAAAGGCACTTCCTACATATTCCCTAGTATCATACACATATATAGGACATACGCTTTTATGAAGGTATATTTTTTGCCTGCGTGTTTTACAAGCGCAGACATACTTATATATGCTGAGTATATATATATGTTTCTCATCACTGAGTTACGTTATTATATATGTCAGTTCCACACAAAGCGTTGGAGACAAAGGAGCTTTTACCACTCTTCCAGTAACAGCCGGCGCCAACCAGTTTTGCACTTAAAAACTAAAAGCTACGAAAATATCAATAAATAATCAGCAATGTCAGTTATTTTTGGAACAAGACCCTGGTTTGTTTGTTTCATCTCTTTTTTTTTAAAGGAAGTAAAGATCACAAAAGCATGTGCTCTGTGTGAGTTTTAAGGTGCTTTTGTAAACTCAAAATGGGTGGGGTACACAAGGAGAGCCAACCAGTCTCTGGTTGCTGCGTTTGTGATTCTAACTTGCCTTCTTGCTGAATATGTAAACATGTTGAACACAGCAAAGTCTATGGGCGGGCCAAGAGAGCAGACTGGGTGGCATTGTCTCGTGCCAGCTCCTTCTCTCTCTTGTTCACATAACCCCTAACTAAATTTCCTCTGGCCAGAGAAGTGCACCTTAGTGTGTACATCTGGGTGTGTACGTGTATGCGCAGACATATAATTCCCATCAAGATTTTAACCCAATTTGGAAAGAAGAAAAAAAAACTCCCCAAAAGGTGTATCCCAGTAACACACTGGTCGTTAACGCCACCCACATACATCTGTACACGCACGTACACACACACAGACGCACACACATTCACATTCAAGTTCAATTCCCTCTTGCTTGTTCTCTCTCTGCCACCCTGTCTGTTATTGGGTGAGGTTGCTGCTGATGTCCAGGGCTTGCTGGTACACCTGAGTCATGTCCTCCAGGTCCCCCAGCATAGAGAAGCTGCCATTGTCCCCCGGGGAGGAGCCTTTCATTCTGGAGCCGCGGCCGAACTTGGGCCCCTGGAGCGGCGGGGCTGCCTGGAAGCCCTTGAAGTTGGCCAGCTGCAGCAGGTTTTCGGCCGAGACGCAGGCCCTGATGTTTGGGCGGTGGAGGGGGGTGGAGGGGTGCCACTCTTGAGCCCCGCTGAGGGAGCTCGGAGACAGGGACAGGACGGAGCTGTCGTCCCCCACCATGCTGGAGGGTCGGCTCTGACTGCGAGACAGACCAGAGTCTGTTGACTGAGAAGGAGGAGGCTCGCCCAGGACTGCTGCTACCGCCGCCGCCGAGGGAGGCCCGCTGTAGGTGGAGTACTTGCCGTTTCGCTTCAGGATGCCCTTCCTCCCCATGGCTCTCTTGGGCGGGGAGGTGGCCAGCAGAGACATGCTGGCGCCCCCTAAGATCTCGGAGGACTCGCTGCGCTCTGGCGAGGAGTAGTACCCTGATTCCCGTTGTTGGTTGTTCTTCAAGATGCCTTTCTTGGGCAGTGATGGTACCATCTTGGCCGGCGAGCCTCCTCTCAGAGTGGCCTCCTCTTCCTCTGGCTCTGGACTGGAGGCCTCTTCCACCCCATCTGCTTGTAGAGACAGCGCTGCCTGGCCCGACTCCACCTCTTCCAGACTGGAAGCAGACTGTTGTTCCTCAGTGACCCTGGTCTTCAGGATCCCTTTAGGTCTCTTCAGACCGGGCTTGTCTTCTGCTCCACAGTGGGTCTGGCCCGCCTCAACGTTTTCCTTCTTGGACTTCTTGGGCCTCTGGCGCAGCAGCGAGGGCATGGCCAAAGCTTTGCCTCCAGAACCACGTGGCTCAGTGCGGTTCTGCCAGTCGATGAATCGGGCCAGCATGGGCGAGCTCCCGTGGTCGCGTTGGCTCTCGCAGTCACACACGCTGTTCTTCCAGCCCCAGTTCACCCACCAGTGGTTGGCTATGTCCTCCACTGTGGCCCGCCGATCGGGGTTCACCATCAGCATCCAGCGGATCAGCCCACGTGCATCTAGCAAAGGAAAGCAGAACAAAAACAATCCGTCAGCTTGTGTGTACTAAAAGCTCATGTACTTAATGCCACTATAAGCTATTACCGAGTACTGAATGGAAAATTTAAGTTTGAGTTTGACACTCTAATCACTACTTCAGGCTGTCTTTATTCAAATATGCTGGAGCTGGCCACGGTTGGTGAGAGGTTTAATTAAATAATGGAATAATTAGGGCTGTATGAAAACATTTTGTGGTTCAATTGTTTATGACATTCCACTTATTTTGTTTTTCTTCAAACATAAGTTGCACTTATTCAATTAAGAGGCTTTTAAAAATAACTACAGTGCTTTTATACGCTCACGAAAAGTATTAGTCACTAAATATTTTACATAATTATTCCAATGTTCAGTGTAAACCACAGTAATGCATCCTCAGTTAAAGAACACGAAAAACATGTGGCGGTGAAAAGATTCACAGCACGTGAGGGTCTTTTTCAGTTCACAGCACAATAATAATTAACAAAACTAAATAATTTTTTATTTTATTTATTAATTACTTTGAATGTTGCATTCCAGAGTCAACGATATAAGTGAGTTCCTGAATAAACATTACTTATGGTTAGTTAAATATGAATACGTTAAGAAAATGAATGTGTGGTTTGCAGCGTAGGTGCCATTATTGAGTGTCTTCATACTGTGTGGACAGAAGAGGGCATTGTGCGTCATATGTAATGGATTGTGCAGATTCTACATAATGTGTACACTTAGAACACTCTGATCCATGTTCCATTCAACAGTTTATGAACCAACGTGTCAAAGTCTTTAAAGTATTTCCTGGAATTCAATTTACACAAAGGAGTGAATCCTGTTTTTATAGACAGAAAGTCAAAAGGTCAAGGCTCTCAGTTTCTGCCAAATGGCGCACCTCACCGGCTCTATCTGCGCTCCAGATGAAGTACATTTGCCAAGTGCAGTTTATGATAAAGTTTTATAAAGGGAACTTGGATCAGGTGTTCTTTCCTAGCATGACAAAAACCCAGGACAACTGAAAAACAGAGGTTCCTGCCGTACCTGAGGACTGAGTGGGCTCTTTGTATTCGCCGTTGCTAATCTGGCGAATGAGGTTCTTGTGGTCTCCCCCATCGAATGGCATGGTCCCATAGACCAGGGTATACAGCAGCACCCCCAAAGCCCAGCTGTCCACCTGGTGAAAATAAACATATAAATATGGTCACAAACTAGTTCATTCAGTCATACGCAAAAACACACACTGCCAATCGCACAAGACACTGTACGGCGCATGAAAATAAATAAAAAAGTCGAGGTGTAATAGATCTGGTGTTATGCAATGGAAACGCAGTCTTCCAAGTCCTTGGTTTGATTTATGATTCATGGCATTAAAATGAATGTTGTGGAAGCTCAGCTATGTAAAACATCAGAGCAGCAACCTTGAGGTTCGCTCATGAGTTTACTTTGACTGATAAATAAGCACCATGATCGCTTTTCTTTTCACCGTAACGTCACATGAGAGAACATCTCTGTTAAAGAGCTTGTGACGCTGCAGTGCTTCTCCAATCCATCTTTCATAAAAAAACATGACAAATGCCCGTACTCTGGTGGGAAATGGCCTGTTTCCACACAGATAAACACACCCACCCCACCCCATCCCACTCCACACCCATCTCTCAAGCACTTTCTGACCACCAACCTAATCCAATGTGGCTTTCTAAGTAAGCGCAGTTACATAAGAAGACTTTGTGTCTGGGGCATGAGGAGATGCAGAGCCACGTGGGAAGTGGAGGGTAATGAGTCCGGCAGAGATGGCCAGTCGTGATATCCTGGACCATTGACTACTGGCTGGAGACTCCCTGTCATTCAGTTATCAGCAGATGACATGTTTGTGTGTGCTCTAGCGTCTGTGTGTGCGTCTGCCCATGTTGCCGTCTATACGTGGTCACCGATGCAGATCTGTGTGTGTGCGTGTGCGTGTGCGTGTGTGTGTGTGTGTGTGTGTGTGTGTGTGTGAGGGAAATGAGCTTTGTGTGCATTAGGGGAGGATGAGATGTCCTAACTGAGGAATGTGCTTCTGATGGCGGTATGGTCGGAGCCTTGAGACTATATAGTCTAGGAAAAGGAAATCAGATAGGGCCAGTTAAGGAGTTGGTGTACTTCCTCTAAGGATCTGGACCCACATCAGGAATGTTTCACTAGCCTGTTGCCATTGGTCCATTCCCAAAGGCGAGACATGGCACGCACTATTGTTGTGTTCTATTTTTGTGGCCTGTGTTTGCAGTAATTTGTGGCCTCACCCCAACCCGAGGTTCTGTAATTTTGATTGCGATCGGGGCTGCTGTAGTTTTTAGCACTCTGGAGTAAATTATAGTGAATTACGCTAAATTGAACGGTTGGACTTGAATAAATCTAAAAATGCAAGTTCCTCCTCTGTTGCTTTGTTTTATGTAACTGAAGCAATTTCAGTGAAAACGCCCTTCAGAATGAATGTGGAATTCCCAGATTAGTGGATTTGGGGAGACGGTTTCACTTTTTCTTTCACTAAAACCGCTTGACTTTGACCAGCGTCTTTTTCTTTAGTCTGCGGAGCTCATTCGGAGCCCATTAAGATGAAGAGAGAGTGAGCAAAAAACTATCCTCCAGTTCCTCACATCAAAGCACCCAGACATTGTAGGAAGGGGAGGACGAGAGAAGAGATGCAGACAATATGTGAGCTGGCCCACTGTGGAGGTTGCACTGAGAGACGGACTTCCCTTTTGACTGGAGACTCATAGTAATCCCATCAAAGAAACTGAAAATAAGGCCTCTCCACCTCTTTGTGTATGGCCTTTATGTGTTGATGATAATCACTAGTGAGATAATAATGATGAAAGCCATACAAAGCTGAGATATCTGGGAAGGTCACGCCACATTTGGTAGGACGACAATGAGGTTGATGGAAACATAAAAAAGGGGAATCGTGTACTGGAAATGAAGTTCACACACAAACAGCTGTGTATTTTTTAAAAGTCATTGTCAGTGTGTTTGGTTCAGCGGGCAGACCCTCACCTCTGGGCCACGGTACGGTCTCCCATTGACGATCTCTGGTGAAGCGTAGAGCGGGCTGCCACAGAAGGTTTGCAGCAGCTTGTCTTTATGGTGCAGGTTGGACAGCCCAAAGTCAGCAATCTGTGTAAACAAGGGGTACTCGTGAATTGCACATCATCGGCCATGTGATTGTTATTCCATCATACAAAGATCATTTGAGGTGAAGTCAAGATCAAGGGTTCAAACATACCTTAATATTACAGTTTTCATCCAGTAGCACGTTTTCCAGTTTCAGATCCCTGTGCACCACTCCATTCTGAGAGAGACAACAAGAAACAAAACAATATAATTGATTAAACCATCAACGTGTTAATCATGAGAGATCGATTCGATGGAAGAAAACGGGCCATTGTACTAAGAGATGATTTACTCCTACAAAGCTAGCTTGCGGTTCTCGGGGGAAATCAAGACAGCCTGTTGGTCTAGTACTCTTTAATTGGTCCTGTCCCCTCTGGGGTCTTTACGCAGACATCTGCTGCCAGCTTTCTTTGTAAAATCCACTCACATGTGTCACATAAACATGAGCCTGTAATTACCACCCTGTATGAATGATGTTCTTACAACATCTTGGGATAAACTTTGATTTTAATGCCTCGGTTTAAAAAGAAAAACCCCTGGAATTAACATGTGGTATACAGACAGACAGAACCCCAGCTCAGATGCGGAGGAGTGACTTCACACTATCAACGCCCTCCTTCTGCGTGGCCTCTCTCATTGGCTAGCGCTCGGCAGAGATAACAAGTTTGCACGAGCCTGATTGGTTAGATACAAGGAATAAATGGTAGCTTGTTTGTTTGTGTTGGTGACTCACATCAACCCCACCCCGCGGGAGGCTGCGAATGGTACTGATGACTCATCATTCAAGGCTGTCTGGGACTCTCCTATCTGAGGACCATGACATCATCCCTATCTCCAGCTGGGAGGAGGATGACACGCGGTGGGGAGAGCCAATCCAAAACAGCTCTGGGACCTTGGGGCTTTTTTTTTTTGATGGGAGTTGGTGAGGTGTGGTGGAACAGTGGGTTGAACATGGGTGTGTGTATCTGGAGCTTAAATCTCTAAGGGAAAAAGCTTTGGGGGGGTATCTGGGGACAGCCATCAGCGTGTCGGCAGATGAGGACAGAATGAATGCAGGGATTGTTTGGTGCACTGTAATCGGAGCGTAAGCTTTAGAATTAAAACTGGCCTGCTCTCCATCTTCCCCTCAGAAACAGATGACTCCGTAACGCAACGGCGGCGCCAAGAAAAGCATACTGAGCAGGGGCCTGCGAATTAACAGGCTATATGGCTGACTATGGAGGTGCATGGTTAATGTTACAATAGACGGGCTGTGGCCTGGAAAAAACAAAGTATGTGTGTGTGTGTGTGTGTGTGTGTGTGTGTGTGTGTGTGTGTGTGTGTGTGTGTGTGTGTGTGTGTGTGTGTGTGTGTGTGTGTGTGTGTGTGTGTGTGTGTGTGTGTGTGTGTGTGTGTGTGTGTGTGTGAGTGAGAGGCAAAGAGAGATTTGAGGTGACCGAGAAATTGAATGTTCTTTTTTCCCCCCTCAATGTACTAGCAAAGGCATGTGTTTTCTCTCACCTTGTGGCAATGGTGCACGGCGGAGACTATCTGCCTGAAGAAGTGGCGCGTCTCCCGTTCGCTCAGGCGCCGGCGCTCGCTGATGTAGTCGTACAGCTCGCCCTTGCTGGCATACTCCATCACGATCACGATCTTGTCCTTGTTCTCAAAAACTGTCATATGATAAGAAAAAACACATTGGATTCCATTAATAAAATACAGTACATATAAATACATTGGGGGAGGGGGCACAATTTATAAAGTCATTCCAGGTTCATTCAATCATGTTAAAATCCCAAAAAGACAATGTTATGTAAAAGAAAAAGCAGAGTAAACCGGTTCACCCCCCCCACCCTTATTAGATTTTAAACTGGAATCCAAATTTCAGTGGAGCATATTACATACTCTACACTTCTTTCTTTCAGGGTTACATCACCCAAACCCCACCTCATGTGTCAGGCTCCTACACAGCACTGCAGGGAGGGACCGTTAACACAATCAAACCCACCCCTGTGAGACATCAGAGCACGTGGAGAGCAAGTGGAAAACAGAGGGAAAGCAGGTGCCAAATTATCAAAGAGGGGAAGAGTTCGCTTTGCAGACAAGAGGGCAGGCACACTGCCGTGTCAAACGGTGCCCTTGACACATAGCACTTCAACTTCACATCGTGTCAACACGTTTACCAACACACTCCCACATTCTTAACCACCATACGGAGTGTCCATCTGATAAATATCACAAACACTGTAGCTGTTTATTGTGCCGACACAGTGCAACATCCCTTTCTCAAAGCAGATTAGGGCTCATAGTACTCACTAAGGCATGTATTACTCAGTAATTCATGACCCAACACTAGTATTTCACTTTAATTGAAGAAAATCACCAATCGTACATTTCCTGTCATGTGTTCCTCTGTGAGAATTACAATGGAGGCCAACTAATAATAGAATAACAATTTTTTTTCCATCTACACTTGTATATCTAACGGGCATGCAATTTTTATCTGACCAAACCCTTCAGGAATAAGGATAAGAAACAAAGGTGGATAAGTTATCTTCATACTGACAAGATTAAAATTCTTTTTTTGTTGTCGACATAACTCACAGTATCCCTTCAATCCAAACAGAGACTTTTTTACACATCTGGTGACTGGCGTGAGTAATGTTACTACAGTTGAATTACCCTTACGCATGCATGACTATCCAACTGCAGTCACCAAACATATAATTCTGTGTCAGTATTTAGCCTTCTGGTGTATAATTTCAACTTGGCAACATACTTCTCTCCCAGCTCATTGGCATGGAGGGAATGAAAAATGGTTAGGCAGAGAGAGAGAGAGAGAGAGAGAGAGAGAGAGAGAGAGAGAGAGAGAGAGAGAGAGAGAGAGAGAGAGAGAGAGAGACTGAGAGAGAGACTGAGAGAGAGAGAGACTGAGGAGATGACAACAACACAGTCGGCCATGTTGCTTGGTATTGTGTGGGTGGATTTTCCCACACAGCGGGGTCACAGGGGGTGAGGGCCTCTGCTTTCTGCACCCCTGAGTGAGCACCTTCAGAGCTTGTCACACCACTTTCCTCACCGCCCCTCTCAAGGTCCTTTTTTAAAAGACATAATCCTCTACAAAAACACAGAGCTAGTGAGTGTGATGGTAATGCTCCCTGATCGCAACTGTCTGGCTGTAAGGGGAAAGGAACAGACGGGGTTGGGGAGTGGGGGGGGGGGGGGGGGGGGGGTGGGGGGTAAGCCCAAGCATAGATCTAACCCTCTGATTGGCTGGCCAGAGAGGTGACCTGGGGTGACAATCACAGTGATCCGTGGTGGGGTTTGTGCTTAAAAAGCCAATTGTCAGCTTGCACACCCATTTACCTTTGACCCCATGGTTGGTGAAGTAATTACCTGGCTTACATAACTTGGGTTTGTTACAGCCCATTGGGTGCGCCAGCCTCGCTGTCACTCACCAGTCTTTTGTTCACAGATCAGGTCCTCGCATCTGACCAATTAGCACCTATTGTCCTATTGCCTATGGACTGATGAAAGACCCGTGTGGCAAGCATGCAAAATGCACTCAAATCAG
Source organism: Ammodytes marinus (assembly GCF_949987685.1). Taxonomy (NCBI): domain Eukaryota; kingdom Metazoa; phylum Chordata; class Actinopteri; order Uranoscopiformes; family Ammodytidae; genus Ammodytes; species Ammodytes marinus. Next base: position 10,441,918 of record NC_137234.1, read on the forward strand.
AAGACTTTTAAAAAAAAAGGGTAAAACAGAAGACTGGTTGAGATGTAGAATATAAGCACTGAAAGCAGTTTTTTTTAATGCTGTTTGCCTTCAGCTGGTTATTTCTTATTTCTACACTGATCTTGTTTACTAAACTGAGCCATAACAAAAGTTCCTTGGAGTTGCTGATCTAGGCTTATGTCACCCTTGGAAAATGCAGTGTAATGAATACAATAGAAATCTCTTCAGTCTCAGCTGAGTCAATTATATTATGTCTCCTCCCTTTTTCCATTTTCCCCTCATAGAGGAATGGTTTGACATTCTTTTGGGAAATACACTTTAACACACTTGCTTTTTTGCTGTGTGTTTAGATGAGAAGAGCGATAACACTCTCATATCAGTGCGGTAAATATGACACTAGAGCCAGGCCAGCAGAAAAGCATTTCTTGGCAGAAAGCGTTTATAAAAAAAATTAAAAAAAGAAAAAATAAGGAAAGTACCATAGTTTGGCTTAACCAAGCAGCTGTTGGCTGAAGTGTGAAACTATTCCTTACAGTTGTGTGTCAGTTGTCAGGCTTAGCTTCAATGTGCCAGTCACTAGATACATGAATTATCAACATTTTAGTCGGATGTGTCAATTTTTTCATTCACAGCATTCTTCGTTGTCACTATTTGCTTTTTAAAAGAGGGGCACTGGAGATACTTGGTGATGCCTGAGGAATCGAGAAGGAAAATCCACTTTTTAAATGCCCCGCAAAGCATGCTGATGGATGCAGAATGTGAGGGAGTGGAACAAATCAATCTTCACACACACATCTGGTTCAGCTTTGCTTCACACAAGGCAGTTAGCAGGGGCTGTTGAAGAGGGTGTTGCCGGATACACAAATCCCGGGGCCTCCTATATATCTCTAAAGCAAGGCTGGGCAGAGGCCAGGCCACAACAGTAAACGCTAGGTTTGAGAAGAAAGAGCGAGGGCAATGAGTCTGGTCGAGTGCGCTGCTTATAAAAGAAAAGCAGCCCACATAGGAACACCACACAACTTTCCTCAGAGTTAATAAAGCTGGGTGTTCGTTTAATCATTCCCCAACAAAACACTTAAACCGTGGCCACTTCAGCCCTCCAGCTGACTACTGGCACGTTCCCATGACAAATAGTGGTGTTTGTCACACATTCACTTTGCTGATAACGACCTGGGGACTTTGAAACTGAACAAAGGACAGCGGGTAAGCCAGTTTGGGCAGTGGCACACAACTGGCTGCCATTGTGCCAGGGCAGCTATCCTGAAAGGGGCATTGAAACGGTTGCCTTGTTGACACAGGCGTAAAAAAATAAGTCACGAGTCACAAATCATATGAAACCGACACACACTGCAGCGCCTTGTGACCTTAACTGCTTGCTCATATAGGCCCAGACAGAGACTATTATGAGGGGCGATTAATTGCAACTAATATGTCATAAGAATTCAATGGGAATTGTTCAGCCTTTCCACTTGCCCTTAATTCTTATCTAGGTTTTCTTCCGGTGAAGCTAAGGTCATTCAAAATGTCTTATATAAAAAGAGGAGATTCCACTGAGGAAATATGCGAGCCGCTTAAGACTGGCTGACTCGAAGGCTTTGATATTTAGAGAGTTGCTTCCTGGAGTAGATATATGTTGATGTTGCTTCAGGGAAGGCTTAAGGCCTTTCCTCCCTCTGCATAGCGCTGGACCGGGTGCAGGCCTGGGTGACTGGGGTCAATCCAGTGTCTCCATTGCTGCACACACACAGACAGGCTCACACAAATATACAAAGACATACGCGCACACACACACACACACACACACACACTTAGAAGAGCACAGTCTGGTTCCCAGCTGCAGTTGTCCCTAAATATCAGCAGATGTCTGGCCTTGAGATCAAGACCAGAGAAGACAAGAGATGAGACCTCTCAGATGTGGGAGAGGCAATCCCTTAGAATACCACCACTCGTACACACACACACACACACACACACACACACACACACACGCGCGTGCACGCGCACACACACATACTCTGAGAGATCCAGACGCACACCGTCAAAGCCATCCAGACGTCTTTCTGGCCCAGGCAGCTAGACAGAGCGGAGAGGATGAATAACATCCCAGAGCTGTAGTCCAGGTCTTATTATGACATCTGCATGTCATAACATGACAATCCTGCAGCCTGGCATCAAGTGCTGAATGAGCTGAGGCACATTTTGGACATGTGTGCTTTTTGTTTACGTGTGCCCGAGTCAAACGAGCGTGTGCGATTTTGCTTGTGTGTGTTTGTGCACGTTTTGGTGACATGCAGCAGAGCCTCACCTTCATATATTGAAATGATGTGTGGGTGGCGGAGGGATGACATGATCTCAATCTCTCGGCGGATGTGAACCATGTCCTGCTCGTCCTTGATCTTCTCCTTCCGAATCGACTTGATGGCCACCTGGAGGCAGAGGACATGAAGACGCTTTGATTATCGCATGATCATAACATTTGGATTTCAAAGTAATACATGGCGTGAGTGCATCATCACGTGTAACAGTTTAAAATACATTTTCTCTTTTGTGTCACTTAAACTGATTGCATATGTGATGTGTTGATTGAATCTGGAAAGGGAAATGAAAGTAAAAAAAAAAACAGGATCAAAGGACGACACGTTCATTATCTTATCAGTGGACTTTAAAACGTGCATGGCTCTCGCAGGGTACATGCTCTACACCATGTGATGTCTTGTCTGTCTCAGTACAAACATGTGAGTCCAACTCTGGCTAAAACACTCTCCCTGTGTGCTTCAACCTCGTTTACCTCTCCTCTCAGGGGCAAAACAACCTTTGACCTCATCACCAGGCCTTGCTGTCATGCCAGCAAGATGAGTAAAAAAGTATAAGGAGTCATATAAGCCTCGCACTGTGTAATTTACTGTTATTGAGTAAATTCCATTTAAGTGGTGAAACGTAGGATATCCAGCGCACAGAAGCTGCCATGCTCATAATGACAAGGCTGATGTTTAGGTAATGTTCAGAATTTGATTAAGTGTGTTAGCTGAGGTGCTATCATATGCTCATTAGCACTAAAGACAAAGTGCTGTTGATGCTGATAGGAATGCCAATAGTTTTGCAGGTATTCCGTCATTAAACAAAGTGTTGCATGTTGGCCTGATGATGGCGACAGAGTAAGAGTGGGAAAAAAAGGTCTGTAGTTAATTTAATTGCGATCCATCCAATTGCTTTTGAAATATTTCAGTCTGCGCCAAACTGAATGACTGACCATTGCTATCCATATACAGTACAGCCAAAGAGGAACATGAGTATCATGAAAAAGAGGTAAGCAAAGGTGTTCATGGTAGGATGGTGGTGGTGGGGGGGGGGGCATGGAGGTCAGAGCGCTCCTCTATAAATCAGATGTCGTTATTAAAACTTCACTGCTGTTTCCATCCCCATCAAAAAGTCCTTGAGAGGACATTAAATCACTACCCGGGCTCTTATTTTTAGACATTCTGATTAACAGCTAATGGCCTCTGCTGTAGAAATAGCCTGAAAAGCTGGGGCCTGCTGGGAGTTTTATGGCAGAACCATGAGAAATAGCAGAGGTTGAGGAAGTGAATCAGCCTTGCCAATGAGCCTGTTACCACCAGTCAACAACTGCACTTGATTTGGTGATTTTTCACTGTCATGACAAATGCCACCGGGGTAAAGAGTCAGCCACAACTGGATGCATCCGATCCTCCAGCCTTGCACCCCTTAAATGAGAGGTTAGCGGCTTTCTCCAAATAAACCCAATCGAGAGCAGACAGTCATTTCACTGTAATTGCAGCCTAAACATTCCGGATCGAGTCCTGGGTTTTGCTTTGATCAGGCCTGGATAGAGTTGGTCCGCTCTGAATTCTGTTAGTTTAAACTTTTGTCCTCTCCTTGCTAAGCGGTAGTGTTCCGAGGAGCCCAGCTTTATTCCATGCAGCGGAAACCACAGGCAGTAGCAAGTGCCAAGCTAATTACCGTGTACATCAATAAAAAATAAACGCAAACCGGAATTGTTCTCTTCCAGAGCACGCCTTGATTGCACACAGAATTTAAAGAAATTATACCATAATAAACACGGTGGGGTCCGGGGGGGGAGGGGGGGGGGGGTCCACACATGCTGTGCACACAATGGATAAGAGTTGTTTGTATCCTAAACACTGATGTTTTCCTTTGCCTCATCCGATTCACCAACACTTTATCACTGATCCCCAAAACGCAAATAACATTTTGGTGTTTAGCAAGTGAGGCAGAACGTTGAGTCACCTTTCCTGGGTTTTAATGTAGGAACTAATTCAGGAATTCATTAATTTGGAGGAACGACCGAGGAAGGACCAACAAAAAGCAACACGTGAACTTTCTCTGTATTTGGCTGGCTGTAGCCTAAAACCAAACCAAAATTGTCTTTTTCTCCTACCAGGGGTAGCAATTAATCTTTAACAGCCATGATCACAATTCCACACTGTGTGCTAACTCAGGGAGTTTAGCCAGCTCTCCCACATTGGGGCTTGATACACAGCCAGGTATCTCTATGTGTATCTCTCTCCTCATGTTCCCCTGCCCTGACCCCGATGTGGATCATTAAACAGGACTGCAGATCAGCCACTTGCCAGCTGGCCCGGGCCGGCTGACAACAGCTACGCTTGTCCTTAAGTGGATCCCTATTACTGTCACTCACGGTAAACAGGCGCTGCACCATTGCCCACGCCGGCCCCTGCCAGGTATGGGGCCAGTCTCGTCTGTGCCCCCTCCCTCACCCCCTCAGCCCCACCCAAGAGCTTGTTTGAAGTGAAAGTCCATGTCGTGCTTCACTGGAGCCTGACATCTTCCCTGCGCTTTCTCAGGCCATTAAAATAGATGAAGTATTCATCACAAGCTCACCCTTTTCCCTGCCTTTTCTAAAGATCATGATCATCCATTGTGTAGTGTGTGTGTGTGTGTGTGTGTGTGTGTGTTTGTGTGTGTGTGTGTCTGCGTCAGAGTTAAGGGTTTAGGGGGGTCAAGAGAAAGTGAGTGGGAGGAAGAGGCCCGTCGCTCTTTTCTAGAGAACTATAGTCTCAAACACAGACAGGAATCATACTACCTCATCAATGACACCACATATAGCCGAGGAATGTCAGTGTTTTCCCCTCTCGCGTACCTCTCTCCAGTGAATCCATTGTTGGCCAATGATGTAATCTGGTGCTTTAAACTCAAATTAATATGACTCTCTAACCCCTTTAACTGAGGCTGTCCCTCTGCTTGTTATGGTGGTGGTGGTGGGCTTCCCTGTGTCTCTGTGCTAAACTGCCCCGTCCCCCCTCCCAGTCTGTGATGGATCCCCTCGTACAGGATATTAACCTTCCCCTCCAATCTCATTTCCTGCTGTGGATGGCCTTTCATGTGTCACTACCCATTCTAGGCCCTGCTGTCACCGCAACCTTTTCACTATAGTTATCTCTACATGGCACACACTGCATTAAGACACACACAGTCTCTCTCTGTATACCCGTACAAAGTATACGGGTATGAAACACATCTTACGAAGGCATGCACAATGACATGCGCTCGTGCATGCATCTCCCCACTATGATCTCTACGATCACATTGCACTTCATTTAATGTTTGGGGTTTCCACTGAGCTGCCAAGCAGTACGACATATGGCGTCGCAGATTAAAGCAGACAGTCACTCTGTTCCACTTTCGCTGACACACTGAATATGCCCGCATCTAATCAATCTTCCTCGAGTGCCTTCAGTTCATTCCACACATGTGCACACACACAACTTCCTCAGTCTGTCTCCTCACTCACTCACTCACTCAGCTCTCTCTCTCTCTTCTGCTCTTCTCATTGGGATTTTGTGAAGGGAGCCGGGCCAAAAAGGTACAGGGAGTCGAGGTGATTGCATAACAGTCTCTTCACCACACTGCAGTATCTGTCATATGGACACCAGGGACTAGCTTTGAGTCAGAGGTCACGTAAACTCCAGCAAACGCAGTGGCAGACACACGTGGCCCGGGAGGTGGCTCTGAGGCGGTCATGCTCTGTCTGTTTTTCTGCGTGTACTCCTTCTGCATGAGGTGTTGACTCTCAGAGGACTTCCATAAGATACAAACTCCCATCACAGTGGTGCAAGGAAGTCCTAGACTTGTGCTATACACAATGCTATTTTAAGTCTGAGTGCTATGCTATGGCTATAGCAACAGATTACATGAGAATGGAAGGCGTTAGGCCACTGAGTTTTGATTTGTTGTTTACGTCTAGGCCTATATTTTGATTTTGCCTAGGAGATGGAATTTTTCTATACATCAGTCACAGGAAGGTATAGTTTATTTCATGGTTTTAGTAACCTTACAAATTCAAACAAGTGTACAACTTGTGTGAAATATTGTTACTCCCTTCAAAACAAGTCTTCAGTGAATCATCTAAAGCCAACTAGTCGAGCCAACTTGAGTAATCTTGGGGAGACAGTATATCAAACTCGCCCATATTAAAGTAAGATGTGCGCATTGTGCAATTTCACAATGCTAGTGAAAGTCAAATAATTCACGTTAAGGATGCTGCCATGGTAACAGTGAATGAGAAAACACACTAAAGAAAGGACAAGGAGCCAAGTGGGACAGGCAGAGGGAAAATAAGGCCTACCAGAGGGGTTTATGGTTCCCTATCAAACATGCATTTGCCAGGAGCTATGAAAGCCTTAGGGGACTTTGTTGACCTGTACTAAATTTCCCCCTGGCATTCTCAGTGCACGGAAAGTTCTTCATGTCCTGCCAGACTGGGCTCAGGGGGTCAAATTTTGCCACACGTGGAAATATTTGGAGGGATGTGCTGGTCTGCAAGGACACACCAGCAGATGGTGGGTTTACTATGGCAAAATAAACAACCAGTAACTTTAAAAAATAAAAATAAAGAAAGAGAAAGTGGTGGACTCACCCATGAAAACACACTCACACCCACACAATAAACAAAAGCAAAACCAAAAGGATGCAGGCCATGACTAAAACACTTAAACCACTGAGCAGAAAAATGTGAGTGGGCTCTAGAGGAGTATCTCTTGGGGACTGTCAGTTGTTTTCCATGATGCTTTACTGGGGTCACTAAAGTCACATCAGTCAGTAGCAGGATTTTCACTGCAGCATCCGGTCGTGAGGCCCAACATACAAGGCGTGTGCAGCCACAGCTCACTGGCCCCATGGGCCCTTTGGAGCATAAGGGGGGGATTCCCAGTGGAAGGACTATGCACACGCCTCTGACAGCAGCAAAGCACTTATTATAGGGTTAGAGCAACGTTGTTTGGAGTGGCTGCTATTAAGGACCTTACAAAAGTATGCATGCACAACAAGCGTCTGGAGCCACTGAAAGCATCTCGACAGATGTTAACAGCTGTTCAGCGCGTCACTGAAGTGGCTCACCTCTCGGCCGGAGTGGCGCTCAATGGCCTTCTTGACTTTGCCATAGGTGCCTCTTCCCAGCGTCTCCAGCAGCTCATAGCGGTGTTTCAGGTTGTGCTTGTGGTGGTGTTTCTTCACGCCCGAGTTCCTCCGTCCATCGCTGCTCGTCGGGCTCCCTTCGGGCGAGATGCCGGCGAGTAGGGGAGGGGAGAGGTCACCCCCCGCCGGTTTGCCCGTAGAGGTTTTGCCTTTCTGGGCTTCGGGACGGGCTGCCCCCCGGTGGGGCGATAAATAAGCGGTTTCCATCTCACTATAGGGAAGTGTTGAAATCGACCTTCCCACTGTTAAATATTTCAAACTAACTACCTACCTAAAATAAAATTGATAATAGGCTATAATACTTATAGGTCTAATAATAGTAGCCTAATAATAAATAAATAAATTACAAGGAATAACAGGTAACCTACTACTCATATCATTACATGTGGAAACTAACATTTCCAGATTGTCTCCATTGATCTATTGGCTTTAATCAAAGTGAAACAGAGATGCCTCCTCTTACCTATTCATCTTATTATCGCTATATAATCAAATCTACTACGGATTAAGCACAACAAGTCTTTAGGACATTATCGGTCTATAATTGCCTGATAGGCCTACATATCACTGTATTTAAAAAAAAGAATAATAATTCTAGTGCCAATTCTGTAATAAAATATATGTTGTCAGATTTCGACAGCAGGCAGCATGCCGAAAGCTGAACACGCTTTCGATTTAAAGATGATATATTATTGGCTATTATGTGTGCGCAAGCTCTATCCCCCCCCCCAAAAAAAAAAAAAAAAAAAAGACTAAATAAAATTGATCTAATCTCCTCACTCCTCAATTGACTGGCATGCTCTATCTGTGGCTATCTGTGGCTCGTTCACGTCATCTGTCGTCGTACACGCTGCCAACATCACCGACTCACGTCTAAAAGGCGAGAAAGCTGCGACGAAACCGGCGTTTAGGATGAAGATGACCCTCATTTTGTCCACGGCCCAGGTATACGGCTCCTCATTCATCTGGACTCTGTCTATTGTGCGGCTGCATGCTCCATGCAGTGGTCGACGGCGGTAGAGGTGCGCTGTGATCGGACACTATCTCAAGCTGAGACGTTTTGGATATTGCCATGGTCGTTTTGCTGCTCCCCTTCTTCTTGTTCTTCGACTTCGTATGCCCTTCTGCTCGTTTCTGCCCTTTCTCTCTCTCTATACTCAACGTGAGACGCTGTGAATAAGGGACTGCGAGAGGAGCCGAGACAGGAGGCGGAGTTTACGCAGCTATACCTCCTCCTCCCTTCCTTCCTTCACTGACTTTTCTCTCCCCTTCTCTCTTTGTGCTCTCTTCCCCAGTTCTCATCTCTAATATGAATGCTGTGTCTGCTGAACAGGGGCGTTGTTGGGAACAGGAGGAGACACCCTCCCCCCCTGTCATCCATATTTCGCATAATGCATTGTTAGTCACTGATCACAATGACACACCTCTTCATCACTGATTAGCCTATAGGCTGTGATTGGCTACTTTTACTTTACCTCTGCATTTCCATCATCTGCTTCTTTGCACATTATGCTCCACTACTACAAATGGATACATTGTACTTTCCATGCCAGACACATTTATAGCCTACAACATTTTTTGATTAGCCTAATTTGAACATTCAGATTGATATACAGGCAACACAATTAAAACAAGATTCTATGTTTTCATTCCCATTGGATTTTCCAATTTGCTAGTATATACTTGATAGTTAATTGATAGATTTTCCTGTTTTATAGTTAAACACACAGACACTCGCACGCACGCACGCGCACACACACACACACACACACACACACACACACACACACACACACACACACACACACACACACACACACTTTACAATTAACATCAGACCTACCACACTTGTTTCACTTTCTGGCCCAGATGAGAAGACAATAGGCTACTGCTCCCATGTCTGTCCAGTGATTAATTAAGCTTCAGTCACCAGCTAGTTAGCTTAGCATAAAGACTGGAAACAGGGAAATGCTGTATCTTGGCATGGACTTTTGTGGTTGCTGTGAGATTGCGAGGGAACCAGCCAAGAAATTGTGTATTTCCCAAAATGTTGAGCTATTCTTTAAATTGATAGCAGGTGCTGGGTAGAGGTGCACTGAAATACAAATAAATACCCATGCACACACTGCTTATTTTCTTGCCATATATGTACAGTAGACACGATAGTCAAAGGTTCTACCAAAGATGGTCTTTGTCGATTAAAATATGAGACGTGTGAGCAAACCTGTACATATTAACAACTTCTGATTAAATATCACACCATCATGGTTGACCAATTAACTTTATTGCATTGTTCAATGTATACGACAAAAAGCTCACAGGCAAAATATTCGGCTTTCAATGACCCGTGTCTATTTCTGTAAACAATTTCAAAGCCTATATTTTTTGGGAAAATCAAGTTCCAGTTTGTTTATTTATCATATGCACAATGAATACAGGCAAAACCATTGGCAATGACATTCTTAAATCTCCAGCTCCCTCCCACATTGCAACATAATGAAAAAGAAGAGAATGTATTAGAAAGAGCACACAAGAGAAAAGAAGAAGAAAAAAAGTTCAATTCTGGATCAAGATGCAGATCCAAAAAAAGTGAACAATTTTATCATCAAAACAACAGAAAGATTGTGCAACCTCAGTGGAGGTATGTGCTCTCTTACAGCTCTATTTTAAAACATAGGGCACTTACCACAACAGCACTGACTGCATTTACATATATTTAGGCATAGTTTTTTTTAAAGGTACTTTAACCTTTTTTTGATGGTTGAGGATCTGATGGGATAGTGTGGAAATGGGGAGAGAGAGGGGGGATGACATGCAGTAAAGTTCTGCAAGATGGATTTGAACCCATGCCTTCTGCGACTAGAACAGAGTCAATAGGGTATAGGCGCTCTACCCACCACGCCACCATAGCGCCCATATATTAAGGTATAGTTAAAGCAAATTCCTGTCTCAAACAACAGCTGCTGTATTAGTTTAAATAAGGTTTGGCTGCAGTTTTGTCAATTTCAAACAAGAAAAAAAATATCAAAGCACTGAAAAATGTCAAAATATACACAATGAAAGATATTTTAGGTGTGTAATTTCATACAGTACACTGTTGTTCATTCATTCCAATATGATGAACAACAGACGCCAAATATTGGCTCTGTGTGCCACTGCAATGTTCCTACACTTCCCCCTGTGTTTAGCATACATTCATCATGCAAAATGAATTTCACGTTTACATCTGGTTTCCATACTGAGGGAGAGAATGGAGGCAAATCTCGGAAGGGATTATCTAATTAATCTCACTGTTTTCATGTGGACTGCATGATACACTGCAGACTGCCGTAAACACACATTTTGTTTGTTACCTGAACAAACAAATTATGCTTGACAGATTGTTAACCAAAGGAAAACTCCAGTTTAGAGTTTGATGACTGACGCCTCTGAAACGGATTAATTTCCCCCTCTTTGCTGTGAAGTGAGATGTTTCCCTAATGACAACATGTTTTGGCAACTCGAAAAGATCTCAAATAGACATTTTAAATGTTAAAATGTGTTTATTTCCCTTAAGTTTTGAATAATTTGAAACATCTGTAAACATTTATCTCTTGTTGGCCTGCCCTATTCTTCGCAATACGGGCAGGTAGCCAGCCTCTTCTTTAAATAACTGCAGGCGCCCAGAAGATAACCTGCTGTGGCCAAACTCTGTACTACAATCAGATTGTCTCCTCCACTGTACTGCAGCTTGCCGATACGCTTGCTTGTGTATTTGTGCTGCTAATTACAGAGGGGAAGTCTAGGCCCACAGTCAAACACAATCTAATTAAGGACTGAATCTGTTTTTCCCCCCATGGTTCCTCACAGTAGCTGGCATCATTTCTGAGCATTTGCTATCAACGTAGGTAGAGTTTCTAGTTATAGCAACACACACAGTATCTGATCTGATTCCTCTCTTGGCCTCGTTTGCACTCTGAAGTAACAGACTGTTGTTGTTGTTTTCAAAGAGTGCCACCACTGCCCTCTTGTGGTAGAAGTAGGATCATCACATCAATGTCAGAAAAAAAGAGAAAGTATTGACAGCACATGGCCTGAAAGCAATGTCAGATGATATGAAAACATTAAAAGCTTCCTGAAATATGTGAGCAGAAACACAAAGAGCTTGAGTGTTGGTTCACTGTATAACTGTTTTTCTCATTCCGCAGCACTCAAACAGTAAGTATGACCACCACATGTGCTCATATGATTCTGGGCAGCACTCTTGGAAACGCTTTAAATGGTTCATATATAAACTTGCAATGTTAATGTGCTGTCACTTGCCACAGTATCCCGAAGGCACACAATTCTAAACCAACTACATAAAAATGCTTTCTGGGAAGAGCTGTAAATCAACATACAGTAACTGCTCTGCCATAGACCATATCAGTGTTGTTGCATATTTTACTACCTTTTAAAAGTCTATTAACCACAAATCATACATAGCTCACTTGACTGCTGTGTATTTTCCAAAGCCTCCCCCTTTTATTATTATTCTTATTATTAAAAGACTTTGGGATTTTCTTTCCGATATTTAAGGCAGTGTGAAATCAACTGTCTGGTGGAGATTTGATGATTTGCACAGATAAAAATCACAGTGAACATCATGTTTAAATTTGGTTAGTGTATTGATTGTGAGACCCTAGTGGCAAAATATTAGCCAACATATAAATATTTTTTTTGAGGCTGTGCTCAGACAATTTTGACTCAAGACCTGTGTATTTTTAGAATAATTGTCACCCTGGAAGATATTACATGTTAATCCTAACACCTAGAAAAAACGTACCACAATTTGTGGTACAACTGGTAGTAATTTAAAGAAGGCTATGTGATATGTAGTAAACAGATAGGGTTACTTGAACATACTGTAGAGTAAGTCAAGAGCCAGACCATCAAAGCCTGACAGAGAGTGACAGAGTATTTGCTTAACCTCGAAAATCCCTGCCTTCAGCTATACTATCAACCTATGAAAACATAGACAGTTTTTACAGTTAATGCAAAACATCCCTAATATTTATCCAACTCTTAACACCAACAGGAAAGCTGCCAAAACAAAAACAAAATAGGACAGGTTTATAGTCTGTTCTATGCTGTATGTTGCACACTTAATAACACTGCCTGACATAGGCCTACATTTCCAGAGATTCAAGTTGCAAACACTGATTTTATTTATCCATGGATTGGATTTGCAAAATCCCTTGCACTCAAAAAAGGGTGAAGTAATGTTTTCCTTACAGTGATGGTGATGGTGAGTATAAACTAGATTGGGATGTAGTTTCAGCTTGATTTTTATAAGGTGGATTCTGTATATGAATAGGCTTTTATGAAAAAGTGGAATTAGCCATTTGCACACACATTTCAAATATGTATGCATGGTGTTTCTAACATATTATATGGAATTTATTTTGCCTAAACAAACTCTGGAGAATAAAATACAAACATTTTCAAGATATGTACAAAGATAGGCCTACTGACAGTCTTCTTAGCTGGATTTATTTATTCTTATTTAGATGACAATTCGGTGCCATTTATCATGCGAGTTTCCTTGGAGCTTTTTCAGTTATTTCATTATTATTAGCCTATTATTTTAAGAAAACTGTTTCAAACACGAAGTAATTCAAAATGCATGATTCAATGGGCCCATGTTTTCTTATAATGCAGCTCTCAGTATTCAGTTTATTCTGGGACAAAAACTAAGATAGGCCTACTGTTAGAATATCTAGGCTACATAGTAGGCCCTACTGGATTATACAAGAAGATATGGAAATTTGAAATACATGACAAACTAACAGTGGGGGGCAGCAATACGCTGTAGATGCGTCTAGTCCGGATAAAAGAAGACGTTTCTTCTGATAACATTATGATAACAACATTTTAATGAAATGACAACTACTGCAGACAATTCACAAATGTTTGATTTACATTTGAATTTAAATGGCAACTTAAATGGATACGATATTCTTGCCTCGTCCAATCCTCCGCATTCACAGCGTTCTGGTGAGTTCATGTTCACCAAATTCTTCATTACACCTCCCCTCGCCATGTGGACTGTTTTGCGCGCCCGCGCACGTACGCGTACCCGTAAAGTGCGTCACCTTCTTGGCGAAAACAGCGAACAGGATTTGTGCCCAACACGTGAACTGTAGTTCAATATTTGTGCGGAAAACGGTTATTGTACCTGTAATTTGTTTTATTTGAATCTGCCTTTATCCATATGACACCCTTTGCGCTATAGCTAAGGTAACTTTGAGCAAACATTAACTTTCAATGTGTAAAATAACCTTGTCTTTACTTCTAGCTAATTAGCTTGGCTAGCATTGGTTGGCGAACTGTAGTTATTTAAATAGAAGAGTTATTATTATTTTTTTTTGCATTAGCTACTTGTGGTTACTTGGCGTGTTAGCCACCATATTATAATATTATCAATCTGTGCATCAAAATAATAATTATGAAAAAGTTCTGTTCTTTGTGTGCAACGTCAGGTAGACCTTTTGCAAATATGCTTACTGCTGTGCGGTGTATGCTGTCTAAGCTGGTTTCTCCATTGTGGAGGACAGTTGAGGTGGAAGGAGACGGCCTTTTTGCCGGTGGAGAAGGTAATTGCAACATTCCCTCAACGTTTGGCTGGGTAGAGTTCTCTCAGTTAGCATAACCGCTCTGTATTTTACAATAGCAACGACTCAACAGATTCAATGCCATGTTGTCATTTGGTCCTCATTTCATTTGCTTGTCAGGCATGGAAAACATTCGCCACCTGCGGGGCAGTGTGGTAACCCAGCTGTGCCTTGACTATGGCATGATAGACGACACAATCTACTACACAAGTGCAGAGGTTTTGGGAGGGATGCCACTGAAAGAAGGGGACAGTGTCAACTGCATAGCGGTCCGAGACGGTGCCCAAGGGGGATGGAAAGCTGTGAGGGTGAGCTCCTCCTTCGCTTTACTTCAGCATGAATTTGCAAACAACTCCCAATTTGTATACCTATGTGTCAGGAAAGTTGTGTGTTTATTTGGGTGTGTGTTTGTGTATGACTGTGAAATAGGACAGACAATATTTTCTACATGTGCTCTGTCTTTAAAATAGACAACATCCACATGCTGGTGGATCTCTTAAGTTAGTGTCGTCCCGAGTGAATTAAGCGCATTATACCTGTTTATTTTTCCCTCTATTTGCAGTGCTATCAGTCAGGTAAATACTAAATAGGGCCATTATAACGAGTGCTGTCAGATATGCAGCAATAGCACCATTTCTTCTCGTAATTTTAGGTGGAGAAGAGTGCAGATGCTTGGGAGGATGGAGGAAAGAGCTCTCTAGAAGACGACGCTATGCAGCTGCGACCTCTCATTGGCACAGTAACGGCATTTGATGGAGATGGCGGCTACATAAACCAGACCACGTTCTTCCCACTCTACACTCTTTGGGATGGTACCAGTATTACTGTTCTTAGAATGCTGCAAACTGTGAACTTCTTGAACACAAAATAACTATGTTCTGTATACACACCCACACAGCTCTTTCAGTCCCAGAACTGTCCAGCATCTTTGATCAACAGCCACTTGTATTTTATTTTTTATTTTTTTTTACAGTTCATTTTCTGACAAACACACAGCCCCCACCACACTTTACTTGCACTTTGCTGAAGGCTGATATTAACTCTGTATATTTTCTCTCCTTTTTTCTTTAGGTTATGAGCCAATGAAAGGAGACTGGGTCCAAGCTAAATATTTTATTAACCCTACTAAGTGGACCACCCAGGCTCATTCTGTGGCCCCTTTACGCTACTGCCGCCTAGACCAGGTAATGGCATCGCTGAAAATGTATGGTTGCATTGTGCTCACTCATTGTAAGTAGATCCTGTTCTCAAACATTCTAAAACTAACTTAGTGTTGATTCTCCAAAAGTCATTCATTTGTGTCTAATCCAATTGAGTTATATTGAACCCTTGTCTGGTTAAAAATGTTATGACTTTTTTTAAATTGTGCAGGTGCGTGTGACCAGTGTGTATGGCAACAATGGAGTGGTGGAGGACAGTGTGTTCTTCTGCCTGGACTCTCTGCTGCTGCCTGCAAACTACCAGCCTTCAGTAGGGCACATGGTCAACCTGGTGATGGTGGAGAGCAGTCAGTCGTTTTACTGTTGGAGGGCCTTGTGCATGGCACCCTGCCTGGAGAGGTATTAACCACAGTTTTTTTTTAAAGGTTGTGTCTGCTATAGGACTACAATTTCATCAACGATTAATCAGTCATTATTTTCATTAACTAACATTAAGTATGTTCATTAATATTTTTTTTTATGCTCAATTGTTTTGCCAATGACACAAATGCCCATCACAACTTCTGGGTCCAAAGTGACGTCTTCCAAGGTCTTGTTTAGTCTGACCAAATGTCCGAAACTCAAAGTTATTAAGATTACCATTTATATAGGAGAAACAGCAAATCCTCCTATTTACGAAGGTGGGACCTTTTAGATTTTGTATTATTTCTGTAACAATTTTTTTGTTAAATAAATGACTTAATTGGGAAAATCATTTCGGATCTAAAATCTTTATGATCAGAAATCAAATAGAATTTTCCACATTTGTTCAACTTTTAATGTTGGCGATGCAGATGATTAGTTTGCTTTTTTGTGTTGTTGTTGCAGTGGGGATCTCTCTGCTACACCTGTCCCAGAGGCTAAACTCAAGAGCATTTTGGAAAATAAAGGGGGGCTGGAAGTGACAGACTACGGCCAGTTTGGGAATCTGATGATTGGGGAGAAACGAGAGCTGGTGCTCTGGATACAGTAAGTGACCAAAGAAGGAATAAAATAAAATAAAAGAGAACCTCTGTAAAATATAACTATAGTCCTGGTAAATGGCATTGATCATTGTCAAAGACTTTCTTGAAATAAATATTTATTTCCTTTATTCCAGATAAGACGACTGTATACAACAACCCGTTCTAGAGAAAATGACTATATCCATCAGTTGCACCCCATCAGTACTGTGCAATCTTCATCTTTTTTCTCATGACAGAAATAAAAGTCCAGATGTCCACCACACACTGAAGTGCTGGGACTTTGCTGGCTGGGACTCAAAAGAACAGTTCACCCTGGTTACTGTCAAAGGGCCCAAACCACCGAGACAGAACAAAACGCCGCTGCAAGAAACCTGCTCCGAGTCGGAAAAAGAAAACTCTGAAAAAGCCGTCAGCGATGCAAAAGAGGAAGACGCAGACAATGGAAAGGTGCTGAAGGAGACGATCCATCCCACTGGCGTGAGCAGCGAGAAAGGAGAGCTGGATATTCCCCCAGGAGAGAGACTGTCTATTGTAGTATCCTGCCAAGCAAAGCAAGTCGTTTTTTATATTCTTTTATAAATCTTTTGTAGTGGCATGTGTGTGAATAATTTAAAAAAGGTGACTATTGAATGGAAAATGGAAACTTCACCTTTGTGTTGGCTTGTATATTTTAATATGCTTGTCTTGCCATTTAAATAAGCTTGACTTATTATTTGGAGCTCTTGGTAGTGTGTTTACTGTACCACTGAATACTACTATGTGGGACATTTTTGCTCAGGAGCCTGGGAAGCTGTTCCGAGCTGCTGTTGCTGCACTTCTCCTCTTTCTCCATCGGGAGGCGCCTGGAGGTGACAGTGGGCAGTGAAGAGGAGACCCTGCTGCAGCCCAATGTGCCCTACTCTCCCTGTAACGCACGCACTCTCGTCTCAACCGAGCCGTCTGCTCACGTGATCACCGTCGCTGCTCCAAAAGAGCCACCAAGGTATCAACAACAACCAAAATTCATTGCTGCCTGAGGAAGATCACCAATCTTTAAATGAATGTTTTACCTATCTGATAGCTACTGTAATATTTTCCACTTACTCTTGTCTCAATATTTGATGTAACTATTCCTTCCATAACTTATCCCTGTGCAAAGGCAGTATTTAATGAGTATTTTCATCTCTCACTGGTAGACTTACTAAGCGGCGGATGCCAAACTTCCTACCTAACTTCCCGGTGCCCCAGGCTCTCAGAGACTGTGTGGAGGCACAGAGCGACGTGCTGGTAGTTCAGCCGTGCCTAGGAGAGGTGAGCTTGCCCATGATGGTGTTTAGTTGGTCATGTAGAATAAGGCATTAAAAGCGGAAGGTAAGCTTGATTAAGCCACCTGCACAAGAAATATGTTATTGATGGAGCCTAGCAATATCTATTTATTTGATGAATGTGCCTCCCGAGTCATCATCCTAACAAAGGACCGGGCCACTGTGTCTCTAAGGAGGGTGATGATATTAAACAGTCCTTCTATTGAGAGAGGACACACAGTAAGGCAAGGCAAGTTTATTTTAGAGCCCATTTTATACACAGAGGCAATTCAAAGTGCTTTATATAAAATATTCAAAAGAGAAAGGAAAAAGAATGATGAATAAAAGAGGGAGAGAATAATTGAAAACCGAGGATGTACTGGGTGCATGAAAACTGAAAGGGGCCTAAAAGTCGCAATGGGTAGAAAGTTTTTTGTTTTTTAACAGCAGATGTTGCAAGGTAGAGACATTCATTTAGGTCTCTTTAAAGCTTTATCAATACAATTGCTAAACTCAGTACCAGGAAATATCAAAATGTTTTCCTCTCCCACTGTGTCTGTTTTGCTCAGGCGCTGTCAGCATCCAACATGCACTTACGTTTCGCGACCCTTCTGTGGTTGGAAGAGCTGCACGCAGAGAGGGAAGTGAGAGAATTCACAATCTACGGCGCCCTCCTCAGGAAAGGAGCTGTCTACCTGCACCTAGAGGTCCTTGGGTTGGCAGAGGGCAGACCCAGTATCAATATAGGCGAGGAGGCCTCAGCTGTTTGTCTTCATTATTGCTGAACCAATACAAAGGTTCTTGTTACGGTATGAGAATGATTTTGACTCTTTTGCTCCGCAGGTGACAGAATAGTATTGAAGAAACCACAGAGTATCGGAGTGGTGATGGAGTATGTTTGTTATGTCACAGAGGTATGGACATATTTTTTTCTCATCATATTCAAACAGAGACACTCTTTACATTTTATATTGAGTCTATTGCTCTCTTGTAACTTAACAGATCCACGATGAGGATGTAAGTTTGAGAGTGAACTCAGATTTTCAGCGCGGCTACCTCGGCGAGCCTCTTGATGTCGAGTTCTCTTTCAACAGGTTGGATAAAAGAGATTAGTTTTATGATTTCACAGGCACAATGTTAAAGCATTTCAACCAGACATAATGTGTCATAGTTGCAATATGAGTATTTTGACCACTTGTTTTACCAGATTGACCATGAGGCGGTGTCACAACGCGCTTGAACAGACCAAACCGTTTGGGGACAGTAAGTGGGGTTTTTATTCATATTGCTTGAAGTCTTTACAGAGTGTGCGTCCTGGCATTTAAGACATTATGAAGACCGGTATTTACAGGTATATTTTTATGTTCCTCTAAATTCTGGTAGAGTTCCCATCTGCTGGTCTTTATTTTGTGGCAAACCTATGCAATATATTGAAATGCAATCCCTCAGTTGGAGGACACAGTTACGCGCAAAATTGCCTCCAGAGGGCGCTGTTTGCTCTTAACCTCATCCCGTTCTGTTTTCCATAGCAAAAGCAGGAGAAATAGAATTCCCCCCAGGGATGATTTAAATATCAAATTATACTTCTCCAGCAGTGTCTGCTTGCTCTAGTGCTTTATATTTGGGCAGCCAAAAATGACATTATTTTTCTTTAATATGTCTGGATTCTATACACTGGAGTGCTATACATAGGCTCTCCTGATAGGTAATGTTGAAAGTAGTCCAGTGAGATTTAAATTGCTGTCATTCCCACATTTTTGTGCAGTTCTCTTCCCCTCTCAAGTGACGATTCAGGCACCTCAATGGACGGGAGAGTGGGTAGACGGGCCAGACCCAAACAAAGCATTGGGAGACAATGAGGTGAAAGAAAGAGAAATGCGAAACATTAATGTTATTGAGTCTAGCTTTGCTTAAGATTGTATCTCAACTCCAGACTCCAGCCTTGAAGAATGGAGAGGTTTCAAGCATTTCCAACGACATGAAGTCAAAGGGCACACAGACTAAAGGTACATGTATTAGATTTCTGCTTTGCATACAAGCTTTTCCCTGTACACATACCTGATAACATTGACGGCATCAATGACAAATGCGTTATTAACTTTTAGATGGTAGCGTGCCTTCCAAACCCATCCCCACCCAAGGGCACTTCTTTAACCCGGTCCTGAACCCCCCGCAGAGAGAGGCCGTCAAGAGGATCCTTTCAGGAGAGTGTCGGCCCATTCCTTATGTGCTGTTTGGACCTCCAGGCACTGGAAAGACCATCACCCTCATAGAGGCCATACTACAGGTACAGTACATACCCGTTAGCTGAATATAGTCGGTAATATAAGACTCCTGTGTTATTGCCACAGTGATTAGACAAATGTCACACAGTATTCTTGAACAAGTACATACAACATGTTTTTCACATTATGCTGTAGTGTAAGATAACTTCTGCTTAAATGCGATCAGTTTGAGGTTGTGTGTCTGTCAAGCTTACTCCCATTCTGTTCCCCTGCTTGTGTGACTCTCTAAAGTATTTCCCCCCTCCTCCAGGTTTACCACTTCCTGCCCAGTAGTCGGGTCCTGGTCTGCACTCCTTCCAACAGTGCTGCCGACCTCATCTGCGTCCGCCTGCATCACAGTGGTTATCTGCATGCTGCAAGTTTGGCTCGTGTCAACGCATCCTGCAGGCAGCACGAGGTACCAAACGGCATCAGGGGAAATACCTTCACTGTGCAAGTGTGCAGGTGTTTGGCATGAGACACATTACTTACACTGTGTATGATCAAAGGAAAATAATGCATGTAAGTGTGCAGTAAGACCGATGCCATTGCCATTTGCCAACAGGTTGGGCGGTACAGTCGGTAATCCTTTTTAAAAAATGGATGAGGTTATAAAAAGACCCTCTGTCTGCACCTACCTGTAGTACATAGCGTTATCATGTAAAACATTTGAATGTGTTTTTTTCCCTAAGTCCATTCCAGAAGTGCTGAGACTGTACTCGAGGGCAGGAGAAGACATCCGTCATGCCTCTTTTCACAGGATTGTGGTCAGCACCTGCTCCAGTGCTGGCATGTTTCACAATATAGGACTACAGTAAGGCCTGGCTTGGAATGGGAGTAGTTAACCAACCATTTTAGTGTTAGCTTCTATCTCCTACTTTTAAGTTCGGCTCACTAACAGTGGATGTGTTTTTCCTCAGAGTGGGACATTTTACCCACGTGTTTCTGGATGAGGCGGGCCAGGCTACAGCCCCAGAGTCCCTGATCCCCATTAGTCTCATTTCAGAGAAAGATGGACAGGTCAGTTCAAAACGCACATGCAATGACTACATTCAAACCTCTCCAATGAATCTGTCAGTAGTCTAGACAAGGAGTAGGATTCCCAATGTATTCCCAGCTCAATGAGAGTCCTCACTCATGTTTTTGTATACTTTGTTAATCAGTTAAACAGTGTGTGGTTCAATGCGTGGTATTCTTTCTTTTTTTTAATTATTATTATTATTTTTTTATATGATTAATAATGACTTTTCTCCCTCCTTGTCTGCTTAGATAGTGTTGGCTGGAGACCCCTGTCAGTTGGGTCCAGTGGTGAAGTCCAAACTGGCCACTGCCTTTGGCCTGGGCGTGTCTCTGTTGGAGAGACTTATGGCCAACCAACTGTACTCCAGACACGACTGGGGATACAACCCTCAGCTGGTTGGTGCACTGCATAGAAAGTCTATTGTTGAAGCAAATTGATGTTATTTGGTTAACAGTTTGCAGATTGGTGCTCATAAAGAAAATCTATGCTATGCTATACCCATCTCTTTATTTTAATTTATTTTATTTTAGTGTTATTGTTGATACTAGCCAGCTGAACAGGATAAGCACAAATGGCTAATCTTTCAGGAATATATAGGATAATACTTGATAATAAATGTCTTATTATTACTACAGGTGACTAAGCTAATCTACAACTACCGTTCTCATGAAGCCTTGCTCACACTGCCATCCAAGCTCTTCTACCACGGCGAACTGTGTTACAAGGCCCCAAGGGCCGTAATAGACTCTCTCTGCCAGTGGAAAACCCTGCCCAAAAAAGGCTTCCCACTGCTCCTCCATGGAGTTCGAGTAAGTAATCTTTATAATGCATGAAGAATTTTAAGAAATAGTATATTTAGGTACATCTGGAAATTGTAATTCTTGTTATGATGTTATGGTTCACTGTGTTCAGCTCTGAACTAAAACATTGGTACGCTTGGTGCCTGAGCCGGGGAGGTGGTAGAGATAGCGCAAGGTTAAAACACAGCTCTAAGCATGAGATTGTCAGAATTGAAGTGCAAGTCTCGAGAGTTGCAGTCCGGTTCTCCTTGGCCAAGTCTGTAATAAATATTGCTTCATAATTCATCCAAGTCTCCTGAAATATTCTTCCACCTGAGTTGACCTCCAATGTGACCTAATGTTATTAGGATATTCAGACCCATATATTTATCTATTCCTCTCTGCCCCTAGGGCACAGAAATGAGGGAAGGCAACAACCCGTCATGGTTCAACCCAGTGGAGGCTGTTCAAGTCATGCTCTACTGCTGCCAGCTGGCCAAGAAGCTCTACAACCCTGTGGATCCCTCTGACATAGGCATCATTGCCCCCTACAAGAAACAAGTAAGACTGCATAGTTCATCAGTGAAATGTGTATTGGGCTTATTCACGTCATGTCTCATATCAGAGCTTTAAGTGACTTTAGTTGCACAAGTCAAATCTTCTTGAACACTGTCTTATAAAAGCAAATCCCAGTTTAATTTAAATTTTGACCCCGAGATAGCTTAAATGGCTTTTAAATGTTTAAATGGCATGTTCTAGCCCAATAATAATTATTATTATTATAACTTCTCAGTGTGAGAAGATTCGAGTGCTGTTGGGTAAGGTGGGCCTCTCTGACATCAAAGTGGGTTCGGTGGAGGAGTTCCAAGGACAAGAGTTCCTGGTCATCATCATGTCTACGGTATGCAAAAACAGAATGTGCTTTCTTCTCAGTGAGACATCTATTACTTTACCTTAAATGGCGTCTGCTTAATCAAGTTCTGTAAATCACAATTTATTTCCCGAGCAGTATAACAGTAACTGACCAAATCAAAATATGTCTATAGCACCACTGTCTGGTCAGTTAATGTATTTTTTGAAATATGTGTTGCAGTTTCAGAGATTCGATCATTTAAATCCCACACTGTCGATAACACAGGACATGTAAACATTTTCCTAGTCATAGCTTGCATTCTATCGGATAAAGGTGACGGAAAAATGACTTTGACAAGAAATGTTCTCTCGCTGACTCCACCTTGAATTTACTAAAAATGTGCTGAGTTTAAAGACATTAAATGATTTAATGAACTTTTTGAACTAAAAACAAAATGCTTTCTGCTCAGCTATAGAAATGATAGACGGTTATTTCAGAATTAGTTGACAATTAATGTTAATTAATGTCTTTGTTTTGGAAGCTTGTGAGATGACTGAAATCTAATATTCTACACTACTTAGTAAATGGAGAAACATTATGAACTATGGAAAATGAAGCACAGATTGAACAACATTGAATAGTGTTCAATTCGAACCATAAAATACTCAATGATAATAACTATATATGTGTGTATTCATTCAATACAATTATGCATCAAGGCTGAAATAACGAAAAACCCAACATTGCACCTGTAACTACAGTAAAAACATCACATTTGTGTTTGTTTTTTTACTGAAAAAAGTCGTTAGTGTCGTACTCTTCGGAGCAGAACATGAATCATTACCCTTCCCATGGTGTTTTAAGTTTATTTCCTATTTTGAAGATTATTTTCATTCTCTTAAAATGTAGGTACGCTCTAATGAATCGGTACAGAGCGATGATTTGCAGAGCGCGCTCGGCTTTCTGTCCAACCCCAAACGCTTCAACGTGGCTGTAACTCGTCCCAAAGCCTTGCTCGTAATTGTTGGAAACCCCCACATTCTCATTAGGGTGAGTAACTAAATGCAATATTTGATCCTAGGTTTTGTAAAATATATATTTTTTTTAAATATATATTAGTGTCATACAACTAGCGCATTAAGTCCTTTTTTAAATGTCTTGATTTCTTTCCAGGACCCATGCTTCAGGGCTCTGCTGCAGTACTGCTTCATCAATGGGGCATATCTGGGCTGCGACCCTCCCCCCACACTAAGAGACACTCAGGTGTAAGTAAACTGATCAGCTATCAGAAAGTTTTTATTCATTATGGATTTTTACACTCATTTCAGTTGTCAATGTATTAGGAACAATTTCACAATCTGGTGCAATCCAAAACAATTCCCTAGGATGTTTGGTTTTTTTGACAATCAAGAATTGTTTTAGGAATGAGGTCATAGTTAATGGTTGCGTTGTACTTTGTTTCATCATATATTCAGCCCTACTCATGTCATCAAAAAACCCTCATAAACTTTATAAAAGTATAATTGAAGCCAGGGCTGATGTATTAAATTACAGTAGATTGTACAGGTGTAATTTATACTGTATACTGTATATTTGACACAAACACGGGTTTGATTGTTAAGATAACGTATGCCTAATCTTTGCTGCAAACCAGTGTTTTGTGCATGAACTTCTGTTATCCAAGTCATTTTTGACTATAAAGAACATTAAAAGTTATGTTTTTATCAGTTGTTGGCCAATTATGAAGCCATCTCTTTTTCTCTCTCATAGGGTTTCACAGGAGCAAAGGAGTGAATAAGAGGACTATGGAGTCATGGATGGTGTATCTCAGCTCCGTCTATCCGACTGTCTAATTATGTTCTAAGATTTTTTTTCCCTCTTCACATTTCCTTGGCTTGTCTCTGTTTTGATTGTTTGCAAAGTGAGATATAGCTGTCTTGATCAGTGAATCACTGCATTTGTATGAAAAGGGAACATTTCTTGTTTCTGTGAAAGCCCATTACAGTTCCACTCGGGCGTAGAAATAAAGATGACGCACATGAACAATGCACTTTTTTTTCCTTTTTTTTCTGTGTTCTGCAATCATTAAGCTGATGTGCTTGACAGTGCATAACATTTTACAGTGAAGCTGTAATAGAAAATGGGTTAAATATTGTGACTTGCGTCATAGCAGTGCCACTTTGGTCATCTGCCAAATGCTGCACTATAAATGCTACTAAAAGCCAACAGCAGTGTTCCCCTGTGCTTTACTATACTCATTTTGTTGAGAATGTGAAAATAGAAGACAACATAATAACTTTTGAGTGCATTACCCTGGTTTCGCATACTGAGTCGATCCACAGATCACAGATAGATTCTGGCGGGGGGGGGGAGTTGTCTGCCTCCCTTGGCGTGGCAGCGTCTGCCCACAAGGTCCGGAGACTGGATGTGACAATTGAGTGCTACACACAGTCTGAACAGGGCTTGTCAGTCCCACTGGAGCCCAGCAGGATGGTGAGGGGGTGTAAGGGAAGAGAAAAGAAGCAAATGGGGGTTCAATCTTTTAAGTTAATGAGCCTCTGATGTGCAGGGAGGAGACTGCTTTTATCTGAGTTTAGTGTGTTGCAAGGCAGGCCAGCTCAGACAACACACCCCACCCTTTGATGTATGTCTCAGGTTTTTGATCTACGCACGAAAAAGCACAAAACTAAATGGTGAATTCTTGTTGAAATAGTGTTTGATAAGAGTCTAAGTGACAAAACACAGTAAAATGAAGTAGGATGGTATAGTTATGTGTTTGGCAAACTATGAGTCAGTAGAATACTAAATCTCGTCATCACAAACAAGTCATCTTTTGTTCAAATGTAGGTTATGTAGAGTTATCTTACCAAATACTACCTTAGCAGACCAAGACCCAACCACTAAAAGCTCATACTTATTGAATTGAATACATTTATTTCAGACATATCAAAAATACAAATCAAAACGAAAAGCACCAAAAAAACATTACATATATTCCATCAACCATCATTGATATGCCTGAAAAGGAGATTGAAGAAGTTGAAACGTATTTAATCTTACCCCTTTTCCACAGCTCAATTATTAATTTTTATTAAATGAACTTCCTGCTTACCATATGTTTTAATCTCTATATATTTGGGCTAATGTCTTGTTTGTAAAGTGACAACAATATGACATCATCAATTTTAATTTATTGAAATAGTTTGGCATTGTCACAAACTACATTTTTAGTTTCATAGCAATATTAGCTGTAGCAGGATGATATGCACTAGCAAAGAAGCCATGAACATTCAAACTCAATGAAGATGTTGACCTGTAGAACAAAGTTTTGGCTATGAAACACGTTTTGTCATCAGTATGTATTGATATTGTAGTTATGCTTGGTGCCTCAAAGGATCATTGGTGATTTGGGTTGGCCTGGCATCATTTTTTTCTTTTTAAGATTTTAAAGTTTCTTTCAAATGCCGAGCACTATCTTTGCAAAATTGTCTACTGGGGCTGTGTTGGACAGACAGGTGCCCAACCACTCAGCTCATATCACCTTCTCATTAACTGGGGCAGGAGCAGGCAACACATTAGCAAGACAGACACAGTGTCTACAGGGCAGCCATTAGGCTCAACAACAGACCCCTGCTGGGTTCCTGGCAGGGGGAGCTTGTTAAATGTGTGGACCTATTGTTCTCCCAAATTGGCCTGTGACTCTAATTGCCCAGTTAGTCCCATTTTACGGGCTGTACTCGTCTACCCGAACTGGAACCAGCCTGCCCTCTTCAGACCAGGCTGTAAAATTAGGCTGAGCAGGGGCCGACGAAGGGCTCTCTGGCTCTTGCCTTTCGAGAGTGCAGTCCTCGCTGCAGACAGGGCCGGTATACAGGCTTAGAAATAGGAGTCAATCAATCAACATGTATTTAATTTATCCATTTATAGCCTTTAAAAAACAAACATTAAAATCGATTCTAGAAAAGAACCGCAAGGCAAAGGAGAGAGTAAAGAATGGGGGTAATGTGAGGAGTAGGACCAATCAGAATGACCTTTACAATGGCATGTCTGTAGCCACAATGACCATGAGAGGGCTGGGTGGGATAGAGACCTCTTGATTCATGAGGGAAAGTCCTGGAGGCATCAGCCCAAGATAAACATCTAAATCTTCAAACAGATGACATCCAAACAAATACGAATATGCTGTTACGTAGTTCTATTGTTAGATTAAGATGCTTAAATACACACACAGACAGAGTGAGCCAAATTAGCACTCATGTCTGTGCCCCCGGTCTGCATCTCAGGACGAGATCTCTGGTCTATTGAATGGGATGTTATGATTGGATGTGTCTGCGTCTGCCTTACAGCAGATGTTGCATGTTGCTGTGGTTTTCTATTGTAAATATACTATTCAAATAAAACATTGACTTATTTAACATATTGTATTTTTTAGTACAAATGACAGCTTCTCATATAATCTTGTATCAATGAAATGTATGTATAAGTCCTTAAGATTTAAGAAAGAAAATATCCGTAAGAAATATATCCAGTATCCAGCTAAAAATTGCATGAACTCATTCCAGAGCTGCGTATAACACCGATTTGAGTCTTTTCATGTGAGTGCTGTGTACACTAGCGTATGATGCCAGGATGTATTTGTTGTTGATGAGTCAAACAGAGAAACAAAATAGGAAGGCGAAGAGTGTTTCGCATGTGGATCTGAGTTTTGAGTTATTGGCAGATCAAAGCCAGGTAAGCCAGAAGAGACACTGCTACGCTAATGAGAACTGGAGGCTCTGCAGATGAAACCCTCCAATTAGGAAGCAAGAGACACATGAAAGAGACTAGCAATATGAAGGAGACTGTCTGTCTGTCTACAAAAAACTCAGATTTATTTCTGAAGGACCTTTCAGAGATGCAGTTTGTGACCCTCAGCAAAATTTGTTGACAAGATTGGGATGTTTTTCCACATCAGTCGAAAGAAAAAGGCTCATCCTTTCATTGTGCACAAAATGGATATAATTTAGAGAGGACAAAACAAATAATAAAATCATTCCCTTTTGAGGTAACTAAGCTATTGCAAAACTAAGATTGCACTTCAAGTAGCAGAACAGAACCTATCAACCATGTATCGTATACTTTGGACTTTTAGAGTTCTTTTCCATGAGGTGCCCATATCATTTTATTCTTCCTCCTGGACCTTAACAAACTAATTCAGAGGATCTTCTGACTGTGCTTCACTCAGTGAAAGCTGGGCAATAATTGCCCACTGTTACCCCTCCCTACTGCTCCTCACACACCCACCCTCCATCTGTTAACTGCCCCCCTCTCTGTCTGCAGTCATCACAAAACAAGCCGTTGTCTCCATACACATCGTCTCTGCGTCTTTGATATGTAGTTGATAACAGACTTACAGACTGATGGGGCTGGCTGACCTTGCTGTATATAAGGCCAGCAGCAGCAAACCTTAAGCCATTCAAGGACAACAGAAGCTTCTGACAGCAAGCAACCTCACTGAAAGCTCATCTACCAACCTAACAGACTTTCTGGATTTCTCATCAGTATGGCCCTGTTCATGACTTTGGCTCTTCTGGCTATGGCGTGTCCTTTAATTGCATTTGACATGGGACAGTCCACTCGCTGCGTCACCATCCCTCACAAGATGAAGATCTGCAAAGATGTTGGATACTCAGAAATGCGGCTGCCCAACTTCTTGGGTCACAGCGACCTGGAACGTGAAGTGGTGCCACGTTCAGAGGACTGGAGGCCTCTGTTGCAGACAGGCTGCCACCCTCAAGCCCAGGCCTTCCTCTGCTCCCTTATTGCTCCAGTCTGTCTTGCCACGTAAGGACATTTTATCTTTTGTACTTATTCTTCTTAGTGTCAAATCTTCTTGTAATTGAACTTAATTTTTACCGTATTTTTGTGTTCATTGTCTAACATTTGGTCCATCTTTACTTCAGTTTTATCCAGCCTTGCCGTAGCCTGTGTGTGGCAGTAAGGGACAGCTGTGCCCCGGTGCTCGCCTGCCAGGGACATCCATGGCCTGAAGCACTTGATTGTGACCGTTTTACTGCGGAGGATGAAATGTGCCTCTCTCCCTATGCAAAATTTAGCCGGTTTGCCAAAGGTATGCATGGACCAAAGACTAATTATCAGAACTCTGTATTACTTCACTGACATATCATCCCATTGGCAGAATGGACTACCATGTGCTTGCTCTTTTACAAGTCCTTATATACTTGTACTATGCCCCACACCTTTATTAAATTATGTTTGTCTTTTTTTATTTCATCAGACTTACCCAAACCTGCCTGCCAGAACTGTCCTTCTGTGGAAGAGGCTCCTTCAATGAAAACAGTCCTGAATGCTTTTTGCCAGCACGACTTTGGTAAGTTTCAGATCTCTTTCAATAAGCATTGTTTTTTTTACGTGTATCCTGTGTATGTTTTTTCCACTATTGTTTTTCAAAACCAGACGATTAAAGTTTTCCTGTCTTTTCCACAGCTGTGACTGCCAGAATTCATCGCCGTCGTCTACCTTTGGGAGAGCCAGAGTTTGAGATTGAGGGCCGGGTGGAGTTTATCCGCCAGGGACCTTTGCTTCCTTATGACACCCAACACCTACTCCAGCAGTGGCTCCTCATCAACCTTAAATGTGCCAAGATTCTTGTGCGCCCCGGACGGTCACAGCATTACGTCCTGACTGGTTCAGTGCAGCCTGATGGCACCCTCGCTCTCACCCGTCTTTTCCCTTGGAACAAAAAAGACGCAAATGTTGCAATGGCCACTCGCAAGTGGAAGCACCACAGATGTTGAAAAACTGGAGCTCTGAGTCTGTGTTTGGAGGGGAAATTTAGAGTTGGAAGGTTTCTAGGCATTGGGTGTTGGTGAAATTTTGTTAAGTAAGCAACATTTAAATTGATTTAAAGACCGAGCTGGACTCTGACTACAATACCCTTTGCTACTTTTAGCAGCTCACTCCCTTATGCTCTGACAGCACACAGTAATAGAATGCACTCAAATCTGTATATAATATTAATAAGTGTAAATTGATTGTATATTTTATTTTATATAAGGCTTTTGGTGTATTTATGACATATTTTATGTGCATCTCATGTGGAAAAAGATGACAATAAAATATTTGTTCTATGAAAATAAACTTGAGTATTTGCAAGTTAAATTTATTTTGTGACCATACTGCTTAGCCCTTTATAGCTATAAAAAGGACATTAATAAGTAGGCCCTGTTAACAAGTTGCCTTTTTTAGTTTCCATTAATTTCACCACAAGGTGGCACACTAATGGAGGTGCAGAGCACTGATTTAATACTGTGGGGCCATGCCTCTTTTCAGTAATGAAAAAGGGTCAGGAAGTCATTCAGGGACAATATATCATGCAGCATAAGAATAAAAAAAGTATTCCTTCATTTCAATGTGGATTTCATCCCCTTTTCACCTAAAAACTTCACTTCATAATTGTGTGCATTTCATTTACAAATACTTAGGTCCTTCCATTATGTGGAATGTGGATATGAATAAGAAGTCCAACTGCTACGAATGAGTCATGACTGTACTTGCCTCAAACGGCCTGTGGTATTGACCTTACTATGTGGCACTAATGAGAAGATAAATCACTGACTTTACATTCGAATAGCCTCAATTCCACTACTAGGCTGAACAGTTCTTGCCAGGGTTCGCAAACAATGGACTTATTCTATACTTTGTTGTGATACTATTCTCTTTGTGTTGTGCCCCTAACCAATCAGAGCTGTGGTGTAGTTTAAAACAAATATGCACAATGCATTTTTTTCGAGTGAATCACTTTCCCAAGTTAGGCTAATTAGCTCTAATAAATTATTTTTTCATGAATAAATAAAAATTATCTAACTTTTTTGTCATGCTAAAGGGAGAGAAATACAACATTTGTAAGGATGAATTTGAACCTAAAATGTTTTCATCACACCAAAGCCAAGTCCCATGTTCATTACATTAATCTGACAAATTAGCTCGTTTACAATGTTTTTCTGCTTTCGGCTGAGCATATAACTTAGCGAAGCGTACTGTGTGACGTGCAAAGGCTAATTTGTTAAATCAGCAACGTCATCAACCTCATCATCGTTGGTGATAGCTTCTGCACAAGGAGCTTTCGCTTCTGACGAGAGTGTTACTCATCATCTGATGCTCGACTGCAAGAAAGGAACAATGACAAAGGGTAAGTTGGCAAATTGACAAAAAAAAAATTCAATCAATATTTATTGTTATAATTTTTAGTGACACATTGTTTTTTTGCCCCCTAAGTTTGGTTTGCTGTTATACTGGTGTACCTGAAGCTTTGGATGAGGGTTGGAACTGCCCCAATCTGTGCCTATGGGGAAGCGGAATGCCATGTTCCTTCACTGGCAGATCTCTTTGACAGGGTCATACAACAGTCCTCAAGAATGCATGGCCTCTCTAATGATCTGCACTCTGAATTTGTGAGTTCTTTTTTATTTTTTTTTTTCATCTCTGACATCGATCATCCATCACCATCCATCACACTCCGACCTCCATTCATCCATCATCAATCACACTCGTTTCAGTCGGCTATTTCTCAAGCGCCAATATAACTGTGTGTGATATATGTGTCTGTCCTTGCAGGAGAAACATTTATTTCCCAGCAGGATCCTCATAGGAAAACGGAAGTGCCACATGTACGGCATCGTAACACCAGATGATAAGGAGAATGCACAAAGGCTAGGGGTAAGCATTTTGTGTTTTAACTACATAAGATCATGGCTAATCCTGGACACATAAGTGATGACCTTGCATTATATCATAGTTAACATGAAGAAAATGTTTGCATGGTGCCTGAAATTTAGTTGATTAATTCCTTAATGTGCAGCGAGAACAACTGACAGAGGTGATCCTGAGGCTTCTGGTGGCCTGGGGTAAACCCTTGACACAACTCTACCAGAGCATGTCTCAGGACCAGAATCCAGACGTCAACCACTACAGCTCCAACAAGGCACTAGAGATCAGTGATATAGTGCATGAGCTGAGGGATGGAGTCGCAAAAATGGCTGAGAAGGTAACAATCATTAATGGTTACTGTTTGGGTCTATCGCTATATTCAATTGTTTATGGATTGTTGTTGTATTTCTATTCTATGCTCTTCTATGTATTTATATGTCTTTATGCATTCTTCTGTCCATCTCAGATGAAGCTATTGGGAGTGCTTGGGAACACTGTTGGTTACATCACTGCAGAGACTTCGGTGCCCTCTTCTGCCTTTTCTTTCGAAAAACAAGGAGAACATCACTCAATGGACCATCATGACGTACTCTACTGTTTCAGAAGAGACTCAAACAAAGTCAAAACTTATCTCCGTATCTTGAAATGCACCATCCTCCCCGAACTGGACTGTTAATCCTGATACTAAAGATATCTGTTGTATTATCTTTAAATGTTGGCTGACATTTGATTTCAACAACACATCATGTTCTCACTGTAAGTGCTATATCCTTGTGGTGAATTTCCTGTAGAGGATTGTGTGTGTGCCTCTTGCATTATTATTGTCTTAGGTAGACAAGAATTTTACTTTTGAGCATTGAGAATGATGAGGTCAATAAAAAAGAATTTAAGTAGACCCGCATTATTGTTTTTTTGTCATCTTATTGTTAATGGGAAGCACAAGCTCTACATATTTATAGTAGTAATTCATAGTAAGTTCATTGTCCTGTAATGTCCTGAATTTGCTGCCAGAGAGGCAACACGGTAAGAACAAGCAATGTGGAAGTCAGGATTCACTCAAATGCTTTATTTACAGTTATACAAAAATATTTACAAAAATATACCAAGAGAGATTCAGCTTGAAAAAGATTTTGGATTATGAATATTAGTGTAGCTGTTTAAAAAAACATGGAAAATAAAAATGTAGATGCATTAAATTAAGTCACTCGTTTTTGCCGTTAACTGATTGCAATGACAATTGAAGAGTGATGATATTTCCTGGAAAAACTTGTCAGTTTAATCACCGAAACAATTGCTTACTGAAGCCAGCAAAATGAAATAAGATGATTGACCAAGCAGCTGAGCTTAATTCTTTTCTTTCTAACATTAATGAGGCAATATAACAGTCACGCACATTGAAAAGTTATTACCAGTGTTAGTCTTCAAAGACAATGTATTACATCCCTCTTAGTACTGCAGCTTTTTTACATGATTTTGCGATTTTTTGAGAGAGCCATTGCTGCCTCTCATGTGTCTTTGAGGCTTTTCTTTGTTTTTACATCGCCATGATTCTGTGATGGTTTTTTCTCTTCCTGTGCAAGACCTTGGGCCATGAGCTCATCCATTGGGGAATGAGTGTTGTGAACCTCCTTCTCCTTACAGTTCCTCCACTTCATCCGTCGGTTCTGGAACCAGATTTTTACCTAAAGCAGCAGCAGAAGAAAGGAGAGGCATTTTATTTATGAAGTTGTAATCAATTTGTTTTAAGCCGTGCTAGTGGTGCAGCGTAGAGATGCCAATGTCTGTCTGTCTAATTGTTTTTTTTCTGCCTTATGTCTTTAAGGTATAATTTATGTAATTCAAACTAGATTACCTGTGATTCCTTAAGACTGAGATCAGCTGCCAGTTTGTTGCGGTCTGTCTTGCTGATGTATTTCTGTCTCCGAAAAGTTCTCTCTAACTCCTTCCGTTGTTCGTCAGAGAACACAGCCCTCCGAAGGATCCCTCTGCGTGATTTAGGACTTATATCAGCAGACCACATTCGAAGATTTGCTCCCTCTGAAACATTATTTGCGGGGGAAAAAATATAAAGTATATTAATTTCAATGTGTTCACCCAAGCTACTATGGCAATGTGAGTAGGTTTTGGGTCATTGATTAGTAGTTGTCATTTGTGGACTGTGGACACCATTGTTAAATAAGGTAGATAGATTACAAGTCCCATCTGGGAGAAAACAGATGCTGTTTGTGATGAATTTAAGTGAAACAGTGCTTCAGGAATGAGACTATTTGGATTTAAAGGCACAACATCCCATTCGGTCCACAATTAATATGTACACTTTACCAACCATTCCACATTTCCTACCTTTTCAACCCAAGATTGTGCCTGTTTTGGTCACACTCACTTTATTGCTCACTTTTGAATTCTTTTTTCTATTTGTCCAAATTAACAAACTGGGGGTGACTAATAGTATAGGAAGTCATTTCAACTGAGAAAAAAGGGAATTGATGAACTGTGAGAAGCAATCCCACGCTACTTCACTCACAGGTGCAGGCACAACAAAAGTCAAGTGGAACAATTTATCCAATCCATTCAATGTTGCCTTTTTAATCTGTAGGACAAATCTGCACATAGACCACCTCTAGGGAGCACATAACCGGTTTGGACATGCTTCTCATTTCTCTATTGGGACTCAATGGCTTTCACTTAAATAGCTGATTACCAGGTCATTCCTGGGCAACGTGTGTGTCTGCCCTAGTGGGCCAGCTATAGAGCCCTGTGGGACACCAACAATAGAGCCGTTCAATGGAAAGGCCATTACTCGATGGCTCAGTGACCAAACACTAAATCTTTTCACTTGCAGGTATGAAGCCAGTTTGTATGTGAAGATGAGCTCGAATAAGTCTATAAAAGTCAGTTTCATTGAATGCTTTATGTCCTAGTCAAGAAGTCTCCAATGGGCAGGAATGAGAGTTGAAGGACAGGAGAAAAGAGGGGGGTCGGTGAACCGAGCTCTTTAGCCACACAATGGCTGGGGGATGTTCCTGGTCCAGCCCACTTCTGTAGAGGAATGGGCAAGTTTTTTGTGCTAAGCGGGGTTCATTGCTGCAGTGAAAAATTGCAGTAAGGTCGCGTGTGGATGGTGGAGTGAAAGTGCCAATTGGTCACGGCCAGGCCTGGCATTGTTGTGTTGCTCGGCACTGTGGGAAAGTGTCAGCCTACTAAGAGGACTCCAAGGACGTGTGGGATGAGGTCTTTCTGATTTGCTCTTTTTTTCCACAACATTTGACAGGCATCATAGGTTGCAGCAACTAATAACTTCCAATTGCTGTGGCACAATACCAAAATACGATACTGCAAGTCTAAATTAAAACATTGAGTATTTATAGAACTAATACTTTACAGAAGATTTAAATTATATAAACCGAACCATGTCAAACAATTCAAAAGAACATTGAAGTTGCAATTACAGGTTTAGTGGATGTTTCAAATTTCATGCAGCCTAAACAATTTAACTCGAAAGATGTTGGAATTCACTTATGAATGTGCTGAGGGAGTACTAAGCTTTGAAACAATCTGCCTTATTCAGCAAAAATAATTCACACTTAGCAATTATAATCTTAATATGACAGAAGACAAGATGTTTATTAGCCTTGCATATTTGTGCTAGTAAAAGTGTGTATTTGCAAGAACAAAATGGGGGGCCCCAGGGACCCTTAAAAGCCTTGCAACACACCCCTCTTCCCCGTCCTAAACAGCCGTGAATAGTTATGAATAGAGCTGTGCAGAGTTGAGTGGAGAATTAGCTCTTTGGCATTGCATCGGTAATTAGCTGTGGAGAGCATGGGAGACCCTGCTGCTAATGCTTAGAGAGTAGCTGAGGCATTGCTGATGAGGCATAAAACACTCACTGGAGAAGACAGGAGGGGGGCTGGAACCACCGCAGCATGCCAGTAGATACTGCGGGCTCCGCAGGAAAACACCGCTCAGTACACCTGCAAAGACAGATAGGAACAGTCAGATCTGTTCACGAAGAAACTAGGTGAAACAAGTATTAAACATAAGGGACTGTACCTGGATCACCGCCAAAACTGGCAGTTGGAGTCCTACAGTTGTTTCTTGTTATCACATTTTTCCAGCAGTGCTTATGTGTTGTTCCCTTTTTATCTAAATGTTGGTCCAACGGAACTAAACTTTAGGTGGTGCATTGACAATATTTTAATTTGACATTTTTATGTTTTGGCAGTCAAATTGTATTAAAACTACCCATCTAAATGATGAATTTATTTACTAATTCAGTTTTAGGATGAATTACCTAAATTATAATTATAATTGGTCTCCATTGATAACATATAAGAAATATATAATTAATTATTTCATATAATTAACTTTGAACAGGTTTATAGTGATTTCATTTGAAAATGTATCTTATCTTTCTTTGCACTTTTGTTATTTCTTTAAGTTAGGTCTTAAAGCATATATTTTCTGAAATATAAGTTATAAGATATATATTTTCTTTTATAAATGTTTTTACTTAAATGATACTAAATGTCACACAATTCTGTTACATTTTAAGTTCCCACCGATCTTGAAAATTATATTTTACAAAATGCTTACGGCGTCATTCATGGTAAATGGACTTGTATAGCGCTATATCTCCGTTTATCACAGACTCAAAGCGCTTTACATTGTTTTTGTACACATTCACCCAGTCACACACACATTCATACACCGATAGGAGCAGCTACCACGCAGGATAGCCTAATGTCTGGTGAATAGTGAAACTAATTAATCCAATATACATTTTTATTAAATGCACAACTAATTTCTTACATAAAAATGGAGAATGTTTTCCACGTCTTTAATAGTCTCTTATAGCCTAATATCTTAGAAAGAAATAATATTATTTATATAAAAAAAAAAAATATGTAGGGGAGAGTGGCCTAAGTTGTGCCACTTTTTACTCAAAGTGATTTTAAAGTGAGGCCTTGACAGTTATGTCTCCAACTCAAATATGTACATATATTTCAGGATGTTGTGCATCCCTGGCAATAAAAACTTTGGATCTGGAATAAACTGTTTAAGAAATATAGCTTTCGGAAAAAAAGTTGTCTTGTGGCACAACTTACACCACACCGGGGGCATGTGGTGTAAGAATACAAGAGAGAATACCATGGGGTAAATTGTGCCATTGATATACATCTCATAAACTGTAATGCAAGACAAATCCATAAGACAATTACTTATTTAAGGTTTATTTAAAGTAAATAAAGTAAATATTTTACAAAGATTGAAGGTCAATTTTCTTAAACAAGGCCTAGCAGATCTAGGTGGTTTTGCCTGCAAAGCTCACAATGACAAAGTCACCATTATCATCTTTCTGGCCATCTGAACTCTCATCAGTGGTGTCGTTAAGTGGAATGGAGATGGCAGTCTCTTCTGAGCTATTATAGACAATCACTTTCTTTTTGGTGACCAGTGTATACAGCCATGCCACTGGCACAACTCTCAGAAATATACTTTGCACTAGTTGCTCCGTGCTTGTGACTGCCACCTGACAAATGTGATTCCCCCTCCATTTCTGCCTTTAAATCAAGGCTCAAAACCCATCTGTACACCCTGTTTTTTCCTCCCCATTAACTATCTTACCTCTGCACTACTATATTTGTTTATATTTGTGGATGTATGGGCTTTATGTCTTTTATTTTTGTTATTGTTATTTTACCTTCATTGTTTACCTACTGAATGCACTATGTACAGCACTTTGGACAGTGCAAACTGTCATAAATGTGCTTTTATAAATACATTTTACTTACTTACTTATAACTCACCTAGGCCCTTTGGCACAATTCACCCCAACCCCAGAATTTTGGATAATAGGCATGATGCAGCAGTTTAGGGCTGACATCGTGCTAACTGTATAGACTCAAAGTGTAGCATGCTAAAGCACTAAAACACGTGTACATTTTTTTCAAACTTGTCTATAATTGTTTGGACACAATAATCAAAAAACCTTGATCATGGAAATTTTACTTTGAAAGGCAAAAAACGTTTTTTTTTTAGCTTAAATGTGCTTTAATCTTATTCCTTGTGTCTCCCTTCTTAACAGGATGAGTCAAATGGATGGCTCTTCTTAAATATGTGGTCACATTTTCAATTTCTTTCACGGATTTCTAGAAACAAGGGGTGGCACAACTCCCCCACCTGCACAACTTAGGCCACTCTCCCCTATATATTTCAATAAAAGTCAAAAGTCAAAGCGTAACTTAAAAAAACAACTAACTTTTTAACCCTTATAAATACAGTGTATATTAATTTTATTTTTAAGTCGACATGCATAACACATTGATTTACCTGAGTGTGGCACAAGTGGTCCTCCTAAATCTTTCACTTGCTGGGGACCGTGGGCCTGGCTTTGGTAAGCTGATAGCTCACAGCCCCAGGTCCTCCTCTGACGTTGGCATGCTGCTAGTCTCAGGTGTCCACTTGCCATCCCTTCTGGACGGACTGGAGTTGTCTGTGACTGCAGCAGATTGTCAATAAGAAAACTCTTTCCAGAGTTCCCAAATCCTGGTAAAGCAGGAGGGGAGCCAGCCATATTCCTCCTGGTGCAGCTGTGAACTACTGAGACCATCCTGTTCACACACAGTGACCCGAACACTTGAGTTGCCTCTACAGCAGTCACAACTCAGTGACACTAAATTCTCCTTTAATCCCTTCTTGAGTGACCAGGCCAACTTCATTAAACTCTGAGGAAAACAACAGTTTTTCTGCTCTTCCTCTTTTCGGGCCTGCACTTTGCTACAGGGCTCTGTCGTGATTGGCTGAGAGGCTCTAATGTGCTTCTCAATTCAGATAAGGCTGGGGGTCCTTTCTGGAGTGGCAGAAGGTGGGTCTGGCTCATTCATTATGTCAACTAGCCTATTAAATGATAGACATCAGAGACAATGAACTGCTGGCCAAAGTTTAACATGCACCAAACAGTCCTCTGCAGTAGTAAATAGTTTTCTCTTTTCTCCAGCCTCCCATTGTGCCCCATACAAAACCCTCAGCAGTTCATTTGCCATGTGCTTTTTTCCCAGTTTCATTTCAGAGACATTGCTCGATGCAGGGTTTTTGATTGTAAAATTATTTAAAAAAACAGGCCACAAGTGAAAATAAATATGGGTTTACAAAATAATGTAAACAAATGTTTTCCCTCTAAAAATCTTTAGCAAAGTGCAATGAACTGATGGAAATACTTTTTTCAAAGTTTTTTTTTTTCCTATTGTATGTAATTGAATAATAAGAAATGCATTGGTAAATCCATAACGCTTTTCTTGTTATTTGAACATATTTAATAATAAATGTTTCTTTGGATGCAACTGCGCTTTACATAAAAAAAAAAGCAATTGTACTATAACATAACGAC
This sequence comes from Ammodytes marinus, assembly GCF_949987685.1. Lineage (NCBI taxonomy): Eukaryota > Metazoa > Chordata > Actinopteri > Uranoscopiformes > Ammodytidae > Ammodytes > Ammodytes marinus. The sequence goes on from NC_137234.1 coordinate 10,480,486, forward strand.
AACCTTCCAAACTGTCACTCTTTGGTTACATATTGACAAGTTTATTTGCCAGTAAGTAAACAAAATAATTTCTCAGGGATGTATGTCCTGGAATGAGTCAGTTGTAAGTCAGCATCAGTCGTCATGTGGTGCTTATCTGAGGGTTGCAGCTGTAGAACTAAAATGTTCACACAAAAAACACACATGCATGTAGTGATTTTTTGGTACAAACACATCCAATGAGAGGCTTGTGTAACCTTTCACACTGCAACTAATGATCCTCAACATCATAATAGAAAGTCCATCAAGAGGGGCCAAAGACCCGGAGTTTAGGCACAGTAAACAGGCATATCCATGCCGGACGGGGGGTGCAGGGTGGCGGTGGCATGGGAGCTCCAGGCTGCGCGTGTAGATACCTCATGCTGAGCATGAAAATTGGCCCAGACAGCTCAGCCTATTGTGTGATGGACAGGGAGCCAAAGGTTGCTTGTAATCAAATTTGAGGTTTTATTCCTCAGACTGGTGGATAAGGCACAGCGCTCTGTCACTTGATGAGTGTTAGCAAGGCTGTGTGCACTATCTACTTTTGTGTAGTGAGAGTGTGTTAACAGGCTACAAATAGATCTGTGGCTGTGATGGTCCCCCCCAAGGCTTTTTGTTTGGTTGGAGAGTCCTTTGTTTTTATGACAGAGAGAGAAAGCATAGCTCTCAGTTGCCATTATTACGATAACTGTATTTCTTTAGACTGTCAGAGGATGCTGATTGTGGTCAAGGACTGTTCTATGTGATAACATTGAGAATATGTGTTTGGATTATTCATACAGTCACATGCTTTCGTTCCACCTGAAAGAGTCTTTCAACAACAAATAAGAGCCTGAGGCAGTTTTTTAAAAGTTGTTACTAGCGCCTCGACTAACAACACTCCAGAAAGCCTTGTGTATTCTTTTTAAAACCCTATATTTCCCTGTTCTCATTGATATTTCAGGTAGAACCTGTCTCACACGACTTTATGCACATTTTAAAAGGCGTCACTAAGAGCGTATCATCATTAAGATTCACTGCCTCATAATTAGCCAGATTCCGATAAAGCTCTCCAGGAGAGGGAGGTATAATTAGGCTATTCTTAAACGGAAGGTCTTAGAAACACCCCGAAGCAAGTTCATGTGAATTTATTTGATGTCCATCTCTTTTTAGAAATGGAGGGAAAAAAACAGGGGTCCCTTCATTCAGAATCCTCACAATGGCCCTGTTGAAAGCTAGCACTCTGTAGACCGGCTGAGATCCCTTTTCTCTCCTTTTTAACCCCACTAAAGCTCTTAAAAAGATACCGGCCCATTGCACACGCAATTGATATTCCACCACTCGAACTTAATATCGTGAATGGAGGGCCAAGCTCTATGAATCAGGAAGACAATGCGCTTAGCTTAGCAGCAAACTGGCACTTTGTGTACGGTGTCTGTGTCCCAGAGGAGGAAGTTTCTAATGTGAGCCTCACAATTGTGTGTCTATAGAGTTCTAATGAGCTTCTGTATGCCGAGTGAATGGCTCTGGGCCATTCACCATGAGAGCCCAATGAGCCAGCTCACTGCACACATTGACAATGGGATCCAGAGGGAATGGGAGTGGCTGTGTGCAGCAACTGCACTGCATGGACAGTCTATAAAAGATCAAAATACGCATAAACATGTTTCGATTAAGAGTGCGTCCGTATTAAGCTGGTTACATGGAAAAAACATCCTTTAAACTCAGTTGAATCTGACCGTCCATACTAAGCTGGCATTAATTAAGGAAGTAGAGCTTTTTCCATAACTATATCCAGAGTGAATACCAGTTGTAATGCCAGCCTGTTACTTTAAGTGTATATTTGAGAGAAAAATATAGCAAAAGGATGATGGAAGGATCGCCAGATCACACTCAAGAATAACAAAAACAAAACATCAATATAGCCTTTGAAATATGCGGCAAATTCCTAAAATTGCTGGTGCTCTTGGGAATAACTCCCAAAGACTTTAAAAACTGTCTCCCTAATCTGCAAGAGAGACAGTCTAAAGAGAGTGGATACATGGTCAAATAACTTAATACGTTTTCCTTGTTTAAATCAAGTTGTTTGAGACAAGACTCATTGACCAAAAGAAAACACACTAGCCGTTGACCCAGCGCATTATTTATTTTGAGGATGCTAAATAACTGATTATATATCACATTTGAGAATTCATTGCCAGACGTTATTCAACATTGTAAAATTGGGCCACAGTTTCCAAAAAAAGCTGCATGAGCCACACCACACTGCTACTTCATTTCTCCACTGGTCATTTGGGAACCATACTTTCAAGCAATAATACTACGCAAAAGATCGACACAGTACCTAGTGAAAGGGCCACACAACCAAGGAATATTCAGCAAATCACGTGTCGCCTTTTTCCTCGACATTGGCACACATTTAGGAATCCAATTACTATCTGTTGGCACATTTCTGACATGGAAGTAGATTCAAAATAGGCAGTCTTGACGTCATCTCTTATATCCAGATATAATATCAAAATATTTTTTTTCAAGAGCAGGTACACTCTATGGGAGGCACACTGTTCCATTATGTGCACAAGGATGTTTATGCTTGATACGTCAAAATAGATGTATTTAACATCAGAGTAAACATATATAGCCTTTACTAGCCCCGCCAAACATTTAACCTTTCAGGGAGGTCCTGTAGTGCAAAGTCAATTTTTCTTTTTGTTTATCACTCACCCTCCACCCTCATGTCCCTGCAGTATAACTCTGTGTTGCCCAAATCTCAGGTCATCAAGTATTTAGCCCTATAGGATGGTCCAAGAGTGACACTGTCTGTTGTGCCTCAGTACTGCTACACTCTGACACAGTCACTGCAATCCTCTGCCATGCACACAAGGTGGCACTGAGAGTATGAGAGCCATCTGTATTTCAGTGGAGTGAATCAAATGAAAAAGAAAATGTCATATGTTCCATGTTTTGGGTCATATTGTTGCTTTTTTATGCAATTCTTTGTATCGCTTTTCATTTATTGTTGTTGAGCCTTTTTAGTGTTCACAGTCTCTTTGAGAGTGTATGTGTTACCATTTTGTACAACTGGTGGATGTTAATTGAAATCCTCAACTCTTTAGATTGAATCATAATGTATTCAGTTGGTAAATATTGGGACTCTGTTGTCAGCTTCACTCAAGTCCAAAGTTTCCAAAATGTATCAGCATCACATTTAAACATATTATTAATAAGGTAGATTAAATGAATCGTTGGAGTGTGCAGTTTTTAATGTGACGAATGAATGTTAGATTTGAAAGACAGGCAAGGTCACTACGACAGAATTATGCGACAAATGAATCCCAGGCGAGTCCTCAAATCCTTGCAGAGCTACTTCAAGCGATTCCTCTTTGTCTACGGTATTAGTATGTCTATATGGTGCAGTTATGGCCAAAGTGAATAAGCCCCTGAGAGCTTTGTAATGCATCACCCATCTGGATCTTTTAGATATCAGCAAAAGTACTTCCACTGTTGCAATGCCCTTGCCATGAGAGATTTGGTGTGTATGCGTGCACAGCCGGAAAAAAGCTGTGTGTCTGCGCTGTGTGCGTTTATTACTTTTCATTCTTGGCCGGGCACATGCTTTAATGACTCTTATTTTCCTGATGGCACTTTAGGAAATGACAACTTGTGGGCAATACAAAGTAATTACATTTCCTGTGTCTGCACCCAGAAGAAATGTAGTATTATTAATAATAATGAATAAAGGGTTGGAGGCCTTTTCATACAGCGGATGTGACACTGCATGGAGAGCGAACACCTGCTTTTGTTTTATTGACAATCACCTATTAGCTGCACTCTGTTTACTTATGAAAATAGTAGTCTGAATTGGAGACGAATAAGCACCTATTTCTCAAGACAAATGCTTATGAAGACATTTGCATATGAATAATAATTAAAACACAACCTGTCATTAGCATAAGTGAAACCCTTTGGAAGGAGAGGAAAAAGACAAATAGGTTGGTGTGTATTAACACTATACCGTGCGGTCAAGTAGCAGATCACAAGGAGATATTCACTGATCTTGACAACAATTGTTCTGCAGAATAGTTGACTCCACCTTTAACTGGGGTCCTTAGGCAGGATCTGGAACTGTCCCTATAATCATATTTACTGGCCTCCATGTGATGATGGCCATACCTCAACAGACCAGCACAACCAACAAAAGACTCCCAGCGATCTAACAATTCGCCGGGCTTGTTGTGGACTTGGGATCGCCTCTGAAGAGGCCAAAAGGCTTCTATCCATGTCCAAATGGCAGGACATTTATTAGTATTGAGGGAAAATAAAACTATTTGTCCTGCTCTTTAAAAAGAATCCTCAATTGTATGGCATGGCTGCTGATAAAATGGTTATGTTTCAACATGGTCATTAGTCCCATGGATGAAGTAGATGCAATAAACAAAGCACAAAGCATCTGTGCTCTATAAAATGGCATTAACGAGGCTGAGTCGCAGAGACAGCCAAGCACTCCATTTTAATTAATTATCATACCACCTGCCGAAAAGCCAAAATGCAACTTTACTGGATGGCTTAACTAATTGAGAGGATGAAACTGTATGCTTTCAGGAGGAAATAACTCTGATCATAAGACATTTCAAGACACTTGTAAACTTCATGTTTTGAGACAGTCTGTTCTCTATTAACCTGTGTCAGTAAGAAAGATAAAGCCTCTTGGATCAGTGCCTTGCTTTCTGAAAAATATAATCTGTGTTTTTTGACTGCTAATGGTGAATCTCCTTTTACTACACTGTAAACTCATAATATTTAAACATTTTTGTTAATTAATTGCTGTCTCTAAAAACCAACACAATGTAATCAGCATATAACAAACTAGTTCAATTCATACCCTCAATGAAAATATCTAGATAAGCTGTCATTCAATCCTACAAAAAAGGCAAACTCGAAACATAATACATGGTTCAAATACAGTATACGATAAGGCTTCATTTTTAGGTCTGATTAAGAACTTCCAAATAATGTTGAAATTTGGTAATAAAAGTAATTATTGATTTCCAATGGAATCTAATCGAAATAATAGTACTTAGTTTGAATTGAAGTATTTTTCATCATTAATTTATACTTGAAAATTGATTCTGTTGAATTATGAACTTTCTAATTGACAAATGTCAGCTGTTGTAGGCTATAACCTTTACTGCTGACCTGCCTTGCACTAGCCTATGTCTTATCATTTAACTGGAATTGATTAACTCTTATCATTTTACTCATCATTTTGCCAAAATAATAATTGTATGCAATGCATGCTTCCAAGAGAATTGACAAGGAATTTACCCACCCATACCAAAATGATGTTTTATTTTAATTTTTTTAATTTTTTTATGATTAATAAGTTGCACTGTATTTGCAATCAACATGCTCAGCCTGTTTCTGGATTCATCAAGGCATCTCTCATCTCGGGCCACAAGGGGGCTTCATTGTCCCTCTTGCTATCCTTCTCACTCCTCGACAGGCCCCCTCCTTTCCCATATTCCCTCTCTCCTCTCCTCTCCTCTCCTCCTTCCACGGCTGCAGCTCTCTCGCTCGCGCTGCTGTAGGAGCGTCTGTTCAGCTGGTGGTAAGGCGGCGGCTGCTGGCTCTTGTGCGTTCCTGTGTTACCCACCTGTGCCGCGGCGGATGGTGCTTACGGAGCAAACCCCGTCTTACGTGGAATAATTTTGTCACACCGCTATATATTTTTTAAATTAAATCTTCTCCATTCGGATTTAGCTTCTTTTTTTTGTTGCATCGTTGGGCTTCTAAAGTTGTGATGATGCCTCCGCACGGCATTTGGGATTGGTAGGATCGCCTTCTGTGCGAGGGGTGATAAATCATTCGCATGTGATTGAACAACAACACCGTCTCTCGGAAGTGGACAGAACATGGACTAATTATTTTCTTTTTTTTATTTGAACACATTCACCATGGGATTATTACAGCTATTTATGGTTCTCGGCATATTTTGCGCCACCTCAGGTAGGACACAGGGCTGTCACTGATTATACAGTAGCCTAACCACCTCATGAAATGTAGCATGCAAGATAAGATACATATCTGTATTATTATTTTCATTTGCCACCTAGGGCTTCTCAGAAATCATCAGACCTGCTTCAATCTAATAGCTTGTAACCATGCTTCCCCTGACACCAGCAGGACGTTTTGCATAGCATCACAGGTGTCCTTGCCTTCTCATAACAATGACAATCTTGTTCTTGTGTTTGCAAATTGCTTGTAGGTTTTGGGGTCGACCCTGCCCTGCGCATCAGCGTGTTTGATGAACTAATGCTTGAAGATGGCTTTGATGGAGTTACTCAGGTCCAGGGCTTCCACAGCGAGTCGAGAGCTTTCCACTTCCAGGGTAAAGTGACACAGACGCATACACACACACACACACTCCTTGTACTGTTGTTAACAGATTAGACATAAAATGCGATCGACATGTTAAGCAACGTTGAACCAAACTGCTTTGAATGAAAAGAAGTGATTGTCTGTTCCCGTTTCACATTTGCTTTCAACAACTTGTCAGACCAATAATGTGGGACTGTACTGGGTGCAGTCCAGTAATCCGCAGATAAGCTCCCCCACTGGGATGCCTTTTGGTGAAAATGTCAGATCATCTGATAATACCATAGCCCGTACACTTGTATATGATTCTGTCTGTCTGTAGCACAACTGTGTACAAGACCAGCAGTGTATACGATGGATTTGCAGTTTCGCTCTATAGTAGGACTTAGTTATGGGGGGGCCTTCAGACTGCCACCTGCCCCAACAATAGGCACAGTTTGGGGTCCCCATGAAAAAGTGGGGTGAGCAGGGCCTGCAGAGGGGGAGAGATTGGGTGGATCATGCAAGGAATCATGGACAGAATGGGGCATAATCAGATTAGGCCCGGGACAAAAAACCCTGTGCGCCTCACGGAGATGTGTGACGTGAGGGAATGGGCCCCTTCGCTTGAATCTACCCCACTGGTGATCATCTGGAGGGTATAAGCAGCCTCAACTCTTTCTAAAGGCCAACATATGAATGTGTAGAAGAGTCAGTCTTACGTCTTTGTCATTTGATGTCGGACACGCATTACAATCCAACTGAGATTGTTAACAGCCCCCCCGCCCCCCACACACACACACACACAGACAGGGAGGAAGATGTCTGTCATAAAGCCCAGCCAGAAGAAGCTGAAGAGGACATTTTCAGATCAGTGGCAAAACCATAGACGGGGGCGACATCTGAAATCTCCTCTCAAGTGGCATCTCAAACATGGATCACATAATGTGCCACTGCCAAAGTATAATGTTGTTTTGGAACAGGGAAAAACACACCAGAATCATTTGTCGACAGTTTTCCCTCTCCCCTCCTATCCTTTGCTGATATCTTCTATTCTCCCCCTGCACCGTCGGCTGAGACAGCAGCACTTCTTGCATGGAGCAGCAAACTCCAGCATCTCTGTGAAGGCAGCTGCCATTTGATGTCCTCTCTGTGTGCAGACACCACTCAGAAGTGCTCTACCCAGGCAGGCAGGCAGGTAGCAAGAGGGAGGGAGGGAGGGAGAGAGCGAGAGACCACAAGAAAGAGTTTCAGAAAACGAGAGAGAGAGAGGGACATGAGAGAAACAAAGGCAGTTATTGCACGAAGCGCCCATCGCTTTTGTTGCCAAAAAAGAAATAGAAATGAAAGGAACACGACTGGCAACTTCTCGGTCATTACACACTCTTTATTTCTCTGCATTACCTTTTTGCTAAGTACGTTCAGTTACCCAGGCGGAGCTGGCGGCGCCTTGTTATTTATGGCGAGGCTTGCCTCCATTCTTCATTCGGGATGTCTATGTTAAGTCAGTGGTGTTGTGTTGGGGTGAGGGGGAGGCAGGAAGAGAGGCGTACCGGCAAAGGCAGACCCGGGCCTCTGCTTGTTTGTTGATCAGAAATAGACATACATAGACATACAGTATATAGTACATAATCAGAGGCACAAGCTGTGGAGATGCGGAAGGAAGGAGTGAGAGAGGGAGATGGAGAGAGAGAGAGAGAGAGAAGATGAGAAGGAGAGAACCGGGGGGAGAGAGAGAGAGAGCAATAGGGGGTTGCAGAGAGCTGCCTGTCTGCCATCTGTTTGATAGACTGTGCTGATTCCACATGTATGGATGCTTTGGCTGGCTGGGACCAGGGCCCACGGTGACATTCCGACGCTCATTAGATAGCAGGCAGAACATATCCATGGCTGTCCTCTCCACTGACTGCCTGCCTGCCTGCCCGAAGGGAAGGCTGTTATCTCTGGGTGCTGGGTGGAGGCAGGAGGAGGGGTAGCTGCTGAGAGCTAAAAGGAGAAGGAGCAGTGCAATTCACAGTATAGAAATGTGTATGTATAGTGTGTGTGTGTATGTATGCATAGTTTGTGTGTGTGTGTGTGTGTGTGTGTGTGTGTGTGTGTGTGTGTGTGTGTGTGCGTGTGTGTGTGTGTGTGTGTGTGTGTGTGTGTGTGTGTGTGTGTGTGTGTGTGTGTGTGTTTGTGTGGATAAGCAATTGTGCTGCTCGGTTCGCTATGTATCTCTGTCTGCCGAAGTTTATATATATTTTTTTTGTGTCGGAGAAAAAAGAGGAGAGCAGTTAGCAGTGTAGGTGGAGGTTGTGGGCGGGTGTGTGTGTGGGGGGGGATAGCTGTTTAGCGCACCCCTGCTGATCCTTTTGAAGGTAGCTGTCAGCGCTGCATTGCATGGCATTAGGAGAGGTGGACCTGGGGGACGGGCATAATAGAGAGAGAGAGAAAAGCCCCCGGGCTAGAGCTCCTCTCATGTCCCGATGCTGAGGTGATGCTCAGCTACGTCACACACGAAAATCAGCACACATCATTAGCACTTCCCCCTCCCCTCTCTCGCAGTTTTTAATATCTCCACATCCCGATTTCTATCTGTGTCTATAGAAATGAGCACAGGGGGGCCACACCCAGAACAAGCACTCCCTCCCTCCCTTCCCCCTTCCCCCAACACACATGTACGCACACCCACACTCACTCATTCACTCACTCCCTCTCCGGCTACTAGCGTACGGACCAAAACTCTCGTTCGAAGTGCAAACAACACAATTGCTAGAAGCATCCTTGCAGCTGTAGCGCAAGACTCCCTTGTAATTGTATCTCTCTGTCTGTCTTTGTGTGTGTGTGTGTGTGTGTGTGTGTGTGTGTGTGTGTGTGTGTGTGTGTGTGTGTGTGTGTGTGTGTGTGTGTGTGTGTGTGTGTGTGTGTGCATGTGAATCCTGTCTGTCTCGGAAAGCATGTTCTCGCTCAGACTTTTTGAACACTGCCGGTGAGGTGTTCCTGTTGTGGTGATTATGTCTCTGACTGCAAGATAGAAGAGACTCATTTATAATACAGCAACATCATGAGTGTGTGTGAGAGTGTGTGTGTGTGTGTGTGTGTTTGTGTGTGTGTGTGTGTGTGTGTTTGTCCACGTTTTCTTGTGAATGTGTGTGAAGCAGTGAGGAAGGCAGAGGGGACTATACGATACTATATATTGTTTGTCTGCATTAATGTCTGTTTGTGTGTAACAGATATTAGTGTTTGCATAGGAATGAAAATAGTGTGTTTCCGCTGTAGGTACGTACTATGCACTGGCGCTGCTCGTATACATACTATACACTGGGATACTGCACTATAGAAGGATGTAATGCAATAGGTGGGAGGGCAGCTCTTGGTCCTTCAACTGTAGAGCCTAGTTTTAAGCGTTTATCAAGGAAAGGAGCTTCATAATGAGCATGGGGGCTGTTTTTGTAGCCAACGCTATACTGTAAGAAAGTGCAATGAGAGCAAAATGAGAATTTACCTACAGGAATCAATAAGGTAATTAACACAGACAAAAGTGGTTTGTGTAACACTCATGCTTAACCTCTATGATCTATATGCTGTGAGGTGCTTTTAAACAGAGCCACAACTAGCAAATGGAATACACCCATGAATCCAAAGTTTGGTGTATTCTTTTGTTATTTGTCTCATTGCTGATTCTGTTGCGCAGAAGGTGTAGTACAGGTAAAGTAAAAACACTGCAAAATTCGAAAACTTCTAATGAGGTAAAAACCTGTACAACAATCTAGCCTTAAATTAGGCCTTAAAAAGACAATGCCACTCTTGAATTGTAAGTTAAAGCAGCTTAAATAATGTATTCAGAGTTAAGAAATGAATACCTTTAAGTAGGACTCATTTTAATATATGATCCTTGAAAAAGGATATGAAGTTCTCCGATGTTCACCCTGATAGTGAAGAGCCTAATTGATAGGTTAACTTTTTTTTTTTTTTTATTGTCTGAAAACAATACTGATATATGCCCATTAGTCATTGATTACACGGGATATTAGCAGCTGTCATTGTTTTTTCTTTCTAAACTGGCTGGATATCCCTTCATAAAGTGATTAGCTGAAGTTAATATGAGGCGTCTGCGGTATGAGTCACACAATTCAGTTGGGTTTCTCCTCATGTAATATTTTCTCTTTGTGTTGCAGACAGACAGCGTTTCCTTGCTGAGCTGCAGCAGAGGGATAGTTACCAAAAACTTTGTCAAAGTGGAAATTGTAAAGTTAGTTGACTGTAACTTTGGAGAAGATACCCAACTGATTTGTTTAACTCGGACTTCAGAAACCTCACATTAGTTTGAGGTGCACTGCAGTATTTTGGCCCAGAAGAAGGATTTTGGATTTGTACCACATCTCTTATATTAAAATAGTCTTCAGCTGCATGAACGTTTACAGCGACCTATAACTGAATCACTTTACTTAAAGGCATGGAAGTCCTGCATTAAGACCATTTTGAAAAAAATGGGTACGTGACCAGGAGGATGTGTCATGAATTTTCTAGAATAAAATAGAATTTTTCTTGGCATTATAGTGTCACAATCTGCCCTGTTCTGACTTGTTCCAAGAAATGAAATAATTCTGCGTGTCATATTTTAGTAGAATAAGACTTAAAAGGACACAATGTTGGGCTTATTTCTTTGTTTTTTAATAAACCAAACAAAATGAAAAACAAATGTACACACTTCTTTCAATATGTGCCGTAGATCTTGCAGTAAATGATCTTGCTTCGACCTGAAAGTCACCCCACCTTTCCAAACTGTTGACTGACTGACTATCCCCAACTCCCTGCGGTTACAGTTTGTTTTGCTTTGCTGCTTTCTGAGGCGAGCCTGATCCCACGTTCCACACAGGGCCAATGACCAGGGGAGGGAGAGATACTGTATTTCTATCCCCCCTGGGCAGCTATACAGTTGGGTGGCCCGAAGGCTGTCATTAGCTCTGTGTATGTGTGAATGTCAGACAGGCGGTCACTCACTGGAGAGGTGATCTGAGAATTGGGGGGAGGAATTTTGCTGGCCAAAGCAATCCTGGAGGTGCCCTTGGCTCAGTTTAGTATTTGTTCCAGGAGAGCGGAGACACAGAGCGAGGGGGAGAGAGGGCCCCGTTGCATGCAGATTGACTAGAATATTCAGGAGCAGTAGCCACCAGCTTTTAGTAGCCGATTGTATGTTTGTGTACGAGTGCGTGTGTATGTCTGTGCATTTATCTTTGTATTAGCCCATGTTTCTGCATAACTTGGTGTCCTTCTCTCCCTCTCTCTCTCCCTCGCTCTCTCTCTCTCTTTGTGTTGACTCAACGTTTGTTTGAAAGCTGCAGGCCAGACACAATGTATATGTGCTCTAGCATCTGTGTGTGTGTGTCTGCCCATGTTGCCGTCTATATGTGGTCACCGACGCAGATGTGTGTGTGTGTGTGTGTGTGTGTGTGTGTGTGTGTGTGTGTGTGTGTGTGTGTGTGTGTGTGTGTGTGTGTGTGTGTGTGTGTGTGTGTGTGTGTGTGTGTGTGTGTGTGGACAGTAATGAAGGGTTTGGTGTTTGCTGCCCCTGGAGAGTTTATCATTACTGTAATCCCACTGGAGAGATATTCTCTTCTTGCCTTACCCTCCCACACGTATCCTTCTCTGCACTCAAGCCGGCGGCGAATGTGTTGTTTGAAATATGCTAGGTCATTTCCTCTAACGGGAAACATTATGCAATAAGAATAAGAAAAGTAGTGCCTTTTTTTACCTGGGTAAAGCAAGTATGTTGTCCCTATCGCTGCTGATTGGGTCACTGTGTTTATTCCTGCTACTGTCTCCGTGTTTATTGTGAGTCTCGTGATTGCTCACTGTTTCTAATGGTCAAGAGATGGCTTGCTTTTTGCAAAATTGTTGGAGGAGGTGTTATGTTATTCTGGCAATACTTGTGGGACGACAGAAATAAGGTCCAAATTATTCAAATACAAAAGCCTGTGATTTTCTTATCTAATAGCAGTACTACTGATTTTAGTCACACAAGTTCCTCATGGCAATAAATAAACTACAAGCCAAACTGACACATAACACAAATATACTTAACCTGCTTCAGGAGTATCTTGTTTTTGGCTTGAACAAAAGGGGATGCTGTACACCTCTCTCCAGTACAAAAAAAAAGTTATTTTCCAAAATACAGGTAGAAGTGCAAACAGCGTGTGAGAAAAGGATTGTGGCAAAGCCGGGGTATATCTGGCCTCTCAAGCTGTGCCGCGGGGCACCTCTTCTAAATGCTAAATGTGTGAGCAAGTGATTGGTGCAGTGCTGCCAATGTACTTCCATGATAATGCAGTGATGGAAGTGTGGGGGGATTAGGGCTGTGTGGGTAGGGGTCAGACAAAATAAAACCATATTAGAAAGTTTGAGATTAGAAGTGAAGCGGAGGGATGCGGCCTGAGTGTAACCATTAAAGCGCAACGTACCCCAGATTTAAGATTAGGTTGTAGTCCAAAACTGCGCATCCTAGCCATGCTATTGAGCTGGAGGCTTTTTGGAGATCTCCAGTCAGCTCATACAACTCTGTATATGTCTAAAAAAAAAATTCTCACAATCGGCCTGTACACAACTGGGATAGATGACAAGAGCTGTGTTATGCTGATTGTAATGATATGAGCACGATCATCATTTTCAAGCTATTTTGTGTCAGTATCTCCCATCAGAGTGGTTATTAGAAGCAGGTGGCTGGCCCGTCCATGGCGCCTGCCAATAGATAATCGAGCATCGGGGAGGGCCACATTGATTTGGGAGAAAGGAATACTGGCCTTTCTCATCATAGCACAAACTCATCTCCTGCTCGTTCATGTATGTTTTTTAGAATTCAGAGCTGTTACTGCTGTGGCTGTCTTAATCTTCGTTTGAGTGCCTGTAAAGAAGGATTGAGACCATCATTGTGCTTTTCAAACAGGCATCTCCACACACACCAATCTCATCACTCCATCTAATTGAGAAGATGCGTCCGCCCTCCAATCCCCCATAGTCCCATTTGAGGCAGCCCCCCATTCCGCTCCCAGTATAAAGAGTGGTTGATGAGAGTCAACCACTCATTGATCAAAGGCTTGTGGCTGCCAAGCTCTGGACCAAAGTATAGACCAGTGGTAGAGGTTCCTCTGTCCTCACAACATCCCCCCCACCCCCTTCACTGCCTCATCAGCCTTCTCTCAGTGTGGACCCCGCCCTGACACCTGCTCCCACTGCGCTCATTTCCCCCATGATTGAGATGTCAGTGCACTTTCATGTTCAACACATGCCACGGCAATAGTCTGACCACAAATATTGTCGTAGTCGTTGTAAATCCTGTAAAGGCCTGAGTTCAACTTTGCTTCAGAGAATTTCTAAAAAGATAACAAAAAATCAAACTGAATGTAAAAAAAAAAACAATTTTAGCTTGAATAACAGGTCAGTAATTTGGATGAAAACACACCCTAAAACGAAAAATAAATTGCAAATGATTATGTCAGCAGTGGTGATTTTGATTTGGTTATTTAGAGTGGGATCTGGCCATGGCAGCAGATTATTGCTAGGCAGAGGTCCTGTAGCAGTCATTGGACCATCTGTCCCTCGTCTGCCAATGACACTGGAATGTTACTCCGCTGGCAATGCAATATGCATGAAACTGTGTCCTTTGCATCTCCTCTGCTGAGCACTTTTTTTATTTTGACAGAAAATGACTCAAAATGTGTCGCTGATGGGCTTCAAAGTCTAGCATAGACAGCCCAAGCAAGTCCACACAGACAGTATTCTCAGCATGCCGTCATCCGATGAGTAGGCTACACTGTGTATTGCCAGTCTTCATCATGGCACTGCTGGCTGTTTTGCGTTTGCATTGTGTTAATTGGCTACTCCCACCAGCTGTAAGTAATGGTAATACACTGAGGAGGAGCTGCCACGCTAGCTTCCTGGAGCGCTTGAATGTGCCAGGGCATCTTGCAGCTGGAAGTGAACTCTTTGATGTGATTGCTTCTGAGAAACGCCATCATTTATTGATAGCTTCCATTAAAGTAGCATGGAGGGCTAGTGTGGAGTTGGAGACGAGGGAGGGGTCACACCGGTGGGAACAGGAGTTTACGAGCTAACTACACAGAAAAATGCCCTCCCATCCAAACCAGCAAACATTAGCCTTTAGCTTCTTCTTGCCAATATCCATCGGCTTCCTATCTCAAGCCTTACACCAAACACAATCTTTGGCTAGCTAGCTGGTACAATCAAAAAAAGTGTATATTGCGAGAGAAAAAAATGGTTGTTATCTAATGGTTTAAACGAGTGGATGACATCATCTTGAAAACACTCAAGCTTCAGAGTGTCTGGCTACTTTCCTAAAACCCATGAATTTGAAAAAAACATCATTATTATTTTAAGAAGTCTTGAGGTTGAAATGATTTTAGAAGCGTTATTGGATGAGTAGATAGTGTTTGACGTGTAGCTTCCTAAAGTTTAAATGAAGTGGGTTTGTTGGGGAAACAAGTTTGAGCCCTGTAAAATATGTATCAAATGTTGACTAGAGCTATGAACAATTTTTACAGGAAGTACACCAATATGACACATCTTCTTGACGTTTTTAAACACATCATGCATGTTTAGTTGGTTTGGAGTTCATTTCACATTTATACATTCAAACTCTCCTAGAGTTTATGTGAATACATAAAATATTTACAGCATGTGGCCGGTTAATAAAATACCACATTTCCCATTTTTAATACTACATATCTTGACACGTTACGTACACTACAGCATATTTCACCATCATGTACTCATTCTAGAAATCTATTTTTCATACAATTAAATAAAATAGACCTCTGGTGTTCATTTTACTGAGAGCATGTAGGTAATTTTAAGTTGAGAAAATGCCTTTTTAGCAGTATCAATGTAAAATTGCTCATCTTAATTCACTGTAATGTTCTGATGTGTTTTAGTATTTCAAATTCATATTCATAAGTAACCTTGAGCTGAAGCTGTGATGTGTAACTTTAAAGAGTCTTTATGGGGTTAATAAAGAATAGCCTACATATAAAAAATACATTTTCCGTCTTGTTTTTATTGTCATTAGGTTTCTCCCATGAGGAAATGTCTCTTAATAGTATAGTTCATTGAAATAGCCATAATATTTCTAATAGCTAGCAGCTTAATCCAGTTAAACTCCAGGTCCTCCTGTTCACGGCTTGAAGTGTCCTCAGCAGAGACGCTGAAACCCAGACTGCTCCCGATGGTTAGGGCAGCACATTCCGTGGTAGCTTTCCTCCCTTTGTGTGTCGGTAGTCTGTGTGTGTGTGTGTGTGTGTGTGTGTGTGTGTGTGTGTGTGTGTGTGTGTGTGTGTGTGTGTGTGTGCGTGTGCGTGTGCATGAATAGGTGGCAATTTTGTAAAGCGCTTTGGATAAGAGCGCTAAATAACTGCCGCCAATTTCCCATTTATCCATTTGAATAATATCAGAGGTTTTCTCTCCTCATTCTAGGGTCCTCCAGGGAAGTGGTGGCTCCTGTTGACGTCTCTGAGAGAATGGTCCAGAAGTTGAGAGGCAAGAATGAGTTTACTGTGCTGGTGACTCTCAAACAAGATCACCTCAACTCCGGGGTGATCCTCTCCATCCATCATTCTGAGCACAGGTACTGTATATGATCTTCTCACATCTCAACTTATGTTACATAGAAAAAAGGGTAGCCCAGGCCATCCAATCAAAATATAACACACTTTTTTTAGCTGACATATTTCCAAAAAGCCTATTTAACTGCCATGATCACAAATTCAAATCCTTGCCTGTATATAATGTGAAAAACTGTGATAATGCAGATTCTGGCAAACATTTAAATACTGTGAAGTTAATTTGAGATGCGTAATTTAGCAGTGCGAGACAGAACCACAGCCCACAATGGCACATGGAGCACAGGACAGTAAAGCTAATACAGTCAGAGTTAAGGATGCTTCCTACATTTTCCACGCTCTGCCTTGTTACAACAGCAGTAATGTTTTGATCGAAACATGAATATTTGCATTTTGATGAAAAGCATTGGGATGGTTTACACAACAGTGTAGTAAGCAAAGCAAATCAACCTGGTATGCCAGCGTATTATTCACAGTCCACCAACGATCCAAACATTGAGTCTGCAGTCGTGGATGGAAAACTGATGAGATGCTATCTGCCGTTAGCATGCCAATGTTTTCCCATTAGATGTGTGGTAGCTGAGCCGTTGGATGATCAAAACGGCAATCTGAATCCCGCGTAATGCGTTGATTGAGCGGGTTTCTACATTAAAGTCAGTCCTGAGAGGAGCTCACAGGGATGTTAATGACTTTCCCCCCCTCTGCTGATTAGCTTTCCCAGCTACTCACATGCAACAAAGCAGCACTGCATGGTTTCATTTGGAAACATAGTAAAAAAGGTCTAAATTCAGCGTCAGAAGTCTTAGCTAGTGCGTTTATGGAGCAGGGATTGATGTGCACGCGCGGAGAGTAAATCTATTAGATTTGGTTTGCAGATAAATCAATTCCACTGCTACTCTTGTGTCTATTTTTCTTTATGAATAATGTTTCCAGCCAGTTTAAATAAGTCTGTCTTTAACGGCGGCTCCTTCCATTAGTGTCACTCTGCTGGGTGGATCGCAGTTGTGCGGTACAAGAGGAGTCTGTGAGAATACTAATACGCCAATGTAAAAAGAGTTGAACCTCCGCACGGGAGCTTTTGTTCTGTGTTTGCTGATGTTGCACTTAACCGCCATACATAGTGCTATTCCGCTTGAGTAGTGATGTGATTAAGACATTCTAAATAGTGTTGCAAATCTGACAGAAATATGGGTGCAGGCACGACTTGGAAGATGAGTGACATGTTTATACCTCTGAGCTGCGGCCCAGAGGTTCCCTGAGTTTAGACAATTTGGTGATCCATGCATGGTGAGGATTTGTGAGAAATTAGGATTTGCTTTCAGTAATACGATTTTAATGCAACAATAATGTACAATGCAAGGCATGCAGATTATCAGATAAACCGTGGCTGGTGCTTTTATTTTGACAGGTTCCTGGAGCTGGAGAGCAGTGGCCAGCGCAGTGAGATTCGTCTTCACTATCGTACCAAAGGCCAACAGGCGCACACTGAGGTCTTCCCTTACAGCCTGGCTGATGGCCAGTGGCACAAGGTCTCTGTGGCTGTAAGCGCCTCTCATGTCATTCTACACATAGACTGCAACAGGTAAGATGCTGCTGGGGATGAATTGCATTTATCAGATATGACATGAAATGATAAAGGGCTGGTAGATTTGGGAGTAACAATGGGATCCACACATTCTCCACTTTAATATTACATCTGTAGCTGTCACATAGAATCTCTTGTTTTGATAAAAGTTAAAGTTTGGCATTTCAATTAATGAAAAACGTGCAAAAAAACATTGTAGATGCCAGCTTTGGCAGGAAAGTCTCAAATGCTGTATTGTTGATGGGGACCTTACTGCTCTTCTGTTATTATCGAAGAACAAAACAGTCCTTAGAAAGGAGACTTATACAGTTGCTCTAAATGTTTTAGACCCATTTATACACCACACACAAATTCATTGACCCAATTCCTTGGAAGTGGAAGGAGAGAGAGAGAAAAGAAGAGGTGCAAGCATACAAATGGACTGAAAGTCCAAGATGGAACTCAAACTTAATGGGTAATTATTCAGTGTAATTAGATGTAATTCTGTGGTTTAGTAGGTTAAGTGAATGGAAATACACCACAGACTTGAGTCTCTGCATACAGCGACATCCAGAGAGCAACCTCTATCTCGTCTATATAGAGTAAATGGGTCTAATGCAGGTCTCTGTGCACGTTGGGTTGAACTGCATCATCTGTTGTATGGTAGGGGTTTGTTACTGTTTGTGTGTGAAGAAGCATCCTGGCAGGATAATAGAAGCAGACGGCAACGCCATGTGACTCACACAGAGCATGTGGCT
Organism: Ammodytes marinus; assembly: GCF_949987685.1. Taxonomy (NCBI): domain Eukaryota; kingdom Metazoa; phylum Chordata; class Actinopteri; order Uranoscopiformes; family Ammodytidae; genus Ammodytes; species Ammodytes marinus. Next base: position 10,498,776 of record NC_137234.1, read on the forward strand.
ATCTTTACCCTCCTTAGGGAAAGAATTGACACAAGGATTTAACCGGGCAAGACCTGTGCCGTGCATGCGGGTGGAAAATGGTTGTTGTTATAAGTTAGAAAATTAAAGTAATTCAAAATCATAAACAGAACTCATAAGCTGCAAGGGGATTCTTATGCGCATTGTGTTTTTATGTCCTGCAGGATCTACGAGCGGGTGGTGGAGGTCCCTTATATGGACATACCCGAGGACGCTTCCTTCTGGCTCGGACAGAGAAACGCCGCTCATGGCTTCTTCAAGGTTAGCGCCTGCGTACAAACTAACTCCTCTCAGTACTCAAACATGTTGATGCCTTTTTCCCTGATATGCGATAAATGATTCAGAATGGCATGGAACAAGTAATGCATCTCGGCTTTTAGCCCCCTGTGTGCTCACTCGCAGTCTGTGTGTACTGCTGTGTCTTCCTCCCCTGTTTGTTTGGCTTGTTTGCTTCTTATTTATTATAGCTGTAGGATTTAATTGCGCGCATTTCTCAAGGCTTACCATTTTAATGTGAGGATTGTTCTGCCTCCACCCTAGGAATTGACTTTCCTTTTTTCAATTTTTTTTTTTTTATTGTCATTGTTTGTTCCCTGCCTTTGCCTGAGTCTGCATCTAAGCCCTGTGCAATTATCTCAGCAACCCCCACATCGCTGATTTGGGAAGAGAAATCATTAAATAGCCTCTGGACTACGCTCATTAAGTTTAGTCTATAGAATTATTTATCAGGCAGGGAGACATGTATCGCCTCTCCCAGACTGGACTGCAGTCGTAAATTCACCACCTGGGGAGACATGGTCGGTGCACGATGTCAGCTTACAAGCAACCATAACTATTTTAATCAGTCTGCTGGTGACTGGCTCTGTGTGTGTGTGTGTGTGTGTCTGCGCGCGCGTGTGTGTGTGTGTGTGTGTGTGTGCGCGCGTGCGTGCGTGTGCGTTTGTGTGTGTGGGTGTGTGCCTGTGTTAACGCTTTACACATTGTGTCCAGGCTGTTGAATTTCTTCTGTGTTAATTGGTAGATGAAAGGAGCCACGGAGGTCACCCGCTAATCTTGTCACGTAGCGGCATCTCTCCTCTCGCTGCTCTCTGAAGCCTTGATTAGTGGCTATGGAAGGCTTGTCTTCCTTTAAAACACACTGCTTCATTAGTACATATGCGCTCATACTACTAGCACGCTCACAGGCAAACAGGCACTGACTGTCTGTACGTGGGTGTCAGCTGGAGACGAGAAAAATCACACTACCGGTAGTAGTAACTGCACCTATGCTTCACATCTCTCGTAAATGGTCTCTTCACAATCCACACACATCGTGAGGTGGCTACATATATTTTAGCCTACTTTTGTAGTGACATCATTTCAGTGCTATATCAGCAGTGTGCTGTTTCAAACAGTATGATGATGTAGCAAATTGTTCTACATGGGCGCCAGGTTGCCATGGCGACATAGTATCCTTGTGCTTATTGTGTATGGAGGGTTCGACCACAGGATTGAAAATAGCTATCAATTGGGTCTTATGAATCAAATTGAATCTCTATCTCCTGTTTATGCTTATCAGAGGGTGACGAGGAAAAATAGGAATTCAATCTAGCTACTCAAAACTCCCACATCATTGGTTCACTTAACTTCCTGCTGGTGCCCGGTTATGAGATGATTCATCCGAGCAGACATGTTCTCTCACGACTAACTTCTCCGTCTGTCACTCCCACAGATGGAAACAAATTAATTTGTACCAGCTCCAGATTTACTGCCGGTTCACTGTGTTCCGTTTTTTTATGATTGCGGCGACATTTACCGAAGCCGCCATGAACAGGGTTGTTGGTTTTGTGTTTGCATCATGTCCTGCATACACTTGGGTAACACATGTTAGCTCATGTGGAAAATGTACCATATACACACTTAGACAGCAACCTAACCGTCTCCCTCTGGGTCCTTATCCACTTACTGTATATTAGCATGCTTCATCTCATGCCTATTGCCTGTCTGTGAAGTGTTATTCTTCTGGATTTGATAAAAGTTTGGTCTTGTGTGTGTGTGTGTGTGTGTGTGTGTGTGTTTGTTTTTGTGCGCAGGGAGTGATGCAGGACGTGGAGATCCTGGTGATGCCACAGGGTTACATCTCACAGTGTCCGGATCTGAACAGAAGTGAGTGCAGTTAGTATCTTGCCTAACACATTGAGGAAAGCATTTGTGTTCAATTTAATTTAAATGATCCCCTTGTGCTTATTTTGCTTGGCACTTGATTGCACTGCAATGATTTTTTTTTATTTAAATTCTTGAAAGACTGTACTCACTGGAGTAGAACAGCTTTAAAAAAGCTCTGCAATAGGGGAACAATTCTTCCCTCAACAAAACTTTGGTAAATTAAATGTCTTGGAAAAAGTCAATCACTCAGAAAAATGAAGAATCTCAAAAGTTTCTCCTGCAGAAGTCTGGCATGTCTTTTATGTATTTTTACCATAACTTCGACAAAATGCGGCTTACCTCTATTTTGTAATGCCTGTTCCACTACAGTGGCCATTGCAGCTCATGCTAACTATCCAGTTGGTTGCAGATGAACTGCTTCTCTTTGAAATAATTTGAATATGAAATGTATGTCCCGGCACAACCAAAGGGTGCCAGAGGACACTGCTTACTGCAGTTATAAAGTAAATGAGCTCCTCTTGCTGAGAATACACCTCAAAGTAGGTTCCCAGTTATAGAAAAATGAAGAGAGAAATTGCTGTGCGCTGCTGCTTGTGTCCCTTAAAGACAGAAGTGATGTAAAAAGACAGTAGTGAAATAAAAAAAATTGTAAAATACCGAGTATTTGTGCTATACATAGTAATTTTTTAAACCAATTCTAGCCAGGATTTGTGTAATATGGAGTTATAGATTCTATTTTTATCTAAGTTAAACTAAAATAAATCTGTTAAATCCCTATTTATTAAAAGAATCCTCTGCAACATGTTAAACTGTTAGGCTGTCTTCATTTTCAATATTCCTATATGATGATGAATGCATGTTATTGTGTAAATTGTACAAAATTAAAGTATTCTCTATTGTCTCTTGTGTCTCAGCATGCCCAACCTGCAACGATTTCCACGGACTTGTGCAGAAAATCATGGAACTGCAGGATATCCTTGCTAAAACATCCAGCAAGGTAAAGTCATGTGTTATCATAATGGGTCTGAATTGCACAGTCAGTCCACATCATCTTAAACATGGACAGCAATCACCGCTTTAAAAAGAACCGTTAATGTTAACTGCTAATTGTGCTGTAGCGTACAATATCCACATGCTAATGTGATGCTTTCATTACCATTCATTGCAACAGGCGGTCAGTGACATATTCACATTCGACGTCGGCCATTGTCGTAGTCTTTTCTGTTCTGATGCAAAGATCGGGCGTGAATGGTGTTAATGGTGTCTAATGACTTACTTTTGTGATGCTGTCGGTTCGCTTTTGAAACTCTTTCTACATTTGAATATAGACACACATCATGGCTGACTCATCTTCTCTCCTCCTTTGCCTTTGTTTTTTTCGTCTTCATTCCGGGCTGGTGGGGGGGATGGCGTGAGCAGCTGTCCAGGGCGGAGGAGAAGATGAATGGGCTGGATGGCTGCTATTGTGAGAGAACCTGCAGCGTCAAGGGGGTCGTCTACAGGGAGGACGAGGGCTGGACAGATGGCTGCAGGAACTGCACATGCTCGGTGGGGATTCGTACACGGGTGCTTGACTGTGTGTGTGTGTGTGTGTGTGTGTGTGTGTGTGTATATTTGAGTAGTAAAGAGCATTGGAGGGCATGCAATTTTAATTAAGTATGTGTGTGTGTGTGTGTGTGTGTGTGTGTGTGTGTGTGTGTGTGTGTGTGTGTGTGTGTGTGTGTGTGTGTGTGTGTGTGTGTGTGTGTGTGTGTGTGTGTGCGCGTGTGTACGGAATCTGGAGTAATGTTATTGTCATACTAAGTGTGATTGTGTGGTTATTTCATTCATAAATTCATGTGAGTGTGTCATAAAATAAATAGATGTGTGTATGTCCATTTGTGTGAATGTGTAGGTACATTTGTGTTAGGTATGTGTGTGCGTGTGCATGTGTGTGTATGTCAGAGCAATACAGACAGGGAGAACATGCATTTTTTATCAGGTCTGCAACACAGTGTGTTGTTTTGTATTTTAGTGCAAGCATTGTGTGTGAGTGTGTGTGTGTATGTGTGTTTAATTTTCTCGTTCATTGCTCCCATTGTAGGTCTTGGCTTTTGTTTTGCTCCCCTGTTCATCAATTGTGTGTGTGTGTAGGTGGGGGTGTATTTGGGTGTGTGTGTGTTTGGGCAGGGTGGAGGTGCAGAGTGCAGCGACCCACTGTCGACGGCTTGTATTCTCATTCTTTTCTTGCATTAGAGGAGGGTTGCCCCAGTTACTCGAGAAAAGCTACTGTATTGAAAACCAGAGTTACTTCGGATTAGACACAACAAAAACAGTGCTTAGTTATGCTTGATTCTCTCAAGGGTCTACTTTGCTCTGCATAAAGTGTGAATAATTGGCAAAAAGAGAATTAATAGCGATTGGAGATCTAGGGGTTTGTACCAAATCAGCAAACAGATTTCACCCCCTGTCAGTCTCCTCAGCTTTAGGAACATGAAACTCATTCGCTGCTATACTGAAACCCTACAACCAGCCAATGAGATGCCTTCGTACACACCACTAACCAACATGCAAAAAAAAAAAAAAATTGGAAATCACATATCTCTCAGTGCACCGAACCTAATTGCTCTTGACAGATGATAATTATCATCAGGGATTTGTTCTGCTCACTCAACCAATGAGATCGCTTCATTCGCTAGGAACGCTGTGTTGCCGTTCCCGCGCTGCAATTAAGGAATTAGATGGGATATGTTCCTTACCTTATGTGTGGCAATTAACTGTGACCTTTAAAAATTCAAAGGTCATGCATTAAGATGTTATCAATTATGTGGATCAGTTTTCGTTGATGTTGCTGTCACAGTGCTTTCAACCGTGGAAGCAATGTTAATTACAGGCACAGGGAAACGCCGACGAACGGGAGATAGCATTGAAATGTATGAGAAATACAGTGATGTGGAAAACCAACGGTACTACTGAGTAGATTTACAGTACCCTCGATTGATTTCTGTCAGAATCCAACCTTTTAGCATATTTAAAAGCATATGTGTGGTGTGTGTGGTGATGGGAAAAAGCTGCAAAGGCACAAGTATTAATTTTAAGAATATCTGATTGACCATAGCGACTTGGAACGCTGGTAATTACAGACTGACCAGTCATGAGCCGCTGCTGATGTATAAGAACAACACGAGTGGCAAAGTAATGTAAAATAACACAATGAATTGAAAATAACTATTTGCCTATTTCTTTAGAAATTGTGATACCACTAGAGAAAGCACAGAAAAGTTTCTTTTTGTGAAATGTCTCAAGATCAGTAACTGTCATGGTCACAATTCTTGGCATCCTTTTTAAAAATAAGTGAAAAAGATAATACCTGAAGAAATGTTATCAGATATTTTTCTTCCCGTGATATCAATGTAATATCAGTATCAGCCCCTTCAAATCCAGTCACTCTTTAAACAATGTGTTGTGTTTCTCTCTCATCAACAGAATGGCACAGTGCAATGTGAGGCCATCTCCTGCCCTCCCCCTCAGTGCCCGGCGGGCACAGCGCCTGCTTATGTAAAGGGTGCCTGCTGCAAGGAGTGCCAGCGTGAGTGGAGTACCCTTGACCTCGTCACCCTCCTACACGAACACACACACACACACACACACACACACACACACACACACACACACACACACACACAATCACACAATCACCGGCACAATAAGCAACAGCAAAACAAGCTCCACCACCAACACCACCAGATTTAGAGAACGCATCACGCCCCCACAAGGGCTGCCTGACAATTGACCAGGGCTCTGCTGTGTTGCTAAGCTACCTCCTCCTAACATGCCTCTTGAGATGAGTCCAACCTTTTGCATATACATGGACTAATCTATTATTCACTAGCTGGCTTCAAAACACAGATGGCCACCAGTCACACAGACAAGAAGCCAGTAAATCTGGGGTAGCTGCGATGTGATGTATAAAGGAGTTCCTATTTGTGGAAAAGACATGTCGAGGCTGTGAGAAAAGTGAAGAACAAAGAAATGTTAAATGCCTGAAATGATCTTGGGCGATAGTGTCTCTTTTGTGTCCCTTTTCTTAATTTTTTTCTTTTTTTTTAACTATTGAGCTCCGATATGTTCTTGCTAGATAAATAATTCTGTTTCATCACATATCTACATGGAGGCTCTGTTTTTTTCCTCACAAGACTCTGAGTTCAGCAATGAACTCTCATTAGCCTCCTCACCGCAGCCCTCTGCATCTCATATTCTCTCAATTCCCCTTGTAATAAAAATGGATTTCTGGCGATATTAGCTTTTCTCAACCCCAGGATTCTTCTGTTATTAACCCAAATTAATCTTAAAAGAGATGTGATCTATTTTTCTTCTTGAAGGCCGAAAGAGCTGCCAGTCAATGTATGGAACAAAATTCATTAGCTTTCAATACTCACCTGTGACTTGCTTACATACCATATGAATGGTTTTGAAAAATGCAGCAGACTCTATGCATGCATAGTATTTCTCACTCCACACCGTGTGCGAGCTGACTTCACTTGAGAACTTTCTCACCACACACTCCCACACACTGCTGCTGCTGCTGCCGTTGGTGCTGGTTTAACTCTTTATCAGCGAGGAACCATTTGTCTTGGATACTAATCAGCTTGCGTCTGCATAACTTACCAGCATGGGTTTGGGGGGCTGGCAACACCAAGGGTTTTAAAAGTATGACTCCAAATCTGCTGCCTGTGTTACACCAATATAAACACGAAGCAGGTAATCCCCCTTTAAACTCAACACCCCTGTGCTTACTTATCTCAACGAGGTGTATAGACAAAACACACACAGCTAATTACGCATGCTCCGCCTTTGGAGAGAAGAGTGCAGCAAGTTTAAGCACAACAAAGACATGATTCGCTCTCCAAATTAAAGCCCTTATCTGGCAGCACAAGGCCTTTTGCGGGGAGGAGTTCTGAGTCTGAATTTTTTTTTGATGATCTGTCAAGTAGAACGTCAAATGGCTGTTTTTCAGAAGTCCTTCTCTTTCATGATACACCGCTTGGTGATAGAGCCCCCACCCTGCAGTGTCAATCATTTCCCCTACCTCGTATCAGTCTGGATCGGTTTGACCCCGACTGCGCATCAAACACAGGCTTACGGCCTTATGTGGATTTATTTTTTATTTTTACCCATCTTACCACATCCTTATATGTGACATGGATTCTCCTTAGTGTTGCAGTGATGGGTGCTTTCTCTCTCTCTACATGTTAATGGTATTTCTTCACCTCCTCTGTCACATTGCTTAACTGGGTTTTGTTGTGACTTGGTTTGACTCAATTTATCTGAGGGAGCTGTAAATAACAGGTGCATAGGTATATGTATATGTTCAGTAGTACCAATTTATGAATTCAATTTATATAAAAATCTTGAACATCTTACAGCGATATGCATTTTTAAATGCACTCGTGCTTATGTGCTGATGATGTGTTTGTGTCTCCAACCAGCTGTCTGCCTGTTTGGCGGAAGAGAGCTGGTGGAGCTGGGTCAGAAGGCTGTGCGCGACTCCTCCGGCAGGTGTCTGCTGTTTGAATGCAGGGTAAGCTATGTCAATACAACACACGCACAAACGTACCATTGAAAAAAAATGTTGTTTGTGTAAGGACTTACACATACTTATTCAAAATGATTTAATCAATCCTCTGCAGGGAGACATGCCACAATAACTTGTGTAACCAAGCAACTCAACTCTACATGTACCAATTCACAGCTCTCTAAATACTCATTGTCACTTTGGCCCCACCTGAGAAGATAAATCAAGCCTCAATGAGCCAGGCATGCAGGATTGTCCTCCTCTCAGCTGTATTTCATTGATCTGGCTTGTTTTCGTTTTTCTTTGTAATCAAAATAAATTGACCAAATCTATCCAATTAAGTTTACATTTGAAATGCCCAAGCAGTGCACCTGTCAATCAAAGGATGCCACCGCCATTCTTCACTTCCAATCATCAGATACCACTGTGGTCCCAAATTATATTAATTTTCCAATTATTCAGATTTAAGCTTTTGTCTGCCTGGCGCACCAGATGGGTGGGAGCGCACACGTTTGGGTGTAATTCACTTGATGACATTAAGCTAGGCAAGCCCAATCAATCACAGAAAAGTGACTTAAAGGTTTTTTTTTTTTATTACCCAGCTCTATCATATCAACCCGGCTCCTCCATGAGTTCTGCAAAGCTCCATTAGAGTTTTCAGATTCCGACAGCTGTCTGGCTTGCTTGCCCACACCTGGCCCATCTGTAGTCCCAGTTAACTGACTGGCAGTCCCAGGCAGATCAAAGAAATGGGGACGGGGAACGCTGTCAGTCAACCCACTGCTGCAGCCTCCTGCAGGCTTCCCCTGACAGCTGCTTGTCACGCCTCTGATCTTCTGTCTGCCTGCTGCCTGCGGCTTGGTGCAAGTATTGGGTGGTGGGTGGCAAGAATTAGACGCTGCAACTTGTTTGGAAAGTTCTTTGGGAGGACTTGGAAGGGAAGTTTGTTCTCCAACTCCATGCAGGCATTCTCAGCCCACGTACGAATAGAGGTCATCACACCTCACATAGACGACCTGTAGACGGACTGGCTTAAAGGTGGAGGAAGTGATTCTGGAGAACGCTTGTTGTCAACATCACTTTTGTCAAAATCAGTGAATATCTCCTAACGATCTGTTTGCTTACGCTCCATACTGTGTGTGTGCTGAAAAAAAAATCTAATGTTAATACTCAGCTAAGAATCTGGAAATAAACATGTTGCTAGCTACGGCGGGCCCCTTTTGTTTACATGCCCATTTACAGAGCTTAGGATGGCATTAACACCAGATTTTCTCACAGTGAGTACACAGTACGTACAGGTAGTTGATTGTGAGGAGATATTCATTGATTTTGACAACAAGCGTTCTCCAGAATCGCTGACTCCACCTTTTAAGTTTATCCCATAGCAAAATATTTGTGCATTACAATTTGATAAAGAAAAGTATTGACGGCATATTTTGTTTGTGCAACTGTGTCTAGTGTTAATGACTATAAATTAGCATCAGTCACAGGGACATAGATGAGATCATTAGAGAGACCTGCCAAAGGCATGCTGGGAAAAGGAACCCCCTAATCAGGTTTTCCACTCCGACTAAACTCACATGCAGGGATAATCCAGGAGATTGAGTCACTGTTTGTATAATAAAGATGCATCATGAATCACGATGCAAATCATTGGGGATAACAGGAGGAAAGGAAAATACAGCTTCCAGAAGTAGTTTGTGAGAGAAAAAAAACTGCTATTGACCAGCAAGTAATTGGTTTGTAATGAACATACGGGTTGGGAGAGCGAATAAATAAGGAAACACAATTGATGAATAATTACCTTCATAATTGCATTCAGGCCCTTGGCAAATGAAGCAGGGGCAGAGTGGACCTAAGAAGTAGCTCATGAGGATTGTGTGTCTGTCCATCACAGGACAGGACCATGCATCGAGTGGTCCCCAGTGCTCCGTGTCCCCAACTCAACTGTGCAGAGTCGGAGCAGATCTCCTTGAGTGACCGATGCTGCAAAGTCTGCAGAGGTATGGAGGACACTTTTTATCCTGTGCTGCAATACTGATTTTTAATACAACATTATACTTTAAAGTTGTTTTCCCATTTTGCTGTTTTTTTTACATGCTTGTAAATTCAATCAATGGCTTCCTGCTAAGTAGCAAATCAAACAAAAAAAAAACACATTTAAATGATCTGTGATTTGAAAGCAAATATGCCGAAACTCGCAATTCATGCAATTTAAAATCACCGGTTCTTTTAGCTCAGATCAAATATACAGGTGCATCTAAAAAAGTTTGGAATATCATGGATATATGGATTAAATTACCTGTATTTCCAGTATTATGCAATATATTCAAGTCGGTTTTTGGGGAAATTATAGCACTTGAGTTTAGTCAATTTGCCCCATGTATGCCTTGGGAAGGAGCCACATTGATTCACATAGGGAAAGGTTGTGAGACTGTGTGACATCGGCTTTCCACCGGCCCTGTCTGCATCTATCACTCTCTCTCTCTCTCTCTCTCTCTCTCTCTCTCTCTCTCTCCTCTGGGGCTCAACCTTTTCCTTGTGGTGTCTCCTGCAGGTCATGACTTTTGCTCTGAGGGCCACGGGTGCGTGGAGCATTCTGACTGTGTCAACCTGGAGGCGGGCGACTGCTGTGTGTGTAAGGATGGCTTCCGCCCACTGCGAGACGATAATGCCTACTGTGAAGGTAGGGCATGGCTCTGAATAACAAACCTCCCTGACTTTGAGCTGAAGTTTTATTTGCCCTCCAAGAGTGTATTTATGGTTGTTGTTGTCGATGTGTCTGAGTTTTATCAAAGGGGTCATGAAAAGGGATTGGGTTTGTTGCTTCTGGGAGGACATGGTAGTTTTAATTTGGTTTTGAATTTTTTTTAACACTGAAGGAATACAGTTGCCATGGCTCTGACTGCTGGATTTCAGCCTGGTTTGATTCAGTTTTTGAGCTCAAAGATCATTCACTGTTTTTCCACCGACAAACGCACATTCCCACCACAAAAGGATTACAGACAACTCGAAAAACATCTTTGACACCGGAATAATAGAAAGCGGGAGTCGAGGGGCTCAGAGTTCCCCGGTCTTGAACTTTGGTATTCATTCATTTTTTTTCATTTAGAGATGCCCACATAACCATGAACAACACCTTGCACTAACCTCAAAAGGCAATTAAAGAGTTATTTTTCGTTTCATTTTTTAGTTATGAGGTTTCTCTTATCCTTGCCCGGTTCTTCTCACTATAAGCGAAGTTGGAGAAATCACGGCTAAGTTTTCACCTTTCAGAAGTGTGTGTCCTGCTATTCATATTGGAACAATATAAAAAGATACTTCCACAGACTTTCCTCAGGTCTGAGGTAGATACACTTTATGCAAGACCAAGATCAATCTTCCACAATTTCAGTTATACGTATATATTTTTTTAATGAACACAATGAATCTGCTGATCTGACACATGAAATAATTCCCAATTTTTTTTTGACATACAGGCTTCATTGTCATTTGAATGACTTTAAAACAAATACATTTTAAACTTAGCAAAAGGAAATTCATACACCGTGCGTGGATTGCAAAATGATGTAGACTTTTACTGAAAAACCCATGAAAACACTTTGTCGAATTCATGCTTTTATCGCATAGCTAATCCTTTTGTGATGGGAAACTGTAATCCTCTCATTATTTGTGTCAGCAATTAGCGATAACTGCTTTTTTATATAAAAAGAAGCTGAAAGTCTTTATGGTTGTATGTAGCATCACTCCGCCAGTGGAGCAAGTCGGGTCATGCCATCTGTCATCAGTGAGGTCATTTATTTCTGATTGCACACCAGGACTCAGGGATCTCTTCAGCCATGATGCACTTTTAGGTGAAACACAATGCGATTTGATTATATATTTTTTCTAAAAGACAATGTTTTACTTGATTGCCTTTTTACTGCTCTATCTACCGTGATTGAAAAAACATGCTCCATACCTCATTGAGCAGGTCATTTCATGGCGGTGGTGAAGCTGCAGGAAAAAAAGCTTGGTTCAAAGGTTCACACACTTAAATTGACGGTGCTTTAGCTCAATGTCTCTTCTCACATCTTGACTGAATTCTACCAGATGCATCGTTAAAAAATGATGAAACTTTATCATCTCTGATGCTATCCTGCAGTAAAATATGTACTAAACATCTTGTCATCACTGTTAGCCCAGTGCATCTCTGGTATTAATGTGGAAAATATAACATCAAAGTTATTCAGATTCCTCTGCGAAGGACCTTGACAGCTGCCCTGTCAATATCCAGCCCGCTTGATCTTCCCTTCTTCATTGTGTGTGTGTTTGTGTGTGTGTGTGTGTGTGTATGTGTGTGTGTTTGTGTGTGTACAATTTTAGTGCATCTGTTTGTAAGTACAGGCCTTGGCCTATTTTTTTTATCTTCAGTCCACACACTTCCTGTAATATATTTTTGCTGTCACCTTCATCAAGATGAGGCCTTAAGTGTTAATCTGGCCACAGAGCTGTCTGTTGCTGTAACCAGGGTGCTAAATGAAAACAGTTATAGTTCACAGCTTCTGTAGATCTCACTTTATATTAGATAGGAGCAGTTATCCAGGTAATTAGATGGTCTTAGGGAATCTGCATAATTGAAGATGTTATCAGTCTTAAATTAACACTGCTGTTGGTTGTAGGTTGTGGTCCAATGGCAAAGGCTGGCCTCATTCTCCATCACGGTGTTAAATCATGTTCTCTCTGAAATTATCATTCAGACCGTGGTGAAAAGTAATTAACATTAACTCAAGTAAGGTGCTAAAGTAGAACAAGTTGTTTAAAGCATTTCTATAGTATGCTACTTTATAGTAATACTATATGTTGCATACTCCACTAGATCTTACAGACTGAACCTGTTAGAAAATCTGATGCATTGTAAAACTACCCAACACTACAAGAGTAGTTCAAATTTGCTCCGCATCAACCATCAACTTTAAAGTGCTGCTTCTATCTTAATACTTTGTATGCTTTAACAGTTATGTAATCATAAAATACATATACACGTATATATCAAACCTGAATTTCTGCTTATACTTGAATGTACTTTTACATTTCGATAAATGCAGGAATTGGTATTCATTTATTACCAATTAATTTATTAACAGTGGATCAAATGACATGTAGTGAGGAACTCAGAGAATCGTTGTTAGACTTATATTTATTAGGTGCCCAGGAACACAACACAACACAAATTAATGCTGATGTCCCCCTGTGTCTAAGGGATGTGAAAGAAATAACTGTTTTCCTGAAGCATCCACCAAAACAACTTTTCAAAGTGGCAATATGTCAATGTTGTGGATACGTCTTATTGCACTGCCCCCAAGTGGCCAAAAAAGTACAATCGATAAGTGCGGGTTTAAACAGTTTGAATGCGTCTCCGCCACTGTGTTTGTGTAAACTTTGACCCCAATTTACTGCGGATGAGGAATACACTATCGATCAGTCTTTGAGTGAAAGCTAGGTTGTTTTTCCACTCGCAAAAACAACCAGAATATATTATCATCTTCTTTGCAGCTTGGTCTCTTTTTTGTTTCATGATGGAATGTGTAATATACTATACAAGCTTCCCAGAAAGTTGCAGCATTGTTATAGAAATGAGGATACAGCAGTCCATCCCATTACCAGTGTGAAACTAAGGGTGTGCAGGCTTACACTAGCCTCCAACATCGACACTCAGACCAACCCTATTCATCTCGAGAGCAGCCTGACTCTCGCTATGAAATTGGATGGCAGTGCTTGTTATGAGTGTTTGCATCAGACACTGCACAGAGAAACCTGAAATTGACTCAATTTGCTGATGGAGTTCTCTCCAAAGCAATAGATTTTTTCTTGTGTGTGTCTATGTAACTCACTTACTGTATTGATTTAATGTATGTGTGTGTGTCCTGTGTGGAAAATAAAAGAACTGTCTCGCCAATGTATTGAGAACCCTGCGGACCAATGAGAGAATGCATGTGTTCATAAAATAGGTGCACTATTTCGTGGCTGCAAGGAGATATACAGAAAGAACAGTGAAATGGGGCTGCTTTCACAATTCCAGAAGAGTTTCCATACAGTGGTGTCTGCGAGATGAGATGAGACGACATGAATTGAGACGAGAAATCAAACTTGGAATCCAATTTTGTGTATTGAACACAGCAGGGAAATCACATCACAGAAAGACAGGGAGGCCCGACACACAAATATAGGATTTGTATGTACACACACGCACACCCGTACACTTTTTTCGTGGGTCTCGTCAAACGGCAAAGACAAACATCACAAAGAAGCAGAGACAGATCCTAGCTCTTTAAAACATTCCTAGGTCAGAGATGGGCTCGAAATAGCCGATGAGATCACTGCTGTGTAAATATTTCATAGAAGCAGCAGTAGGGAAAACTCAGGGGGATACTAGCCCTGCCTTTTGTGTAAGTCTGTGTGGGTATGTTGTGCAGGTGCAAGTCTGTGTGTTTGAGCGCAGAGTTCTCCGGCAGCAAAAGAGCCCAGTTTTTTTTTCTTTTTCTCTGTCCTCTCCTCACGGCACACTAAAAGGATGAAGGCTTATTTTGCTACATGCATGCGTTTGTGTTTAGGAAGGTATTAGACAGAGGGGCGAGCGGTGGAGAAGTGACAGACTGTGTGATTGTCTCCAAATTGAACAATCAGTATAGTTCAACGTGTTGAGATAATACCATTATTCATCTCAGCACTGTAGAAGACTGCGGGCAGAGGGACATCTCCCATTGTTGTCTGGATCTGAAATGCCCTACTTTAGAAATTCTCTGTCAAAATTGCTCCGGAATAAGGGCTGCACGGGTGTTTATATACAGCATCCACATAGGGAAATGTGTAATACACAATGACGGTCTGTAAAGTAGATGAAATAGGAAAAGACAAAGTGTGCAATAGGATTGTATTTAGATGTCATATTGTTATTTTCATATTTTCACATTACTGTATATATAGATAGATAGTGTATGATAGGTCAGCAGGTAAATATCACAAATTGAGTCATTTAGTCACTTACTTATACTGGTGTCATGCAGATCGTGATTTGTCCAGGTTTTTCAATTTGTCTCTTGAGATTCCTGCCTATAACAATAGAATGGAGGGGGATGCAATTCTTTTTTTTTGGTGTTTACAGCATTTAAAAATGCACATATACAGGCTGGTGTCACTCTGTATTTCCCTTATGTCCAACTAATCCCCTGAAAACAACTCAAATGTACAGTGCATTAGTCCATCTCTTCCCAACTTGCTGGCACCGTCTGTCACATCCCGCTACAAGTCCATTAGTCCATATTAAAGATGTACATTTTTAAAAAACAGGTCACACATGTTTCGCTTCCATTTTAGAAAAAGGCTCAGTGATATATCCTCCAACCAGACATTCATCTAGTGAGTATTTTACAGCACTGGAATGGGATGACTTATTTTGGATTGACTCACCATGGAGAATAATCATGTTAGCCAGTGCATCAGTGTGGCTCATTGAAAGTGTATTTATTAGACAACAATGGAGCTTTGTGGCACAGAGGAGTAAGACAGGTATCGATACTTAATTAAGCCTAAAGAAACGTAACATAAAAACATTTAAAGCAGGCATACATAGAGTCAATCATTTGAATTTATAACAAGAAATGGGATAGCCTGCTTTAATACAGTGAGGATGTGTCCCCTATAAGCCATGACTGTGAATGTGTGTGTGTGTGTGTGTGTGTGTGTGTGTGTCTGTGTGTTTGTCTAAGCATCGTGTGTGAACGTAGGGCGATCCGATTGCCACTGCTGTCTTTTGAATGTCACAAGGTGATGGCAGGCTAATTGGCTCTGACTGAAGAGCACGGCCCACTACCAAACCCAATCACTGCCTGCGTGAGCCCGCAGCCCCTGGACTCCCCACCACCTGCTATAGGTGGATACATCACACACATACACAGGCTAACAAATACACATTCAGTCCGGTTGTGTGTGTGTGTTTATATACACCCCTCACCTCTTCGACCTCGCTGAAATGTCACCCAAAACAGACAATCCCACCATCACCCAGACAGTACCCTCCAGTGTAAATAACAGTATCTGGCCGTTGCTCAACCAATATCCTTCAAATGCCACATGGGAGAAATCTCCTATCCACTCCTTTTCCAGATGGGATCACACTTAATTCACCCACTGCTCTTTACCGAGGTGAAGTTTTTCTTCATTTCGAATGAGACATTCATGACTGCTGGATGATTCTGCTGCATGCTTTATGTCATGCTTAGGCAGTGGTGTTTATATAAAATTAGCATTTCCACCATGACTGCACAAAACAATTGTTTATTTCTTGCTTGCTGTGAATCTTTCGTTATTACCATTACATCTCACCAATGAATTAAGAATTTACAAGCCCAGTACAATACGATGTTGTGGTGTAAAACTAATTGAGCTCTTTGATGGATGGGAAACCTCTGCTAGCTATTTTCTTGCAATCGCACCCAGTAATAATCAGGCATGTGAAATGAATGAATAATTAACTTGATAT
Source organism: Ammodytes marinus (assembly GCF_949987685.1). Classification (NCBI taxonomy): domain Eukaryota; kingdom Metazoa; phylum Chordata; class Actinopteri; order Uranoscopiformes; family Ammodytidae; genus Ammodytes; species Ammodytes marinus. The sequence goes on from NC_137234.1 coordinate 10,515,014, forward strand.
CTATAGCCACATCTGATTTTTTTCTGTTTTCAATTAATATGCTGTTGTGAATATAATGAAAACATCCACTGAGGTCCTCATGTAGATTGCTGCAAATAGTCAAGGCAGTTGTATTGAACTAACACATTGTATTAAACGTTAACACAGTGCGCTTAACATTTAAATGAATTTGAATGCCGAAGAGTTGTAAGAGCTGTTTCTGCTTGAGGCTACTCATTGTTTAGACCTCTCTGGTCTATAGGCTATACACTCGGTCATAGATTGACAAGTGATGGATGATTATGCTCCATCGATTTACGCGCAGTGAAAAATCTTTCCCAGATTAATGAGAGCCGTGATGGAGAGCGAAACCCCATTCAAGCGGCCGCACATAAACAAGGCCGCTTTGTCTATGAGATTCAGCGGTCTTCATTTAGGTCACGCCGAAGCGAAGTGTGTTAAGTGCATGTTTAATGTGACATATAGACACACACACACACACACACGCACACACACACACACACACACACACACACATGTAAATACACTTAAAGCAGTTGTTCTGAGCTGGTAGATGTCTGCATAAAAGGATCCATCCATGCTTTTAGTTCAGATGAAACTTCATGTGGAAAGTGTCTAGGTTTTCATGTGTTGAATAGGCAGGGATTGTGTGCCCACACAAAAAAAAAACACAGTAGCACACCTTGGTGTTCCACTTGCAGACAGAAGCACACATATCCTCGTCCTCCACCTTTTCCTTATGTGATGCTCATTGTTGGAAGTCAGGTTGCAGGCTTCTAAGTGTTTTCAGTGATTGATCACAGTCTGACTGTCTGGTGGTATGTAGACAATGACTACGCTCCCTGAATGCGGATTTTCACTTGTGTTGCTTCCCTAATGGGATTCCTTCCACTCAGTTATTTTAATTGGCTCCTGGTCCTTTCCAATTTGGCAACGATATTTGTGCATATTTTATTTTAATTTTTTTTAAGAAAGACTGATGTCTGGTAAGATAAAAAGATACAGAACAAGAGTTTTGCCTTAATAAAAGTATACACATAGCTCATGTCAGAAACAAACAGCAGTATGATCTGTTCTGATTCATTTGAAACAAATCATTGTGATTTTCTTGAAAGCAGACATGAAAATAATAATTACACGATAAGACCAGTAAAGAAGCTGATTAACTAATTAAAACACAAACGTAGCCATTTACAGCATTTTTGTTTCTGAATGAAAAGTAATATTGCTTGTTGAACTGCATTTCTAAGACACAACCTGCAATACAATTAAAACATTACAATGTGCTATATACTCAGGTACTCAGCAAATATAATCAGAGGAAAGTCTAAACCTGGACTGTCAACACAGTACTAGCCATTTAATGACTTTATTGACAATTGAAAGCACTTGTGGCAATGCTAACGGTCACACCCTTTTGAAATGATTTAATTAGACTAAAATATCTTATTCATTTAAAAAACGCAGTTAATTTCTATAATTGACTTTAATGATTTGTAATTGAACCGGCTAGCTGTTTCCTATCACTTCCAGTACTCTTAGCTTCGCCTGTCTGTAGCTTCATATTACCGTAAATACATCGTACTAGTTTGGAGCTCTTCATCTAACTCATCTCCTAAAATGTTTAACTATCATTGCCATTAAAGCCACCATGTGTTTATAATACACACTAAAAAGAATGGATCCAAAGCAACACAGTATCCACATTGTCTTTTAAAATTGTTCCACTGTTCTAAAGATACATCACTTCAACTAATAAACACATTTTAAGACTTGATAACCACATACAATGCAACATATTGTGGTTTTTGAACCAAAACAAATCTTTTCCATACACCCCAGACCACAACTTTTACTCTGTATTTCATCCTATGCCCACTACACTAGGCATCTTGTAACATCTGCTGCCACCTTTCTCCACCCACGAAGAACCATGGCCAACAGTGGAGATTATTTGTGGAGTTGGGCAGGGTTTGGCCAGCGGGGACAGCTCTTTGTCTCTCTGCTGGGTCCCTATGCCATATTTTTAAAACCACCATCTGAACGCTGGGGATGGATCGACGAGGAAAGGACAGACGAAAGAGAGATAGAAAGAAAGAGAGGCTGCTGGTGGAATTGCGCCGATTCTGCTGTGTTTGTGGGACATCCAAAGGCAATGCTAGTATTATCTCCCTGCGCCCAGACCTTGGCGTACTGCAATATGAGATAGTGAGGATGCCCCCTATTAGAAACCACATGCTATGCAAGCACAGAGGAATAAGCCGATATTCCCTATTTATAGAGTTGTGGGATGACTTGGATGAGCAATAGCTGAAATATCATAAATGTCAGAATGTATTGTAATGACCTTCAACAATTTAACAACACTTGGTGATAACACTGTGTATTAGAATGCAGATATTTATACTAAATCATGTTACACAGGCAGTTTAGGAGTGCACCAGAAGTATTTTATAGATAGCCGATAGTCCTGATGCCAATAGTGGGCTAGCTGTTCCACTAACTCCTGTAATTCAATGCAGTTTGATGCTTTTAGAAGGGGAAATGCTGAGGCCAACATGGCTAACATCAATGTTATATGTTTTGAATCTCGGGGCAGAATGGTTGTAGATTATTGTACAAGGAATGGACAGTCAAAACATGATCAATTTAGCTTGTTTCTTCCTAATTATTATAAATGTCCTAGACAGGATAATCAGACTTTAAAGATGTTGCTCCAATATCATTTTATATTCATCGATCTGTCTCTGTTCTCTGCTTGTGAAGAGGTGAACAATTCAAAACTCATTTTCCTGTGAAAGCAAACAAAAGAACAAGCTCCTGTATATCATTCCTCTCTCTGTGGTTTCTATGGTTTCCATGGACACTCACACGTTGAGCTACGAGGCAAGTTTAAAAAGTCGAACCGCCATGAACCCTGAATGTAGTGCCAAAAAGATGTGCCCGTTCACGAGAGTGGCAGCCACCCTCTCATTCCCTGCTTCTATGTTTACTTTGAAAACAATAGAGAAAATGGTTGCTGTCTGAAAAATTTTTTCCCCTAATTGACCTTTCTGAGAAAGTGAAGGATGCTCCTGGAGTGCCTTTATTGTCAGAACCATTAAATGGATTGCCATGACATTTTGTACAGACTAGCATAGTCCCCATAGGATAGATCTTACTCGGATGAAGATCTGACTTGTCCTCAAGGGCCACCAGCAGATTGACATTGTGAAAATCTTCCTTGAAATACGCTGTTGTATGGTTTTCCATAACATTTTCATTTCAAACAGATATCCATGGTTCCCAGATGATGTAGCCTATCCTTCTGCCTTTGGTTATCACTTAACTTTTCCTCTAGCACTGCCTTGAGTTAGTGCTTCTTAGCAAATGTTAACATGCTAATCCCATAACTAAAATGGTACTGGGCATGTTAGCATTTTTATTGTGCACATCTTAGCATTCTGATATTTGCATTTATCTGACAACCAAAATAACTAGAGCTCTCATAGAGTTTTTCCATTTTTGCAGCAGCCAAATATTATACCGGTATGTTAACTTCTTATCCTTCCTCATCCCTTTGTATGTCAGCTGCGTTTCTATTTTTTTTTTGCTGACCTTCAGTAGTTTGTTCATCTCAGCTTGCTGCAGTGATGTAGAAATGCACTGCAGAGTTTGTCAATACACTGGGACACAACCTTTAAGTTTTGACTACTACTAGTACTACACCGTTTTTACCACTCCACTCCACTTGTGTAGACTATGGAGTCAAGTCCATTGTCGTAGCTTAGTTGGCAGTGAAAGCAACAATATTACATGACTGTTGATCCAATGTTATGTTTTTAGTCATTTGGATTATTACAAACGCATGGGAGATATTAAATAAGGTCTTTATTACTATTGGATGTAGACGAGGGAGCCCTGATTTACACTCAAATAGTAGCTGTTGCTTGCTATATATTTTTTTCTTTCAATAGGAACTGTAAGACCCCCGCTTCATGCATATGAAGGACGTCTTTTGTCCTATTAATGCAGTTACCTACCAATCTCAGGTATAACTATGATTGATTTCAACAGTCGTGCATCAGTGCACAAAGGCAAAAAAAAAAAAAAGAAAGCAGCCGTTTATTTTCTTTGAGCCATCCATCGTGGTGCGGAAAAAAGGATTGACCTCGAGCACTCCATTGAGTGATAAAAGCCGCTGCTGACTCTTGGTCAACCCTTCTTCTTTGCTTGGCGGCGTATCACGTGTGTTCGTGTGACAGGCCAATCAAGAAAATGGAATGTGTTAATGGAGATGGAGATGGTGGCTCTCCGCCCACGCATACGTGAGGTAACCCCTCGTCAGCTCACCTCCTAACATATTGTTTTAGCAAATGTAACTGCTGTCATCGGGGGGCCAGGATGGATGTCGTCTTAAAGTTAATAGTCTCTAAATCAAAGCCGCACAAACGGACGGCCAATCAGAAAGCAGGAAAGCTGTCATCTAAGACCTCCGTTCAAGGTTAGCATTACGACTTCGGACGGACTGAATTTATTCTCGTACTTTTTTGCCTCCTCAGTACCAGACAGTTAATACCTTTTGCTGCTTTCTCCTCCACTTCTGTTCCTCCACTGGCATCCCAATCTCTTTCTCCTGCTCAATTGTTCTCTCTTGCGCACTCTCCACATCGTTCAACACTTTTACTTTCTCTGTTTAATCCACTACTTTGGCCTTGCCACTGCATTTCTCTCACTTAATTTTCCCAGTCATTCGCCCTCTACCTGGCTGTCTCCTCTCCTCTTTTCTGTCTAGCTCTACAGTATAGCTTGTTATGACTCCACTCTTTGTTTTTTATTCCGTTCTCCCTCTGACCTGCCCCTCCCTGTGCCCTTCTGTTTCTCTCTCTTGCACAAAGCCAGTCACAGGGTTTAATTGGCCTCTTTTCGTAAAGTGAAGGACACGTGTACTTTCATAGGTGATCCGTGCGAATGTCTGTCCGCTTAATTTTTCTCTGAAGCGTCTGAATAGCTGGAGGCAACAAGTATTGATGGGACTGTGAAAGGGAGAAGACCAAGGAAATGTGAATGCCTCAGTTGTAGGCAGGTGCTGAGCTCTTAGGCTGCATGTTGATGGGCGGTGCACTACCCAAGGACATTCGAGCTGAGTGAATGCCAATGCAAATCTATTGAAATTCAATTTCAAGTGCTCTTTGCAAAAGCACCTGGCACGGAACATACCCATTGGTGAATGTCCTCTTGCGCTCTTACAGACACTGAATACAGTGAATGAATAATAAATTGGTAATGTCAAGGACTCTGGGGGCTTGTCTATCCAAAAATGCCTACATTTGACCTGTACTATCAACAGTAATAAGGTCCCGGAGCCTATTACATGCACAGCCGGGTTTTGTGCGGTTCAGCTTGTCTTTGCATCGTATTGCATTGGGTTGCATCACATTATCTAGATTATTTGTTTACCCCGGCAGTGTTGTGCACGCATCTTCCATCTGATGGTTTGGCATGCAGTTTAGAACCCAGGAATAGCTGTTGCTAGGGCAACAGCTAATATAGATCTAAATATGGAGTCATGAGAGTGAGAAGGAAATACAAAAGACAATCTAATAAATCATAATCTTAGCCACACTGGATGAGTTTTAATTGCTATGGAGCCAAAAGCCTTCAAGACAAACTCGCAGAAACAGCACCGATATAGCACAGGTTTATCACGTTGTTATGCTGACATTTTAGCACCAACATATCCAGCAGAGACACAGACACATTAGCTTTAGCCTGTTCCTGACCTCTCACGCCCACATCACAGATTTTGTTCAGCAGTTCAAAAAGGTCTGGGGTTGTGTCTGTTGACGGCTATTCCCAATGTTGAGAGAAACGCGAAAGCTGTCAAAGCTTTAAGTATTAAGGGTGGGGGCGTCATCTTCCCACATAGCTAGCTATCTTGCTTAAATGCTGCATGAACATCCTATTGCAGTCATAGTTCTGGTCAGCTCATGCATATTGAGGTGTGTTTTATATCTGGTTTGTTGTTCAGCAATTCCCAAAGTCCTGAAGACTCCAGTGTTTAGCTCACTTTTGTCAACAGTGACTCATCCTCTTCTTCCTTTCGCTGATTGACATTATGCAGGTATGGTACATATTGTTTATCTGAGCTTGTTCCTGGAAACAGCCGACTAAGATTAACTAAATGGGTAGTGGTGAGCCTCAACCTTACACTCTGTGACAGAATTCGCAAGCAAAATATCCACAACATTAAGCTGAAGGGGATATATTGAATAGAGCTGCAGAGTGGGTTGTTATTTCCTACTGGGTGCTAGTAAACACAGTTTTGACTGCCAAGGTCAAGTGTGGCTCTCTTCAGTTATACTGACTGATAAGACACGTGTTCAGGTTTAAACTGTGCGGGGCTATACTGGACATTTTTTGGGGGAACAAAAAAACTGATCGTAGCCAACAAAATCAAATTATATGAAGTTACTACATGTGTCCAGTAACACAAGGCTTCATTGAAATTAGTCTTTTTATACATCCCCTCCTAATGATAGATACTTTATTGATCCGATGCAGGGAAGTTAAGGAAAAAAAGATAGTTTCTAAGATGGACACCAGTAATCTATTGAATGCAAACCAGGCCCTGTAACAACTTAGGACATATGGATGCATACTGTCCCACAGTAACAGTAACAGAGCGATGAAGATGCATGGTCTGTGCACAGCCAAACATATCTGAGCAGAGGTATACTCTGGCAAAATAAGTGAAAGCACCTGTGTTACAGTTTTTCAAAATTAAAGTTCAGGCTCAAGCACACAAATGACCAGTAGTGGCCTGCAGGAAAGCAGCCAAGCCACAATATGGAGTGCTTTACTTTGAATAGATTGAAAATCGAGTAGGGCAACCGTAAGTGCTTTGGCGCCCACCTCACAAGGATCCCATGCATTTCGACCTCTGTCTCCCTCTGATGAAGACAAATAGCCCTTTCCAACTGGCAGCATAGAGGCCTTTAGGAATCCTCAGTAGCGAGAACCAATTAGGACAAACTGCACAAGGTGGTTCCCGGGATGGAGGAGACACCAAAAATAGTATTATACTAGGGATGTCACCAAAACACTTCTGTAAAGATACTACCGAAAGAGAGCAGCAAGTCAGTTCAGCAAGTGCAGAAATGTTTACGTTGACAAAGCCCTCTAGTCGTAGTGATTATGACGGTGTGGAAGAGGTAAGGTGCCAAAGATCAGACTTCAACACAAATGTCAGTTTACGTTGTTTTTTATAAAAGTATGGCCATGAGTTTCTTCAATGTTGATTTTGTAATTAGGTTGCCCTGCTGATAAAGGCGTCAGAACAGATCAAAAAGGCATATATGTATCAATACGGTGGACGTAGACAAACAACATGTTTTTGTTTTATTTTGAGGATGGAAAATCATTCGGGTAGAGCTTGATCGTTTGTTCTAAGGAGTCAGCCGTGACTGCATGTTTCTTATACCTAATTAGAAATTAATGGAAGCCCAAGTCAATAATGGGCCGCTCCAACTCCTTTAATGAATTCAGGAAGCTCCTAAACATCAACAACAACTTTGTAGAACAAGACAAGACAACAAGACGGCACAGTCAGCTAATTTATTGACAATTATGTGCATCAACAAATATGATTAATAACTTCAGTGTTTGTGTGTCTGCACATCAGAATATTGTAAACAAGTTACAGCCCTTTTTTGTACAAAACAATTAACTTCAGCCTCTCCTTGCTTCCCCTCCCTTTTGCCTGTTGCACCCTTTTAAACCGTTCTATTTTTTTGCATGAAGTAAAACAAATGTAGTCAGTCCAAACTTCTTCTAAGACAATTGTGGATTCCCACTCCTCTCCCCATGGAATTACTACACAATGTATCATGAGAAGTACTTTTCAAAGATCCTTACTTAGAGAAGAGTCCTTCACCATAGGAAAACGTGTAATTACAAATCTTAAAAAAATCGCCTCACAGTTAAAACTTTACATAGGAAATGTATATCCAGGACCATTTGTAATGTGTTTCCAGAGGAAAAGCTTACAAAGTCACTTGGCAAAAAGGTGCTTTGAAAAATATCTAAATCAATCACGAGGCCTTGCACTCGAGGTCTGAGGCTTGAGGGTATCAACGCAGAACACTTGATTAAAAAGATATGGTTTGATCCGCGCCGCAAGAGGCTGTCCGCAATTGCACCAACACACATCCGAGCGATCTCTATGCGATGTGTATTAATATATCGACATAATTAGCCATAGACTGAAATAAAACATCAAGAAAATATGCCTCTGCAGTTGGACTTGTGATAGCACTCCACATCTAACCCTGCCTCGTTCTCTTCCCCTCTCCCCCTTGTCTCTCGCCCTCTCGTCTCCAGACATCGACGAGTGCGCTGAAGGGAAGCACTACTGCCGGGAGAACACCATGTGCGTTAACACCCCGGGCTCCTTCATGTGCATCTGCCATACGGGCTACATCAGGATCGATGACTATTCCTGCACAGGTGAGTTCCTCCGCTGCCCTTTTGACAGGATGAAATCAAGTGGAGAAGCCATAGCCAGGCACTATTTTTAGTCTGGCCTTTTTTGTGAGCTTCAGCTTCTTCCACCGAGCAACCATTTTATGTAGAGGGTTTGCTTGCAGCCCTGGTATACAGTACGAATAAGGGAAGTAATATGCAGGTGTAAAGAGATTCAAGAGTATGGTATGTCTTAAACTGCAGGGAAAGGTACTTTTATATGCCCGCATTAGGTTATTACTGGTTAGGATAGGAATTTAATCTGCATCTTAAGTGATACACTGGAGAAGGTTTTTTTTTATTTCATTATGATAAAATCTGCTGCAGAGAGATGTGCAGACGGGGACAGGAAGAGGCAGCCAGACATTGGGCAGACGTAGTGAGTCATCAGTGTCAGAGTGCAGAGAGAGACAGGATACGGAGGAAGCCCAGTTAAGGAAAATGACAAATAGACTTTAGTTCATCATCTAACACTTGTCAAACCTACTGTTAGCTTTAGCCATGTGCTACACACCTCCTCCCTCTCTCTCTGTTTGCTGTCCCTCATGTTCCAGTCGACGTCTGGTCTAGATGACTTGTCTGTGAATTTGTCATTCCGTGATTATACACAGTCTGTTCATTTAATATGCGAAGGGATTAATGTCTCAATTTTGATTTGCTCTTATTGGTTTTGCTCTGATTAGTAGTTCCACGTTAGAAAATAAACACACACACACACACACACACACACACACACACACACACACACACACACACACACACACACACACACACAAAGGGAAATCAATACCAGCCTAACTACTTTATGATACAGCACAAGCAAGCGGTAAAGAAAAGATTGAACACGGAGAGAGAGGGTGACAAATCAATTTTGAATTGCATTTTCTTTGTGTAGATTAGCAAACGCATATGTCCCTCTAATTGGTCAAAACTTTAGATACAACTCCCTAATTTTATTCCATAGGAAGGCTTTAATACAGATGTCTTATCATGTTGTAAGAGCTGCCTGTTGTTTGTCATTTGCAACTCTGCGATTTTCTAAAAGACATAGTTGGTGTGAAGACCTTTATCCCTTAAAAAATCAAAACAGAACAACTTCTGGCCTATTTTGGAAATGTCAGAGTCTGAAGACTTTCTGCATTGTTTGTGTGTGCGGTGTTCTTTTGGCCTTTGAATGTACTCACACTCTATATGGTGTGTGATAAGGAGAAAGAAAGTCACTGAGACACAGAGAGACTGTGAGTGGAAGCGGCAGGCCTATTTGTTCCTGATAAAAGTTTAAACCAAAGTCAATTACAGAAGCGAACAAGATCAATCTAAATAGATTGTGTCGATGATTCCTTTGTTCTGTGTCTTTGTTGTAGGGGGGAAGGCCCTTTAGCCCTACTAGTTCATAATAGCTTGTTCCAAGCATGTATGTTCTCAGGTTATAGCAGCATAAGACACATTTTTATACTGTGAAGAAAAATGATTATGGCCATGTGGGAAAAATAACATTGCTTTCAGGGGTTATTTATGTATCGATGCATCAAAAAGGTAGCCATGTTTGCAATCGCCAGCAACAAAGTGTAATAGCAACCTTTATCTGCTTGGCGATGTAAACACTGCGATAGAACATTGTGTCGACAAGTTCATTCGAAAACCAACAACAGCAAATTCTGAACAATCACAATGCAGCCCATTCCCCAAAATAGGCATAACAGGATTTGGTTGAGTTTGCTAAACACACCAAAGTATGTCATAGTAAAGGGGAATTTGTGGTTTTGGTCAAATAAAATAGCTATTCCAATATTGAACCAGGCTACTTCAAGTCTGAAAAAAAACATATGATGATGAAAATAAATAAATAATAAGAAGCCATTAAGATGCAATGTTGGATGCCATACTGAAACACAGAAGGACTGTATAGCATGTGTCACAAAGTCACATTGTCTATTTCAAAGTTATGTCTTTGTTATAACGAAGATATATGCAAATGCAGGGCCACAAAAATACACAATAAAGAAAAATCTGATTCAGTAATCCCTTCCATAATGTAATCTCCATGTCCTTCTTGAAGAGTAACACGTTATTCCAAAGTGATGAGCGGCACATCTGCCTCTCTGCACTCCTCACCAGTTGTGTTTGCAGCTCGTGAAACACGGCGCTAAGTAGCTCCCTGTGTGCATCATCTCAGAGGAGGTGGCAACGCGCTACACTTCTTCAGCGTCGGTAATTAAGAAAAAAGCAATTTGCACCAATGTAAAAGAACTCAGCGGCAGCCACAGTGAAGGGGGCCTGGGTTCCCACACTGCGATGTACACTGGAGGATTTAGGGCCCCCACAGCCTTCCTGGAGTTTGAATTATAGAGCCTCAAGACTTCAGGAACACAACAAAACACCCGGTCAAAAAAAAAATCCCCATTTCCTGCTCCATCTGGGGGCCCGCTGTAGGTTATTTCTCTCTTCTAACCGCCAATGGAAATCACAAAATATTAATACAGCAAAGATTTAGGATTCATGACTGTGTGTCCTTTTGTGGACAGGCTTCAGAAAGGCACAAACAAGTATAGGACTGAGATGAGCAATGGTTCTTAAAGGGAGTTAACAAATGGGCATTCATGTCTTTTCTTGTGCTCTGGTGATTTATTTTCGAGACAGAAACCTCCTTGCTTACTCAGTCTTTTTTCTCTTGTTTTCACATTATCTTTAGACAGCCACTGTACCTTGTGTGATTTCGCTTAGCTTGTTTCCTTTAATCTTCTGAGCTGCGGGCAAGTTTGATTGTTTAACTCATTTGTATTTCTTCCACCGTGTGTGCCCCCTCTCCCCCAGATTCACAATGAAGATTAATACCCCGCCCCACCACCACCACCACCACACAGTGTATTAAATCGTGTCACTATACTTTATGTAGTTCCCTATTAAAATGCCTTTAAGTCACTGTGGTGGAATACACAGCTATGGGTCGCCTTATAAAAGTCAATTTGTGTGATTAAACCGAGGCTTATGCAGAGGCCTGATGTAATGACTTTTTCCCTGCTTCAGTCAAATTACCATCGTAATCTCCATGGCTGAGTTATTGGACTATCCCACACATCCCCTATCAGAGAGATAGCGAACAGAATCACCACTATGAACAAATTTCACCTCTCAGAACAATATGAGAAATATGATATATGGCCAAATTAGGTGTAGACAATAACGTTCTGAGGGAAAAAAGAATGGTAGAATGTTGGGAAAAAAACAACAACAGGGTGATTCAGATCAGGGCTACCCAAAAGGGAGAGAACGTGGGAAAGCTTTCTAGGGCGCAGCCACTCGGGCAATACAGAATAAGCAATGGGAATACAACACAAGTTTACCCATAGCACGCAGAGGAAGTGCCAGCACACTGTACAAAGGTTAGATGAACACAAAACTCCTGATGTTGATGTAGGAATGAGCACATGCACACACATTGATACCAGTAAATCATGAGTTAAGGGGGGTCCATTGAATGGACCTTTTCAGGGTTGAGCCATTTGCGTGAGTGGGCCTGCTTCTTCAGCTTTTAAGTGTTGATATATGCTGAGCTTGGTGTCACCTCTGTAGTCCTGGAGGCAGTTATAATTATAATTGACAATAAAAGAAGGAGGAATCTAAGCTAGTGGCTGCTGGAATCTATACTGCTTATAAATAGCAATTGAACATCTGCTTCTGTTGGTTAAAATCCAAAGGGAATGCTGATTCTTCTAAGTTGCCCGCGGAAGAAATATTACAGCTGCGGAAGGGAACATTAAACCGCCCCTCCCTTCGCTACCTATTGACATTGTACATTCGCATGATATACGAGCGTCTTTAAAATCCTCAATGGCTTTCACCAATTAGCCAAATGGCAAACTCAGCAGAAACAATATCCCGATATTGATAGCCATATTTCCACATGCATTACAGCATCGTACGTGATGTCAGTCCGCCTAGTAAAGAGGATTAAGTTGACTGTTTCATGGCTCAGTGTTTATGTGCAGAATAGTGGATTAAAAGGACTGATGGTCAGATTTAAGCCCGGGCGAAAAAAACAGCATGGAGCCCGTGGTTATATTTCTCCTAAGCTTGTCGGGGGGTCAGCGAGCTCAGGCAGAAGTCTGTTATTGACATCAGGACCAACAGCTGTGAGCGAGGTCGCAGGTTCAGAATCCAGCTGCTGTTAGACTGGAACATGTGGTGTGGACTTCAAGTAGTTTAAACGGAATACAGGGTCCATCTAGAAAAAAAAAGTAATGTCGTGGAAAAGTCCATTCAAAAAGTGAAACTTTCCTATTCTAGATTCATCACGCAAAGTGAAATATGTCAGGCCTTGTCTTTTTTTTTAATGATTTGATGATTACGGTTTACAGCTCAGGGAATTAAAAAAATCCAGTATCTCAACATATTAGACTATTACATAAAACCAATAAAAAAAGGATTAATAATACAGAAATGTCAACCTTCTGAAAAATGTTTTTTCTAGATTAATTTCACATCATGTGTAATGAATCTAGAATATCAGTAGGTTTCACTTTTTTAATTGAATTACAGAGAAAAATGTACTTTTCATTGATATTCCAATTTTTTTCCAGATGCACCTTAATGTACAATCCGATGGGCAACTTTCTTTTGCCCCTTTTCTTTGACTGAAACTTTACCCTTGATCTTGAAGGTCAAGGTTTCCTCCTGGTTTCTTTCCCCTGTGCTCTACGCTCTTTTCCCCCCAAAGTGCCCGAGGTGCTGCTCGCTCTGTGAGATTAGCAGCTAATCCATGAAAGGGAGCGGATTGGTTGTGCTCTCCCTTTGAATGTTATTACAGGAGGCTGTCCTGCAGGTGTGTGTGTGTGTGTGTGTGTGTGTGTGTGTGTGTGTGTGTGTGTGTGTGTGTGTGTGTGTGTGTGTGTGTGTGTGTGTGTGCCAGGTGTACGAGTGCATGCCGGAGGAGTGTATCTAGCAGGTGTGTGTGTGTCCTTGTTATAATCCTGTGATAACCAGACCCGGACCCCTGAGGGCAGAGGAACTGAGGGAGGGCTGGGCGGAGAGAGGGAAGAAGGGATGGACAGGGGCCAGAGGTGGAGCAGGGCGGTTTATTTGACAACAACCGAGATCAGAAAAGAAGTTTAATTTCGGTCCTTTTTTTGTGGTCTTGTTTCCACCATCCTCTCTGTCATCCTCACAGACACATGCAGAGTCACGGAGTAAGCGAAGGGGAGTTTTTTTTCCCTTGTGAGATTATCTCGCTTTTCGGTCTGAAATTGTGAAGTCGAGGCAAGAATGATTTGAGGAACGCAGCCCTTGAGGTCAAACAGAGTTGTTGTTGTTGTTGTTTTTCCTGCAGAAGGTGGAGGGACTGGAGCAGGATAGGAGACGTTTCCCTGGTGACAGGCTGTACATAATTGATTGTTTATCTGTCTACTGCCCGAGTAGCAGTCAGCGAGGAAATACCTTCTCTCCCACTAAGACACACACACACACACACACACACACACACACACACACACACACACACACACACACAAACACTGTACACACACACACACACACACACACACAAACATAGACACACACAGTTTAGGGAGTTAAGGGATTTGGTCTGTGATTAAATTCAGAGTTGCTTACACAGAGCGCAGAGGTGTAATAAGCTTAACTTCTTAAATAACCAAAAACACGAGTAACTAATACTAAACTCAAGGGTCATGGTGATGATACACAGTTTGCACACACACACAAACATATGCACACACACACACACACACACACACACACACACACACACACACACACACACACACACACACACACACGCACACACACACACACACAACCAAGCACCTGGTGGCTCTGCTGCCCTGTCTGTACGGTTGGCTGTTCTCTGCTTCGGCAGATGTGACCTTGGGAAAGAAAAACACCCTATTCTCTTTTTTAAATGCCCATGAGTAGACTTTAATTGTGTGTGAGTGTGGGACAGAGAAATGCGTGCAGCGACAAGAGCAAAGCGGCGGGCCTTCCTAAGTGCTCTTCAATACATCGTGCACACACACGTACACATACATCATGCCCCCCGACGGAGGAGCTCATCGCAATGTCACTTTCAATTTGGATGAGCCCACGGTCTGTTCAGGAGATGTAATGGATTGGATGATGGCAGAGCAATGCACGATGCAGTCCAGTTCCCCTCCAACAATTCACATTTGGAATCCTCTCACTCTTCTGGTGCCATCTTTGCACCCCTCTGTCCACACTGTCTTTCACAATGGCATGTATTTAAAAAAAAATCCCCCAACACTCAAGGTGCTACACACGAAGATATTGTGTTTCTGTGTTTGGGAAAATTCTGAACAAAATATGCAAGAGGAAACAGGAAACTAATTTATTTCCTTGCCCTCCCAGGCGCAGGAATTCACTGAAATAACTAAAGCAGTCCAAACCGCCGCCAGATTAGGACTTGTTTCTCAAGAGTCTTAACCTTGAATTTAATGAAATAGATTTAGTTGACTACCTTTCAGGAGCCTTTGAAAGTTCTCTCTCTCTGTGGTTTAGCGAGGGAGAGAGAGAGAGAGAGAGAGAGAGAGAGAGATACTTTTCATGCTTGTTTTTTTTGTTTAGCATCCTTCTGTGGTCATGGCGGTATACAGAGTTGTTGAATATAGAAGGAGAATATTTCAGAAGGTTGCAAGGAGTCCAGAAAAGTTTTCTGCTACTATAATAAACAGAAAGTACTTATCAGAAAGCAATATTTATGTGCATCTCCACAATACGATTGCGCAAGTATTCTTCTTTTTGTGTGTCTCGGGAGGGATAACGATCTGTCTTTTGTGTTCAGGGGGGCAGATGAAGGGTGAGTTTTAGACCGCCTGCTCACGCAGCAGGGGCCTCTGCTGCTGAATAAACTTATTTTCTTTAACTGTTGAGTTTCGGACTTGTGTCAGCTTCAGATGGCATTTTTAAATGGCCTTGCAGCATGTTGGTTAGAGGAAGGATGAATATATATTTAAAATAAAAAAAATCTCACCACATAAACAAACATGGAGGCTCAAGAGGATGAGGTCATAATGGATCAAAAAGTCAGCACAGGGTGAAACATGAATTGACACTGCAAAGGGATTGTCTGCCAGTTTGACACATAGCAGTGCAGGAGTTAGTAGGGCAGGTGGTAACAGTTATATTGCTGTTGTGTCTGGTGTAATAAGGGCTATGTCTCGCGCCTTAGTGACAGCTGAACATCAATGTTACGTCAAATCAGTAGTAAAGTGTTTGCAGTCTCCACAGAAATCAAATCACATGTATCTGAGCTCACAGCCTCTTCACAATAACGTTCTGAAGATGGAACATTGGGGTCTGATCTGATTGTAAAAAGAAGTATATTTAAAAGGACTGCTCTCCTGCGGATTCACATTTTCTCATTTGGAGCT
Organism: Ammodytes marinus; assembly: GCF_949987685.1. Taxonomy (NCBI): domain Eukaryota; kingdom Metazoa; phylum Chordata; class Actinopteri; order Uranoscopiformes; family Ammodytidae; genus Ammodytes; species Ammodytes marinus. The sequence goes on from NC_137234.1 coordinate 10,530,916, forward strand.
TTTCATTTCCAAAGAGGCCTATTTATGAATGATATTCCCTTACTGGAAAAATATATGACATTTAAAGCAGCTCCGAGTAACATTTAAATATCTTTTAAACAGCCTCATGTTTCCTCACATAATCATAAATTACCTTTAACAGCAAACGAGACCATCAGTGCAAAGAAAGACGTTTTTATATAGTTTTTATTACTGCATTTGGTCTGGTCGCACACCCAGTCCGATTTTCGGTTTGCTCGTGCAGGCTCTATGGTCACATATCCGTATTGGTCGCAGATTTCAGTGTGGCTCAATAACGCGATTTGAGAAGCCTATCCCTCCAGGTGAGGGAAGGGGAGCGGGAGCCTTGTTAGAGACAGTTGTTTGTCGTCATAATGACTGATAACGGGGCTGAACCATCAAAGAAAAAAAATAAAATGCAATGAAGAAAAGCTAAAAGGGAGAGATAGGCGGGCGGGAGGGCGTTGCCAAGCAACGTATACACAATTTCACGGGAGCGAACTAGACTCCTAAATGAATGAGCGGTAGCCTACTAAATCAAAGTTTACTTTGCCTTACCAGCATCATCAGATGACCATTATTCATCTGAAATAGTCATTATTTACAACAACATAAACACATTACCTCATCGTGATCCATACTAACTGCCGTCTCTCGTTCATTCGCTTTCTGTGAGGACACGTAATCTTTCAGCTCCGTGAGAGGTGACACTGCATCAACTCATTGCAATCAGGTGTGTGTAGCACTGACTGGCATTAGTTGATGCTGTGTCACTAACCACTCTCACGGAGCCGAAAAGAGTCCGGTGCCCTCACACTTTCAACACACGGACATGCACTATATTGCTTCCTGATCATTTGAATCTCGCACGCCCGGCACGAGCTAGAAAACAGCTTCACGACAGCTGGCGTCGTAAGAATACTACCAAAGGGGACGCCAACGTGCCATGTTACTCGTAGTGGCTTTAAGTGTGAAATTCCTTATCAGTTATTAGATTTATTTCTTAGGTAGCACAAGAGGAGCGCTGTATTATGATTGGAAGATCCCTTTTAAAACTTTGAAGTTCTATCCAGCAGTAGAGAACTAAAGCATCATTTTTGTTCCTTCCATTATTTGGGTTGAGTTATCCACCCAGCATGAGGTTATTATAGAAACAGAATAAAGACTGATTGTTGTTGATTTTGTGTGTTAGAGGCACATCACTCCGTGGAGAAAACATTAACATGTGTGAAAATCTTTCATTGCTTTATAATTCCACTTTTTGTGCTGTTGTCCCTGTAGGGGCTTACGGTAAATAGCTGCCGACTGCATGATGCCATTAATATATTTTATTATAATAACTTTTACACATGTATAACACTATTACGGCACAATGTTCCTCCTATATTTCATTATACTCAAGCTGTTCTTACTTGTTTTTCGGCTTTACTCAACACTGAACTCAACTCATTATTGTCCATAAACAGAATTTACGGTGATCCAAATTAAGTTTCGTACAGGCCAAGGGGCAAACAAATACAAGAAAAGAAGTAAACAGGGTAATAGACAAGGACCAGTGCAACAACGAAAAGCAATGCTGGACATAACAGTGCAAGATAAAGACAGTAGTTCCACAAAAACATATTTAAAGTGGCAGTGCTGATAAAATGTCTGACCATTTGACAGTGTGCAGATTTCACAGTAGTACATTGTTCAATAATGTGGCTTTTAATTGGACTGATTGTATTTTTTTATATATTATTTTGTGCACCTTATATTACATCACAATTCATTTTCCCACCACATTCTCCTCTCCAGATTCAAGGAGAAGATATTTGTTTCCAGGTTGGAAACAATATTTTGTCACAGGTGGTCGCCATTAGTCAAACCTGTCAGTGGTGCATTCATAACAAACCATATCACCAACTCCTCTGCAGCAGTAGAGATGAGAGCTCGGGGGACATTTCGTTAATGCTTGTGTGTGAAACAGCATAATTAACAAACAGTGAAAGTTAAAGGCTCATAAACGCAACATAGAGCTCAAGACAGCCCCCTCTTTAATGTATACACGCAGCCGGCAAATCAATTCATTCTCAGTGGTTATACATCTCTTATTGTTTCCGAAGAAAGCACAAATGACAGCCTCTGAAACAATTCTTTTACGACAGATCGAGATCGGAGGTTGAGTAAAACCCTCCAGACGGCTGTTTGTAAGTGACGTCTCATTACCAGACTCACAGCTGTCTTAACTATCAAGACATTTTAAATCGAAAGACTTAATGGAAAGTATAAACAAATCACCAGCTGGATGCGATCATTCCTCATATTTACAGGCAAAGTAAACACTCAGTTTTTCTTTAATCAAGTGTTATTTTCTTGATAGCAGTGGTGATTTGCAGATGTTGGGTTGACATTTTTTTCTGAACCGTTGCCGCTGCATTTTCCCCACTCCTTTAAAACAGAATATATATACAATATAGTAAAACATGTGTATGAGACTAAAGAGTTGACTGAGACGCGTGTCTGTTTTGTTGTCTTGTCTTTAGAGCATGACGAGTGCCTCAGCGGCCTCCACAACTGTGACGACAACGCCCTGTGCTTCAACATGGTCGGGGGCCACAGCTGCTCCTGTAAGCCCGGCTACACTGGCAACGGGACCGTCTGCAAAGGTAAGAAACCAAAAATCGGTAGTTGTGTCACAATGCTGGATGTCCAAGCAAAATGGCACAATTGAAGTTGGGAGTCAGCGATTCTGGAGAAAGCTTCTTGTTGTCAAAATCCCTTCTTGTCCAAATCAGTGAATATCGCCTCACAATCTCCTACCTGTCCGTACTGTGTGCGTGTTTACAGAGCCTAAGCCGTGTATTAACATCAGTTTTTTTTTCAGCACACACACACACAGGTACGGACAGGTGATATAGTGAGGAGATATTCACTGATTTGGACAAAAAGTGATTTAAGACACTTCTCAAGAATCACTGACTCCACCTCTGAAGATTGTTGAGCCATTGTTCAGGCATATTCACAATTATTTTCCAATGTCGAATCAACTCAGATTCATAGCTTAGGTTCCCTACGTAACATCACCACTGTGTAAGCTAAATAGTGGTGCACAGACACCTACTGAAAAGCTGTCTTGTGTGACGCATGTTTAATGAGTGCTCCTCTGTGTTTGCTGCATTTGCTCTTACTAGAGAATTGACTTGGCCTTAGCAGGCTAATCAATCCCTTGATTAGAAATCTATTTAAATGGGAACTAAATAACGGTTTGCTCGTAATGGGGAGTAATGCGCATCCCGTGGAAGCATTTAAATTTCTACTTGAGAAGTACTTGCTACTTGAGAAGCTTTCAAAAGTTTGAAAGAATAACCATGGTGAAACTTGTATAATGTTCATGATCAATTGATCTTATTGTTATTCCATTCAATGATCAGTTAAATGACTCAAAAAAGGGAGAAAAGAGAAAAAACTTGCAGTTACAATTTCATAATGTGCCCTCTCTAATGTCATCAAATTTCTTATTCTCCCAAAGCATAACCTCAAATGATTCAGTTTTCTATCAAATAAGACAATGTGCACTGTGTGGGACTCCTTTGACTGGATTGAGGCTTCCTTTGTTTTTTAATACTTCTCATTCTTTAGTCTCTGGAGGCAGATGTGTGTGTATAATTCATTTATTCCCATTGTGTTCTGTCAGCTTCAATGACTTTTTTATGTTTTTGGGGACACATTAACTAACGGCCTACCCGTGGATAATGAACATTTTTGGATTAACCCCGGCGAGGTGCATAAATCACGAAACTAATATCGTGAGAGGCTGTAATGAATCATTCCACCAAATTAGCTCTTATTCTGTATGCAAATACATATGCCGCTGCTGGTCTAATTACATGGTTAATGCTCGTTAATCTTGGTGAGTAATAGCTCTTCTCTTCTGGTCCACCTCTAGCTATGTGTGACGGATTGTGCCAGAACGGGGGAACATGCATCTCACCCAACAACTGTGTTTGCCAGCAAGGATTCACCGGGAAGAGATGCGAGACGGGTAAGAGTTAGTTTGACGTTACACTCCTATATGTTTCTCTTTGACCATTCCTTTTTGACCAAATTTGCAGGAAGTGACTTGAAAAAAAGGAGGTGTAAAAGTGGGGCTCTTTTTAGAAAGGTCATTAAAGATATAGTGCGTAACTTCTGTTGCCCCCATGAGGAATTCTGAGTAATAACAACAACACTGTCGGTGCATCGACATGAGGTATGTAAGCCTTCGGTGATCGCGCATGGATTTTATACCTTATGCTGTATGTCCAGGTTTTTTCTTAGCACTAGAATCAACAACTGATACCAGGGCGACTACACAAGTTTGTAAATGCTACCATACTGAGAAATGAAGAGAGAGTTTTGTGGAGCTGATAGGCTTAATCAACTTTGTGTAGACATGTTTGGCGATGAGTTGAATGTGACCGACATTCATTCATAAGAAAAATGTACGCACTGTAGCATTGCTCTGACCGCGACATAACAACTGATCTGTAAATACTGAGAAGTATGTGTGTGTGTGTGTGTGTGTGTGCGTGTGTGTGTGTGTGTGTGTGTGCGCGTGTGCACGCACGCACGCACGTTGACTTTGTGGATCCGCGCTCCATGGTGAATAATGAGCTTGTACCTCGTCCAAAGGCCCGATGCAGCAGTGTGGGAATTACCCCATATCACAGCCCATATTAATCAGCGTGGCATCCCTTACGCATGGGCTCTACGCCCACAACCAAATTGCAGCTGCACACACTATCCTGTTGCACCATATGAGATAGGGTGTGAGGGCTTAACCCAGTATTAATTCAGCCTATATGTTTATAGCAAAGACCGTATCACCACTCACTCTCATACATGGAAATATGTCAAACACACTGTTGCGATAAGACTCTGGGCTTTGGATTCCATTTAGCTCATATTCGCCCTGCAGTGCCGGTGATACAGTATAGGGTAACCGAGAAAAGACTCTAATCCTGGTGGTTGAGCTGCTACATACAATGTATGTGTAATCTACAGCAGCAACACAGTGCTCTCATAACCCGTTTCAACCTTTCGTGGCACGTCCTTCAGGACACCGACGGGCCGAACTAATAGAAAGTCAAGTCCTGACAGTTCTCTGTGTGTGTGTGTGTGTGTGTGTGTGTGTGTGTGTGTGTGTGCCAGTGTTTGAGTGAAGCAAACTGATCCTCTCTCTGCTTGCTCATTGGTTCAGGTATTGATTGCACATAAAGGGCCTTTTTTTTTTTTTTTTTTTTTACGAGGCGTCCGTTTTACTGCCCAGCTTAAAGTAAATGAATTTCCTCTCGGTGCTGCTCTAAGATGCTGAGGAAGAGGTGTGTGTGTGTGTTTCTGTGTGTGTGGTTGTGTGTGTTAAAGCTGTCTTCTGAGCTACTAACCATAATGACTTATCCTCCTCCTAGCCCATTTTGGGACAGAGAAGGGTTTTTTTCAGGATCTCGTCCCTTAGTTATGGCACGGTCGAGGCAATCACACATTTCATTACATTCAATTGTGTTTTAGATCCCTGCCTTTGTCTTTTTTTGTTTTCCTCTCTCACCTTCCCTCTCTTTTGTGTGTGTGTGTCCTGCCTGCGCCTCCAAAAAACAAGTTGCAGAATAGTCGGTCAAAGGAGAAATCCTACAGAATGTTCAGCAGCTTTTTGTCCAAGGTGAATCTATTCATCACTCAAAGCAGAGATTTAGAATTAAAAGTTTTGTTGGAAGCATTTCTTTGTTGTAGAGTTGGAGAGATCAATCGTACCAAGGTTATGTTTGGGGTAGGTATTTTTTTTTACTCTTAAATAATGGAATGAAATCTCTAAAAAGTCAAAGCACACCACTTTGTTAGAGTAAAAAAGAAAAAAAGCCTTTATTATAGTGACTGGCTACATGATTTAAAACAAGACCAACACCTATCGACTGCTCACTGGTCTTCTTCGGGGATCTGACTATCGCACACTTAAGACTGAAGAGTGAGTTAACAAGCTTCAATAATGCATTACATTTGAACTCTTTTCTCAGTACAACAATACTCAATACTCCATGAATAGACACTATCCCTGCGTTCCAAATCACATACGTTTTCTTTTAACTATACTACAAACTAAAGCATGCTGGTTTCCATACTGCAAAATGCTACTGGATGTAGGAGGACATCCCCTATTTTCCGGCATACTGCATTTGACATGCATGCAATTGGGACATCCTAAATCTTTTTCTGGCATACTACATAGTATGGAAGTATGGGAATTGGAATGCAGGGTACGTCACAGATAAAAGACATGGGGAGAGGTAAACATATAGATTTTCTTGACCTTAACAAAACTGTGTGGCAGGACTTTATCCGAGGGCATTCAGTCCCTTTGTTGTGGACATTTATTTCTGACCTCTGTATCAGGAGCATCTGCTTTGTGTTACATTGCTGATTGTTAAACTAGCCATTTGAAATTAGAAAAAAAAGGATTCTGAAATTATATTGTGTTCAGTCACAATGTAAGGCCCATCATCCGTTAAAATCTGGTATGCAGTCTCACAATATCACCAAACCCTTGAACACTCCAAAACCATTTCAAGGTTAAAGTTGAATAAAGAATAGTCCCTTGATTTGATTCAGGCAGACCCCCTAAAGAGGAAGTGGAACATTTCAACAGCAATGTGTCTTTCAAGGATCAGTGGTTGTGACCACTCTGGATAATCAAGAATGTATTTATTGAGACTAATGTTCCTCCATAGGGAAGCTGAGAACGCCCATGCTCCTAAATCGTTTTTGATTCCGTTTTCCGATAACAAAGTTACAGTTATCTTGTGATCACGGGATATCACAGCATAACCACAAAAATGTGGTATCGCTATCTCGCAATCTCAAATTAATTAACTCATCATAATGAAATTCAATCTTTGTTTTCTCTAAAGATAATGAACATAATAAAAAAAAATGTTTTGTGCTAACAGCTCCTTATACGTATTATGAGTAATGATAGGATAGAAGCTGTGTTATCCTGTGATCTCCAGATAATCTGCTTTGTTATCAGACTACACAATCAATAACGATTTACATGCATGGCCATTCTCGGCTTCCGTACCTCCAATAGAAAGTAGTTTCAATAAAAACTTTTTACAAAAAGGTCTTTATTTTTTTAAGATTATTATTTTTGCTTTTTTTTAGACAGTTTGGAGAGACAAAGGTGAAATGTGGTAGAGAGGGGAATGACATACAAAGAAAGACCGTGGTTAAATATATTTAACCTGTGGTCTGCTGCTTCTGAGGACTGAGCCTCTCTGGGCGGGCGCTCTAACCACTACACCACGAGAACCCCCCTAGTTTTTTTTTCTATGTTGAATATGTTCATGACTATGTTTTTAACATTTTAGGAAATACCCTAAATTGGGTCCAACATTTTGGGAAATCGCCTTATGCTTTATGATTTCTTGCCAAGAGTTAAATGAGTTGGACTGTAATTTGATTTAAACAACGCTTTAGGATGTTTTTTTCCCTTTTTAAATATAACCAAAAAAAACACCATGAGGAGAGGACTCAGACGATGATTGAATGGCTCATGGATCATTCTTTTTTTTAGGCTCCTCTGTGCTCATCTTTGAGGCTGATTAGAATTTGACATGTGTGGACTCAATCGCAAGAAAGTCGCTCACATGCACACACGCCGTATCTCTCTCACCTCAGGCGACAAGATGTTTGTCACCGCGGCTGCCACTTCAGTGTGCATGTCGATCTTTCTTCTCTCTCACGCAATCTGACTCCGTACAATCTTGACCGAGTCAGCTTTGTGACAGCTACCGTTCCTCATGTGTTTTTATTTTATTTGATAGTAGTCCAGCACCATCATCAGGGCCCCTATGCTCCAGAACTAAAGCCTTTGGGCACTGTTTGGAGACTTCACCAGTCATTCAGTGTGAAATGGGATGGTGGGGGTTGGGGCTTTTCACTGTCTCCTCAACAATGTGACAGGAGCTCCCAGTGAGGGGAAGTGTCTAGTGTGGAGGCTCACAGAGATGTATGGAGGTTAATGTAGTGCTGGATGTGCTGCTCTACTGGTGGGGGAGTGAGCGGAATAGTTTGGGGAGTAGAGAGTCTAGAGATGGAGATGTACGGAGAGAGTGACAGATGCAAAATGCAAAAAATATTTCGGAGGGGGGGGAGAGAGAGAGAGAGGGAAGCGAGGTAATGACTAGGAGACGAGGTGAGAGGAGGTGAATTGGAAAGGAGGGAAGATACAGACATGTTGGGGAAGAACTGACAGATGCAGCGACGGAACGGTGAACGCATGCAGGCAGAGAGAGGGAGGGATGGATGGTTGTGGGTAGATGGGTAGAGGGGGACGGGGTTAGTGAGTTTTTTCCTCTGAATTTGGATACGGAATGAGGCCGGTGGAGATGGGAAGAGAAGCAGAGCTGGGTGGATGAACATGGAAAAGCTTTCACTAAGTCTGGGCTCCCCCACCCCCCTACAACTCCAGAAACCCTGTGAGCTTTTAGAGCCCCCCTCCCCCTCCCCACCCCCATGGGACTCCACCGCTCCTTCTACTGCTGCAGTAGACTGACGGCCTGTCATGAGACACGAACAACAGCCAGGCATTGTGGATTCACACACACACACACACACACACACACACACACACACACACACCTTTGAGCATACACACGTACAATTACGTTAGAAAGAGCGCCAATATTTTCCATATTTTCAACAACACTCCTCATTTTTGGATTCATTCCACGGTGTGCTGTGGCGAACATATGTGTAAAATGTTATGTGTGAAATTGTATTGTGAAGTATTTCGATATGTGTTTGTTTTTGTTGCGATTGCGCGTGCATGCTCGGTGGCTTGTCATCACTATTCAGGGGGAATGGATGGGTAGGGACAGGGGACACACGGCAGTGCTGACAGACAGACAGCAGCCATTGGAGAACTCTTGACACATCATGAATTATGCAGGACACAAATGCGGCAGGGGCACATACACTTCAGTCGTGGATATAAATGTACACAGGGCCAGCCATGTAATGTGTGCCCCTGAACATGGCGCATAGTCAATTTGATACCCCTCAGGCAAGCGCTATTCCTTATATGGCTCTGGTGAGAAATGGGCACACGCACGCTGGAATATTAGCTTTATTTTTCAGCGAAATGGACGTGCATTTGCCTCCCTCGCTTGGAAGAAGCCAGAATAAAAAAATGTGCTGCCATTTTCTATGAGGATGTTTCACAGTTTAGACATAATGTGTCTGTTAAAGCCTCAGATTATTATTATTATTTTTTTTTTAAACCTTCGAGTGCTCAACTGCCGGTTGAAAGAAGTCATTATTTTGTGTGATTGATCACTTACCTGGGACTGAATTTCTCTTATGGTGGTAAAGTCATAACACATTGTCTCCTGTTGAAGCTGCAGCCGCTGTACAATATGAACGTTAATACATTTTGTTTTTCTGTTTCGATGTATTTGCCCCAGGCCTTGTTTTCCAACCTAGATGTTTAGAGGTTTTCTGAGAACATTTCTTTGGACATCTGTACAAATATATCATTTGTGTTCGCTCTGGTTCTGTTTTGACTAATTCTTATTCAAGAGAAAGTACGAATACACACAATTTTCTTAACCTGGGCTGTCCGTGGTGTACGGTACACTTTAATGTTACTTTACATAAACCATTCTATATATGAAAGGTAGCTAAAACCGAAAGCATATTTGAAAAAAGAGTCTTAAGTTTAATTTGCTTTATTTGTCATTTAACACAAGGAAGTTTCACACAAGGCTATTGAAATGTTTCTTTTTACATATCCCTCCCACATTACACATATGCATTTGTCCAGAAGGGGTCATTTTCTCAGGGTCAGCCATAGTGCGATGCGCCTGGGGCAGTTCAGGGTTAAGTGTCTTGCTCAGCGACACAATGGCAGACTCCATAGTACATGTTATACCAGTACATAGAATCATTGAGCCCATAATAAAAATGTAGACTTCAAGTCATCGATCAGTGCTTCCCATTTGCTTCATTTTATATGATACACATTTCTGGGTGGAGGTTTAACAAAGCATATCTTCTCTGCCTTAAACACATTAGAGGATAAATGCTGCACTTAAGAACAAATGGACCTTCAATTTGAGTGGAACATTTAAAAAAAGGTAAGTGAATAAAAGAAGAGATGCTATTTACAGTGGCCTTTTTAGCAAGATGAGATTATTACAATACTGAAGTCATAGGTTTAGTCATATGTGAGCAAAAAGCCCTGTACTTCAAGGGTTCACTGACAAATCAGGTTGGAATACATGAATACATGTAATGTATATTAACTTGGGGTTTTTGCAACAAAAAAAATCCAGTAGTTTTCACCTCTGTGTCTGTCAAAAGTGAAGTCATCATTGTGAAGGTTGCACTGGATACCATTGCTCTGAGTTGCCTGTGCATTAGCAATGAAGCTAGTTGGCAGGTCATGCACAATTCATGGCCAGTTAATGCAAATCAATGATTTTTATAAATATTCACTCAAAAAAGAAGGTTAAAGACATTCTTCTTATCCTAAGTAAATTCTGTTTCCCCTATGTCCGCCTGTAGGGCTATTTATTTATTTATTGTTTTTTTCATTTAAAGCAATTTCACTCATGTTGCGTAAAAAGACTTCACACAGAGAACATCACAGTGTGGTTAATAAAAAGTGTATGCTAAATGAAATAAGTAAAACCATAAACCGCTTAAACATTGACATAAATCAGGCTACAAATCTATCTAATGCTAAATGTCCTGGAGGAACTTATAATCTACAAGACTTCAGATGCTAGAATATAACTTGCTAATAAAGAAATCTCACAACAAGGGTTTTATGATCATCAGAGCTTTAAGACTGTACAGATTTTGCCTGCTGAAATAATTGGCTTTAGCGTCCGTGAACAACCCTCTTCCGTTTTGCCTCAGATTCCTGTTTATTGACTAAATTGCTGAACTGTTCCTACAAGATGAATGGGGAGGAGGTAGCCTTTTGTATTTCCTTTATTTCCAGCTCATTATCTTCTCTTTTCAAGGCTCTCTAAGCTTGTTAGGGTGCTTTGGCCACCATGCAGTTAAAAAATGTCTGTCGCTATATAGACTGTCAGTTCGGTAAACTAATGGCCATCGCTGCTGTTCTTTGGCTGCATGGCTTCTTTGCTATATACGCTCCTCACAAGGACTTGGGTGTGGGTGGTGGGGCTTCTTAGGAGGGAGGAGAGCATTTTGATCAGATGGACACATCCCTTTTCATCTCTGCAGTTCTCCTGTCCTCACAAGCACTTTTTTTTTAAATCACACTGCGGCCAGTTTAGAAATCGACAATGTTCTTTTAGGGCACGACGAAGAGATAAAAGATTTTTTTTATGTTTTCGGTTAATGATGCAATTTGGATTTGTGACTCCTACACACTCCTGGAGTTCAAGAGGGCCATCAGGGAGCCTCGGAGCATTACACCTACACTGTCAATTGATGTTTCACGAGTTGGAATAAAAGTCATAAAACAATTCTCAAGTCGTGATCATTTACCAGCACGCTTCTTCCTCCCAAACCGATGCTTTCATGAAGAGATTGAGATCTAAAGAGGGGAGTGATCAGAGCCCTGCCACATTCTTTGTTTCTCTAATGAATTATTCCATTTGCTTTTATAACCTTTTCTGATGCTTGTGCTCTGTGAGTAAAAGAACGTTAAGGAATATACGTGATGGAAGGAAGAGAAGAGTGAGGTTTTGAAGAGGACATACAGTATATATAGAGAAAGATAGTTCAGTTAAAGCTAATAGTGCGTAACTTTTTCATATAAATGGATGACGGTTACATTCAAGCCATTGCCAAATGAGTTGACACAAAGTTGATTCATAAGCCTATCAACTCCACAAAACTCTTTCTCTATTTTTCAGTATGGCAGCGTTTACTGCTTAGAAAAAAAAAAATATTTACAGCAGAAGGTATAAAATCCATGCGCACTTACCGAAGGCTTACCTCATGTAGCACAGCCAGTGTTGTTGTGATGCCTCAGAATTCCTCAGGGGGGTGACAAAAGTAATGCACTATAGCTTTAAGTGAAAACCAGTCAATGATATTGTAATTACTTGGAAATAGCAGATGAGAGGATATAAAACTAGAGGTTAAAGGGGACAGGTGTATTAGGAGTTGGAAAAAAGAGAGCAATGAAGAAATGCAGGATGGGAGGACGCAAATGGAAGCCAGTGAGTTCATGAGGAAACTTTGAAGGCAGGGATGGAAGCAGTGTGAGTACCTGAGGTCATACTGGGCATATTGACTATTAGGACAGACAGCCGAACGGGGCCAGACACACAATGTGTTCACCCAGACCTCATTTACATTGATTGGAAGCTTGTCAGAGTTTGAGACACAAATAAAGGGTCTAGACACTCAAACAAACATCAGAAACTGAAAAAGAACTAAACAGGATATAAACAACAAACACAGCCAGCCAGTTATACAAGCAGGAAGATAAATAGCCAATAATAAGAGGTAAATGTGGTCATGTCCATAAATATAGTAGTTGGTGAAGATGCATTTGCATGAAAACAAAGGCCTGCTTAGGTGAAATGTCAGCAGACAGAAGAGGTGCTAGCGGTTGTTGATGTGATGTTGTTGTATTACCAAATGATAGGCAAGAAAAAAACATCAGCACCTCATCATAGTTGAAATCTCCCCGGGGCACCTCCCACTCGACACACAGGCACAGGTGTTGCATATTTCAAAAGCATATTAAAGTTCTCACCCCCTCTGACATCTCCCATGATGCCTTGCTGCAGCTCTCCCCCCTCTGCCTCCTTTGCATCGCGGTCTACCCGACAGGCCCCGGGGCCTGTGACTGTTTAAGCTCAAGCGGCTTGTTTAAGCACAGTGATTATGTATTCATTATTTATTTAGAGACGGCCTTACAAAGCACTCACTCCATCACCCGTAATTAGCGTGTCTTAATTAGGCCCTGCTAATGGCCAGAGCCGTCGTTGAGCTGAGTGCAACCTGCTGCTTCTACCCAAATGACACATCTCCCAAGGATAGCTTGCTGCTATAGGGCTGCTGCAGTGCAGTGCACAGCACAGGGCACCGGACATCCGCATTGCTTTAAAGGCCAATGGAAATTAAATAGCGTGTTTAGTTTGATTTCCTGATGGAACCGTTCCATGTCAATGTTTCTCTGGCTTTGGATAAATTCTTTCCACTTTGCACAATTTGTCACTTGGTATTTGCATAAATCAGTAAAACAGCCTGCTATTGCAACACTCATTTCTGTGGATCTAGGATCTACAGAGACTTTTAACTTTAACCCAAATTAGCATTAGGTGACTGGAGCTAGCACTGTCTCCTACAATGAATGACACATATCTTGTGTTGAAATTGTGTGTAAAAAAATATAAGCAGGCTATACAGTATATTCACTTTATTTGCAGAAATTCTTAGTGGATTTTCCCCTTTTCACGTTACAATTGATTTTCGTATTTATCTAAATAAGTTAAATTGATTAGTTCAGCTTTACACTCTTTTGGTTATAAGCTACAAGTGGCAGTTACCAGCTTGTTTATCATGTGTCTCGCCGCCCCTGTTGGCCTAGCTGTCAATCAAACACATGCATCTGTCCTCCCACTCGGAGGCTTGGTGACTTCAGCAGCAATTTCTGATACTATAACTCTATTTCATGAATAAAATAATCATTCTGAAATTCTCTTTTACGTGTTTCTTTGACTGCATGAGGCAGCTTACAAATGATGATTGCACTTGTACTGGTACAGGGTGGAGGAATTGTTGCAGCTATAGGTACTGTAAGTGATACAGAGTGATTCCATTCTTGTATGCGCTTGGAGCTACCGATTGTTCGCAAAGGCTCGTTTCCAATTTACCATGATTACTCATCCACTCTCGCGCTCAAGTGCTCGAAGATATGGATTTGCATTGCAGTGTCTGTTTCATCTTCAGGAACCCAGTGTGTGACTCAATTTGCCTCTGGGTTTCACCGTGATTGATTGATTATTTGAGATTGCTCTTTGGCTTAATGAAGACTGAGGACCAATGACAATCACTCTATCACACTTGACTGTTCATAAGAAGAGTATGGGGAACGGAATCCATCTCTTACCTTAACGCTGTGTGTCACGTGCGTGCCAATACACAAAGCTCTATAAACGTTATTATTGACTTAAAGGTTATGAAGCCCTTTCTCAGCCGCCCCATGTAAACAAGATGTGACACGACAAATTCAGCTCCTTTCATAATCCACTTAATGTCAAACCGCATCTGATTCATGAGCAGGAGCCGAAGGGATATAGATCCAGTTGAGATGTTTCTGAATTATTATTATTCCGGATTCCGGATTATCATGGTCAACCCTCCACGGGAAATGAAAAATCCGTTTGAATTAGGTTTCTGTAAGGGAGTTGTACGTATGGCAACGGTAACAGGTTTTGCACTCAAGTGATGCAACCCAGCAGAACGGCATCACATTGCCCGGGGCTGTCTGTCAGTCAAAGAACAGGGGGAAAAAAGACATGGGCAGGGGAGAAGAGGTAAAAGCAAAGGACTGTACCTGAATCGTGATAGGACATGATAGCACACAACTCTGCCCTTTCTGCGAGAGAGCGAGAGAGACAACTGCAGGGACGAGGACAGGTGGCAATGAGGTCATATCCGTTTTGGCCTCAGCTTTGAGACAGAAAAGTTACGCCCGGAAAAGGTGATGCCTCGGGATGAAGAAATAGAGGAACATGGCAGAGTGGCTTAAAGAAGGAGGATGCAGAGGAAAGTCCTTCCGCCTATAGTTCCTCACTTGGTCCTCCAGAGAGCTGCCTTAATAGAGCCTTTGTTTCCAGGCTGCCACTCAGGATAACTAGTAGGATAAGTGCAGTTATGTCTCGTCCTCTCTCTTCTCCCTCCATTGCTTATTTCTCCTCTATCTCCTCCTTCTCGTCCTGCCTCCAGACAGAAAGACGGGTTTTTATTTTGTCTGTATAGTTTTTTGAAAAAGACATGACATGGTTTATTTAACAAGTGAAAACCTCGTGCCATCCCCGTCAATGCTTCAACGAAAGCCTCACGATTCAGTGGAGGAAGAGTTTCCAGCCAGCGCCCTTTGTCTGATTGTCATTGTTGATGATTTTATTACAATGATCATCCGTGGTTATTTATGCAAGATGATTAAAAGAAAAAAAGGCGCATCTTTTTTCGCAAGCAATTTTTGTAGCCTTGTCAAGTCCAAGGTGAGCCAGCAACAGTGAGTTTCACAGTTTTTTTAAACACCGCAGCACTTTTAAAGAGTTGATTTGACAGCAGGCTGAGAAGCATCGCGCCGTAACTGCAGCTGACAGGTTTGGCTCAGATAAAAAAGAGAAAACGACACATCTTTTGTTGAGGGTGTAACCCTCTGTTGTTAGAGCCAGACAGTCAAGCTTTTAAAAAAATGCCTGAATGAAACTGGATGAAAATAACCCATTTGCATATTTTTAGAACTTACCTCACCATCAGTGTTTTGTATTTTATAAATAGTATCTTACTGCTCAGTTGCACTTTTGAGCAAATTGCACAGCATCATTGGGGAGAAGAGGATGATTTTACCGGCAAATGCACCTCTTTTTCCCTCGAAAATCTCCATGTGCTTTTAACACTGAAATTCACAGGCAACAAAGAGCACTGGATATTTCCCTTCAGGAGTTGAGGGGGAGAATTTATATTCATTTTCAAAGACAGGCTAGTTACTGTTTGCTGTAAATCCGTGCTTTTTAAGCAGTGTCCTTTTAACCCAGCATTGCTGTCCCAAGGGGAGAACATGTGGTGCGCTGCTCTTATCAAACTGATGTAATTAGTGAAATGTATCAGGATGCCACACCAACAGAGAGACAAAGCTTCTTCTTTGTATAACCTGGCCAGTACAGAAAGTGAGGGAATATCTTTTTTTGTGAAATCTCCTCCTCAGTCCGATGAGCGTAATTTTGAAATAGATAATGCCCTAATCTGCGGGACATTTGATCAACGGTTAATCTGCTTCAGAAATTCTATTAAAAGGCTGAGGGCTCATTAGCCAATAGATCTTAATCCCATTACTGTCTGGGAGGTGGGGGACCATGAGCCCGTCTGCCTGTCGCTCTATGGGGGATACTGTTGCAGGCAGTCATGGAGAAGGTCAGACACCGCACACTGCCATTTTCATAATGAGAGCAGAGCATCATGCATCATGCGCAATCATAAAAAAGCCATCACGGGCTATGCAGGCACATTTAATCACAGTGCATGTCTGGGGCTAATATTTAGAACTACTGTGTAATAACAGGCTTTATTTCCTCTCTCTCTCTCTCTGGTGTGGGCTTGGCTCTGGGTTTAATTAAATGTTAGCTGAAATATCAGAGTGATCAGTCTCTCGCTCTGTGTTATGCTCATTGTGGAAAATGATATGGGAGCTGTTCTCAGTTGATGGTTATTGGAAGGTGGCAAGGTTTGCTTGTTGAAATAAAAGGGTTGACTGTTGGCCGCTTGTTGTAAACGGAAAGAGGAGTGAGACAGTGAAAAAATTTACAAAAATATGTAGATAAAAGAGAGCCAAATAGAGAAAAACGGGGCAAAATGTAGTCACAAACAAGAGCCGAAGGAGGAGACAGAGTCGAGGATTTTTCTAAATAGGGGTTTTGTGAAAGAAAACCTCAGCTCAATCTATTAAAAACCACCCACACACAGGATGTGTTAGGTGTGTTAAAGCCGAGCTTCTTTGCCAACTCCTTATACAACCTCCGTATGCCCGAGCAAAGTTCAGTAGAAGTTTACACACGCCTCCAAATTTTTTTCTTCTGCAAATGTCAGAGGATGAGACCATTTCAAAATACCAAACCGTTAAATCTCTGGCTCCTTACAATAGGCTTGTTATACAACATCCATTCCTTCCCTGATGTATTATGTCGATACAGATGTACTTTTCTGGCTATGCAACTATGCCAGATCAATAAGCCCTACAGGTTCGATTCACAGTACAAGACACGTTGTTTTATTAGTTATGAATCAGTCCGTGTGGAAAGTGCCTACCAGGCAAGAACGGAGCTCAATAGCCCCATTCACTATAAAGAGCACATTTTGAAAGCAACACTATTGTGACCGTATACGGATGTCTTACTGTTGTCTTCTCTTCTCTTTTCTCTTCAGATATTGATGAGTGTGCGGATGGCTTTGTCGAGTGTGATAGTAAATCCACTTGTGTCAACTTGCCCGGCTGGTACCACTGTGAGTGTCGTGATGGCTACCATGACAACGGCTTGTTTTCGGCCACTGGGGAATCGTGTGTAGGTGAGTAGAACGACTTCATTATGTTCAGACAAATATTAAGAAATCGGCTTCAAAAATGTAAGATTTGATTCCCTTGACTCATCCAAGTCACGGCAATCATATTTTTCATTTCTAGCTTCAAGTTACAAAAGTAAGCACGGAAAATAGTGCCTTTGAATTAAAGGTGAAGTAAGCGGTTTATTTATGTTAATATAAGTGTTAAATCGCTCTTTATTCATACAGTGATCACTTACATAATGTGCGCGTTTCATAAAGCCGATCTCTCAGTCAGCTGCTTTGCATGTAATCGGCAAATGAACTTATTGGAGGATCCCGAAATTTTTATCCAATCAGAAGAGAGAATGCTACAAACCGACACTCGTCTCACTCATACATAGTATATACACTCCATGGTCTCACTGCCGGTGCACGCCAGAGCAACAGATGGGTGAATGTGTATGCGCCTACAATGGCGGAGCAGGTAAAAATCCTTCCCAATGTCTGTTTTGATGGTTTTTATCATGTTTTAGCACACTTATGGATCTGAGATGATGCTAGATAACTTGCTGCTTGAAGACCGCTGTGCATTAATGTGGTGACGTAGGGACGAGCGAGGGGACTGCTAACTGCAGTAACTGACAGGAAGTTAGCTAAAAGAACCATTCCGCTTACAGCACCTTTAAGCAGATCTGTGTTGAAATACGTGAGTCACCCAACTATCAGAAAATCATCCAACTTTTGTTTCTATAAGATGTTTTGTTACGCTTGTGTAAGCAATGTTATGATTTAGTAGGTATGTCATTATCAGTATGTTATCCTCCCAAAACGTCAGTCTGCCTCTTTGCAGCCCGTTCTTTTTCTGGAACATTCTCTCTGATACAGCCTGTCAGCTGTCAAAGTGGAAACCCTCAATCTGCAGTAACATCCAAGCATTGGCCGTAACAATAGTGCTAGCACTGCTCCACTCGTTGACCCCTTCTTAGCTGTCAGTTTGAGCTGTGGAGAGGCTGGAGGGGAAAATATTTGCACAATAAAGGCACTCTCAAAAAACCCAACCTGTCCATGGTTTCACAAAGAAAAAGTTATCATTTGACCAAAAGTAGGTTTCTGGGTTACCTTACAGTTTTGTTCTGAAAAATATGTCCCCCAAGATCTGAATTGTGTTTGTATAGCTACATTTTACAGCTGCATTTGAAGCTTTGACACTGTTGTCTTTTGCAACTCATGGGTGCATTGATCAGGTCATTGTGTTGCGTTTTTTTCTTCTTTAATTCTGTGACAGTACATGCTCCTTTACCTTGTAACCTTTACTTTAAAAAAAACATCAGGGCTTGTTATTCACCATTTCCACAAGTTATGCATAAACAATGTTAGCTGCACTGAGCATATGTATGATGTCATCTTTTATGTTGCTCCCCTGCAGATATTAATGAATGCAAGTCGGGGAGGAACACCTGTGCCAATGACACGGTGTGCTTTAACCTGGACGGAGGCTATGACTGCCGGTGCCCCCACGGTCACAACTGCACCGGCGACTGTATCCATGACAACAAAGTCAAGCACAGCGGGCAGATCTGGGTGCTGGACAGTGATCGCTGCTCCGTGTGCTCCTGTCAGGTAAGAAACAGAGGACACGGAGACAAAGAGAGGAAGAGAGACAGGCAGACAAAAGCACAAAGCGGAGCTAGATGGATTGGATGGAACAGCCAGATAAGTGGAAAGATGGATGTGATTTAAGAAAAGATAGACAGGCAGATAGAAACAGGAAATTAACCCTAGTGCCAGAGCTAGTTGAGCAATGATGTTCCCTCCCTCTCTCTATCTGTTTCTGCTTGAGCAACAAACTGCTCTTTGATTGAATGTGTTCATTCTCTCTAACTATCCAAGTGTCTAAACAAAGGCCTTGTTTCAACTGAGCAGGTGCAGTTAAGTATGGCATAGATTTGTTTGGGTTTCCACTGTCGAAAGTTGGGAACGGTACCACAATAACTAAGCAGAGCCACACCTATTTTTGTCACCCTTTCATTCGGGTACCAAGCCTTCCCCAGAGGATGAAGCTACACACTGCAGTTTGTTGATTGGTCGACAGAATCTTCATTTCCGAGCGAGAGATAAACTGCTGTGTAATCACCTCGGCAAGAGTGAAACATCTTGTGTTTTGAGATTAAATGTTGGCACTTTGTTTATTGTGTCGGGTTCTTTCTCTTAATTTTATTCATTGGCGGGCTACACTGTGTCCCAATGCTATGATGTCACAATCGCTATGAAGGCCCCATGCTCTTGCAGCGGAAATCGCCGTCTGGCGTATACCCCACCTAACAAGCAAGGGTATTGTTGGCTGTGGAAAAGTTTCATACCAAACCATACCTTACCAAACCGAACTGTACTGCTCAGTAGAAATGAGGAAAATAATCAAAAAAAAGGAACTGGATACCTTTTCTCCCTCATAAATTATGCCATCCCCCACAGAGCCAATCAGCAACAACCGTCACCTTGTTTTGTCCTATAAGCACACTGCTCCCCTTTGAATCAATCAGTGACTGTTTGAAAAGTACCAAAGCACAGGGGTGCATTGGCCAACGTGTTAAAGTTTTCTTAAGTAATCAGACCTGACAAGTGACAATGGACAAAGGACCAATGTCATGCTGCCTTTGGGCTAATAGTGTTAGGACTGGAGTGACACAAACAGAACTGACAGCAAGCACTGAAATTCATTTAATTTGAATGAAACAACATCAGCGGAGCAGTTAAATAAGGGGCACTTTACACGGTGAAAACGTGAGTTTTCCCGTTTTTGGTTTAAAAAAAAAACCCCGTTCAGACACAATTTATCTGACATCTTCACCCGTACACAAAGTTTTCAGAGGAAACGGGCCGAAATCGCTGAAGTAGCAGCCATGCCAAGCCAATAGTCAGCGGTGACACAGCCTAGTAGATAGCTCTTCCGGTACAATTTGATGCATAAAACCTTACTGTAACCGAAAATTAATGCCACTAACGTTCATAAAGCGGTTGGTGTAAGCTTGGGGTTACAAATATTGTAAAAGACAAGCTTTCTGTCCTCTTATTTCACCGCATTGAACTCGGAAAAACAGCAGACTTGCTGATAGTGAAGGGGCTTCGTGAGCGGATATTTTCCTGTTAGGCGTACTTCAAAATAAAAGTCAACTCACGTGTGTCCAGCGAAATGCTATGAATGTTTAGCCAGTGAAATGCTTTTACTGTGAAGCCATAGCCTTAATGCTCCTTTTGTTGAACAGTAGCCTAACTTAACCGCTGCACGCTGATAGTGTTTTTTTAATGTAGAGCCGTGTCCCTGGCATATAGAAGTGACACACGTTTATTTAGCTAGAAAAACAGGCAGAGCACAACTCTTTCCCTATTTGCTTGTAGGAGCGATTGGTGGCACGATAACAAATGCATCAGCAACAGCACAACGTCCATGAGCACAATGAATACAGCTCGGTGATCCGCCATTGTTGTTGTTGTTTTCCAACTGGCGCACGTGGACCTACAAAGACGGCGCATGCCTATTTATATCCAAACGCAATGCGCATGTGTGAGGGTGGAGCCGTGACGTCAGCGTTATCAGGGGAAATGGTTTCGGTGTTTACAGGAAACCAAAACCGTTAAGTTTTCCAAAAAATCCTCCCTCGGAGGTGATCTCAAAAATCTGCGGTTCATGCCTGCGTTTGCGTTTGCGTTTGCGTTTGCTGTTTTCCTGTAAATGATATAGTGCAACCGCAGAAATTTTTCTGCGTATGCACCGTTTTGCGTGGCCGTGTAAAGTGCCCCTAAGATGTTCAGGTCACCAGACGATCAATTCCAAGAGAATGCTAATGTTGTTCCATGTCTACTGAATGTATAGATAGATAGAAGTATGCCATAGAAACCTGGGGTAGTCCATCGATGAGATAGTTGTTGCAAGGTAGCCATAAAAAATATCCGATATTGCAGGTTTAAGTTAAAAAAAATCAAAAATGAAGATAAAGGCATGTCATACACACCAATAAGTGGAAGAGCAAGCAATGTGTGTACTGGGCTGGCTTGCATTGCACTTTGTTATAAGTTAACGAGCAAGCTAGCTCGCAACTACGCTAGCTAATAGTATTGTTGCTGGTAAAAAAAAAAAAAGTAATGTAGCTGGTGAGCTAGATTCTAGTAGCATCTGTTATATCAATGAAGGTAGGAGGAATCTCACCCACACGCTAAATATTAGAATGCAGTGGCACGAATCATGTCCACAAGATTAATCACATTTTGTTCAGTAGGCCTATGATACATCTATAGCCCTTCTCCAAGTGCAGGCATGGAAAGAGACAGAGTGAATGCAGGGGAAAACACTGGCACAATAAACCTTGATGTGACAGTG
Source organism: Ammodytes marinus (assembly GCF_949987685.1). Classification (NCBI taxonomy): domain Eukaryota; kingdom Metazoa; phylum Chordata; class Actinopteri; order Uranoscopiformes; family Ammodytidae; genus Ammodytes; species Ammodytes marinus. The sequence goes on from NC_137234.1 coordinate 10,552,568, forward strand.
ATGCCATTGTGACAAGCGATTTAATTAAAGTGCATGAGCTATACATAGTGATTTTATACGGCTGAGCAGAGGAAAAGCAAGGCTTCTTTCGATAGCGTTGTTTTGATTGATTTCTGACACCGCAATGACAATGCATCTGGGAACAGTTGATCCTTGAAAACTCATTCCATCATCCCAAACACACTCTTCCTCTGTGATTATCAGGTCACGGACCGCTCATACTTTGCATTTCAGCGTTTAACTCAACCTAATGCCAAGTGTCTGGCAGTAGTAGAAGGTGATTATAGTGGATTAGTGTCGGTAGTGAATGATCAAGCAGCAAATTATTCATTTGATTACAAAAGGACCAGGGCAGAAATGGCTCCCTAATTAAATGAGTCATATTAATTGATTTGAGAAATTGAAGAGCTGCCTGTCAAAATTAGTGGTATTGAGCGGAGGAGGGAGCTACGAAGTAAACATGTTATTGTTGCAGCAGTGGGCGTACACAGCTGGATATTAGCTGGAGAGCTGCGACTAACTGATGGGGGTAACCAAGGTCAAACATCTCAGGAAAGACAAAAGGCTGGGATGTGTCCAGACTGAGGTTTCTGCATTATGCATATGGTTCCTTGTTTCAATATGCTTGGAGCACCATGGGTGGGGTTCACTGCATCTAATTATGAGGTTGATACATTATCAAACGTTTCAAAACATTTTATATAGTTTGGGGGTATCACGTTACGGTAACTATATGCATGGCTGCAGTTTCTGCACATTGAAGTTAACACTTTGCACAATTAAAAAAACAAATTTGGGCATTAAAGAGCTTGCAGTTTGTACATTTTAATTTTTTTATACACTGTATATGCTATTGTTGTAAGTTTTTTATAGCTGGGTCCAATGATAACAAATATTTTTCTTTGAGAATTAAATATTCTTTTAAAGCAAATCACTGAAGTGTCAAGTGATGTGTGTGTGTGTGTGTATATACCCTTTTATTATTGCAGAATAAACATAACTCCATTATTAATTTCCTTTATAACTAAGACAGTTACACATTAAAAGTGGCTGCACCAGATGTGAGTAGAAGGTGAATTCATCAGAAACACAGCATGTCTCGTATGTGGAAGACAACTTAAATCATAGAGGCAACAAGACAGAGCCTTTCTTCAAACACCACGATATTGAACATTGAAATTCCTGAAGAACCGACATGCATCAGTATTCATGAAATATATTCCAATCTTGGCGTGTCTCATCTACTGTATGAGCTGAAACCGAATAAGCATGAAATACAGCTTCAAAACAGGCAACGGGGGCCGCATATCCTTTTTATTACAATATTTATTATCAACATACATGTTTAATGATCCCATCAAACAAATGGCCCTGTCTATGCATGTGTATGCTCTGGAGGGGTGGTTAATGTTTAATTGTGTTCATGTTTGATATATGTGTGTGTTCCCCCTATACTCAGGCTGGCCAGGTGATGTGTCGCAGAATGGTGTGCGACTGCGACAACCCCAACGCAGACCTGTTCTGTTGTCCTGAATGCGACCCTCGACTGAGCAGCCAGTGTCTGCACCAGAACGGCCTGCTCACCTACGGCAGTGGGGACACATGGGTGGAGAACTGCCAGCAGTGCCAGTGTCTGGTAAGTAGTGTTGGATGCATTAAAAAATTTAAAATAAACTCCCACATATTCACGAAGAAGCTCACACAGTGCGCATACCAGCATTGTAACAAATACACCCCCTTCTCCATGGAAATACTCATTAATAAAGAGATGTGCCTGGTAAAAGAAAGTCAAGGAGGCAAGTTTTGTGTGAAGAGAGGGGGGGGAGTGATTAAGAGGTGAATAGAAAAGGTTGCGGAGAAGAGGGAGAACATGAAGATTGCTTTTCATGATGTGGCATAAGCAGCGTAGGGAGTGATTAGTGCCATTTTAAACGATTCAAAAGGACGCTCTGCGATGTTGTCTGCTTTGACAGAATTATGCATTTAATTGAAGGATACTTCCAAGGTTAGTTGAACAGGTGTGTGTGTGTGTGTGTGTGTGTGTGTGTGTGTGTGTGTGTGTGTGTGTGTGTGTGTGTGTGCGCGTGCGTGCCGCGGCGAGAGTAGGAGGCTATAACACTGTGTATCATCTGTGTGTACTTTAAGGGGGGCGTGCGCAGAGTGAAGGCTTGTGTTGATTGATGGGTATCTGCAGGGTGTGTGTGTGTGTATTTGTGTGGTGGCCAGTATCTAGCTACGTGTAATCTTATTTCCTAGGCAAGACACAATAACACTGTGTTCGCCACATGAACCTGTCACATCGAGACACATGTGCCACCTTTGTGCCCACACATCTTTGTGTCGCGTCGACCTTTTCCCAGCTTTACACAGTGCCGCTGTTCAAACAGCAGGAAATGCACTTCATAAGTGTTTCCCCAATAAAGCTGCCAGAAACAATAAATCCTACATGTGACGCCCCTATCACAACAAAGCCATATGCATTTCAAATGCAAATGTCACGCTTTACATTCTAGCCCACCGGCTGTGTGGCAAACACGCCCACGCCAGTGTCACTCCTTCTGTTCAAAGACTCGCAAATCATCTTCACTGTGCATCTCAGAAATGCACTTCACGCAAATCATTTTTCTTCTTTTTTCCCCCTCCCTTTTGTGTGCTTTTAAAGATCCACCCTGCTTGTAGATCATTTAAGTTGGTTTTAGTCTGACAGATTTATGGTCTGAGTAGCAACAGCAGTGGCATTTCACTCCCTCCTCCCCTCTTGGCATTGTACTGCTGTCCCGGTGCCCGGACCTGAGGGCTGCTTTTTTTTTTTTTGGATTTCTTACAGCGGGGCCATTATAGAAGAGTTTGAAAACCACTGCTCAGCTGAGAGGCAGCGGGGAACGCACAGTGGGATGAAAATTGGTTCGCTCGGCTTCACTCTCGCTGAGGCTTCTGCTCTCTGAAGGCACTTATAGATGTTGACGCAAACAGACACAAACACATTTGAGAAGTCAGGCTCGACGGTCGCAACACCAGAGCACACACACACTGACATGCACTATACAAACATGGGTATGTACACAGTGTGCACGTGTAAACACACATGTACTTATGTTTGAGAATGTGGGCACACCTGTCACCACAGCAACACATACTTACTGCATCTATAGATACACAGAGAGAGACACACTCAATTAAAGATGCAGATAGAGAGACACGTGTGAAGCAGAGGACCACCAGCCAAGGCAGCACAAAGAGGAGCACTTGAAAAGGCGAGGGAGAAGGCTGCTGTGCGATAGCGTACAGGAGGGGGCTCCAGTAGCGTGACAGGGACGTGAAATGAACCTTGAATGCTGCTACACTTAGCAGAGCCATGGCTGTCCGCATGCTCAGCAGGGGCCTCAAAATACACAGTGACAGCAGGCAGATGATGGGCAAAAACATTCTCCCCAGACCGCTAGATGTGAATCTTTCTCTTGCTATACCCCGTGCAATCATTTGAAATCAGTGATGTGGCCTTTGCAGAACGGGCCCCCACATGGGCCACTTGGGATTTTTTTCCATCTTGTTAAATTGCCGGAAGATGAAGGAAGAATGGATTTTTCCTTAGCCATAGGTTGTTCTTTAGGTCCAGGCACGTACTGTACATGGGAAAGATCAAGTTTGCTGCAGGCTAATTCCCAGGCAAAAGATAAATGTCACTAATTGTAATCTCCTGGAGGAATTATGTATCAAACAGTGAAACCTTTTATTTGAAAGCAAACCCATTTAAATTACAGCAAGATGTGCTGAATGCAAAGTCAGATTAGAATTATAACCTGAACTATCAGAAAATAAATGAGAGCTGTTTTATTGCTTGGTTGATCAAGTCTCCACACACCCCACTGCTTCGTTCAAAAGGGCAAATAAAAGCTGATTGTATAGCGAATCTCTTTCTCCTTTTGTGATCGTAGGCCCCATCTGCATAAACAGACAAAGTTAACACTGTCCCTTTATCACAGTGTGGGTCTGATACCTGAGGCTACAGTCAACCCCTCCCTCTGGCTACGAGCAAAGAGTGCCACTCAGGGGATTTCCCTCTTCAAATGTTTACACACTCAATGGAGGCAGGCAGTGGGCATTAGCAACGACGTGAGCCTGCGCTTTACAGCCGGCCTAATTTACTTTCAATGTTTTTAAAATGCTGAGTCAGACGATTTTAGGGCGATATTAAATATCCCCGGTGGGACACTTGCATCGAACCTCTTGTAACTCTATGTACGTGTGTGCCTTTTGTTTCTCCTTGTTGGTTTTAAACATATACAGCACCGGGCTCATATTTCATTTTCCCCCCGAGTAAGGTGTGAAGCAGAAGCGCTCAGGGATGACAATGTAGGCAGAAGTGGGTCAGGCCAGAATGATATAGCATACAGTAGGTAGGATGTCTAAAGTTCGCAAAAAAATATATATATATATATATATATATATATATATATATATATATATATATATATATATATATATATATATATATACATATAAACTTACCTGATTTTTTAGGACAATGGAAAAAGGCACCAGGAGAAATCCAATAAGGAGCTCTCTGTGCTGAAAGTTTGCTGCGAGATTAATATGAGAACAACAATAAAAAAAAAATGCAGAGATAGAAAAAGTCAATTAAAATGCTGGAGCCTTTACCTCTATAGTCTGAAAGAAATTGCTGACTGCTTGGGAAGATTGCTCTGCTCATCTATATTTTTCTAGGTACTTTAACAACCTTTTTTTTTCATACTCTAGCATGCAAATACACAGCGTCAGGAGAAATGTGTGTATTTTGCACGAATAACTTGTTTAGAAAATTCAATAGCAAAATGCAATAGTGCGGTTTGCAGGGATTTATTTTGAACTTTCTCTCCTTCTCTCCCCTCTGTCTATCTCTCTCAAATTGTTTTCCCAGCAAGGGCAGGTGGACTGCTGGCCTCTGCCTTGCCCGCCCGTGGACTGTGAGTTTACCACGGTGCCTGAGGGCGAGTGCTGTCCCCGCTGTGTCACCGATCCCTGCCAGGCCGACACCATCCGCAACGACATCACCAAGACGTGCACGGACGAGCACAACATCTCACGCTTCAGCGGCTCCTCCTGGATTAAACATGGCACCGAGTGCACTCTGTGCCAGTGCAAGGTAACAGCAAATTACAATTTGGCCCCCCCCAGCATCTTTTCAGTGGCAAGACAGGGACACAAGAGATAAATGGTTTAGAAAATGAAGAACCTCTTTGTATTATGCCCTGTTAGTCCAGGCAATTGTTTCTGCATCTCTACCATCTCATGGTTGTATTTTGGTTGTATTTTTTTTTTACGTGATGATAAATATTGCTGTGCTGCTTTTGATCTGCACACAATGGAAAAGATACTTAGCCCACCGAAGATATTTTACCAAATTTTAAAAGGCAGTAATAGAAAGGGCCAAAAATGTAGAAGGAAATAAAGGAAATATGTGATCCCCAAACGATAGTATTTAGTTGACCAAAAACAGACACAGTTTAACATATTAGTTACTGCCCCAAAAGAGAAAATCTGATAGTTCTACTATATCTTTCTCATTTGAAATCATTAAATAGAGCAGAGCTTATAAAAACGAGTATGTTCCATTTCAGGATTTTGGTTTCAAATGTCGTAGTTTGATATCATGAGGGATCATAAATGTGTATGGCCAATTCATTGTAATTAACAAGAACACTGTGTATCTTCTATCACTTCCTCTTTAAAGCAGTAGGTATGGAAATGTGCTCATTCATTTTCTTGCGAATACTTTTATGAGATGATTGATACTAGTCAAATATCTATTAAATCTGAAGCTACAGCAAGCAGCCAGTGTGTTTAGCTTAGCACAATGACTGTAAACAGGGGGAAACAGCTAGCCTGCTGGCACCTCTGAAGCTCACTAATTAACATGTTAAATATCTCCTTGTATCCATACAAAAACCTGAAATGTGAACAGGACAGGATGGGGTTTTTACAGGGTTTTTGTGATAAACTATTTCTTGACTGTGGCCAATGATTTCCTAGAGTCAGCAAGAAAGCAAAATGTTTTATTCCCCAAAATGTTGAATTATTCTTTTCATTAAAAATGAACTGAAGCCTTGGACTAATAGAAACCCACAACAGTCTGCTCTCTACCCTGAACACGCATTGCTTAGGCCACAAAGTCCATAGATATTCTACTCAGGAAATGTTTTAAAAATATGCATAATTGGTTCTAGTAAATCAGGTGGAGAAAGCTGCTCACCCCACAGGTTTTTGTTTCGAGACGTGTTGCACGGAACAATCGCAGAGAAAAGCAAACCATGCAGTGGAATATCCTGTTCATTATCAATTGTGAGCATAAAGTGTTGCCTCAGCTTCAAGGCTAATCCACCAAGACTGACTCCCTTGCCTGAGCTTCTAGAATGGAATATTCCCTTTCTGCTTGCCTGACAGGAAATGATAGCACCCACTCGCAGTGGGCAAATTGATAAATATTCAGAGTCTTCTTGCCGTCTTTAAAAGAAAAATGTCAAAAAGATTTACATTAAATTCAACTACATGACCTTGAAATGAACCTTTTTCAAACAGTGCTGCTTGTGTTAAATGTGTATAGCATAACGTTTTAGTCTCTTTGGTGATTTAGCACATTCAGAGCTGTGCCTGCAAACCTTTAGTGATCCGGGGAGTTTATCAGACCCCCCCCCAAGTTTGAAGCGAGATGACTGCGTGCCCGTTCACATTTGTATTCTCAGTTGAATGTCGCCACCCTGGATCAGTTGGTGCCAAAATGACACCCAGAGGAATTTTAAATGCCAAACCAAGTCTGTATGCAGCAGCAGCAGCAGCAGCCACCGCCGTCTGAAAATATCATTTGAGTTTCTAAAGGAGTTTGAGTAAGGTTCAAGTATGACGATAATCCACTCACGTGTTTCTTTGCCTTCTCTCTCTCTCTCTCTCTCTCTCTCTCTCTCTCTCTCTCTCTCTCTCTCTCTCTCTCTCTCTCTCTCTCTCTATCTCTCTCTCTCTCCTCTGGTTTTCAGAATGGACACATCTGTTGCTCAGTGGACCCCATGTGCCTTTAGTCCCGGCAGATCTGAAGGCACCTACCTGTACAGTGTTCTCCATGTATAAAACAAAAAAAAGAAAACACCACCTCTATGTCCTCCTCACTGTCTCCTCCTCACAGGCGTCCGGTCACATAGTGTTTGCATGGTTAGGGGCTTTTTTGATTTAGCCTGCAGAACCAGATGGATGGGGCGGTTTACTGATCCAAATAATTTATACAATGTCACATTGTCGAATACAGACAATTTTACCCTTCAGGTACTGTCTGCTTATTTCTAGGTCTTATTGTATGTTCTATATATGGTTAACAAACTCCACCCATCTGGTACCTTGTGCACGTTAAGCATTAAGAGAGTTTTTTTTTTGTTGCAAATACTCGGTGACCTGCGTCTGCCTTCCTCAACTCCTCTTTATACCAAATGCAAACCTTATGTCATACCAAACAGATGATGGACTAAAGTTTCAAAGTCTCTTTGTTCTGTCTCACCACTTAAAGAGTGACCCTTTAAGGGACCACCGTATTCCCACACACTTCCGAATCATCGCTACATGAAACTGTAAGATATTACTATTACTGGCATGACTGTGCTTGATGTCCAAAACATTTTTGCTGATTTCTAAACTTCTCAGTGATAATGATGATGATACCTTTAGATAGACGTAGGGCAGTTAGCATAAGGTTCCGTTTTTGCCACATTTTTGAGTCGTCTATATTATGTGGTGCTTTGTAGCATTTTGTTTTAATTTTTCTCTCTTTTTTGTAATTTTTTTTTCCAAGCTTGTTATTGTGTTCTAGTGAAATAAAGTATTTCCATTAACATTTAGTTATTGTCTTTGGCTCATGTATGAGTGTGTTTTTTATTATTGGGTTGACTAACATTCTCATGGCGTATGCAATTGTGATTCCCAAAATAATTCCGATATTCGTCAAAATATTCTTAAAACTCTTTAAATGGCCCTGAAACAACAATAAAAAAAAATAAAAAAATACATTGTGCAACCGACCCTTCTGTTCAGCCATGGTGACAGGTTTAGGATTTAGGAATGACTGGAAATATGTAGCACCCCTTTAGGCAATTCAAAGTGAATCAGAAAAGCAATATAGGATGAACATTAGTGAGATAGACAGCTTTTTCAACTCACTCAGGAGGATATAAGTATAAGTGTCGCGATTCCCAGTTATTCCAATAATGTCAATTCACCAAATAACCTACTGTGAGTGTTATTTTGTTGAGATTCGCTACCAAATGTTATATCCCTCAATCCCTAGTAAGCTTTTATATAATAGGCTTTATATGAATATTTGATGTTGTGGGCTTGAATACAGTTATAACCTGGTTCATGGAAACACTTTTTAAAGCAAGGATTTAAAAGGGTTTATAGATAGTTTATATAATAGGCTTTGTTAAATTCAGTTAAGTTCTTTAACATTGACAAAGCCATTGATTGCCCTATCAAACGGAAGGTGCCAAGGTTTATATTAGAACATGTGCGTACATGTTGATTTTCCTTTTCCCTGCATCTGTAATTTCAAGTCTGTACATATAGTATTATAGCAAAAAAGGTCATGCTATATCTCTCTACTATGATCTACTCACATTCAAAACAAGCATCCTGTTCATGTTGTACATTGGTTGACACAAGTGATATTTTCAATCTTTTATATCGCCTTAAAATGTAACACCGAAATCTATGTAGTCATTAGTTGTTCACACAACATCAATAAAGTCTTGATTGGATAGATCAATACATTGGCTAAACATACATGTAAACAGGACACAACATCTAATACTTTACATGTAAGATTGGTTATCTCATATTTCTTTAAAACATAGATATAAATCCACTTCTAATAGCGTGGTGCCATGTCTCCGATTTTAAATGAGGCCTCTTGAGTTGAATACTCTTCCACATATTTGGATGCGGAGCAAATCCCCTAGCCCAGTAGTTGTAGCACACAGATTCTCCTCCTTGTTCCGTGCCTCTGGAGATAGGTAATGCTTGTATCGCAGAAGAGCACTTAAAGCTCCTAATATAATTATCCATCAGTTCACAGCCACGCGGACAAATGAGTTCAGCCTGGAGATGGCTTTATTTCCCCGCGGAGTAGTCTCTCTCTCCTATACCAACTGGTTCTCCGACTCTACCTCGCAGCTGCTTACATTAACAAACACACAACGTAATAGGGCCCATTTATATTCCTACACACTCTCCGCTCACTTGAGGTGTTTCTGCCTCTCTCTCCCCCCCTAAAAAAACTTTTTACCTCAAGACTCTAACCTCATCCCAGGGTTGAATAATAGGGCATGGAGAAGCGGGCAGTGGACAGTGAGATAGTTCGCGGCGGGATGATCTGCAGGTTGGCAAGGGCACCATCTGGCCTGCTTTGGTCCAGTGGCTTCTAGCTGCTGGTGGCATGCAGCCAGTGGGCACCTGAGTGGTGGTGGCACAGCATGGCAGACTGCTAGTCCAGCTGGCTCCTAAATGTTCAATTTTCCATGGCAGTGCTGAACCCCTCTGCAACAGATGCCCGGACCCACAGGGAGTCCACTTCACTGCCTGTCCTAAATTCATTGTTAATGACCGCACATATCATTGTGATCGTGGCAAGTGAAGCAGTATATAGAGGCAGAAGAGAAAAGTCAGTTTTACTTCAAGAGAGAGTTTGAATTGATAAAAAAAATAATGCATCAGCGTGCAATATTTTGTGCCGTATGAAAGAGCTTCCATTGCGTTTTCAGTGATTTTCGACTTGTTAATCTGCTCAAATTAATCTGCAAAATCCACTTTGCTGTTAGACGGGTTTTCTGTGCACAATTTGACTGTCAAAAGTGTTTATATGTTTATGTTTTGACGCTGCAGTTACCGTCTTTACATTAAGTCTAGGAAATATACACAGACAAATGTAGTTTGAAGAATTAACTTGTCGGATCACACCACTTCAATGTGAATACTATGTATTCATTCAGTTGACAGAAATGTGCAGGGTTCACTGAATGCACAGCCATATATCGAGCCTCAGCCAAAACAAGAAGTGAAGTCCCGTTGACTTGCCATATGAAAGCAAACAAAGTACAAATGCTCTACAGTCCCACTGTGCCTGTATGGATTTGTTTCACAGATTTGTGAACTAACGCCGAAATAATCAGCCACCATCACCACCAAGAACTGATCCACTCTTCAAAACGTTACTGTAAATTTGCCAAATGTTTGAATTCATTATTTACAATTCGAAATCAGTAAATCAAACAATGAGTCAAACTGTTACAGTGGCTGCAGCTGTATCCTGATGTTACATGTACGTATATACTTTATTTAGCCACAATATCAGTACAACAACTATGGGATGGATTGCTGTGTCATTTTTTACACACATCTACGCTCACCTCAGAATAAATTGGAATAACTCAACCCAGTGACATTTCACTGACCAACAAATAATCTGGCAAGGCTAAATCGTGGCTTTTTTATTGCTTCATAGTGTTCCTTCAAGGTTTCAATAAATAACTTTCATGCTCATGAACAATGCGTTCATTGCTGGTGGATAGATTTCTGTCCAGTTTTTCTGCACTCTCTATTTTCGCCATTATTGTCTTCACCTGTGGAATTTCTCATTTCAAAAGGTATGACTCACAAAAAAAATCCAATTCAAATCAGATGAATGCAGAATTCAATAGCAAAAAGAAAGTTACTGTTCGACAGTGGGTTCTGTCAATGGTTGATAAAATCTTTTCTGCTTCCAAGACCTTCAGTGGTACAATTGTTGGTCCAAATATTCAATGCGAAAATCTTCACTGGATTTGACCAGATGCCCTCTCCCCCACACACAGGCAGACGCTATTAGCACAATGTCTAGGGGTTTGAAGTCCTCCAAGTGAGCCGTTGAATGTGTTGAGAGATTTACACCAGCCACACATTCTGTAAGATATCAGATGGTATTACTGATTAATTCCATGTCCCAGGTGGCCACTGGGGACAGAAAAACCATCTCGGGCTTCGCTGAAAGGCCTGGTGTGTGTGTGTGTGTGTGTGCGGGGGGGGGGGGGGGGGGATGGACCTGCTAGCTGGCTGGGACTGGCTGCGCTCATACGTTTCGCAGGTTCTCCCAGAGACACAGAGCTGTCAGCACAGAGTGATGGGCCATGCCAGGACATGATACACTGATCTAATTGGAGTATAGCTCAAAGACAGTAGAGGAGATTCTAGTTGATCTGCAGTTGTGTCTTGCCTCATCTCTAGGGGATTCTTCTGGTTTATATTTAGCTGTAGACCAAGCAGGGATTTAAAAAATAAATAAAAATAAACTAGTTATTGTGTCTTTTGTGATGCGGTTTGTGAATAGAGGGAAATGGTAAATAATGTGAAATGTTCCAGGAATGCCTCCAGAAGCTGTAACAATGAATGAAAAAAAAGCTTCTGAAAAGCATTTGATAAAAAAAAAAATTAAAAGCAGAATGCAATCTATCCTGAACGCTACCAATACAAATGAATCCACTACCTTGAGGATGAAGTCAATACACTGGTAACACAACAGGGGCATTAGGTTACAGCACCCCACAAACATGTTTGAGACTCTGGTTTTGATGTGTTCTCTCAATTACGACATGGTCCTCCAAAAAATCAATATCTCATTTCTCAGCCCAATGGCAGACCTGGAAGAGACTTCAGTCAAACACCTTAAAGCTACTCTCTGGGAATGAGATAGCCTATCTGTATTTTCCCAGAAAAACAAGCAACAATAAGACACTCAGGTGTTCATATACAGTTGCTTGGTATTAACACGGTAGGTATTTTATATTTCACATTAAAAGCACATAGCTTAGGGATAATATACAACGAGTGGTGAGACTGAATACTGATCATGGACTGCTGTAGATTAAACCTATCATGGGCTTCCCTAGCTCACACCACTGGTATTCAACCATTTTTAGTTTTATTCTTCCACCCCTAAATTTCCAATTACAACCCTTGCCATAAGAGATGCATGACTATGAGGCATGACAAGGATAACAAAAAAGTAATTTTTTTCTAATCTTGGACTTTTTCATTTAATAATAATAATTCATTTTATTTGAGGGCGCCTTTCATAGCACTCAAGGTCACCTTACAGGGCAGTGTTTAAAAAAACAAAATCAACAATCATAAAAAACACAAGAACAAGATACATTGAAACAATTTACACAAGTGGGGTGAAATGGGTGGGAGACAAGGAACTAGATTAAATATGTCAGTTTAAAAAGATGTGTTTTTAGACGGGACTTAAAAGTGGAGAGAGTGTCAGAGTTACGGATGCCAGGTGGGAGGGTGTTCCAGAGGTGGTGGGCAGATCGGCTGAATGCCCTAGACCCCATGGTGACCAGGCGGGCGGGTGGTACAGTTAGTTGAATGGAAGAGGAGGACCGGAGAGTGCGTGTGGGTGTGTTGGTGTGCAGGAGTTCACAGATGTATGGAGGGGCGAGGTTGTGGAGGGCCTTGAAGGTGAGGAGGAGAATCTTGAAATCGATGCGGGTTTTGACCGGGAGCCAGTGAAGCTGCTGAAGGACAGGAGTGATGTGATTAATGGAGGGGGTTCTGGTGATGATGCGAGCAGCAGAGTTCTGGACCAGTTGAAGCTTACGGATGGACTTGAGGGGGAGACCAAAGAGGAGGGAGTTACAGTAATCAATGCGGGAAGTGACCAGGGTGTGAACAAGGATGGCTGTGCTATGGGGTATGAGAGATGGGCGGAGGCGGTTGATGTTGCGTAGATGGTAATAGGCAGACCTGGTGATGTTATTGATGTGTGCTTGGAATGATAGTGTGCTGTCGAGGATGACACCCAGACTCTTAACCTGAGGGGAGGAGGAGACTGAAGTGTTATCAATAGTGATGGAAAAACTGTCAGGTTTTGTCTGGGTTGATTTGGTGCCGATGAGGAGAACTTCTGTTTTATTGCTGTTGAGTTTGAGAAAGTTGCAGTCGAACCAGATTTTAATTTCAGAGATGCAATCAGTAAGGGAAGTGGGCGGGAGAGTGGACGAGGGCTTGGTGGAGAGGTAGAGCTGGGTGTCATCAGCATAGCAGTGGAAATGAATGTCAAATTTGCGGAAGATATTGCAGAGGGGAAGGAGGTAAATGATGAAGAGTAGGGGCCCCAGGACAGAACCCTGGGGAACACCTGAGGTGACGGTTGAGGGGATGGATTTAAAAGACTTAAGTTGGACAAATTGAGTACGGTCAGAAAGATAAGAAATTAACCAGTCAAACGGAGTGTCGGTGATGCCAATGGAGGATAGTCTGTTGAGGAGCGTGGTGTGACAGATGGTATCAAAGGCTGCACTCAGGTCCAGGAGGATGAGGATGGTGAGTAGTCCAGAATCAGCTGCCATAAGGAGGTCGTTGGTGATTTTGACGAGTGCTGTTTCAGTGCTATGGAGTTGGCGGAATCCGGACTGGAACTGTTCATAAAGGCGATTGTCAGATAGGTGAAAATGGAGTTGGGAGGCAACTGTCTTTTCCAGGATTTTGGAGATGAAGGGTAGATTGGATATAGGACGGAAGTTGTTGAAGTTGGAGGGGTCTGCACCAGGTTTTTTCAGAATTGGGGTGATGGCAGCAGTTTTGAAGGATGTAGGGACAGTTCCAGTAGTAAGAGAGGAGTGGATAATTGCAGAAATGAGAGGAACTAGGGAGGGGAGGGAGGCCTTAACCAGATATGTGGGTAAGGGGTCAAGTGAATGATTTTGATTTTATCGATGAAAAAGGACATCATGGAGTTGCAGAAGGAGGTTGTGTAGAAATGAGGGGGGAGAGAATCCTGGGGTTGGGTAATTTTGTTTAGTAGGGAAAACAGTGACTTAGAGTTTCCTTTGTGTAGTGATCATATTGGAGTAGTAGTGGGTTTTAGTGCTGGCAATGGAGTCCTTATAATGCAAGATGTGGTTCTTGTACATCTCTTTGTGAATACTGAGACCAGTTTTCTTATGAAGACGTTCAAGTTGCCGACCTTTGGCTTTCATTAAACGGAGATCGGGAGTGAACCAAGGGGCAGAGATGGAAAAGGAAACAGATCTGGTTTTTAATGGGGCAAGGGAATTACGGATATTATTGAGTCCAGTGTTGTAATGAGAGACCAGATCATCAGGAGTAGATAGATTGTGAATGTCAGGGAGGCAGGAGGAGTGGATTCTTGAAGTGAGAGTGGCAGGGTCAATATTCTTTATATTACGAATGAAATAGGGCGGGGTTTTTTTGAGATGGAGAGAGTGAGTTTACATGTAAATGAGAGGAGAAAATGGTCAGTTATGGGGAGTTCATCAGCTGTGAGATCAAAAGGGGTGACACCAGAGCAGCGGATTAAGTCCAGAATGTGTCCTTTGGAGTGTGTGGGGAAAGTGGTATGTAGTTGACATCCAACACTCTCTAAACAGGAAGTAAAGGCTTTGGTGAGAGGCAGATTGATATTGTCCATGTGAATTTGACTAATTGTACGATGCCTAAAATGGTAAACCTGTCAGTCAAGGTTTCAAGGTTTCTTTATTATCCCAGAGGGGCAATTTGGGACGCAGCCATGGTAGCTGCTAGCTGCGATGCCTTAATGACATAGCAGTGCTGTTTAGGTAAATCCTAATGTAAATGACAATGCTAACCTGACCTTTAAGAGATGGCACAGCGCCTACATTATTTTATTTAACCTTTATTTATACTCAATATTTCATTGAGGGGTGACAGACAGACATGAAAACTTCCTCAATAATCCTTTTCCTACTAAATAAAGGGAAGGTGGTTTTATTCCTATAAAAATAGCCAATCTTTTGTAGTAGTCGACAAACAAGATTTTTTATATGAAAATTAAAACTGAGTTTATCATCTAACCAGATGCCGAGATATTTGTACTCTGTGAATCTTTCAATTAAAAATATTTTTTTTGTAAAAATATTAAAATCATTCAAATTTGTAGTTCTTGCTGTGGAGAAACACATATATTTGGTTTTGTCTGTATTAAGAACAAGCCTGAGGTCCACTAGACAGTCCTGCAGGGTGTTAAAAAAGCCTTGTAGGTTCTGAATAGATTGATGCACCGAATCGCAAATGCAATACAGTACTGTGTCGTCAGCGTATAGATGGGCGTGACAGTTTTTTTTGCGATGAAACAATGTTATTTATATAAATAGTGAAAATAACTGGTCCTAAAATAGAGCCTTGTGGGACACCATTTGTAACAGTTAAAAACTCAGATTGGTATCTTCCCATTTTAACAGAGAGATAGTCCCTAAATTATGTATAGCTATTAAACAAATCGAGACTATAGTCCACGCAAACAGCTCTGTGAGGCTGTAGCCTACATAGGTATACCATTGTATTGAGCTAAATGCTTAAGTCAGCATGCTAACATGCTTAGCCTAGACATATTAACCACGTTCACCATCTTGTAAACATTTAGCAAATTAGCACTGAATATAGAATATAAGCTTGTTTGTTAAGGGATAGGCTACGTGGGTCTGGTTGGATTCCATGCAATTTTGTGCAGTGCCAACCATTATAGAAAAAGATTGACAGTGATTAAGAAACCTACTCTGGTAAAGGCAATCCATAAACTCCTACATGGCCAAATCTGCACCTCATTTCACACAAAACCACAAATGTCAGCCTCAAAGTAACTTTAAAAGCAAAATATAAAAGATATAAGCAAAATCAGAAAAAGGTTTGAAATAGCAATAACAATAGCCTACTGATCTGTTGCACAGCACATTTTTAATTATTTCTTATCGTATATTGCTCATGTTATATGTTCCATATGCCCGGTCTGACCTTGGTAAAACTGCTTTTAGCCACAGTGCCCCTGACTCCTGGAACAGCCTACAACATCAAATTGGAATGAATACACTTATAACTGTTAACCAATTTAAAGTTGTTGTTTTGAATCAGTGTCCCACTCCACTTGTAACTGTTTTAATTAGGCTATTGTTCTGTTTTATTCAATTGATCTGAATGTTTTAATTGTTGTTGTCTCTTTGTAAGCTTGTTGTGTATTCTCATTGTATATTGTGTATCTGTCTCGACGTCATTGTAAAAGAGGGTAACCCTCAATTGATCTTTCGAGAATAAATAAAGGAAAATGAAAAATATTACTCATCTCAGGGCCCTTCAGATCTTTCTTATGACCCCTTATAGAGTGGTGTGGGGACCACTGGTGTAAACAAATTCTGTGATCAGTACATTTCCACCTACATAGACTATTCCAACCCAATCTATAACTCATTTACACGTATTCATGATCTGTAAACAAATCACGCCGGGGAACAAAAGCCATTCAGATACAAATTGTTTCCCACAGGCATAAATCAAAGGGCAAGAGCAGGACTCGTACTAATCTGAGCCAGGTGTCATGTGAATGCATGCTACATATTCAAGTGTCCTTGTGAAGACGGTATCATTATTTCTCATATCACCCATATTAATTAGGTCACCAGCTGCAAGAAGCTTGACCTGTGCTGTTGCTTGGCGACGATTTCCCAAGCATATAGAAAAAAACGTAAAATGGAACTTTTCTCCCTGGGAAATTCAAAACAAGATCAGCAACCTTGTTCACAAAAGTTCTACTCTATTGAATCTCACAAAAATGATCAGAACAAATTAAATTATTTAACAAATGTATCAATTTATTGGTACACAAGGTTGAACAGACAAACAGTACACTGAGCAAACACTGAAATATTTATTTTCGCTTTAAATAAAGCACAAACACACAGGAACTTAAGTGTCCGTTTTGCGACACAATTCAATGAAAAAAAGCCTGAACAACAAAGAGGAAAACCCTCGCTTTCATCCTAAACCTAATAGATTACAAACATATAAGACCCCCTTCAAGTTCAAAGAGGAACTGCCCTTTGGTGAGACACTAATATCTACCGTCCTCGTAGAGCTGTAATTTAGAAAAAGGATAATTACAGAACCAAGAGCTACAGACCAATTATGCTAAAACAAACTGACCTCTTCACAGAATGGCCCTTTGTCAAAAAGCAAGTGTAGTAGCAAACACCTACGCACTTCACAAGCCTCAAGTGCACACATGCACGTAGCCACACACATTGTCACACACACGGACACAAACACACACACACACACACACACACACACACACACACACAAATCCCGTTTCAGAGTCTGAAGTGTGCCACTGGAATAATTATTATGGTGTACAGTGTTTTTTTTCATTATCATTATTGTTAAATGAAATAATCTTCTTATTTTCATTTTACTTTATTATATAAATATCTGTTAATGCCAGCATATTTAAAACAGCCTTTTACAATGAATCAATTTATAAACTGATTACAACAGCATACACTGCACAAGTCTAATTATTGCGGTGGAACACGCCAGGCTACAATTCTGTCAGGGTTGGGGTAGTAGGGAGCATTTGCCTGTCAAAAATACGGCTATTTTTGATAGTTCTTTCTTTTTGGGAATTCATTTTACAGGACATTATAGTACATTATAGTCCATTGAAATTCAGTGTGATACAAGAGTACATAATATCATTCCATTCTGTCAATGATGAACATATATCTCTCTTTTAAATCAGCATATCATCTTATGCAGCAGCGATATTTGTTTAAAATACTGGATTATTTGGTATCTTTGGTCAAATTTCTATGCAATGTATTCACTAAAATGTGACACATTTATACGAAACAATACAATTAGTAATGTAGTAATAATTCAGTTATTATTTGAACCTTACAGAAAGGGCCCCTTTTCAGGACCAACAAAAATCCAAATATATGTATGTGTATTATCTTAAATAGTCTGCAAAGCACATGACAATATTTTTTTTTAAATGCCGTGAACATTTTAAAAGCCAGTGTACATGATGTTGCAGTTTTAAGTTGCATATGAATTTAAATCACAATGTTTTTACAGTAGGATGTTTTGAATAAATACATTTTCAAGCATTTACCACAACTAAAATGAACTGCCTCTAAGACGTAAGGTTTATCTAGACATAAAGAAGCCTTGAGCTTTGGAGAAAGAGCCTCCTCTGCACATCAATGGCGTGTTTACGCCGAGGGCAAAAAACACCTTTCTCACTGGGTTGGTATTCAGTTGAGGTGCAGCAGCAATATAAGCAGTAATGAGATGGCTTGTTGGTTTGCTAGTTGATCTTTGCTGATTGCATTTATTATCTCTGCAACTAATATAAACAAGTGAGGACATGAATAAGTCATCAACGTATTACATTGATGTTTAGAATGATGTCATTTAAACAAGAATTAGACATTTAAAATTGAGCAAGAGAGTGGTCATGTGAGAAAAAATTAAAATGACGTCTGAGGCTCAAATGAGGTAACAATTGTCGGTATCGTATGAAAGCATAATTATACAGGACATTAATATAGCGAATCGTAACTATGACATCTTCAATTTTTGTAGTATAGACCGTCAGAATATCTTTGTGTCTGTATCTGAACATGTGAAATACCAAGGCACTAGTATATTTGTAACTCTGGATTGATACAATTAAATCCACCGAACAGCAGTGTAACGACAGTAGAAATACTCCTCTGATATAGGCACCGATATAGTTTACCATGACAAAAATCGAAATATGAAAATGCAAAATCAGAGCAAAGCACCAAGTCGATTAAAACTTTTGCATTCCGTTTTAAAAGACGTTTTTTTTTTTTTAGAACTTAAAAAATTAGTTTATACAAAAATATACTCAACGAAACACAACTTCAGTAGCCATCCGGAGGCTTGTGGATCATGTGACATAACTTTGTCATTTTCCATGAACATTTTTTATATTTTTTTCAAATAGATCGTTTTCCGAAGAAGAGCAACAATCTAATATATTGAGAGACTCTATCTTGTGCTCACCAAGGTTCTTGTTCTCAACCTGTCCGCAGTTGAAATATTTCAACGTTTCAAAAGTTTCACGGAGAAAGCTTGTGCACGTCAAAAAACACCGCCGGCTCCTCCTCGGCTGCGCTGTCAATCACGATGCTCGGATGCGTCTCCTGGGTTTCCATGGATATGGTGGAGTTTGTGGAAGGCGTGGCTCCTCCAAAGTGTGGCCCGTCCACCGATAGCAGCATGGGCGTTCCCGACTGTTTCAGACTGTCCGTCATGGTCACGTGCATCTCCTCCGGCGTCACGCCCATCTCCTTGCTGTATTCCGACGGCGACTTCTTCTTGATCCTCTCGTACGTCTTGTCTGGGTTCTCGGGGAAGGTTTCGCAGTCCTGAAATCTGCCCAGCAACCAGACGAAGAACCCAAAGAGCACGAACGCTGCCAGGCTGGGGATAAAGGCCAGGCACTTGACGTCCAGGCTGGTTCCTGTGTAGCGGCTGTGCAGGAACATGTCTCGTTCCACGTAGGTGAGGTTGGTGCTGGGGTTGATATTGGTGGAGCGCCACTCGTAGGTGAGCGTGCTGCGGTTGAAGTCCTGGAGCGTCTCGGGCTCCTCCACTGTGAAGATCTTCTCCCCGGGCCCCACGTACTGGCCGTACTCGTAGGGCTGGTAGAAGATCTGGTTCTTCCACATGTTCAGGTCCAGAATCAGCACCAGGAAGATGATGCCGTAGTTGAACCACTTACCTGTAAACAAGATAACGCAAGACATTTTAAAGTTAAGTTAAGTTGCTTTATTGGTCAATTCACACAAGGCTACGTTGAAATTTGTCTTTTTCGTATGTCCCCTCTCAAGACACCATAATCCAGAAGAGGTCCTTGCGTGGTTAAATTGGTGTTAACTTGGTGTTAAGTGCCTTGCTCGAGGACACATGGTAGAGATAGTGGGCACCGTAGATGTAATACCAGCCACCACTAGTTTTTATAAGTAACACCCTGCTGTTCGGTGCCGGGGAACGAAACCAGCAACCTCATGGTTACTGTCCCCCCCCCCCCCCTTACCTTCCTCTCCTACCACCCTTCATTATTAACTAGGCTTAGACAGATAAGCAAGGAAAAAACACATCCACATCATGTTCAGATCATTTAACAAACAGGCAGATTGATGTTCCATGCAATCTACTCAAAACAGCATTTACAGGGCAGAGTCAGATAGAAAAATAAGTTGTCACATTCATTTATCAGGAATCCCTCTCGGTTTGCATAATATAAGGCTCATGCATCGTGACAAATAGATCCATTTGCAGGTGCTACTTTCTCTAGTATCTTCTAACGAGATCACTACATTACCATGCGACAGCCATCTCCCCCCAGAGTTGACTGATCTTAAGGCAGATGTCTCCCTGGGTATACGTGACACCGGTCCCCTTCTTCCTCTGCCCAAAGATATGCTGTTAATAAGCTTTTAGTTAAACCAATCACGTTGCGGCGGGCGGAACCATTTCCATAATGCTTAATGGATAGGCAATGCATTAGGGTTAACAACCTTTTGCGAATCACTGAGCGGTTTGCTCAGCTTTAACATTTAGCACGGGAACATTGGTTTTTTGCCTTCTCTTTATGGTCATGAGTCAGCGTGTGCACGCGGGCGAAACAAGATGGAGGAAGCGGGGACGCCGATTTCTCGATTGGGAATTATTTATACTCGCTCACCGAGAACATTAAGACAGTGAGGTGTGAGTGATGATGAGAGGCGCGTCTCGCACGACGGGGAGGGACGTGAGGAACAGGAAAACACTGTTGCTGCGGCTGTGTAGCCACCTGCGTGCCACAACAGCTAACACATGTATTATAAATGGTTACTGTGGTATAACCATCAAACTACTTCCCCACAAAGGAGGGAAATGGAAAGAAGAAACTAGAGCAGGGAGAGAGCATGTTTTGGTAGTCACAATACGATTCAGAAGTAGGCCAAAGTTTCTTTCTGCTATTTAGTCAGTTTGTGTATGTGGCTATTAGTTTTTCTCTCCCCTGTTCTTTTTATGCAGCAGCTGTGACCCCCGTGCCCCCCCATGTCTGCCCGTACCTGTGATATGAATGTGATACTCCTCCTTAAAGATACTCTTGCAGACAGGAAGCTTGACCTTCACACTCGTCGTTGACATTCCCGGTAGATTCATATCGAGGTCACCCATGAATTGAGGGAACTCCCAGTCCTGAAACACACACACACACACACACACACACACACACACACACACACACACACACACACACACACACACACACACACACACACACACACACACACACACACACACACACACACACACACACACACACACACACACACACACACACGGTCATATGATTTGAGCTTGCGTCTGGGATAATGTATAGCCTCAGCTTCAGAACACTGAATACATTTTAATAATTGCATCAGCATTACAAATGTCAACCATGTAAAGAGCTGTGCTGAATGTTGAACAACTGATTGAACTTTCTCATATTAGCTTATGTTAAGTCTCTGTGGATTCTCTTGATACACAGAAATGGAGGAGGAACGTGGTACCAGCCGCTGTAGACAGTGGACTACACGTACAGGCGTGTGGAGTGTTCTTATGTGCACAGGGATTTAAACATGTCAAAACACATTCATAGTGACATTAAGAAGCTGCCGTTTCACTTAGCTCCTATCGCTATATGTAGTTATATTTGGAGACTTTAGGGGAAAAGCATTCACTATCCCAAAGTAATTGGATAAATGAACCGGGGCATATTTTTCTCAAAGCCATGCATCTTCAATTCTTAAACTTTCATGGGCAAAGACAACAGGACTGTGATCAGCATTGTGACAATTGCTTTTTTCAGTAAATCCAGTCAAATTTGAGAAATGGTGTTCATTTACTTTAAGATGTGCTGTGAAACCATTCTTCCTCCAATTTAACTGAAACATCATTGAAATTTGAAAATACGTTGTTTTTATCTGACCGTATGAGGACTTTAACTGGTTCAAATACAGTAGAGTACAGATTCCACCCGCTAATCTTACAAGTGCAATTACATTTTATTTTGTAATTTTGTATGTAGGCCTACTTAAAAATGAACATTAACCCATGCACCTGTAGTTAGTTACTCTGCATTATGAAAGAATGTAAGGTAATTAAAATGGCACACACACACACACACACACACAGATGGCGATTAAAAAGAAAATGTTTTTAAAAACGTTTCTTTCTACTAAGCGGACTTAATCATATCACAAATGAGCTTTTATTAAGGCACAAATAATTTCAGCATTTTTTTTTCATTTTTAGGTTAGCTACATTTCCCCATAGTTCCCGTAAAATTAATTGAACTTGCTGCATCGCATTAGCGCATGTGTGCATTCACTATATCCTCCTCTGAACCACAGTCTCCCATGCCGATATCTATGAACAGCGTTTTGGCTTAGTGATGGCCCCCTGGATATTAATTAAAAGCTCCACTCCTCTTCCATAGCTGCAGTTTTTGTTGCTATAGCGCGGGGCATGACATTTAAGTCATGCACTTCCCTGCCACAGAATAATGAGACAGTGCGACATAAGAAGAGTAAACAGGCAGGGTGTCTCAGCATATCATCCCCATATGTAAATGTAGCGATGCATATACACAAAAGGGACATAGGCGTCTGACATTCAGCTCGGAAAAATGCAGAAAAACAGCACAATTATACACAAATCCATGAAAGAAAGAGAAAAAACACACAGCTTGGGGGTGGAACAATACAGACAGGTCACTAATTGGGGCATGAATTAGTTTGAGAACAATAACACCCACATCTTCTCATTATCTCAGATTATCCAACATGGAGGAGAATGAAGCTGTTGGGGAGGTTGCCATGGACTGGGTTGGAACGTATAGCAATGGCTGCCGGTGCAGACTAACTCAACTCATAAATAAGCGTAGTAAACGTGCTTGCTGTACACTGTGCAGAAAATGAGAAGGCCCCCCCGTCGTAAACAGATCCAAGTGTGGGCATGATATAGCGCCAAAGTTTAAGGGAAAAGGAGGGAGTGGGGGAGTTAAAGGGAGATGTCAAAATAGAGAGCAGCGTGCCCTTCATGTCACATCAGGTCTGTGGGCATATGCTAGGAAAGATTTAAAAAAAATGCTGGCTATAGCAAGACACCAGCAATGTAGTGAAGAAAATGCTTGCGTACTGTAGGCTGAGCTGTTCCTATATACATCTGCATAAGCACAATAATTGGCCCAAATGAGTGAGAAAAACAGCACATTGTGAAGTAATTACTGGCCGCAGCAGCCACAGGCCCTCCTTAAAAATAATGAATGGTTTAAATAAATAATCCTCGAAATCACTTTTAGTGGTAGAGTTGTTCTAATACTTATTACCATGGGAATTGTAGTGGTGCCCTTGCAAGGTTTCTGTGTATTTTGTAAGACTGGAAGATGATTTCCCACAATGCATTATTGGGCTCTTAGTAATTAGCATAATCAGCAGGGTAAAAGAAACATATATTTAGCGGATACCAAATATTAGTCTTGCAACGTGTCCTCTTAATAACCACCAACAAAGCCTGGTGAATTAAGGTAATTAAGCAATTGGAGGAGCCGTGTTGAATTAGGCTCGCAGTCAAAACACATCCATGACTGGCCTGCGGTTCCAGCTCAGGGCTTAAAAAAAGGGGGGAAAAAAGAGGCCTATTATCACTCTCTTTCTACACCATACATCCATTTATTCCCCGGACAAACATACAGTATTTGCATATTCATGAACCACTGACACAGGCTTTACTGATGTACACACAGTCCTGTTGGAGGGAGGACATTGGGTGGGGAGAAAAAGTGAAAAACAAACTCCAAAAAAGAAGTGGAGGAAAGGGTCAGCACATGGCTACGGTCTGGGAAGAG